>NC_141700.1:233461917-234061917 GCF_964263255.1 Lissotriton vulgaris | reverse complement strand
TAAACTTTTTTGGTATTGATGTATTTGCTATTACTACGTTTTTTCCTTTGTGCTTTTATGGTCATTTTACATGTGCTGAATAAAGCTTCATGAATTGAATTGGGTAGTGTGAACAGAATTAGAATACAGATTGTTTTTGTACTTTTCACTTATAATCCTGAGCTTGATAATTGTCACCAAATAAATAGTGCACCACCAGTGATTCTGTCATTCCTTAGGAAAACCCACACATAGTTGGTACTACTGCAACACTTCAGACATTCCTGGCAGCATTTTGTTAGATAGTGTTCCAGGATTTATGTTTGTTCTTTTGAGAAATGCAACTAAATATTCAGTAAATGTCTTTAAAAAATGAAAATCCCTCTGCATTTTTCATTATATTTTCAGGCTGCAATGAAATACTGTAGAACGGTTTGCACCAATTTACAGCCTTGAATCTATGGAAAACCCCCATATAGGTTGTATGGGTGTATGAACAACGTTTTGCCGATATTTTAAAGAAAGCTCTGGCCAGAGGAGTGCAAACACCCTGGCAGTAAAAGGGTTAAGGCAAAGGAAGGGCAGGGAAGGTAAACATCAGGGAAGCAGAGAAAATTACTGAAACTGGTGCCAGTCTGGGCATAGTGTGGGCAGGCAGAACAAGAAGTGGGTGAGATTTTGGAATAGGGAATATAAATGTATTAGTTAGACCTGCTAATAACGTTGGGTTCATGAGAGTGTGAGGCAACTTTAAAATACTTAAGGGGTGGGCAATAAATAGGGTTGCCACCTTTCCCATTGTAAAATACTGGCCAACTGTTAACATTTTAAGAGTCAGCAAAAGGCCCGAACATGATTCTTAAGCAGAGCTTTGCATGAAATAGCCTATATTCAAGTTTAACCCCTTCCATGCTGGTGACGAACCCCAGCCGTCACGCTCTGTGGCGCTCGTGTGCTGATGACGGCTGGGGTTCGTCACGGCCCCGCCCTGTTCTTTTGTTTACCGCACAGCGGCGGAAACGGCCCAGCATGGAAGGGGTTAACATTTCCTTTCTGTGTTTATTTACTCTAATTAGCAGTAGTGGCAGCTGGTAGAGGATGGTGGCGGGGAGGGTAGGTGTGAGGTGTTATGAAATAAATAAATAAGAATCCTTACCTGTTGTTCGCCGTCACCAGATGCCGCCTCTATTCGAAGTAAACAGGAACAGGAAGCATCCAGGTTTCCAAACTCCCCTGACCAATCACAACTCTGTTAATAACAGCGTTGTGGAGCTACGAGAGGGAAAGGGAGCCTGGAATTGTTCTCCTCCCAGGCTGTAATGCAGCCTGGGTGGTGAACATGCAAAGTGCGCATGCCTGATTTGGCCAGACCGAGACGGTCAGCCAAACAGTCATGCGCACTTTAGGTGCAGCAGCAGCCACTCTTCCTCCCCGACGTCAATCAGTCTAGGGTCAATAAGGCAGCTGTAGAACATGTTTTAAAAGTATTTTCTTTTTCCATTTACTGTTTACATTTTGTACCGAAAAGAGGGAAAAGTACCAGGTGTTTTTCCTAGTTTTGAGCCGGCGGGAGCTTTAAAATACTAGTCATATCTGTATAAAACTGGCCACGTGGCAACCCTTGTAATATAGAGTACGGAGTTCCTCAGTGAGTCATGGAACACAATGGAAGGGGATATGTGATGAAAGGTTGTCGGAAATGCGCTCTACTCTTAGGTGGTTGACATGTTTCTCACCTGATAGTCATGAATGATCTGTGGTGATTCCTCAGGACTGTGTTAAACTATCTAAAACTAGTGATAATATGTGTAACTAAATACCATACAGTGGTTCTACGGGAACTGTACCCGCAGGTAAGATGCCAGCCTATGGAGGGAACATATTTAGAAAAATATCATATATTATTTGTGCTTTGATCATCATACATCAGACAACAATTCATTAAGTATATCCATGACCTCGATATAGATCAGCTACGGCTTGATCACTGTAGCTTGATACTTCTAGTTATCAAACGTGTAGAATAAAAGTGTGAGGGTCCTAGTTCCAAAAGGAGGAATTCCCCTCCATAGAGGACTTCCAACCAACCTTTCATCACACATCCCCTTCCATTGTGTTCCATGACCCCTGAGGAACTCCGTACTCTATTTTTTCACAGTATATTAGGGCATGTACGTTTGTACCTCTGCCAAAACCCACTGTCCCCCTTTTTTTGACGGAACCCTAGTAATACCCTGCAAGCACGGGTCACTGTTTGTGAAAAGCTGGACTCTTTTGTACGAGTCTCTTGTGCACGCAGCTGCTGAATGACTTTCTCTCCTTACAGCCTGTTGCTTGAAAGTATTTGTTTTCCCTGTAGTAACGCACTCACTCCATTTCCAGCCACCCAGAGCTCGATCAGTGAAAGAACTAGGCCTCAGCAGACTCCAAGTGCGTCACGTCACGTCTTATCTTTGACAGGTTGGATCCAGGAGGCAGGAGTCCTACGTTTTACAAGGACATCACTTCAAGTGACACCCACAGGAAAGAACGGGCTGATCATCACTGTGCGGGAATATAAACGCAAGGCAGTTCCTGGCATGGCGAATAACAGACATGCGGAACCCGTTGACATACAAGCAAGACTATTATAAACACACTTTTGCAAACACTGCACTACACTATTTCTTTCACGCCCGCCTATTTTCGCTGACACATAGCCAAGGGTGAGAGCACTTCTGTGTACTGCTATGATCAGTCAGTGACCTTATACTCAGATACTTGAGGGGTAAGGTTCATTAAAAAAAAACATTGCATTTGCTGTCTTTCAGTTTGTTTCATGCAACAAATTCTCCGCATTAAAGTTGTTGGCAAATCACTCTCTAGTGTTGTGTGTGTTTGTGGGGGCGGTGACTACTTACCCCATTTTAGTGATCCAGACTACATTCTTCTGTCTGATAAGGTGCCACGTGTATGAAACAATTTTGCCTTTGCAAACGGTGCAAACTGCAAAATTCTTGCGTATGTGAATACAAAATAGCCTTACATGATGTAAGAAAGGTTTTGCAGTCCCAATTTGAGGTAATCACAAAAATTATGATTAATAAATTGCGACTACAAATAAGGAATTGCAAATTATGATTTCCTTAGCACAGGTACCAAGCATTTTCTAAATGCAGATAGAGCATTTAGGTAAATGCATCGACGTCAAGTCAATAGTAACCATGTGCAAATTTGGAAAAATGAATTTTTCAAAGTGCCATGTTGCGCCCACATGCACCTAAAGCATGTGTTCACTTAACATGTGCACATTTTCCTTTTTGCAGTGCTTTAGGGTGGCTTTAGGTCCCTGGGCACCCTTGGCTTTGCATTAGCTAATTTGAGATGACCAAATATGTAATAGTGATTATCTATTTACCAGATCGGTAATATTAAGGAATCACTCAATCTTCGGTGATTCCCTACATTAAATAGCATAGGCCCACATGCATCATTGTAGGAATTTGCGATTCCTAAATTGCGAAAATTAAGGAATCGCAATTTAGGAATCGCAAATTCCTATGCATTAAAAATTCGCAAAAGTTTTTGCAATTTCTTAATTTTCCTTATTTGCGATTCCTTACTTGCGAATCGCAAATAAGGAATCGCTTTACATTGATTCCTATGGGCCTAGAGGCCCATAGGAATCAATGGGAAGGCATTCTCATTTTGCGAATTCGCAATTAAGGAATCGCAAAATGAGAATGCAATTTCAAGGGTGCAGGGGGGGTCCAAAGGACCCCCCCCTGCACCCCTGGAATGTCACGTAAGTAAATTTTACTCACACACGTCCCAAGGGCATGTGTGTGTGTAACATGTAAGTTTCAAAAATGCATTTTTGAAACTTTTTGCAAATTACCATGAAGTTTTACTTCATGGTAATTTTCCCCTTCCTAATTGCAAATTCGCAAATTAAATAAAATCATGCATAGCATTTAAGAAATCGCAAAATTTGCGATTTCTTAAATGCTATCGCAATATGAGAAATCGCAAAAAATTGTGATTTCTTAAATTGCGATAAATGAAAAAAAATGATGCATCCCCAAAAAGGTTTTTGCATTCACAAACGGCCGATTTTTGCGATTCGCGCTGTTTGCGAATGCAAGAACGCTTGATGCATGTAGGCCATAGATTCTTGTGGTTTCTGATATCCACGTGCATTAATGTTTTAGGAACTTGGTTGATTTAAAACAAATATTTTTATGCAATGAGGCCACAGATATCTTTTATTTGCTGCACACAAAACAATCTTTATTTTTCTTTTCTGTATGCCTCGTGAGGGATATGATGCCTTTGACAATGATCCAAACGTGTTTGGATTGCATAACCAGACATGTGTTTGACCCTACTGCAAACAAAGCACTGGGGTTTTTACAACGCTTATTGTGTCAGATGAAATACATTTTTGGTCCCAATGTAGGCTTGTTTGGCTGGAGGGGGTTCATGCTTCTTTATAATCCTTATTGTAACCAAGCCACAATCTTAAGGAGACTGATTCAGGTAAAGCATAGACACCAGATCATATTACCTCTGCCCACATGTCAAGCGTGCTTCCTTCCTTGGGTGGGAGACTATTGACATCATATTGCTTGTGACTGAGGTAGCTGCCAGATGCGCCTTCTTCCCACCCTTCCCCCTGCCAGCACTCATTCCTTCGATCTCCAGCATTCTCTTTAGTACGTGGACCTTTGGACTCATGAATCTCGCAGTTTTTTACTTGAGGACGAGAGGGGCGGAGTAAGCTCTGGGCAGTAGCTCTCCTGCCAATGCTGTTTAGAGAGTGTCAGGCGGGTAGGCCCTTTAGTGGCTTTGTATTCCCTGTGCCATTCGTTTCAGCAGACATTTTTGAGGATCCAAGGTGTCCAATAAGTGGGCATAGCTGAGCAAAAAAGACAAAATTTGATGCCCCTTTGAGACTCTCATCATCTCCTGAATGTGGAGTGCAGTTCGTCTGCACATCCTTTCTGGAGGCAGGGTGAGTTTACTGGTTGGCTGGCATATGAGGGGGGTAACAAGCTTGCTATGTGGCAGCAGACAGAGTGGGGTATTTGGAGAATGATGAGTTCTGAAGTCTAATTGTTCTTCAGATTTTATTTGAACTTTGTGGACAAATGTATTTACTTGCTACTAGTTCTATTTAGTTAAACAGAAGCTGGGGATTATGTGATGACTATTTTAGTTAATCTAGAAGCATAGAGAACAATATTTTTAAGTGACAAGCATTTATTATGAACTTTGCTTGCATCTAGCTTGATTTTGATGGTCTCATGCCAACATGATATTAAATGGTGATTTTAACCTACAACTGGTCCTGAGTGAGATGAATCAATTATGCTTTTTCTTCCCTGAATCCCAATGCAATCCCGTTTATAAAACATCCTGGCATCTTCGTTTACTGATATTCTGATGAAGAATGGAAAATGTAAGATCAACCAACTGATCATGTCTCTATGATGTCATACATAATGATATTTTTAAACTTCTTAACAGGTAGAAAGTGGTTACTATCCACAACATCTGAAATTTTTACCACAAGCAAAATCTACAGCAGTTTGGATACTAGACTTATCCTCCACTGAGTTGCCGCTAAATTTACTTACTAGATATTCTAAGTCTTTAGTTTCTAAGATTAAACAGATTAAGTATAAGATAAAATGTTCTCCATCTTTTTTATTGAATTCTTTACTATAATAGTATTGCTCATTTAGGTCATTATTTGAATAGCTGTTTTAAAAAAAATCTACATGGGTGCAACGGAGCTGCCCGACTATGCTTTATTAACAAGAAAGCAGAATGGTTCAATTTTGAGTGCTAATGGTCAAAAACTAAATGGTGATTGTTTCTTTCATAAAAACATTGGCATCGCATTAAACATTAAAGTTAGATTCTGCTAAGAAATATTATAGATCCTTAAGTAAATGCAAACAACCTAAAGGATCTCAAATACTTCCTAGCAGAATTTAACTTTAACGTTTAATGACATGCCATTGTTTTCATGAAAGAGACGATCTCCATTTAGTTTTTACCTATTAGCACTCAGAATTGACCCACTCATATATATATATAATATAATATGATATAATATTATATATACATAAACAAAGTTCAAAAAAGCGATCACTCAGAGGTAGTGTACTCATCAGTTGATATATTAAGCCATCCACTGATGAGTACACTACCTCTGAGTGATCACTTTATTGAACTTTGTTTGCGGTAACTACGTCCGGCTACAGCGATCTTCTGCCTTGGGCGTGGGGAGACAGAAGAAGCAAAGCTTTCTAGCTTTCTTAAATATATATATATATATATATATATATATATATATATATATATATATATATATATATATATATATATATAAACACAAAGTTGTAGCTGAACCCTTGCCTCTGTCTCGGCGGGCTCAAGGCAGGGGTAGCCACCCCCTTCGAATTCAACACACTCCACCAGCGTCCTCCTTCTAGCGATATCAGAAAGAACGACACAGGAGCCGTGGCCTCAGTAAATGGTGCAGTTTATTGCTGATACAACGTGTTGTATCAGCAATAAACTTCACCATTTACTGAGGCCACGGCTCCTGTGTCGTTCTTTCTGATATCGCTAGAAGGAGGACGCTGGTGGAGTGTGTTGAATATATATATATATATATATATATATATATATATATATATATATATACACACACACACACACACACACACCCATATATATATATAGACACATATATGTATATATATATATATATATATATATGGCATTTACTCTTAGAAGTCATTAAGGGAAATAAAATAGTTAATTTGGGAAGGAAAGACTACTTTGGGCAATATTGAAATTGTCAGTTTAAGGAAATAGCCAGAAATATGATGTTTGCCTGCATTTATTTCAAGCAATTACTCATTCAGAAATTGAAGGGATTGCTGTACAGATGAAGTTGTCTGAGGCAACTACCCCCTACAGCCCATCTTGAATTATATTTGGGTATAATAGTGGTTGGTGGGATCTGCAGTTGTGGCCTTTTGTAGGTGGATTTTAAAATATTGTTTCATTTGATTGTTTTGATTTTGTACAATTCTAAATATTTTTTAATAAAAGGGAGCTAACAGAGACTCATGATATAGATTAATTTCTTTGATGGATGTGAACTCAGAAATGTTCTTAACATTTGTGTGAATAGTGTACACATGAGCAGAGGGTGAGAAATGAATCCCAGTAAAAGAAGTAGGATCAAGCTTATTTTTTAAAGGAGGTAGCTAAGCAACCTTTTTGTAAAACCAACTGTTGCTTTAGCTGGCATGTAGACTTTAAAGCCAGATTTGATTCCAATGAGTGTAGTCCTCTATGAGAAAAAGTAAGAACCTTAAAAATGCCATCTGTACTGCTGTGTAATTAAAATACTGCACAGTATTGTTTTGGGTAAAACAATAACTATTGTTAAGTGCTTGTTTATCTAATATATTTAGTACCAAAATGGCTGTGTCTTAGCACCATTATTATTTAACTTATCTATTTCTGATCTCCAAAATGCAATTGGTAATTGTAAAAAATAATCATCATTTGATGGTTTCCCCTCAATATCTGCTTTATTTATTTTGATGCTAAACAGGAGTAATGTGCCAATGCTCCTCACTTTAAAAATGGTTATGAAGCCTTACCAATAATTGCCATATTTAACTGCTCGTTCAACTCTGCCTCCTTTCCAGAAAGCTGGAAACACGCCGAACTCAGCGCCCTTCTGAAGAAACCCACAGCAGACCCCTCTGAACTTAAAAACTACCGACCCATTTCCCTCCTCCCTTTCCCGGCCAAAGTCATCGAGAAAGTCGTCAACAGCCAACTCGCTGCCTTCCTCGAATCCAACAAGTCCCTTGATCCATCCCAATCCGGGTTTCGAGCCAAACACAGCACTGAAACCGCCCTCATTGCAGCGACCGACGACATCCGAACACTCCTGGACAACGGAGAAACAGTGGCCCTCATCCTACTCGACCTATCCGCCGCTTTCGACACAGTCTGCCACAGTACCCTTATACATCGCCTCAGCAACATTGGCATACAAGGAAAAGCCTTGGACTGGATCATCTCATTCCTCGCTGAAAGAACTCAAAGAGTCAGACTTCCACCATTCTACTCAAAGGCCACCAAAGTCATCTGCGGCGTACCACAAGGATCATCACTCAGTCCCACCCTCTTCAACGTCTACATGAGTCCTCTCGCCTCCATCGCGCGTCAACACAACCTTAACATTATCTCTTACGCCGACGACACCCAGTTAATCCTTTCCCTCACCAAAGACCCCAACACCGCCAAAACCAACCTTCACTAAGGCATGAAAGAAGTAGCCGAATGGATGAAACATAGCTGCCTTAAACTCAACTCAGACAAAACGGAGGTGCTCATCCTAGGATCTTCCCCCTCAGCCTGGGACGACTCTTGGTGGCCTTCCGCTCTGGGCGCAGCACCCACACCCACAGACCATGCACGTAACCTTGGCTTCATCCTAGACTCCTCTCTCTCGATGTCCAGACAAGTCAACGCCGTCTCGTCCTCCTGCTTCAACGTACTTTGCATTCTCAAAAAGATCTTCCGCTGGATCCCCCTCGAGACAAGAAAGACTGTCACCCACGCTTTGGTCACGAGTCGACTGGATTATGGTAACACACTATACGCCGGAATCTCAGCAAAACTACAGAAAAAACTCCAGCGCATCCAAAACGCGTCAGCAAGACTCATATTAGACATCCCTCCCCAAGATCACATCTCCGGACATCTAAAAGACCTCCACTGGCTACCCGTCAACAAAAGAATTACTTTCCGCCTTCTCACCCACGCACACAAAGCCCTCTACAACCTAGGACCCGAATGCCTCAACACTCGACTGTCCTTCTAAAAACCCACCCGCCAACTACGATCGTCCAATCAAGCCCTCGCCGCAATCCCGCGCATCCGGAAATCCACCATGGGTGGCAGATCCTTCTCCTTCCTGGCTGCCAAGACCTGGAACTCTCTCCCCACCCACCTCCGCCTTACTCAGAACCACATCTCCTTCAGAAAAGAACTCAAAACTTGGCTATTCGACAAATACTGAACCCCTTCCCCCAGCGCCTTGAGACCCTCTGGGTGAGTAGTGCGCTATATAAATGCTCGAACTTGAACTTGAACTTGTCTATAAGTCCTTAGTATATGGCATAGAACGTGTACCCAGGACCTAGAAGGTTAATGCCAATTGTAGGGCTCAACACTTTCAGACCTGGCATATTTTGGTGTGGTTTCCCCAGTCTTTTTGCTTGTGACTTCCAGTTTTTGATGTGTGCTGAGCTTTGTTTTTGCTGGTTCTAGGACTATGGGCACTATGCTTATCAGTGCTAAAATGCAAGTGCTCTATGTCTAAAGTATGTTGGTAAGTGGTTTCTCCATGATTGGCATATTTGATTTACTAGTAGATCCCTAGTACCGGGCACCATGTGTGCCCAGAACCTGTAAATCAAATGCTGCTAGTAGGCTAGCAGCACTGTTTGTGCCACCCACATTAGTAGCCCTCCAAACATGTCTCAGGTCTGCCCCTGCAGAGCCTGTGTGTGAAGATTTAAACTTCCATGTCGACCTGACAAGTACATCTACTTCCCAGGCCAAAACCTTCACTTTTATTCCATGTAAGGCACCCCTAAGGTAGGGCATAGGCAGCCCTGAGGTCAGGGTGCACTGTATTTAAAAGGTAGGACATGTATGTTGGTGTATCACATGTCCTGGTAGTGAAATTGTTTTTCACTACACCAAGGCCTATCTCTCCCACCTCTCCCATTTATTATCATTTTACAAGTAAGTCTTCCAATTTGGAGCTGATAGAAAATTGGATTTTGGTGTCCCTGGACTCCCAATTTTAAAACACATACTTTGTGAAGTTGCGTTTTTTAAATTGAGGTCAGAAAATACCACTTTTAGAAAGTTGCTCAACAATTCTGTTCCTCTGCCTGTCCCTAGAATACATGTCTGGGTTGAATGACAGTTTGCCTTTGTGAATTCACTCTAGACAGTCACACACAAAAGGAGCTGAGATGTGCCCCACATATCTTGATGTCCAACCACCCGGCTGATGGGTCTTCCTGAGCTTTCTGAGCTGGAGTAGTGGGAGGAGTTGACACTGACACCTGAATAGGACTGTGGTAGACAGAGATTCTGTTTCCTTGATAATGGAGCTCCGAAGACTCCGTCTATAACCGCAGGGTGGTGTCCCAGTCCCAGTAATGCAGTGATACAGATGGTGAGCAATAATTGGGCACACAAGGGCTCGCAGCAGAGGTCTAAGGACCAATGTGTGATGAGCATGCTCCACTGAGAACTAGCCTGTCAGTTGTTCACCAAGCAGGGACTTAAGCATCTTCTTAACATAGAGTGACATTTTCCCCATGGCGGTAGATTCAGGTAGGCCCAAGATCCTTATATTGTTCCTTCGGTAGCAGGCCTCTAAATCTTAATTCTTGGTCTTGATGAAATCCAGGACCTTTTCCATTCATAGAAGTTGTTAATAGCATATTATGACAGCACCCTCAGTGTCGGGCACACATTTCTCCAGCTGGCCCAGGTGATTGTCATGCTTTTCTAGCTTATTATTCATGTGATCCAGTCTGTTGGTGAGGGTATCAATTTTTGAGTCCACTGTGTGCAAGCTCTGTCGCACCTCAGCCAGCAGATTTTTCATATCAGGGTCTGAGTCTGTGGCAGGGGGGTCCCCACCCAGAGGCTCTCACCTCTCCTGTGCCACCAAGTGCTCAAGGTGCGCCAGGTGATTGGCTCTATAATGCAGGACTGTCATCTGGGTGTAGTGCAAAAATGTCCAATGTGCTGATAGTCTATAGTATGTGGTTTTGAGGAGGGGGAGAGCAGGGGAGAGCACTGTTGGTGCCAGATGGCATTCCAAGAAGAAACCCAAACATCGAGGTTGACAAAGCTGACCCTTGTCAATTGGTCACAGAAGGCATCAGTCCCACCTCACCCATGGTACTCGGGGGCACAAGCAGACTAGTATCCTCAGATATAGGCCTTCCAAATAGCACAACAAAAGGCAGGGGACTACACACAGCTCTGGAGCTGTGCCCAGGTTTAATGTCCAGGAAGTTCGTGGCCAATTCAATCCTCAGTCTCGTGGACCCAGGCTGGCACACAGTAATCACAGAGAATGGATGTTGGTTGATGGGCAGATGGACTGATGTAAGGCAGCAGTCACAAGGAATGGCTGCCAAAGTAAACAACGGAAATGACCCGACTCCTCAGTGCACCACAGCCGCACAGGCGGGTGCGCCTTCTCCATCTATCATGTGCCCCAGTAGTCATGCCAGTGATCATCCTTATAGGCCTGGGCAGGCTGAGAGCATTTTGCAGTGCTGCTGCTCAATGAGCTAGTTGACTTCACGAAGAGAGCACCATCCGCCCTCGGTTCACTCCTTGTGGTCCCCAATGCAGAGGCACGTCTGACCTCAGCACTTGGCATGCCGTCTCCTTGTGTCACAGCAGCCTTGTCACAGTAAAGCTCCAAATCACTCACCTTGGGGGGGCAGTATAGAAACAAGGCCCCCACTCAGCGATGCTCTTGCTCTAGAGCCTCTAGGCTCCACCAGTCCCCTGACGGCACCCCCTCAGCCAGCCGCCCGGCCTCCCGGCCACAGTTATCCCAGGTTTCACTCCGTAGCTATCAGCTTTTCAGCCGCAATGTGGATCTGCATGGGCAAGAAACCCAGAAGAGAAATATCTAATTCCCTGGGGCCACTACACACCCATGGGGCCAGTCCCTCCCAGGGGCACCCACTGCAGGATGGTAAGATTAATTCCAGATTAACTTGGCGGACGGTAGAGACTCCCTAGTAGGAGGCCATCTTGTGGTGCGCCTCTCAAGCGACCCTTTATTTAAGGTTGCATGTCAGTTCACTTGAAATTTTTGGATCTGAAATTTATGTTTTTTAAAAATAATGTTTTAGTGAGAAAATGTTAATTACTGGTAGGTAAAATATTACCGTTTTTTTCAGTATAGATATAAATGTGCTAGTCATTGTTACTTTTGGATGAATAATCTTTTAATTATTTTATCCAGGCTTTATCATTTTTATTTGTATTATTCGATAGTATTTTTATTTCCAAAGTTTTTCCAGGTGATGCATCTGTAGTGGAAATATGATGGGGTCATTTTTTGCCAAATGTGTCATTTTATGCTTTTAGTTTATTAGAAGGTTTTCTGTTTAATAGAGGTAAGTCCAAAAATGTACACTTACCATGCTTAAGTTATCAGATGGTTCTCCCATGCAATATTTTACTTTCTCTCCAGAGAGGTTTGGCATGGGATTTTATTGGTTGTGATGTCTGCTAGTTATATCAACAGGTTCTTGATTAAGGTATTATTGGGTTCCAACCATCTTAATTTTGAATTCTGTTAGTGTTGAGACTGCTGAAAAGAGGATAATATAAAATGCAAGCCACTAGATGGTGCATAGAGGAATACGTTTGAGTATGTAGTCCATAATGGCACCTATAAAAGTAGCTGATATCCTTAACAGTTGGGATCTTTAGTGCAAAAAGCAAGGGTTAACATTCAAGGTAATTTGTGGCAGGCCGCTACTTTGTACAGCTTATTCGCAGTGGCCAGTGTTGCAAATAATAAAGATTAAGGTGCTAGATACTTTGTGGCAGACCATTGCTTCATACAGTTTATTGGACTGCATTCAAGTTTTTGCTGGACGAGGCCGAACTCAAGCCCAATCAGTGTGTTCTTGCATGGGAAGGCAGAAGAAACAGTTTTTTTGTAAGCTGTACATTCTATTTTTTCAAGTTCTATTGATAACATACTGTAAAATGCCTGCTGGGTGTAGTTAACAGAGGGGAGAAGTTTTGCACATAGCACCCTCGGAATAGCTTTGGTCTTTTGGCTGTCAAGGGTGGAGTTTAGTTTGCTGAGTCCATGCGTAACCATCCTTCCTTTCCTCTTTATTTTTTGTAGATGTAGAATTGGTCTCCCTGATTCGCACATCCATGCCCCCAAATAATTGTAGTTTTGGACACACTCTAGCTTTTGTGCCCTCAAGCACCACCTTCTGGACCTTATTTGTAAATATTGCCCTAAGATAACGATCTTTGTTTTGCTGGCATTGACTAAAAGGTTGTTAGTTATGTTATACGTATACAATGTATTGAGGGTTTTTTGTAGGCCAACCTTCGTACGATTCAGAAGCACTAGGGGCCAGATGTACGACCTGTTTTTGTAGTAGCAAACGAGAGATCTGCCCGTTTGCGACTGCACAAATGCTATTTTGCAAGTCAATGACCCGCAAGATAGTGTTTGCGAATCTATAGCGAGTCTCAATGTCATGTACTACGGTTTTGTTAGGAGTAAACATTATACATCAAAACAACATTTGTGCATAGTGTCCCAAGTGACAAAGGGAACCTAAACCTAAGTGACAATGTGAATATTATATACAAGTTTTCCACAGTTTGTACAAGTCGACCATTATGAAAATAAATTCATATGAACAGCAACTATATTCAATTATATGTGCTGGGAAAATGGTTTGCTTCTTCTGTTTGTCAATGGTGTTTCGACCCACAAAACAATGTGGGGTCTCTTCAGAACTATTGATGAAGGGACATCTGAATTTATGATTGCGCAGCCTTGTGAAAAATATGTGCCACATGTGAAGAATGGAGGGAAAGGGTTTACTCACATGAGGACCCGTCCAGATACTCAATGTGAGGAAAGGCTGTCAATCCAATGGGGTATGTAGGTAGGCCAGAGGGGCTCAAATTATTTTACGCCACAGCAGTAGCGTTGTAGAATCCCTTTGTGGATGAACAGTGACAACGCACTGGGAGTTTCTCTCGGTAGAAGATTAGAAGAGCGGGACAGCGCTCCGCATGTAGATTCAGAGAAAGCCACTTCAGTCAGCTTGATCGAGTACAATATTTAACAAGCATTGGCAAAGCTAATAGGTCTCGCCTTTGGGACCTTGTAAATAAAACCTTGAAAACAAGGAGAGGGGCTCAAACAGTCCAAAGAGACAGAGCACCTGTATTGACAAGCAAATAAAAAGATTCCCTTGGACACACCAGTTTTAAATTCACTCCATTCAAACACAATACTATCAGCTTAATATGTAATATACTTGGAACACCTCCATAAGGAATACAATCAAACAAAAGTGAAAACATTATACATTTTAATAAAAGGTCAAGATAAAAAATCACAATATCAAATCATTAAATTCAATACATCATAAAAGCATTTCATTAGACTCACTCTACTTGTAAAAGACAAACAATTTAAAAAATCCTACATGAAACAGTACAAAATAATGGCGCGACTTAAATATTGCATGGAAGGATCACAAACAAGGCAAATCAACTGTGCCTTTGCAAAGTTAATTCGAAATAATTGTAAACAAGGCAAGGGGCAATAAAGTCTGGCCTCTGTGTTTCTTGTCCCACTTCGAATTTAACAGAGAAACTATGCATCAACGCATTTCGGTGGGACCAACTTGATAATGCCACCTTCTTCAGGACTTGAATAAATAATATTCTTTCCTTTAATTCAAACTGTATATCTTGATATACAGTTTGAATTAAAGGAAGGAATATTTAAATTGTTTGTCCTTTACAATTAGTGGCCGGCAAGGCTGGTGGCCTTGCCGGCCACCAGCTTGCTATTACGCGCATGCGCACGTGATAGTAAGCTGGTTGCTGGCAAAGTAGCACTTTTCAAAGCAGCTACTAAATGTTCTCGGCCGGACCAGCGCATGCGCTGGATCAGACCGAGACCTAAAAAGCAGTCATATACATGGTGGTCTGCTGACCCCAGCAGGCCACCATTCATGTAAGTCCTAACCATTCCCAATGGGGTCGCAAATTATACTTGTTTCATGATTATTGATGAGGCAAGCAATTTGTGAACACATTCAGAATCACAAACAGTGTCTGAGACACTGTTGTACATTCACTTTAGCGAGTCGCAAACTGTGAGTCACAATTCGGCGCAATTTGCGACTCACTAAAGTGAATGGTCGTACATCTGATCCCAAATCGTCCACATATTGCATGAGATGGATTTTGCTGTTCCCTCTTTCTGGCGTGCCTAAGGTCGCCCCTGCAAGAACCGGCCCAGGTCAGCTGTGTATAGACTGAATAGGAGTCGGGCCAAAGCATAGCCCTGTTTTAGCCCTTCATCAGTGGCGATTTTAGCTGTTGCTGTTGCTGTCTCTCCCCGCAAGCTTGAGTCTTACCAAAGTCCTAGTATAGAGGGACATGATGGCATGCAATAGTTTGGTACATATGTTCCACCTTTCTAGTTTCTGTCAGAGGATGTTCCGTATGACTCAGTCGAAGGCTGCATAGTAATCAATAAAACAGGCAAAGATAGGGAGAGTTGTGTGGGTTGTTGCTTGTTGGATTAGATATGAGAAGGCGATGATGTTGTCCACTGTTGACCATCCCACTCAAAACCTTTTTGGAAGAAGGGTAGCAGCCCACCGGTGGATGCCCAACTTGCAAACTCCTGCACTAAAGTGCTGGCGTAGACTTTGCCCTCAATGTCCATTAATGCTATTAAGAAATATTTTCATGGATCTGTTTCCTTTCTTAAAAATATGTTGCAACAAGGAGACTCTCCATGCCTCAGGAACATCTTCGACGAACCTGCAATTGGCATACAAAGGAGTGAGTACTGAGGCCCAAAACTGTGTGCCCTCTCTGAATAAGGACCAAGGTTAGCCATTGAGACCGGGGTACCAATCCGTTTCCTATACTCTTCAGGATGTAATGAGTCACCAGTTCACTTGGTAGGGAGAACCCTTTTGAGGCCATGGCCGGCTCCATTTCTGTGTAGTTGGGAGTCTCTAGTGAGTTGCTTGGTGATCCTAGCATAGAAGGTGTTCCCATAGTCCAACTTGCTGGTGACTAGAGTGTGATCTTTGGAGCCATTTGAAGATCTTCCTCAGCAATTTAAGAAGTGGAAGCAGGATGCAGGGACACTGTTGACTTGTGCGATTATTCTGAGGTTCCTGGCATGGGTTCTGGGTTTTAGAGGGAGTTTGACTGGCACCCAGTTGGAGTCCCATGGTGAAGTATTCTTACCAAAGATCACTACTTCCTTATTGTTGGTGTTGAGCTTAAGATAGTTGTGCATCACCAAGTTAGTGACTTCGGTCAAGCAGGTGATGAGCTTGTTTTTTGTGTTGGGGGTCTTATCTGAGAGGGAGAATATGAGTTGAGTGTCATCATCGTCAGAGAGGTTGTTGATTTTGTATGCGCGGATAGCATTGGCCAGAGGAATAATGTATGGGTTAAGGAGAGTGGGGCTGAGTGATGAACCTCAAGGCACTCCGCAGATGAGTTTTCGGGCTTCCCAGGAGTAAGGTGCTTGGCTGTCGACTTCTGTTCTTTCTATTAAGATGGAGGAACAGATCCAGCATAGAGCAGGTCCTTCAATGCCAATGTTGTGCGGGTGCTTCATGAGGATAGGGTGTGAGGCTGTGTCAAATGCTGCATGTAGGTCCAGGAGAATGAGGGCTGCTGTGTCACCTTTGTCAAGAATCATGTGGAGCTTGTCGGTGGTACGATGAGTGTAGTTTCTGTACTGTGTTTGAGGATGATGTCTCTAAGTTGCTGTATATTTTTTTCTGGGTTCATAGATCATTGTGGTATTTTCTTAAACATGATTTGTCAATTCAATTTCTTAGTAAGAAATATTTATAAATGTTGATATTTATGTAAATTACAATAAGATATTTTGAAAATGTTATTTTTTACCCATATTTTGGTGTGCAGCCTTGTTGTTTTTTAATTAAATTATTGTTGCCAATCTTTATGTTGTCCATATCTTAGTGAATTACATAGTGTGCCCTGAAAGTCAATATAGTTGTTCTCGATGATTAGTTTAAGACATTTGTTCCTATATCCTGTAAGTGCTCTGTTAATGCCTAGGCTGGTAAAACAAAATCCTATTGGCATTGGATACACATGGTATTATTATGTGTAACAATTGATCCATAGGAACAAAATCGTTTGTATATAGCACGTCGCAAACTGGACTGTTTCTGGGAGCTTCAATTTTGGATGTCAGTATTGCTAAAACAGCACAAACACACACTTTGTAATATTCAATGTACATTCCTTTTTACGTTTGTGAAAGTGGGTTTTAGCTGTAACAGTCAACACAAATAATACATAGCAAAACTCTTCTCTTCAAATATATGCATATTGAAATGACGGAAAGCAAGAGTTTTCTGAAGTTCTGATTGGCGTTCTGTCTTGACTTATGGACTGTATTGATGATGTAGCTAGAACCTATATTGCACTATTCTAATGCGTTTTCCACATTTCATGGTTGTTTTGACTACCTCAGCACACAACATTGTGTCTTATGTACATTGCCTGACCACACTGCACTCTAATGATAGTAACACATTCCACTGTGGTGCATCCTAGGAGAAAACCTAATCAAGTCTATCTTTATAGACAGATCCCTATTGAATTGCATTCTATGGGCACTAATTATAGGTGGACAACGTTTCAAGGCTTGATAGTTTGCAACTTTGAATAAGTATTTGCAAAGTATTCTTCCTCGCTAAACAATGCACTGACAGCTGCTACCCATACTAAGTGGTAACTGGCCACGGCCCAGTGCCCGCTCACTCCAGCTTACATTCTAACAGTCATTCCAGACAGGGCATGGGACATCATATTCCTGCAGACCTGGCACTCCTCAAACTATGCTGTCTGCCTTCTCTGGCTCCTGCCAGTGGAGTCTTATGAAAGGCTAAAACTGGAGTGTGTCTGCCCAGCTTTCAGATTCCTGATTTCCCCCTAGAGTCACCCACGCAGGAAATGATGTGCAATGAGGTGGGACATCCCACCTCACCATTCATTATTAGGAATATAAATGTGTGGGAAAACCTTTCAAAGAAAGACTGTTGCACGTGCTATCAAAATATTGCTATGGAAAGCCTTCTATCCAGATCACTTTTCCTTGCAGCTCCCAGTCTTAGCTAAAAATGATACTGAAATTGTAAAAAGTAGACATTGGTTTATGTGACTTTTGTTGTTCTGCATCGTGCTGTGTTTCATTGCATTTTGTTTAAAAAGGAAAATAGTCTATTTTCTAAATCATATCAACATCACAGTTTTCTGTGAGACTTGTGGATTCTCCAAAGTTGTCATGTCAGGAGAATTTGGTTGAATCTCTGCAACCTATTACATCTTTCTAATGTAAAATCTATGACTGTCCCTTGAGACATATGAGGTGGGTTATTCTGATAAAACAACCGCCCCATCACAAAGGAGGGATTTGTCAACTCCCATCCTTTGACCATCATTATAGAGGTACTCCACTGATTTAGCTCTATTGTAATGCAATCAGCCCAAGTCAATATATAACAACAGTTGATCAGGATCCTTCAAAACAAGTGGCACTTTCAGTCAGATGTTAGTACAAACAAGAGAAATCTGATAGAAATAAGTAAACAGTTGGAGTTGTCTTCTCATCAATTACACTAATCACTTTAATTTTTCAAAGGATCCAAGAACTCCTTATCTGGAACCCTTATCATCATGTCATTTTCCTACAGCTGTTTCACTTGACGTGGCAAATGTCTTCCTACCTGGAAGGTGAATACGCTGCTTTTGCGATGGTTTTCCACTGTCTGTAATGATTATAGGCACAATATGTAATTTTGGTTCCAACCAAGTGTTTCCCATCGTAAGTAAAGCATGTGTATCTGGGATAATTTGGAGAAAGAACAAAAAACGAGTACAGCAGTCCATTAGATGAGTTGCAAAGCAAGATAAGCAATTCAAAGAGAGGGAGAAAATATGTTGAGGATCTTTCTTGAATACATACCATTAATGGAGCTAAGTCTCCAATTATTTCGAATTGATTGATCATTGGCTAGGGTGAAAATGAAAGGGATGCTGTGTTCCACCGAGTCATGGTCAAAGGCGCTAATAGTAATGGACTGTTTATCTCTCTGCGGAGTGCACATATATTTTCCAGAATAATCGCCAACCAAAACTGGGGAGTTGTCGTTGACATCCAAGATATGGATCACCACTTCTGCTGTTGCTGATATTGATGGGCTGGCTGCAAATGAAGACACAGTAACATTTTTTTCTGTTGACATTTTGGTTGGTTGGCATTTGGAATTTCAGAAAATGTCAATATGTGTGCCAGATGGAAGATACCAGAATTTTTTAAGAGGTTTATTATTTTATGATACTATTAATACATAAATGAGATAACTGGCAGTTTTACTGGAAGAGATATAATCAACAATGAAAACAACAAAGTTTGACCCATCATTTCTTTGCTAATGTAATCTACGACACTGCCTTTTACATAAACATGGTTTCCAATTAAGGTAAAGGAAACTCAGTTGTATATCAGATTTTTGGAAAATCTTGTTCATTTTATCACTAGTGGTTTTATAAAAAATGGGAGTAAAAAAAACACATGCACAAGATACAAAGAAAGCAAGAAATAAAAAGATCACTCAATTCATTAAATAAAGATCAGATCTCCGAATATTGTCTCCAAAGCGACAGTCTTCAAATATTGTGAAGTGAGATCCTTTATTAATGATTATCTACAGTACAAAAACATAACAAGAACAAGTAGGGTAGAATCAGGCTGAATACCCTCCAAGGGAAGATCACAGCAGCATTCCTACAGTAGATTGCAGGACAGTAGTGTACAACATATACATTTTTAGATGGGTAACAGTGAATTATGGGGGTAATTTTCACCAAAGGGTTCTCATTGACATCAAATAGACAACGAGAGAGAAGCTCAAGTTGTCTATGATTGCACTCAGAACTCTAAGGGGAAAAACAACCCTGTTATTCACTTTTGACCAATCTATAATTGTATGTTATGCCCCCCAAAATCATCTGCCTCTGCTTTCAACTGCTTTGCATGGGCTGGGGAGTAATGGAGAGCCATATATGACATCACCTCTCATCCCTGACTCACATGTGAAAAAATATTCCTTACCTGTCATCCTTAATCCTCCCCAACAACCTCTACCTTCCTTCCACCTCCTGTAGCTGTGCCTTCTGCTTTCAGTCAAAGCAGACAAGCAGCGCTTCACTGACAGGCTCTCAGACAACCCTTTATGATGTATATACGCAGAAACAGTGGGGAATGAGTGATATCAACTGTTGCTGCGTCGTAGCAGTAAATTACCAGATTTTAAAATGGATGTAAACAATAAAGGCATATTATGAATGCCATAATTAACATAGAATTATAGGTGTGTGACAGTGAGTTTCTGGGATGTTTTGTCACTGAAGGATTCTGAGTGACATTAAATAGGCAATTTTTTGAGTGTGAAGCAATGTCATAGCAGTGAGTTAGCAGTTTTAGAAACTGATATAAACGATAAAGGCTCTCTTTGAGAGCCATGCATAACAATGTATGAAAGTGTTTGATCAAATACATTAGTTAGTTGCAATTGAATGCCCCTAATAACTTACTAAATACCCTTTACGGAAGGAAGAGCAGCGGGATAGGGCAGTGGTATAAAATGCTCCACTGCTCGGGTCAATCCCCATTGATTGATAAACATTTGAATAAAGTAAGTCTCTCGACCCAGTGTATTTTCTCTTTGAAAGATTGGGAGGCTCTCTGTTTACTGGGAAACAAATCTTTGCGCGCTGCTAACTATAAGAGGATGGCCTTCTTTTCCCGTTGGCTAGCTTAATATATGCCTGAGGCTATGGAAAGAATGTTTCCTGGAACAGAAAATAAGTGTTTTAAATGCTTAGCACATGGTCAGGGAGGATGGTATCACACATTTTTTGCCTGCCCGATGCTGGAGTCTTTCTGGAAAGAGATATTTGCAGAAATTGAATTGGACATTGGAAAATCATTTTCGCCTATGGTAGAAGCGGTCTTGTTTGGTATAAGCAAGGATAGGAGCAGGTTTAACAAATCTGAAGAGGTATTTATATTTATATCATGTGAGGTCGCTCGCTCTTTAATACTACAAAATTGGAAATCAAGGGAAATTCCATCACTGATAAAATGGTTCAATAAGATAAGGAGAACCTGTCTTTTTGAAAAAGCATATGCGGGCAGAGTAGGTTCTATTAGGAGGTTTGAAAGGAATTGGAAGTATTTTGGGGATTTGGAACAATTAAAGGAGGGATGAGATAAGGAAAGGGTTTATACATTCGACTGCACTAGCACTTTCTAGATTTCACTTTATTATAGCTTTCTGCACTTGCAGTAGCACTTTATTGCAGGTTTTTGCACTTTTTTGCAGTGTCACTTTATAGATTGCGGATTTTGCACAGACCCTTCTTGATAACATTGTTGATTGTATTCCCTTTCTGTGTTTGATGAATTTCTTCACCTCTTCCTAATTTTTGTGTCTCATGTCTGATATATATATATAAAAAAAATCGTTTTTCTCTTTTTCTTTCTCTTAAGTCTTTTAAATTATTGAAATGATTATTGAAAATGAAAAATAAGAAAAGATGTTCTGTACCATTGATTATCCATTGCTATGTTCATAAAAAATTTATTAAAAAAATACATTAGTTGTATTGCCCCACAGGGATTGTTATTCAAAAGACCTTAGGGTGCTTACTACAAAAATGTGTCAAATTCTGTTCCCCAGGACTTTGTGCTAATCAGCTATGATTTAAATAACAATGTAATTTCCCCTATAAATCTAAACACGAAGACTACCATCAAAGAAATTGGGAATCATGTCTAATGCATGGGATATCGGTTTAGACGAGAAACATCAACTTTTCAGGCACCACAAGGCTTACTGGGAGGAGATTCACTAAAAAAAGTACAATTTGACAAGAAATGCTGCTACATTAAGAATTTCAGATTGTTATTTTTTTTCTTGCCATTCACTATACTCCCATGGCAAGTAAATGAACATCTATAAAAATAAGCATTCCCTGAAACTGTAGAGTTGTTACTGGTGTACAACCCATTTATTATATTGATATGTTGTGGCATCCTACCAATTTACAGATTTTTGCTATCTACAATATATTTTGCAAGGTGGATAAACTCCACCCTGTGAAATGTGGAGTGCCCTATAGCTATTCACATCTTTTAAACACACTTCTACCTTCTTTATGAGTTTAATTACACATGTTTCTATTATGGGAATGGCCAATAGCCACAGCTCTCTCCCTGGCACTCACTTTATGAGACAGGGGGTCGGTCGTTCCCAGTTCCCAAACGATAACAACATATTCAATAAAAAGCAAAGAGCATGTAGAGGGAAACATCAAATCACACAGTAGAAAAGTTGTCTCAACACACATTAAAGACACCCCTCCATAACAAATTTCACTAAAACCTAACAGATACATCAGGCAAACAAATGGTGGCCAAAATAAGCAGAAGTAAATGCTGGGAGCTGTGGCCACAAAACAGTCAAAGGCAGGGCCACCTAGACAAATAACCTCACATATGCTAGGAAAGTGACCACATTGATTTACCACTTTGGTCAAAGTGAGGGGTTAAGATTTTTTTCCCACAGATTCACACTGCTTATGAATGAGAAAAAGATTATGAGCAGATTTATTACAATGAAGGCTATTGAGCATAGACGGGTAGTTTCTTCTGGTGCAAATCTAATAAGAAGTGTTCCTGCTGGAAAATATTCAGATCAAAATTACTGTGATACTAAGAAGACCAATAAACAACGTGGGGAAACCCTGTAATCCTAAGGATCTACGTGACCCAGAACTTTCCTCACATTCATAGTGGGACACATGCACACAGAGATCATCAGCATTGTATTCTGCCTTTACGGGTAGTCTGATTGTCAGGATTGCACAACTGACCGACTCCAATGGTCCTATTACTCTCCCCATATCTTGTCTGCGGAGACATATAGCTAAAAGGCCAGGTAGCTACATTTGTCCTTATGAAGACCCTTTCAAACTCTTTACCTTAGAGTCAAAACATTGACTTGATATCAACCACTTGTTCATTAATTGGAAGGATTATGTGATTTTTCATTCTCGTATGCGCAATACATATAGCTATGTCCTGCTGGTTGATTAATTTTGGATTTTGTATACTTTTTTGTGAGTTGTTCACTGTACATATTTTCCACATTATATCACTTGGTCACCTTTGCAGTGTGCCGTCACCTTTAACACTGTGTTATTTATTGAGACTGCCATATGAGGAGTTCTGAATATGATTTATCCGATCATTAAATCTTGTAATTTAGCCCATAGTATGTACTTCCCTACTTGCGCTAGCCATAAACAGAGTAGCTAAAGTTCTAATTGGTGAGGCCAATAAAAGAGCATAAAGAGCAAAGGTTTAGTTCTCAGTAGTAAAAAAAAATTATTGTTAAGGTGTTAAAGCTATCTGATAAATTGAGTGAAATCATCTCAGCTGCCTTGATGAGTAGCTCTTCATTATTACTTAGGAGTGTGAATAGTATTCCGCTTCTATATCTCAAGCCTGATTTTCAGTCTCCTGAGATACTATGGTGTTTGAAGTCATTTGTAAGCTGTGCCAAGACTATTTTCTTCAAAACTTTAGCTACAAAGGGGATATTTGATGGGGTCTGGCTATGGACAACACTGATGCCTCCACTGCGAAGTAGTATTTGAGGTTTCCTACATGCAGCAACATTAGTAGCGTGCTCTCCTGGAAGGCATGAGCAACTACTAGCCTATCACTTGCAGACAAAACACACTGTTGGCTCACTGTGGAGTCTTCTGTGGTTTGGTGCAGGCTCTAGACATCTACTGTTGCCATCAGCAATGGAGACAGGGCAAGTAAAGTGACCAAGCTTTTCATGAGATATTATGCACAACTCCATACACACCATTTTGAATATTCTAGCCATCACCTCCTCTTGGAATATTCTGTTTACAACCAACACAAATACACAACTCTTCTCTTGCCAATTCTGGATGTTTCTCCTTGTTGAGTACCCGCTCTAGGCAGGCAGCTCTTGTATACAGTAGAGCGGAAGTACTGTCACCTCAGGCAGAAACTTTCTTTATACATTAAGAGAAGGCAGACTCACTGCAGCTTGGTTGTAAATGGAACATTCCTTAAAAGCAATTTAAGATTCAACATAACACAACAATGTGTGTCTATTTATGACAAGTAGCAGAGACAATCAGGTCACTTGTCCTCCTTCCTACGCATTCCTGTCTTACCATCTGTCTCTATGACCAATTCCCAGGGGCACTGAAACTATGCAGCAGGGAAGGGCCACATTCTGCGGTGTGATATAGCACATTTTGTGATAGTATTACTTCATTCAAAATTCAGCAAAATTCATCAGAAAATGTCCAGCCAACTACTGCAATGGACCTTTTACTTCATGCCAACTTGGATTACTGTGATTTTGTATGCATTACACTATATGGAGAAAAGCAATATGAACATACATAAATATTGTCAAACAAATATTGAAAATATGAATATCATTACACTGTACTTAAACAGTAAAAACACAAATATTGATGACAAATATATCATGGAAAAAATATTCCAAAAATACAACAATATTGTAAATAAAGGTAAAGAAATAGCAAATATCACCTACTCATTAAAAGTAATGAAACACAGCAACAATCACACAATATTACATTATATTATTACAAACATAAAAATAACTAAAAATGAAAAAATACCACCTCCAACGTACACATAGGAACCAAAGCACAAAAGTAAGATAGAAACAAAATAATGCTTTTACAGATTTAAAATATTTTTTATTTATAAAGTTTTATATAGAGCTTTACAAATGTTACATTAAAAAAAAGTGAGAACTAGGCACATAAATATGAGTAGCTAACAGGAGAGTGTAAATGTTGTGCATATTCGTTGTAGGACCGGAGGGATTTAGGAGAGCGTTAGCTATTCTAGCTTACAGTTCATCATGGATCCTGGTAGGTGAGCTGCTCTGGTTGGTCCCAAACCTGCACCAGAACTGGGATCAGGTAAAATATAAAATAAAACAAACAAACCCTAAACTAAACTTTAGGTTAAAAATTAAACTGACAGAGCTAACAAATGTTTCCTCTCCACAGTCTACAACAAAAGACAACTGTGCTAAAATTCCATCAAGCAAATGTGCAAAATAGAGTTGTACAATAAAAACGAAGTAAAGACAACATTTAGACTATTAGTTCAAATGTGCACCTGCAATGTAATGATGCTGTCATTAATATAATTTCACTTTTTAAACTTAATCAATGTATATTTTCTGTCCACCTAAACCCACAACTAAAATTTTGTAAGAAACACAATACATAAAAGGCCTGATCGTAATGGACCGCTTGGTTTACTTTCTGACTGCCTTATTATGATAGAGGCGGTCGGAAAGTAAACTGGCTGGTCATTCCAGCTAGCTTCCGACTGGCTCAGAGAGCCCATCCATCAGTCGGAAGCCGGACAGTAATTTCAAGGGCGAGCCTTTCCACCCTTGAGAATACGATGCACGCTTTCCAACATAGTTTCCATGCCGGTCTGTCTGACATGGAATCAATGTCGGAAAGCATGCTTGGGGGCCGCCAGCAGGGCCCCCTTTGGTGCACGTCCTTCGGTTGGAGGCCCTGTTCATCTCTTCACCATGTGGCAGGCACCTTGAGGTGCCTGCCACGGGTGCAGGGATGCACTGCACCTCCCTTTTCTCAAGGGGAGCTTGTGTTACAGCCGGTTTATGGTGGTAACACAAGCTCCCATTGAGAAAAGTGTTCAATCGCATTATAATGGGTTGGTCTGGACCGCCGACCGGGTGTCGGTCGGTCCCAGGACCG
Source organism: Lissotriton vulgaris (assembly GCF_964263255.1). Taxonomy (NCBI): domain Eukaryota; kingdom Metazoa; phylum Chordata; class Amphibia; order Caudata; family Salamandridae; genus Lissotriton; species Lissotriton vulgaris. The sequence goes on along the minus strand of NC_141700.1, from coordinate 234,036,123 downwards.
AGTAAGTGTTGGGGGGAAGCAATTCTGCCCAATATCGAAATAAGCATCATAGTCACAAAAAGGGAAGCTGTTATTAAACTATAGAAGGTATACTAATAGTAAGGAGGGTACCACCAGTAAGAAAACACACTGGAAATGCATAAAATATCATTCAAGTGCATGCTAAGGCAGGGAAACCACTAAAATGAAATAGTTGAAAGCATTAGGAAACATAATCATTCTCCTACTGTTACTGAAATAGAAGTCAGATATATTTTCATGGCTTAAAGGAGGCCAATACGAACTCACAACAGCCAATAGAACCAATTCTTAAAATCATTACACCACACGTTCCTGCGAAAGCAACAGGTCAACTTCCTGCCATACCAACCCTAAAAAGTTTAATTACCAGAATACATAGAAGAACCAGTAGGACCTAAGAAACACACAGAAATAGACATACCACACTACTCTCACTAATAATGCCTAAAAAAGACATGTTGTTACTAGATGACATCCAAAATAATAATGAAAATGAATTGTTGGACCGGCCCTTTTGGCAGGTTCACCCCAAGACTTTTGGCTTTTTCCTAGCCTGTTTCTGTGACCTGGTGTTGGTGATTTTAGGCCTCTGTGCACTTTTTCACTGTGGTACAGTGTAAAGTGCGCGAGCTCTCTGTGTATGTGTGGTGAGTGACCTGCCTTCCCATAGGAATGAAATGGGAATATGTATGCCCATGGTAGTTCCTGATGTGTGGGGAGTGCAGGGTCGAGTTTGGTATGTGCGAACTCGTGAGATTGAATGATGCGCAATGATATATGTGGCATGATTGTGTCTAGTGTAGAAGTGCTACTTTTAGAAGTTGGCATATTTGTATAAATTGTTTCTGGCGTGTGATTGGCTGGTGAGCCTGGCTCCAAGAGTCTGGGAGGGTCTGCCCCGGTGGTAAATGGAGTGTTTAGCACGCTGATCTGAGGGGAGGGGTGCACCTGGGCCTGAATAGGGCTGGGCTTTCCCCACACAATGCTGGCTCCACCCCCTGCGGTGCGTCTGATGTCCCTAGCCTGGACAGTGAAAGGAGTTCCCTATAACCAGTTGTAGATGGTTCTCACACTGCCTGCATCCGGCTAGACAAAGGATTTCTCTGTATAAAAAGGGGCTGTGTCCCCTTCCAAAATTTTCTTGTTTCTGACTTGAATCCTGCCAGGGGCGTGCTGCTGCTTGGGCTCAGGGGAAGGCTTGCCTCCCTGGGCCCTGCTCAGCCCCTGGATGCCTGCTGGACTGCATTGCTGAGAGTCCTCCCTGGGGGGCTTGATGGACTCTGCCCCCCTAGCGCCTGGGAAGCGCTTTATCTTGAGATTGCCTTGGTGCTGGGACCTGCTTTCTTCTGTGTGGTCCTTTCTGGGGGCTTGTTGGTCCCTTTGCCCCTTTGGTGCCTGGGAGCGCTTCCTTTTTGCTCTAGCGCCTGGGAGCGCTGTTGATTGTCCTATAGCGCTTGCTTTATCTTTGCCTAAGTGCCTGGAAGCGCTTCATTTGCCACTTACAGCGCTTGGGAGCGCTTTGGTTGTGGCCCGATCGAGTGCCCACCTCGATTTATTATTTTAAAGAAGCCGGTGCCCACCTGGCATTTGCCTCCAATTCACTGCCGCAGCCTAGGATTGTACAGAGAGGCCGCCGGGCCGCCGCGCTGCCTGCGACGACCCGGAAGTGGTTTGGCCGGCCGGCCAATGGTAGTGCGGCCCGGCCGGAAGTCCCGCCCCGCAGCCTCGGAGCGAGAGAGAGTCTGCAGCAGCCGTGCAGAGCCTAGCGAGGCTCCCCCGAGGGAAAGGAGCCCCACCCGCAGCCCCAGCGAAGCCGCCGATGCACGGAGACCCGGTGAGTGAGGCCCTAAGTTCAGTATCGGGGAGGAGGGCGTTGGGGCACATTGCCGGTGCCCGCCCCTCCCCTCCAGTGTGTTGAGCCTGTTGAGGCTCCGAGGGCAGTTGGTTCTTCTCGAGTGTCCGTGTGGGACTCCAACGACGCCGCAGTTATGTGTAGAGCCTAGATAGGCTCTGAGTGGCATTTCAGTGATTCTGAGTCCCCCGAGAGGGACTCCAACGTGCCGGGCATTGCGTTTCGAGCCCAGAGAGGCTCGTGGGTGCCATTGTGGTCGTTTGGGGCCACAAGAGGCCCTTGGGGGCATATTGTTATTTCAGAGTCCCCCGAGTAGGACTCCGGCGACTGGGCCACATTGTTTCACGAGCCCTGAGAGGCTCAGGAGGGCCATTTTAGTTGTTCAGAGCCCCGAGGCTCCCATGCTGTGGTTTGGCCCCATTGTGTTCTTGAGCCCACGAGGCTCCAACGTTGGCATCATCAGTTTTTCAACCGCCCAGCACTTCGTGGGCAGTTGCCACATTTAGGCTTGTGTTCTTGGCTGCCTGCGCAGCCTGCCTGACATTTGGACTACAGGGCGTCCTAGCCCCAACAAGGCCAGTTGGCCTAGGGACTGCCACAGGTGGTGGCTTATGTAAGTTTTGCCAATTGTGTGGTTTTTCCTACACCTCTGAATGTTTTAGGCATCATGTGTTTTTGCGCTATTGAGTTGTGTTCTGGCACCTCTGAATGTTTTTATGCATCATGTGTCTTCCTTGTTCTTACACCTCTGAATGTGTTGGTTTATGCATCATGTGTTTTTCCTGTGCTGCACCTCTGAATGTGTTTTGATGCATCATGCGCCTTGTTCTTACACCGCTGAATGTATGTTTTATGCATCATGTGTTTTCCTTCCCTACACCTCTGAATGTTTGTGATGCATCATGTGTAATGTGTTCTTGCTTATACCCCTAATTGTATTGTGATACATAGGTGGTTGTTCTTTCTAGTACAGGTGGTCCTAGTGAGGTCCTGGTTCCCACCGTGGCATTCTCCTAAGGTGGTTAGGATTGCGTAGGTGGTACTTACCAGTTACCAGTGGTTACTGGTTGTGTGCTATATTTGCTCATTTGTGCTACAGTGATTTTATATCCTATATTCTATGTTCTAGAAGTGCTATTTCTACCAAGTGCTGATTCTGACAGTGGCCCATGTGGCCCTGTCCTGTAAATAATCGCTTGTGAATATTGCCCGTGCCAGTTGGCACAATGTATATTGTGTGATTACTATCTGATGTGTTTTGACAATACAAAAGTTATTTTTCTATAACCTTGTGTGGAGTTCCTTTTGTGGTGTGCCTAGGATGTTGTTGCTGTTGTGTGCGTGCGCAAATGCTTTACACATTGCCTCCGGGATAAGCCTGTCCATCATAAAAATCATATGTATATGCATAAAATAAAGAAACATAACATGCAAGAAAATAATATTTCCTAGTCAATAAAATAAATGAATAAAATAAGTTAACACTTATGATTTAATAGCTGAAGTCCTGGTCAGTGAATGATGACTCAAATATTAAAATCCCAAGTTATATCGACAAAAAAGAGCCCCAAAAAGGCAATAATATACTCTAGAAACATTCAACATCAGCCGAATAATCCAAAGAAACCATTTTAAACCAAAATAAATAAATAAATGTTCCAGAACAACCAAAAAAGGAAGGATATAGTAAAAAATAAGTTTGGGTAAAAGATATCCAAGTATTGTTCCTAAAATAAAAAATAAAACACATGCAGGTTAAAATAAACCCCAGATTTCTGAACATTAAAACCTGTAAAAGAAATAAAACATATGAACCTACCCAAACACACCCTCATCCCCTACTACAAACCAAAGAACCATAAAAATAACTAAAATTAGTTTTAAACACATAGAACACACATGTAAAATACAATTGAACATCACATGCACAATAAGGTCTACCACGCAGTACACCAAATACAAATACACTAACACAGTATCAGTACTAGCCTAATTACATGTAAACACCTCCCCCCTAGCAGTAAACCCTTAGAAAATATGCTTAAATAGTTTTAACTGAACCGGAGTGACAAAGGGATAACCACAACTGCACCTCCAGGAACAGACCAAAATGACAAAGAAAGACTATAAAATTGAAGAAACTAGAAAAAATGGTGGTAAAATGAAAACAAAAAAAAGACTTCCTCGCCATAGAAATGAATGTTAAATAAAAATGTATTTTATTCAATAATGTTCATAAAATACTAAGTAATATGGAAAAGTGGTAACTTTTCCTATGTTTCAAAAATGTACAAAAATGTTTTATGTAAAAACATGTTAAACATACTGATAAAAATATATTTCCAAGTTTTGAGTACTTAAAAAAAATAACAATGTTTAAAAACTATAAAAACTACAAAGCATCTAACGGATGATGTTTGTTAAAATCGCTGTACAATTTTTTGTTACAAATTGGATAACTACAATTAAAAATGTATGTACACTACAACTATGTAATTATAAATATCCTGAATTATAAGTAGTGTTTTTCCTTGGAAATGAGGAAAACTCTAAAACACCTGCTGTAATTGTAGAAAAGTAAAGTACAGTAAGTAATTGTACGTGGAAAGCGTGATGTATAAAAAATGTATAGAGCACTAACAGGGCAGACCTGGACTTTCAGGGGTTCAGATTTACTATTCCCACTCCAAACATAACCACATTGGGGAAAGTTTTGGAATTTGGAGCATTCAGATTTACAATTACCACTCCATAGGTAACTAAATTGGGTAAAGTGTTAGACTTGGGGAGATACAATTTACTATTCTCACATCAAACTAAGCCTCATTGGGGAAAACGTTATGATTTGGGAGTTCAGATTTACCATAACCAAATTGGGGCAAGTGGTGGACCCTGGGGAGATACAATTTCGTATTCCCACTTAACCACATTGGAAAAGTGTTAAACTTTGGGTGATTCAGATTTATTTTTCCCACTCCAAACTAAACCACATTGAAGAAAGTGTTGAACTTTGGGAAGTTCTGATTCACTATCCCCACTCCAAATGTGACCCCATTGGGGAAACTGTTGAACTTAGGAAGGTTCAGATGTTCTACTGCCAGTCCAAACTCAACAACACTGGGGAAAGTGTTAGAGTTTGGAGGTTCTGATCAACTATCCCCAGTCCAAATGAAACCATAGTGGAGAATGCTTTAGACTTTGAGGGGACAACTTAACTATTCCGATTGCAAATGTAACCACTTTTGGGAAAGTGTTGATGTTTGGAGGGGGAGCATAATTTACCCTTCCTACTCCAAACATAATCATATTGGTGGAAGTAGTAGACTTTCTGACCCCAAATTTAAAGACAATAAGGAAAATGCTATACTTTAAATTAACAAATTAACTAAGACGACATATTTATAATATACATTACTTTAAAAAGTATACTTTAGAAAAATACATTTTCACAATCCTAAAACACACAAAAATTACAAAAAGTAATGCAAATAACTACCAAAATATTAAATACCTTGACTTTATTTATTTTAAACCTAAAATTAATAACTATAATAAAAAAGCACATGTAAAAGAATAAAACATTCCTTAAAACGTTGTATTAAATAACTTAGAATTAAAAACTCCATCATAAGAAATACACAAAACCTCTGTAAATAAAAAAAGATTAAATGTAGTAAATACAAATATATATAATGTTAAATTATCAAGGACAAAAATATTTTTAAGAAATTATGACCATGAAATTGCATTAATAAAAGATTTTTAAAAAATCACAATATAATTTTTTTAAAACATTACAAATAAAAATACCAATTATACATGATGCAAGAACTATTAAAAATATATTTTAAAAGTTCATAAAAAGTATTACAAAAATAAATGTTTGAATAACAAAGATAGACACAATAACAATTTTAAACATAACAAACTTTAGAATTGTTCTTTTTCAAATTACTCCCCTTCCTATTACCCTATAAAGCCAACATCCCGCTCATAAAATTATTATACCCCAAAAATTCTAACAATTTCAAAACAAGTTCATTATATTGAAAAATACACAAAATGCACTTAAAACAATTAAATTAATTACATCGATATACCACACAATGATATTTTTAATGAAAATATTACAAATTATATATTTTGTAATGATCCTACCTGCGATATTTCGCTCCTCAATATTTTTGACATCACAATATTTCACACATTATGTTTGTGTCCTTTGATCCATTTGAGCTAGAAATGTGCAAATTGTCCCACAGGTAATGCATTATGATGGATTATGTGGAAAATGGGGCAAAACTATAACTATGCAAAAAATGAAGAGGACGTACAATTGTATAATTCAATAGGCTCTGCTTACTCACAATCAGTTGAAACAATTCCATTAGTATATGACTGCAGTGAATTCCCCAGTCTTGCTCCAAGAAGCTCAAGATTTGGTTCATGAGAAGGTGAGTGGATTCATAATAATCTCTTTTTGGTGCTACATAGAATCTTGCATCTTTGATTGAGTGCAGCAATATATATGAACTAAGAAAACCTCACATAGAAGAAAGCACTAGCTGGAAAGGACCAATTTCGCTTGTGAGAAAGGCAGAAGAGACCAGATTCCGGCTGCATAAGTGAATAAACCAAATTGTCAAAGAACAGGCTAAACTGTGCCATAGCCTAACTGGGCTATGATTATATTAGTGACATCGAATGCCTAGTTGAGCCACAACATACTGCTATGTTTGCCACTGAATATGCATGTGGAATGTGTCTGTCATCTCCTCAATATAATGCAAAAAAAGAAGAAATGAGACACATGTTATAGCCACTTCTGAGGGAAGTACAGTGAGATAAACTCCAGGATTACACCCTATTACCTTTTTGGTAGGGATGGAGAGGTTTGATTTATAGTAGAGGAGAGATGTTTTGGGGACACTGTAGGGTGATTTGACTTGTAGTAGTGTGTCAGGCACTTACCTGAGTTATGGGTAAGCCATGTTTCAGGCCTTTAAAAGAGGGCTGGTGAGAAGCTGTTGAGGGGCAAGGAAGAGCTTTTAGGACTGCATAGACGTTGTAGAAAGGTGGAGTATTATGTGGTGATGCTGGTTAAGTGTCACCATGCAATACTCTCACAATGTCCCAGAGATGGTCCTTGGATTCACAATAATACATTTTTAGCTCAGTCCTGGTAGAGTGGAAAAAAGTAGTCAGGCATTATGAGAAGCACAAAAGGGGGTAAAAATTTTAGAGAACCAACATGGATGAAAGGGAATTGACATGACTTAAAAGAAATCTGAAACCAATGTATAAAAATAAAGCAGATGTTTATATCAATGTAGACACCACATTTTAAACTACTAGCCCCAGTGGCTAATCCGCCCTGAGGTAATCACATCCGTGGATGTGCATCATCTTTTACATCCCACAACCTCTATTCTACCATTTTTAAAAATGGAGGAAACAATACACACCAGGTAGCCTACCCTAGAGGGTTATCTAGCATTCTGGGGTGTACACCTCCTGAATACCTAATTTTCCCACCTGCCCAGGTGCAAATGTGCCAAGGGAAATCTGTTACCTCCTTTGGGAAACAGCCTGGTTGCATATCACAGGTGGGGGAGGCTTTGTCGCTCACCGCCTTGATGTACCATTTCACTAGCCATGCTGTCTGGGAGGGAGGTGTGACCTCCTTCTCAACCGTGACATTATTTCTGTCTCTTGGTTGAGTTCACATCTCCTAGCAGATGGTCAGATTCCTCTCTTGGTGACAGCAGTTGCAAGCTAACAGCCAGAGCACAGAAAAGGCTCGGGCAATCAGGGGGGCAACCTCTAAGGGAGCCACCTGGGTGCATGTCACATCGCCCTTGATACAATATTAGCCCTGGGTAGAGTTTGCGGCGATTCACTACGCGCAATTCTACGGAGTAACTGGAAAACTCTGATGAATTTGATAGAGTGCCGATCGCTGGCGGAGTATTGTTCGACCACACCAATTATGTTGTTTTGATTTGGGGAAAGTTATTCATGTCTATAGCTATCATCAGCAGCTCAGGTGTACTCAATTATTAGTAATAAATAATTAGGACCATGATTCAGGCAGCAGCTATCACTCATGTGATTGTATGTAGTAGTCGCGGGTAACATCAAGAAGCACCTAAGCACTCGGAGATGCCCGCAAAGAACATGGCAAGTTATACCATCCTTTTATGTTCTGACTGCAGCTAAGTTCTTTACGCCAACGGGGACTCACTCACTTCATCAAGGAGATTGACTGGTGGAGTAACATCATCTGTCGCCAAGTGTATTGTTGTGGTGCTGGAATGAAGATGTTTTGTTTTTTTAGGCGTTTGCGCTACAGTCAGCGTGTACACAAAGAAAAGCATCAGAATTTTAGAATGCCCGCACATGTATGGCTTAGACTGCTGGGAACTGTAGTCCAAAGCTTCCTTGTCTCTCAAGTGGCACGTGTCATCAATGCTCCAAAATCTCGAGTATTCGAGAATATTAAACTTAATTTGAGAACACTTCTGAATAACATGGAGAACCCATAAATAATGTATTACACAGACCACATATTGCTATAAAGAATGGCTAAAAATACCTGAATAGTGCTTGAAAACACAATCGCATGTAACGTACATGAGGCAAATATTATTACACTCAAACCAACCACCAGTGTATTCAAAAAATTTATCAGATTTATAGACACACAAACAATGACTTTAAGTTCAAGCAAACATAGCTGGAAAAGAAATACATTTTCTTGGGGAGCTATCTATGTACTGGTAAAGACTTTCATCTAGAAACAAATGGAGGTCAGGCTGGGGCACCTTTTATTGGAAAAATTACACTGGTGTGTACCGCAAAACAGAAACTATGTTATGCTTGAACTGAAGACTAATACAAACTGTGCAATAACTTAAAAAATCAAGTATAATGAACATATGTTTAACCTTAAACTGTCCTCAGCCCAATGAATCTGTGGTTGGTGTCTTCCTAGTCCTGTAAGTTTAGCAAGGCTTCCCAAGCAGACTTTTCGGGGCCAGGTGCTGCTGGCTGGCCTCAGTTTCCTCTTCCCTCTGAGCAGCCACACATGTCTGTCCTGCTTTGCTGCCACCAAGAAACCCTTCAAGGGTAAAGCAAAGTCTCACACAGGTTCAGAGGGGGCAGCAAGAGGGAGAACAAGGAACAAGCAGAGTAAGTGGCAGAGACTGGGCAGCAGCAAGACGGGGAGGGAGTGACAGCCGCAGATGGGGGCCTCTATCTTTGAGGCTCACTAGGAGGAGGAGCCCACTTCATGCAGCCAGAAGGGGAGTAACCTCTGGCAGTGCAATACCCCCTTTCTTAGAGCACAATTCTACACCCCCCCCCCAACGCAAGAGCAATTGTAGGGACTCCGTATGGTGTGCAACTGGGGATGGTTAGAGTGGAGTTAGTTGCCATGGTGACAGACCCCTCAAGGCAGGTCTGAGCCAGCCTCCTTCCTTCGCACTCAACACTCAAGGTCCACAGAAAGCATGTGCTGCTGTGCAGCCACTGTCAGATTTACAAGCAATGCAAAGTCAATAGCTGGAAAGTGCGCCATGAAACTCCGCTCCCCCGTCAGTTTGCAAAGTTTTTTCTGCCAAACTCAGCGCTCTAAGTGGCAAGCGTAGTGGAAAAACTCTTCAAACACCACCGGCGGAGAGGAGTTTATCGCCCACCTCTACACGATATTCGTGTCAGAGGTGATGAGGCATGTTGTTTGATAACAAACATGACATATTTCCGAGGTACCATAATGGAGCTGGCAACCTCGAATTTGCTCGGGTGCCAGCCCATGTTATCCTATGAACCTCCTATCACTTATAGTAGTCTTTAATGGTAAAGGCCACTATAGGGACATATAAACTTGCACTGATATGTCCTCACCTTTATTATAATGCACCCTGCCTACTGGGATTAGGAGGCCTTCCATGGGGTGAGTGGTATATATTAAAGACAGTGCATTGACTTTGCCACACATGGTGAAGGTAAAGTTGAGTTCGAGCAGTTTGCCCTGCTCCTGCAGTTTGCAATAACAGAGCTGCTGTCATCAGTTTACTTGACCACTCAGGGTGGCATAAACAGTGCTTCAGGCTCTGGTGACACCTTTAAGTCCCATGCCTTGGTACCACTAGTGCCATATACTAGGGACTTATAAGGGGGTTAAAGTCTTTGTCAATTCACACATATCAGTTTTTAGGGAGAGAGCACTGTGGCAGGGGCAGCAGGCTCCAGTGCACTTTTAGAGTCATAACCATCAGCATTGGAGCAAAAGGTGTGTGAGGGGGTGACCATATAAAAAGGGTACTTTCCTACAGAAGTCCGCTCTGGCTTCTGCAAGGGGATATAAAGATGGAGTGCTGATTTTGGTATTAAGATTTGTGAGGGGAGAGGGCCTGAAAGAGCTGTGGAGGGAAATGTGGGGTGATGTATGAGAGTGTTTCTAAACATAGTGCGAAGGGAGAACTTTTTTTAAACTAACGTACAAGTAGGCAGGAATACGATAACCTTGAAAACTTCCTGCAAAACATTGTTTGAATCAACCTAAAACACCTTTTGGGAAATAACTGGAACGAAGTGCATGCGTTAGCTCAGTTCAGTAGTGAAAAAGTTCTGTGTGTTCTTGTTTTTCCACTGCAACTGTTTTCTCTACTTAAAAGCAGGTTTGCATTATCTCAAATAAATGTCCAAAGCAAGGTGAAGTTAAAAAGGTGATATTTTTAAACCATAGCTTTAAAAAGTGGATCACAATCGTTCACACTTCTAATAACTCTCTTCCGGGAACAACCTGTGTATTATGTGTTGGAAAGTGCTTCCAGCCATCGTCGTACCGAACTTTCACTAGTACTCAGACATCCTGAGGCCTGATCCCAGAACAATTCCATTAGTGCGTGCCGTAAACAGAATCATCGCTGAAGCTGGACAAGAAGCATCCGATTCAAACGTGTTTACCAGAGAGCCTTGGAACAGCACCCGGGGGGGGGGGGGGGAACTTGGGTTCAATGACACAGACAGCACGCACATGAGCAAACACGTCCATCTGTGATTGTTCTAATCATGATGGAAATACATGTTTTCTGAAATCTACCCTTTCCAACACTTGATTAGCTATTAAAAATTACACTTTCAATTTGCTCAGGCCAAGATTAATAAGGAAAAAAAGTTCTGTTCGTAAACATTCCTAGAAGTCGCAACTAGAGGCCCAGGTTCACCCTTTAGTGAGATTTACAGGTGCATAGAATTCCAAACTGCTGGCAGATCTCTGCACATGCCAAATGGATTACACTCGCAGGGAATCCCTTTATGAATATGAATATCTAGCAGGTGAAAAAAGGTTAATTTAGTACAAAACTTCTTAGTAGTGGCTGATACCGAGTAGTACGGGTGGGGTGGGGGGATAGAAAAATAAATTTAAAATTACTTACCTTGCTACTGGCCACCGCCTCACACTACCTCCATCCTCTTCTGTTCCTGCCCGAAGCAGGAACCACATACAGGCTCCTCTAAGCCAATCACGACACTGCTGTCACCATAATAGCAGAGTAGTGATTGGTCTGAGCGCAGTGGTTCGGCGATAAGACTGGTACTATGAGCCTGTGAATGTTCTCCACTCAGGCTGTACAATACAGCCTGTGGAGGACATGCAAAGTGCGTAGGTCTGTTTGGCCGGCCCAAGATGGCCAGCCAAACCATCATGAGCACTTAAGAGCCCCAACCACTCCTCCCCTGCTGGCTGCGGCAACAGCCCAGCCCCGCCCTGTAACCCCGCCTCACTACGTAAAAATAAAATGATAATAACATAGCATTATTTTCATTGCATTTTTCTTTTTTCCACTGCTCAAAAAGCAGTGGGGTGGCGCTCCTCCACCTTAGCGGAAGAGCTGCCGCTGAAATTTATGTTTATTACTTAATTTACCTTTGTGAATTAGGTCCTTTCTGCGGAATAGCATGCTTCACTGGAGAACAAGCAAGACTCCAGAGTATGCAAGGCCTATATAGAAGAATAAACATTCTGTTGGGAAAAGCTAAGTGGTGGTCCCAGAATGAGTAGCCTATAGAAATGTCTTTGGTGGGGTGTACTGCTCTGGGTAAATACAAGTTTTCCAGTGTCTCTGGTCCTGAAATCATAATTACAGGCCTGGATAACAAAAAGGTTAGCAGGAACTGTGGAGCTGCAGGGGCTGCATGCAGCAGCTGTGCCCAGCCCCCATCCGCCACCCCATTCTTTGGCATCGGAGACCAGAAGAAGCTCCCCCTGCTGAAGGAAAAAGTATCTTTCCCTACGCTTCTCCCTGTCTGCCTTTTACTTTTCCATGGGCAAAAGAAAAAGCCCATATAATATTTACCAACAGTCCCAGCTACAATAAAAGACATAAACAGTATTGTTATTATCAAAGTCTCATGGCCTTAAAAAAGGGAGGTCGTAGATATAAATCCTAGCCTGGATACATGCTAATGTTGGTCCAAGATATATTAGCCCATGTGATTTAGACAAAGGGAAAAGGAGCAATATCTCTGAATGAGACTCTAAATGACTACAGCATCTTGGAGTGTGAGGAATGCTACCTGCCTGAGTTTCTCTACAATAATACAGAACTGGAATTGCCTCTACTCTATAAAACAGGGTTCTCCATTGCCGGTCCTGGAGGGTCAGATCCATGCCAGATTTTTAAGATAACTACATTTATCTAAATGGGGTACGCTAAAAATCTGGCATGAATCCGGCCCTCCAGGACCGACTTTGGAGAACCTTGCAATTAAGGTAATAAAAACTCCAACATTTCCTCTGTTTCTAACGAGAATCTTCAGTTCATGACAAACCGCAAAGGCCATGCTTATTCTGAATCTTCAACATTTGAGTTTTCATCCTGTGTGAGGCCCTCCTCCCTTAACCTACTATATCCCTTCCATTACATTTAGAGTTCATGGAGTCCCTCAGATCTTTAGCTCCTTATCCACTTAGTCCATGACACTGTCTTAACCTTCATCTGCAGCTTTCATTTCATTTTTCCAGAAGTCACCACTCTTTATATTTAAAATATGCTGGTAATACTCTGAATATTTTTTATGTGCTTATATATTTTAAGTCTGATGCACAAAGACAAGCGAAACAACACTGTTGGTATCTTCCACATTTGCTAGATGTGAAGGGCAAAAACATGCCTTGCTTATGTCAGTTAAGCATTAAGTGACTGCCAATATTACCTGATTAACATTATTTCACGAGCTCCAGATGGAACATGAGGTCATGCCCTACTCACATTTGCTGTTCATTGACATACACCAAAAGTTTCTACTTACCATGCACCAATGGACACAGAGCTTACAACAGCTTAAATCTATTGTTGCCAATAGCTGAACAAGGAACTCATTGTTAGGGTCCCAGTGATAGCTCCATGAAGTCCACTGCCATCTAGGTACAGACACAGGGGGCACTACTTACGCCAGGGTGACAGAGATAAAAGGTGTTCAAGTGAGACCCCGAGGATCCCAATAATAATGAGTATTTACCAGGAAGGTGACATTAGTCCTGTTTCACCTGCTTCTTGCCCTTTACTTCATGGGATTTTCACAGGAATCACGGATTTTCCAAAGGTCTTGTAGTTTCATTTGTTAATGTCTGTCACTGACCCCTTCAGGATCACAGGACATTTGTAATTGGCCCCCAAGTGCAGTCCAGCAAAATGCAGTGGAATCCTGCCCACAGAGGAAGACAGGCGTTTATCAAGCACAAATAACAATATCATCCTGGAAAATGCATATATTACTGCTTTTCTCTGATTAATATTGAATTCAGAACCCAATCGAACTCCTCCAGCAATGTTATCATATTGGGAAAAGTAGAGTTCGACTACTTCAAATATTTAACCTGCCTAAATTCCTACCTTTCAGCTCATGCTCAGTTTGTGCTAGGTATACTTCATGAACTATCACTGCAATCAAAGTATGTATCCTAATATACAATAACATTCTTGGTCTCTATATCAACATATTTATTCCAATAACACTGCACAAAAGCATACTACACCTAGCTAGCCCTAAAAGATCCAGAGTATAAGTGAATTTATCATATACAAAGTCCACCCAACTCTACCTAGGCTGACAAGAAGTCATTTGTTAAAAGACACATATGGAAATGTACGTAGTAAATAAACAATTCATTCCAAAATCCAAACTTAACACTCACATCTGGTCATATTCCAATGGACTGTAGCAGTGAAAAGACGACCCAAACTAGCTAACGTCTAAACTCTTCAAGGCCCCCAATAATAGCAATTTGCATTCTGGTACGACTGTCTCTGCTACCCATCGATAGTTGTGGAATTTTAGTTTGCGATCTGAACATCATCTGCGCCAGCTTGTCACCTATGTACTACGTGCACGGCAGCCATTCTAGGTCACCTTTGTACTACGTGCACGGCAGCCATTTTAGATATCATGGTCTCCCTGTCCACGATCGATCGCCAGCGCGCCCCTCTGACCCAGCAAGCATCCTCCGCGCACCCTGGCTCCCCCTCCCTCCTCCTTATGAGCATGACCCTTCTGCATGACCCTGTCCTCGGGAGTCACGCCAGCGCCTGACCAACACCTCCTCTCCTCCCATGAATGCCCCTCTGTTGATAAACCTCCCCTCTGCGCTGGATTGTCCACGCAGCATGAATACCACTCCATTGATGACCCCTCACCCCGTGTCCGACTGTCCACACAGGTCCGAGGCCACTGCCTAAGCCGGGAGATATCATTTACTGCCCCTTATTGTATGAGGTCGCTCTCCTTCAAAGGACCCTCTATTGATCCAGGCCTCCCCACCCCCTGTGATATGATCAGGCGCACACATCCTAAGACTCGACGGAACACTCAGCTGCGTGATGACCCCCTCCTCTTATCAGCAGGTTGAGGACCTCTATTGTGAAGGTATATGGGGGTGGGATTAACACGAGGATTACGGGGATGTCTTTTCCTTGCTTTACAAAGTTCTGATTGTAATAAAGAAAGGTCACATGCCATAAACCAATGTATAAGAGGCCAGGCCTCCGAGAGGCTGTTAGAGCACCTCGAGACGATACCTTGTTGTCTGATCTGATGTGTTCTGCTCCGTCGGAATAAACTTCTGTTTCCTGCCTTCTGGTCTCCGGCGCCTGCCTCATTGCTTGGTAAACTTGAATGGTACAAGGGCGGTTAGCGCCGGGCAAATCTTGAGAAAGGTCCTAGCCCTACCTTTTTCCACAATTGGCGTCCCAAAGCGTGGGGCCCATCAGCGACACGTGGATCCAGTGGGAGAGGTCCCGACGACAGAGTGAACGACTGCAACGATCGGGAAGAGCTCGTGTCCGATAGACCCTCGTCTGACAGCCGATCATCCGACCTTCACTAGTTCTGAACAGACCTCTCTCGAGTGATCTACGGTCCTGACTGGGAACCATCAGGAGTGCCACGAACATCACGAAGGAGAGAGGACGATCGGGCGCTGGATCCAGAGGACAGGAAACCGTCCATGCGGTCCGGGTAAGGTCGTGTAAACACGACGAATTGAGGAAAATTGTTTTTGTTTGGATAATACTAGTATTACGCTTTGTTGAAACCTCTGGAGATTCGCTGTCTGCAAACGGAGAAAAACAACAGGCTCTCTCTTTGCAAACAGTGAAGGATAGGTAACGCAGACTTTTGTCCCCGTTGTAATCCGTCGTGCCTATTTTCCTCCCCCACTGTTTCCCGAACTGTCGTTCGTGGATTATTGTCTGGAGATTCTTTGTCTGCAAACAGGGAAGAACAAGGTCTCTCTTTGCAGGTAGAGAAAGAGTGGGTAACAATAACTTTTCGTGCCCACTTATTCTCCCCACTGAATTGTTTTGATTGACCGATTGTTCGGTATTGGTTCGTTTGAGGTATTCACCGCCGGCAAACAACGGAGAATAGAAATATTCTGTCTAGTCTTTGCCCGCCGTGATAAGATAGGTAGTGCAGACTTTTTTGTCCCCGGTGTAAACCGTCATGCCTATCTTCTCCCCACTGGTTGGTAGCCTGTTTAGCCCGGACCGCTTATTAGAGATGAACCATCCAGCTCCACTGGAGGGCACCCCTAATAAGGACATGTTCACTAAGTATGGACTAGTCGCTATAGCTTACACTAAACTATGGCATAAATATACGAAAAAGAACCCTGAAAGTCAGTGGCCACTGATAGGTTCCTTTAGTGAAAATAAAATAAAAACATTAGAAATAGCGCTCCAGAAGAATAAGACCACGCCCACTATGCTCGACAGTATCGGCATGTGGCGCAAGGAAACGGAACAACGAAAGAAAAGAGAAGAAGCAAAAATAGGGAAAGAATTACGAAAGGCAGCCCACCTAGCCGCAAAACAACTAGAAGAAGAAATAAAAGAAAGAAAAGAAGCTACACAAAACCAAGAATCAGGGTCAACAGGCCAATGTCCTGTTAGGACCCCCTCTGCGCTCTACCCTGAACTACCCTCCAAACAACGGGCAAACGATGAGTTACTGCTAGGTCCCCCAATCATCTACATGCCCCCTCCATATGCTCCCAGCCAACAAAACCTGCAAGCCCCGAGTGTGAGTGAAAGTGACCCTAGCGCTAGTGCACCGGCCCTCACGGCCTCCGCACCAGCCACATTAACAACTTCGTCAGACGACCCCGAGGCTAGCAAACAATCATCAGCCAGGCTAAGTAGGTTAAGCAAAGATGAGCGGGATGGGATCAACGAAATAGCAAAGACATTGGTAGAACGAAGGGAGAGCGAAGAATACACAATGAGCATATATAATTCACATGCCGACAGCCACAGACGGCATTTCATTTTGCGATTCAGCTACCACACCCTGAACGCGTATGAAGATAGGTATCAGAGTAAGGGTCCCGCTAAACTAACAACACTGTATAGGAAGATTGATGTTGGAGATGGGACTGAACGTGAGGCGACGGAGCTCTTCATGCAAATGCTTGAGGTCTTCCGCCACCTCGCGGAACAGAAACCAGAAGCCAAGGTTACGGTCCCTGAAACAACCTCGGCAGAAGTAGCCAATACTATGATGCCTATCAGAGAAGCGGCTCCTTACTGGATCCCGCCACGGGGCCAGGGAACGAGCGATGATATTAATAATGAAAATGCAAAGGGGAGGGTTGTGTACAATTGGGTTTACCAACCATGGGACCGACAAGACATCCTAACCTTTAAGCAAACCCTGCCCGACTTAAGAAAGAACCCGACGGCATTTTATACCGAATTAGGCACAGCCTTGGGTTCGACAATAATGACTTTAGCAGATATTGACTTGTTCTTTGGGTTATGCCTGCCAGCTGATGTGTGGAGGCAAATCCGGAAGGCTGACCACACGGATCTGTTTGGACATACCTGGGACCAACTCGGTAAACTAGATAGACAGCGAGAGCCGGGGAGTAAACCAGTGAAGGACATACTGGAACTCCCAGACAAACTGGTCCAGAAGTTAAAAACCCTGGTCCCGGAAAGAAAAGTAGACTGGTCGATAGTCACGGCCTGTCGACAGAAACCCCAGGAAGATGTGTCAGAATACTTCTCCCGATTTGAGACAGTGTTCTCCGACTACAGTGGCCAAGACATGACCACCGCAACCGGACAGCACCTGTTTGTGCAAAATTATGTAAAGGGACTAACACAAGAAGTCTCCCAAAAACTGCAGACGAGTGAGAGTAGTTGGGGGGCCTCCAAACCCGCAGCTATCCTTCAGATGGCTCAGTATTACGAGCACCAAAAGAATGAGAATGATAGGGCGTCCGAGAAAAAGAAGAAAGATTTAAAGGAAAGGGTAATGATAGCCCAGATACAGGGTATAGCGCTAGGACGGGAACACCAAAGGGGGAACTACCAATCAACCACCCCCAGAGATCTACCTCCTAAAGATCACACCCCAACATCCCACACTGGACGGAGAGACATTAGCACTGACCAATGCGCCTTCTGCAAAGGGCTCGGCCATTGGAAATTCCAGTGTCCGGTTCTGCTAGAAATGAATAGAAATAGGGATTCCAGGGATGTGGCAGGTGGCCCGAGAAATAGAGTACAAGGACGAGGGAGCACCAACGACACCAGCAATGACAGATCAGGGAGACTGAACACGTTTGACCGTCCCCGACAGAACCAATATCAGCTGTCCGAAGGTGAACATGCCCCCGACTTTGCATAGGACTGCCAGGGGCAAGGGAGGGATCCAGTCGAGCTCTGTGTTGACCAGCAAGGTCCTTATGTCACCGCTAAGGTCTTGGGTACAGAGTCTCCATTCTTGGTAGACACTGGGGCGACACGTAGTGTGTTATCAAAACGACTGATTCCAAGGGCACCCTTGTCTGGCTCACACATAACGTCGATAGGTTTCGATGGGACGCCCTCCACTAACCCCCTGTCCGTACCTATTTCCTTTGACCTAGAAAACAACACTACTGACGCGACATTTCTACTCTCCTCCAACTCCCCTGACGCCATTATGGGTATTGACTTACTGAAACATTTTCGAGCTACCATTAGGTGTTCCCCAGATGGAATACGAGTCATCCTGTACGACAACCCAGACATGCCCAGATCCCCTCCCCCACGACACATGTGCTCCATAACTGACGCTGACCCGTCCCTGCTCGACACCCTGCCTCCGTACCTGTGGGCCAAAAATGACTCTGATGTGGGGCGAATGATGATTGATCCTATTCACATAACTGTACGACAGGACGCTATGCTCCCGAAACTCCCGCAATATCGGATATCGCCAGAGGGTGAGAAGGCACTGGTAGCGATCATTCAGTCTCTGGTAGATGCAGGAGTGGTTGAAGAGGTGGTTAGCAACGTCTGCAACAGCCCAATCCTACCTATTGTTAAGAAGCAAGGTGAAGGAGATGAGAAAGCGTACCGCTTCATCATCGACTTGCGAGAGATTAACAAAGTGGTTGTACCCCAATATCCTGTGGTCTCTGATATCACCACCATTCTGACCCTCATCCCGTCCACTGCCACCACCTTCTCTGTTATCGACCTTAAAAACGCGTTTTTCTCTATCCCCATTCATCCAGACAGCCGTTATCTCTTCGGCTTCACCTTAAAATCCCGCTCGTACCGATTCTGTAGAGCTCCCCAGGGATACACTGAAAGTCCCAGCATTTACAGCCAGGCCCTCAAAAGACAGCTGGATGCCTTCCAGCTACCAGAGGGAGTGGTGTTGATCCAATATGTCGATGATATCCTTTTGGCGGCCGACACCACCCCGCTTGCAACGACAGCCACCGTCCAACTCCTACACTTCCTTGCAGAAAATGGCCATAAAGTCTCCAAAAAGAAGTTACAGTTCTGCCAGCCTCAAGTGACTTACCTAGGCCATCTTCTGTCCAAAGAAGGGAGGAAACTTACACCCGACCGAATCCAAACCATCCTAGACACCCCCATCCCAAAAACACAAAAGCAGGTCCGCTCCTTGGTTGGCCTAACCTCTCTTTGCAGACAGTGGTTGCCTAATTACAGCCTCATTGTGAAACCATTACTTGCCTTGCTGACCAAAGATGTCCCCTCCCCGCTTCCTTGGACCGCTGAGTGTCAAGCCTCCTTTAAGGAATTACGGGATGCACTCTGCTCAGCGCCTGTCCTAGGAACCCCGGATTACTCCAAACCCTTCTCCCTCTTCACCCACGAAAGGGAGGGATGCGCATTGTCTGTCCTAACTCAATCAATTGGTCCTAAGCAGCGCCCTTGTGCCTACTTCTCCGCCACTCTTGATCCTGTAGCCAGAGCTTTGCCTGCCTGCCTTCGAGCAGTAGCCGCCGCTGCTGTCTCTATCCGTCAGAGCGAGGGAATCGTACTTTCCAACTCCCTCACAGTGCTAGTACCCCATGCAGTCGACACCCTCTTGAATCAGACAAAGACCCAACACCTGACTAGCGCACGACTGACAGGGTATGAACTGACGCTACTTGCACCCCACATCACACTAAAGAGATGCACGACTTTGAATCCTGCCACATTGTTACCCCTGCCTGAGACTGACCCCGACGTTCCTCCCATCCACGACTGTGTGACCCTCACGGACGAACAAACTAGGAGTAGGGTTGACCTCCGAGACACTGCTTTTCCTGACCCCGATGGAGAGCTATGGGTAGACGGCTCATGCATCAAACTCCCAGATGGCACCACCTCAGCTGCCTATGCAGTAACGACAGCCCGAACAGTAGTTGAGACAGCCTGCATCACACAACGATCTGCCCAGGCAGCAGAGCTGATAGCCCTCACCCGAGCATGCGTCATAGCCGCAGGGACCACCACGAACGTATATACGGACAGCCAGTATGCCTTCGGAGTGGTCCACCATTTTGGGCTCCTGTGGAGGGAGAGGGGATTCCTGACATCCCACGGCACCCCGATCCTCCACGGAGATCTAGTCTCCGCTCTGATTGAAGCAGTTCTCCTCCCCAAACGATTAGCGGTAATCAAATGTCAGGCACACAAAAAGGTGACAGACTTAGTCGGACAAGGGAATGCGTTGGCCGACATCACTGCACGAACCACAGCTGAGAATAGGACGGTGACACGCATGTACCTGACCAGGTCACAAGCAGAAACATGGAGTGACACAAGGATAATGATCAGAGACATACAATCGGCCAGCACCCCTCACGAGCTGACTAAGTGGGCAAGGGTGGGTTTGAAGGATGAGGAGGGCTGTTGGCGAACGAAGGATGCCAGCAAATGGTTGCTGCCCGACTCATATCTGATTCCCATACTGACAATGGCTCACTCCCCCGCACACATAGGATCTGCACCCATGATCGAACTCATTTCCAAAGTCTGGCATAACGACAAAATCCCTGACTCAGCCAGACGTCTAGTTCAGCAGTGCCTTATCTGCCTGCAACACAACCCCGGGAAAGGAACTGTAGTGCCCCGGGGAGGGTTTGGGACCCCCAATCACCCCTTTGAGGTCCTTCAGATGGATTACATCCAACTAGAGAGATGCCAAAACCTGAAGTATGTACTAGTCATTGTATGTGCCTTCAGTAAATGGGTAGAAGCCTATCCAACCCGTGACAACACTGCCATGACTACTGCCAAAGTGTTACTAAAGGAATTCTTCCCTCGCTATGGCCTTTGTCGAATTTTATGGAGCGACAATGGCCCCCACTTCATAGCTGAGGTTATCCAATTAATCCTAAAGGGGTTGGGGGTGAAGCAACGATTTCATGCAGTCTTCCACCCCCAATCCGCCGGTCTAGTGGAACGCCATAATGCCACACTGAAGCTGAAACTGGCAAAAATAGTGGCCACCACGGGACTTAACTGGCCGGATGCCCTCCCACTGGCCTTGTTATCGATGCGCTCCACTCCCACCAAGCACCATTTGACCCCCTACGAGGTCGTGTTTGGGCGACCGATGAATCTCTGGACTGCTCCCAAACCGACCTCCATTCATGACGTCCCGGACGTCCTACTGTCTGATTATTTGTGCAAGTTAACTAAAACGTTGTCTGTCATTCATCAACAGGTGCAGCAGGCCATCCCCGATGCTTCCAGGGGCCCCGGCCACGACATCCAACCAGGAGATTTCGTATTGATACGAAATTTCCAGCGAACCAAGAGTCTGGAACCTCGGTGGACGGGCCCCTGGCAAGTGCTGATCACCACCCGAACGGCACTCCGAGTGGAGGGGAAGAAGCACTGGCTGCACGCGCATCATTGCCGAAAGGTCTCTGCAAACCTGGCCACGACAGAAAACGTCAGCACCCAAGAAGAGCTCCTGAGCAAAGACCGACCGATATTGGACTGTTATCCCGATACTGAGGCACTCGAACTTGCAAAATTCTCTGATCCCACTGTGCCATCCAGAGAAGGGTATTTCCTGCGTCGAAAGGAGGGAGCTTCGGCTAAGTAGGCCACGGACTAAGTTAAATCTCAGAACGGTGACCTACACACAATCAAGGGTCGCCGGGAGAGAAGCTAGACGAAGTCTGTGGTTCTGCCCACTACCGAGCCCCTTGAAGGTGATGGAAGCGCCAAATAAGAAGATGATGGAAGCGCCAGATAAGAAGATGATGGAAGCAACGGGAAATACCCAGTATAGAAATCCAAAGACTGACAACCTGCACAAATCAAAGACAATTGCACTCTTCATTGTCTTCCTCTTCTGCCTCCTCCTCATGACCTCCTTCTGGATTCTGGAGGGAAGCACACCGGCTCATGAGGCATTGCTACCTACTGCACAGCCAACACCCCTGAAAGAGCATCACCTAATCTCTCTGTCGCCTCAGCTCCGAGAAAGGCGCAGGGAATTCTGGAACAATTCCTTCGTGCAACTGTTGCACCAACACAACCTTGCTGCAAATGCTACGAACTGTTGGATCTGCGGGTTGCTCCCGCATGCCACTGGACACTCCATCCCCTTCATCCCTTCACCCTTCTCAGTTCACGGCTCTTGCCTCGCCTGGTTGATCCTCATGCAAGAGAGCCACAGGGACAACGCCACCTCCAGCCGGACAGTGTCACACTTCTACTCTGGGTTCTGGCTGAATAGAATCGGAAAGACCCCTGCTGCTCTGTGTCCTGCGCTCGCAGGCGCCACCTTCCTCAAAGACATCCCAGCCAAAGAACGAGTCGAAGTACAGGTGCTCCACAATCCAGCCAGAACCACCTTCACTCATCTGCAAAAGCAAACTACCGCCACTCTAACTGTGGCCCTGTCTGTTATCAATGTCACAGGTCTCGTGTGTCTCGAAGGCCATGGAACGCAGCTGGTGGGTCACAGCGCCTGCCGAATCACCAGAACATTGGACTCAGCTGACCCCCCTTCCTTTGTTGCTTCTCCGAACATGTACTTTGTGTGTGGCACCAAAGCTTACACCTGGCTCCCGAAGGGTTGGAAGGGTATCTGTTACATTGCCTTCGTTCTTCCACCCACATATGTAGCCCCTGCCAACCACCACCGGCAGAGGCGTGCAGACGACCTTGGACAAGCCGACTCCACCGGAGCACAGTTCCTGGATGCAGCAAAGGGACTTGTTCCTCTGTGGGGCCCAATGGCAAACAGCCGTGCTATACGACACCTGACCCAGGCAGTAGAAACAATGATCAACATCACGGCTGGCATCCTCGCTAACAACACTGCGGAGCTTCAGGCGGTCCGCCTCGTGACCCTTCAAAATCGTCTTGTCCTAGACGTGGTCCTAGCCGACCGAGGAGGAGCATGCCGCATCATCGGATCCAGCTGCTGCACCTACGTGCCAGACAACTCGCCTTCAGTCTACAAAGCCATTGAACACCTCCACAGACTGTCCTCAGAGGTTCACCAAGAACAGGAAGGATGGTCGCTTGGGAGCTGGTTTTGGGACACTTTGAAGAATTGGGGTTGGAAGTTGTTTTCCTTCGTGCTGGTACCTGTTGTGATATTATGTGGGTGTTGCCTAGGTATCCAATGTCTGCCACCTTTGTTCGGCCTTGTTTCTAACTGTATGTGCCCAAAGACTTTGGACTTCCGAAATGAGCACATGAGCCCCCTCTATGAAGTAGAAATACGTGGCCTTATGGGGATAAATCCGAACTGACAAGTTGGCGAGACATGTTAAAAGGGAGGACTGTGGAATTTTAGTTTGCGATCTGAACATCATCTGCGCCAGCTTGTCACCTATGTACTACGTGCACGGCAGCCATTCTAGGTCACCTTTGTACTACGTGCACGGCAGCCATTTTAGATATCATGGTCTCCCTGTCCACGATCGATCGCCAGCGCGCCCCTCTGACCCAGCAAGCATCCTCCGCGCACCCTGGCTCCCCCTCCCTCCTCCTTATGAGCATGACCCTTCTGCATGACCCTGTCCTCGGGAGTCACGCCAGCGCCTGACCAACACCTCCTCTCCTCCCATGAATGCCCCTCTGTTGATAAACCTCCCCTCTGCGCTGGATTGTCCACGCAGCATGAATACCACTCCATTGATGACCCCTCACCCCGTGTCCGACTGTCCACACAGGTCCGAGGCCACTGCCTAAGCCGGGAGATATCATTTACTGCCCCTTATTGTATGAAGTCGCTCTCCTTCAAAGGACCCTCTATTGATCCAGGCCTCCCCACCCCCTGTGATATGATCAGGCGCACACATCCTAAGACTCGACGGAACACTCAGCTGCGTGATGACCCCCTCCTCTTATCAGCAGGTTGAGGACCTCTATTGTGAAGGTATATGGGGGTGGGATTAACACGAGGATTACGGGGATGTCTTTTCCTTGCTTTACAAAGTTCTGATTGTAATAAAGAAAGGTCACATGCCATAAACCAATGTATAAGAGGCCAGGCCTCCGAGAGGCTGTTAGAGCACCTCGAGACGATACCTTGTTGTCTGATCTGATGTGTTCTGCTCCGTCGGAATAAACTTCTGTTTCCTGCCTTCTGGTCTCCGGCGCCTGCCTCATTGCTTGGTAAACTTGAATGGTACAAGGGCGGTTAGCGCCGGGCAAATCTTGAGAAAGGTCCTAGCCCTACCTTTTTCCACATAGTATTAAAAGGAAAACAACATCAGCTGACCACAGAATGTTGAGCAAACCCCCGATCATGTGGTGGGAAAGATTAAACACTATCTAGGGCTCCATCAAGAGATAAATGGCCGCCAGTCTTCCTGAGCCCTACTGAGGTGGTATGATATAGGGTCAATAAAATTAGTAGGAGGGGTGAATAATGAAAGACATGACAAAAACGGAACTGTGTTCACTATGCTAATTCTGCATACATTCAGGCCAAAACATAAACACCAACTATAGTACATAACATGTAACGTGTTTATCACCAGCGTCTGCCTTTTATAATGAGGCTGCTGCAACGCAGCGCGGGTAAGGGACACTTGGCTGGTTACACGTAAACACATGTGCACATGTGTGTGAGGGCTGTGCATGTGAGACCACTGCTGTGGGCAGCCCCTCTAACTGCACACAGGTAGCCTGGTGCAGAGTGCAGGGAGGAGTCTGCAACAATAGATATTGACCTGGAGTAGGCCTTATAATGTTAGTGTACCCTCATAGAGTCATAGGGAAAGGCAGTCTGATTTACTGTTTTGTCTGTAGTGACAGTTTTATTGTACACATAGAGGAAACACTGCCTTAGAGTGCAGTGTCACTTCCCTTTGGCCTACAAAGTCTGGTGATATATCATAATGGCATGAAAAATGTGCGAGAAAACCAAATCTGAGAGTTCCAAGAGGATGTCTGTACAACTGGAAGGAGCCAACACAGGAGCCTTTTGGTGGGAAAGGCCCCGGCAGTAATGTTTGTGAGAAAGGGAGCTGAGACCCCAGGAGCAGATGTGACCAGGGACTCCTGGATGATGCCACCTTTAACTGTCCCATGCTGTGCAGGAGGGTTGAAACAGGGGTGGAGAGGTGATGTGGCAACCTGGGATTAGCCAGTGGTGCCTGTCTCCTAGAACTTTTAGAACTTTCCATCCCCTTTAAGATCGCTTGCACAAGGAAGAGAAAGGGCTGTCGGTGTTTTGTGCTCTTCACTGCTGGACCCTGAGAGAGTGACAGCCACAGAAAACTGTAAGGAGAAACCCCCTGAAAGTCTAAAGGTCTAAGGACTCTGCCTACACAGTTACCCTAGGACCAGTGGGTCACTCCAACAGCCAGTGTGGCTGGCCCCCTTACCCCCTCTGTGGGCCAGTTGGGGAATGATCTGCACTTCTACACCCAAGAACAGAGACCAGGAGGAGAGCTTGTGCAGCGAGCCAGTAGAACCAGCTCCCTGCAAGATACACAGCTTTGTAGGCCAGTAGGCAAACAGGAACTGTTCCTGGTAGTTACAACTTACCATCAGCAGTAAAATGAGCAGAGGATTGTCTGTATCGGCCCAATGGGGCCCAAGTTATGGCCTTTTTATGGTTGGTAAACAGTCCAGGCCGGCATGACTCATGGGTGGGGGTCGCTCGAGGAGGGGGGGGGGGAGTTTAATTTAAAAGAAAAATTAATTTAAAAAAAGGTAACTTACCTTTGTCGGCCATGTCCAGCGTCGTGTCTGCTCCTCTCCTGGAAGCAAGAAGCCTCCCTCCCCTCCCTAAGCCAATCACAACGCTGCAATGGCAGCATTGTGATTGGTCGGGATGCCGCCCAGCCAGGCATCTATGGGGAGGCCATTTTCTCCATGTAGGCTGTATGCAGCCCACATGGAGAAAAGGCAGAGTTTTCATGACTAGTTTGGTCGGCCCCAGAGGGCCGACCAAACAGTCAGCGCCCACAACAGTGGGCAAGCCACTCCTCCCCTGCCCTAGAGCAGGACCGCCCGCCCCCAACCACATCCTTCTGCTTTCTCGCAGTGCGAGAAGCAGAAAAATAAAATGGTATTTATAATACCATTTTAGTTTCTGCTTCTCGCACTGAGGGAAAGGAGTGGGGTGACGCTCCCCAGCCGACATGAAGGAGCCGCCTCTGTTGGTGAACTATGACCCACCCCGTGGAGAAACCGAGCATGTGGCACCCCACTCATTTTTTAGAAGTACCCCTGCAGTGGGCCAGGGCCTGGGGGTCAGGAGAATTAGTATCTTCAATTTATAGTCCTGGGAAGGGGTGTGCATGGACTCCCCTGCCCAGAGCCCACAGGGCCTGGGGGTCTCAACCCTGGGCTTGATTTTATTCATGGGGCAATGCTGCACTTCCATGAGGAGAGAAGAGGCTATGCAACTGCTGGTTATTTTCCATGACGTCACTCCTGTTCAACACCAGACCATGCTGCAGTCAAATAAATGTCCATGTAATGAAATTCGGGATCTTAATTGGTCAATTTGCGGCTAAATATGCGCACAGCCGGAATGAGCTATGCACTCGGCTGCTGCTAATCCGCCATCTTGGCCCCTTCAAATAGGTGACGATGGGAATACAAAATCCCTCATAGCCATCCGGTACTGTTGTGCGCTTTATCAATTTCTGCTTTTAGATGTTGGCATTTGATTACAAGCGTCATGCGAAGATGCATCTCCCTCGTTATAAAGAAATATGTTGCCCATCTCTGAAACCTGATCTCCCAGCTGCATTGTATACTTCAACTGAAAGGAAAAAAAAGCTCGTTGCGTCATGCCCAAGGGTGAGGTAAACGAAGTGAGAGAACTGTAATTTCCTTTGTTCTCTTTTTCTTATCCTGCATTTGTTGATGTCATCCGGGAGGTGTGAATCACCGCAGAGATGCGCACACAAGAATAAACATCGAATGACCAAAGACAATCCACTTAACAAATGCGGCCAGATGCATTACGGTAACTAATCTACACAAAGTCACATCACTGCTTCCGCCCACGCAACGCAGCTCACGCAGAATACAAAGCAGGTTGCCTTCTCTTCAGTCAAGCACCAGCACTGGGAAGTCAAAATTAAGGCATTATTTTTGACAGAAGTCTGTCCTGCTGGTGACAGCGCGCGTGAGTCATAGGTAAGTCAGCTAACCCCTCCTGCCAATTGAAACTGAAAGGCGGTTTTAATAACAGGCCTTCTGATGAATGCTCGGCAATCCACAATAGAACTATATATTTATAAAAGATGTCATACCACGAGTAATGCTTTTTTGCTTTAGAAATGCCCTTATGTGGCTTGCATTGCCTTGTCAGCGGGCGCATTACCTAGAATCCTGTCGGTAGCGTTTATTCTCAGCTGCGAGCTCTTTCACAAAGGAAATGGCTTCGCAAAGCGAGCACCTCAGCGGGGTCATGATTATATACTTCTGAACGATTGCACTTTGCATTTCTCGAATGGATTATACAATCGAGTACTGATAGCCAGGGCTGGACTGGGAACCCAAGGCAGCCCTGGCAATTTTGTCGGACCAATTTTCCCCCTGGGTGGGGGTGGGGTACCAGTGTGAAGCATTGCTGCTTTTGTTACCAGGGGCCGATACTGCACCACCACTGCAACACCAGCCCCCAATAGAAAAACCAGACCCCACCCCTGCAAAACCGATCCCCACCCTTCAAGCCTCCCGGGGAAACGCTGGATGCCCGCTACAGCCAATCCGGCTCTGTATAGCTCAAGAGGAACGAACTAGAACCAGAAGCAGCCCTGGCAAAAAAGTTCAAAGGAACTCATGCTCCTTCCTCCTCCCTCTGTCTCTATCCTAAAGCACCCTCTGTGCCTGCAGCAATGCATGTGAGAGTGCTGAAGTAAGTGGTAGTGTTGACATCAACACACTGTTATGGTATGTTAACCGCATCGCTGCAACGGTTATTTTTCCGCTACGCGGCTTTTTTGTAAAAGCCGCGTTAGATGACGAGCTCAGCTCGTCATCCGCACACGCCCCCCGTGGCTGATGACGAGCTGAGATCGTCATCAGCATCGAAGGGGTTAAAACATTTCTAAAGCACAACAACTACCTCAGGAGTGTGCTGGGACCTAAGTAATAGACAAGATCAAAAGCATTATTACCTCTGTTTAAAAGTTTACAGTTGCTCTTACCACCTGGCAAAAGTGCATGATAAGAGTGGGTGTCAAAGAGGAGTGCACTATTTGCGCTCAACTCTAAATTAGCTCTAAAGCTATTGTGGGACATATGCCATTTGTGCTACTTTTGCCAATAGTGTAAGAGTCTAATGGAGCTATGCATTTTATACTTATCTGTTAGACCTGCCATCCTTTGTTGATCTTCCTCCAAAATGGTTGCCTTCTCCCCTCCTGTTTTCTGAATTTGTTTTTGTTGGTATTAGGACTCTGTGCACTTTACCCCTGCTAACTAGTGATAAAGTGCTTTTGCTTTCTCCCTAAAACATGGTAATATCGGCCTACACCTGATTGGCACATAAATCTTTTGTATATGGCACTAAATGTACCCAGGGCCTGTAAATCAAAATGTTCCTAGTGGGCCTGCAGCACTTATTGTGCTATCTAAAAAGTAGCACTTTAAACCACGTCTCAGGTCTGCCATTGCACAGGTAATACAGAAAAATAAACCTTTTTCCAATTGCCATAACCTTCCTTTTTTAATACATATAGAAGTCACTCCTGTGGGGGCGCTAGGCGGTGCACGACCAAGATGGCCACACGCCTGTGAGGCTCCGGACGCTTGGCAGCAAAATCCATCATTTATCCTAATTCATATGCACACTAACCTTGTGAAAAGTGCCTGCTGTGCTTCCCGATACCTGCAGCTACATTCCGGTCGTGGAAATAGCACAAATGGCCCCCGCTGGACATTGCGAGATGGCGCGGTGCTCTGAGCCCAGAGCGAGGATGGCAACCTACGGAGCCTCACTGACGGCTGGAGCAGGAAGGCGAGGGCCGGGGATTCCACGTGTCAGCTAGGCCCCGGCAACGCCGCGCTTCAGCCCGCCCACCTGAAAAGCAGAGCCCTCATTATCCTGCATCACCATGCCTTCCTGCTGCGCCCCCCCTCCCCTCAAGATATACGGGGCCAGCATATATCCTGCACAGAGGGGTGGATACTGCTGATCTGGTCATCACCGGCCCACTACACGGACGGCGTGATCTTAAGACCTGGACAACTCCTCAACTACAGTGAGCCTGCATGGCAATATCCCCAGTACTTGGTCACGGACCGGCCCTGGAGGACCCCCGACTGTAAGTACTTTACCTTCCTGGGTGCCACTTTGACGCAGCAGCTCTACACCCCTGGCTGCACATTCGTCATTGTGCCACCTACTGCTACCGCCTTTTGAAGAGCCTGGCTTTGAGCGCGACACCTCAGCTTCTACAACCCTTCTCCGTCACGCCGGGGATCTCTACTGCTGCATGCTCTGTTGGTGCTCGTGGGATGGTGTTGGATGGGCACAGAGGTCACATTCATCTTTTCAGTGTCTGTTCCACTGTCAGATCACGCGGCCTTCCTCGTTTGTAGCGTGGACCGAGAACTCCATTGGCACTGCAGTTGTCTTTTCCAGCCACACACCGGACATCCGGATGACGCATCTCCTTGGGCACTCTGCGGACAGTTTTTTTTGTACCTGTGTTGCACCGTTTTGTGAGCTTTCTCTCGGGCCGGCCTGCCACTGAGGCTCCTACATATTTGGCCTAAGATCAGCCCAGCGACATTGACGACACGCACATTCTGTACCCTTCAACATGCCTGAATTACAATACTGAACCTGCCCTCTACACAATTGCTATGCACGGGGGTCTACCTGAGCGAACCTATTTTGGCGAAGACTCCTGCACGGGACCTACCCCCAGGTCCTCACTATAGATGCAGTCCTTTCACCGGGTGCTCCTGCTGCCATGGGGAAGCCAGATAGTCGAAAATCCAAACTTCCGTTTGACACAAAGAAAGTTACCACATGATCCAGTTCTGAAGGACCGGAGACATCCATGGATGCGCAAAAACCCACATCCTCTGCCAACTCCAGTGGATGAAGTCAAAACCCTCCTCTTGGCCATGCAGCACAGCCTTACGGATCTCTTAAGTAAAATGGACTCCATGAGTAACCGCATGGACTACATAGTGCTGAAGGTGGAGAAACACGGCGAACAGCTCAAAGATGCAGAGAAATGGATCTTCGACAACCAGGATGCCACAACCCAAGTGACGCAACAGGTGGCACAAATGGACAAACTACTTAAAATAATTGCAGCCAAAAATGAAGACTTAGAGGCACGCAGTCGGCGAAATAACATCAATGTCACTGGGATCCCTGAAAGTGCCACACTGGGTGTATATAGGACTTTGTCGAATGCCTGTTGCGCACCACCTTTGGCGCAGAAGCATTCTCCACCCAGCTGATTGTGGAGTGCGCACATCGCTCCCTTGGCCCTCGCCCTCCCCCGGGAGGAAATCCACGCCCAATAGTTGCTCGCCTCCTCAACTACAGGGACCGTGACACCACTCTGAAATTTTCCAGAGATCACAAGAATCTACAATTCGAAGGTGCTACCTTCTCCATATATCCAGATTTTACAGTTGCGGTCCAAGAGGCATGGCGCAAGTTTCTACCTGCCAAACAGAAGCTTCGCAAGATGCAAATTGAATATGCTCTTTTATATCCAGTCCGGCTGCGAGTCACGTATCTCGGCAAGCAACGCTTATTCACCAATGGACAGCAAGTAGACGACTTCCTTCACACTGTCAGAAAGAACCCACCCTCCAGAGAATCCCAGGACCATCTGTCTCAATCCCCATCACTAGGCCTGACTGATAATCCACGTTGCACCTCTCTCAATTCAGCAACCCTGCCTCACTGTGTTGCTGACGACAGTGGTCTTCCTACCAGTCCAGATGCTCTACATCTGGGTGAGACCCAGGAGGACTGACGGAAAGTGGCAGTACCGCTCATCGCTGCCCATTCGACACCTCCTCCTACCACAACGCAGAGGACTGGCTTTTGATGAACTGCAAAACATTGACATATAAGTGCCACAAACTCATGCCTGTCATTTGCTATTTTGTTAGCGGGCACACTCTCCTGCTTTTCCTTTTGTGCTTTTTTAATTCACAAAGCAAACTATGCCAAGCACCTTCCCCCTTCATCCCATCTTCCCCCACCATCAGGGGATTGGCTCTGTACCTATAGGGAAGGGGAGGCTATTGTTGCACACTAGCGTTCCCCACACAGGTGTTCCCTCAGTACTCATTGTATTACTATCTCTTTTGTTGCATTGGTGCAATTTTGTTTGGATTTGGGTTGGGATAACGATACTGGCACGTTAGGGGTGCCGTTGTGGGTATGGGTGGTTTGGGGGCTCATCTGCAATGCTGTTTACTGCACTCCTTTCCAACAGGTAGACCTAGGATCCATATTCAAAGGTGAACTTTCCTCCTATTTTCACAGAGCATACCACGTCAATATTATATTAAAATGCTATGTCAACCCAAACTGAGGCACTACAACTAAATCTTATCACTTGGAACGTGCAGATCCCCGGAAATGCAGACAAGTCATTTCATTTCTGGATAGGCATCCCATTCATATTGCGATATTACAGGAGACTCACTTGGATCCAGCTCATACTCCTACATTTGCCAGCAAATGGGCCACTGAGCGAGTATTCTCCTCGTACTCTACCTATTCCAGAGGTACTGTTATCCTTGTAAAAAGGAATACTTCCTTTATCTTGGGAGGCACACAGCTGGACTCTCTTGGGTGGAGCTGTATGATGGGGGTACATTGGGTACTCAATCAGTCATGCTGGTGTGCTGCTATGGGCCCAATGTTGATGATCCGGACTTCGACACCACATTATGGGGGCGCATACTTCAAATAAGATCCACTCACATCCTTTGAGGGGAGATTTTAACACCGCACTACATCCCACCGTAGACAGGTCTAATCCTTTACCCTCGCACTACATTAAGACACAAGAGGCATTGACGGGCATATTCACAGCTCATGGACTCACCGACACATGGCGGCATGTGCACCCAGATGGAAGGGAGGGCACCCATTACACTGCATCGCACGCATCCTGGGCTAGCCTGGTCTATTGGGTGGTTTCCTGTGGGGTGGTCCCGTGGTTCAAACAAGCAGTCCACCTCGCTAGGACTGACTCTGATCATTCCCCAGTACTCATAACGATAGCCCCACCCAATTTGATTTCTTTACCCAGATTTTGGAGACTGATGCCGGAGGCATTACTTGATACCGCTTTCTGGGCTGAACTTGGGCCGGAATTCACCGATTTTTTTTTCAAAATAACATAGGCTCCGTCACAGTGATGGGAATGGTTTGGGAGGCCTTTAAGGTTACCATCTGGGGTTCCTGCATGCCTAAAAGCTTTGGGGTGCTATGAGACCTCTGTCACATCCTGTGCACACTTGAAAGTGAGCTTAAGCAACTGGAGAGCGACCTCTGGAGTGATAACTCTGGGCAGCGACTGGCGACATTCAGGAAAAAGTTTTTGATTACTAACAAATAGCCAATTTGGAGGCACGATTTCGGGGGAAGTATCACACAGCGCGCAGGTATGCCGAGGGTGGACGCCCCGGCATAGCACTAGCGCAAGTCATTCGGCTATCCCGGTTCTTTAACTATGTCCTTGAAATTCAGGACCCTACTGGTGTGCGCCACAGGGACAGTCTAGATATCCTGCATACCTTTACTGAATTCTATACCGATCTAATAGTGCCCGCAGAGATGATCCCCCGGACTTTGCCTCATACCTTTGAGATATAACCCTTGGCTGGCTTGGAGACTCGCAGAGGGAGTTTCCTGATGCACCCTTTGAAAATGATGAGATACGCAAGGCAGTAATGCAAATGAAGGCCCATGGGTCTGATGGCCTCCCCATCAACTTTTACAAAACATACCTTGATCAGCTGCTCCCCATTCTCAAGCAGATTTTCAGTGAAGCACAGGAGCTGGTTAGCCTCCACCCGTCCTCAAGGGTGGCCCTGATCTCCTTACTCCTAAAGCCTGATAAGGCAGCAGACTGCTGTGATTCGTACCGCCCCCTCTCCTTAATCAACACAGATGCCAAAATCCCTGCAAAAATTCTGGGCAATCATCTCAGCCTACTCATGGAGGAACTTTTTTCTCCCAGACCAGGCTGAATTCATCCCTGCCCGGGCAACATCGCATAATATCTGCACGCTCTTCTCCATCTTGCGGTCGGTTGACCCAGAGTTCCCTTTAGCGGCCATTTTCCTTGATGCCACGAAGGCTTTGACTCCATTGAATGGGACTATCTTTTTGTAATTCTCCAAAACATGGGTATGCCTAGGAGATTCCTCTCATGGGTTCGCCTGTTATATACTAATCCCGAAGCCAGCGATCTCATCAATGGCCACTCCTCTCCCTCCTTCCCCATCACCCGGGGCACTCGACAGAGCTGCCCGCTCTCTCCCCTTCTTTTCGCCCTGGCAGTTGAACCACTCCCCGCTAAGATACGATAATAGCACCATGACAAAGCACTCCAATGCCCACTCCCGCCCATTTTGATTTCCCTATATGCGGACGACATCAGCTCTACGTTAGGGAGCCACAACTTAACCTTAATCCAGGAATTTGTTTGTTTTGGAGAGCTCTCCGGTATACATATAAACTGTAAAAAATCCAACATTTTCCCCTCACAACATTGGTTACAAGGTTCGCCCCGACTTCCCCATTAAATGGTGCACTGAGGAAGTAAAGTATCTTGGTGTATATGTCACTGCAAGACAGTGACGAGCTGATGCGACTTAACTATGGGCGTGGGGGATCAGAGATAATGTCACGGGATGGATCACCCTGCCCCTTTCCTTTGCCGGGCGCACCTCCCTCATAAAAATTGTAACCCTCCCTAAACTCCTTTATTTATTTCTGAACATCCCGTATGATCCAGGCAGACATTTTTTTTCTGCGTTTCGCTCTGAGCCGATATGCCTTACTTGGGGTGGCAAACAATCTAGAATACAATTGGACACAATTACTAAGCCATACTCGCAAGGAGGGTTCGATGTACCCAACTTCGAACTTTATCATACATGGACACAGGCTCATTACGCTCACTTCTGGTTCCATCCTCCCAAATACATGCCGCAAGTAGCTACTGAACACTGGCTATCTGATCCCATACCACTTGAGGGCACCATATTTACTACCACCACACCGCGCACAGGAGGCTCATCACCAATCATCAGCACAGTGAAGGCATGGCATGACTGATTCCATTAAATGTTTACAAGATGAGGGAAAGAACGCCGTCTTGATATTACTTGACTTATCGGCGGCGTTCAATACCATCTCCCACAAAATACTCATCGATAGATTGAGAAGTGTCAGCATTATTGATAGTGCCCTCAACTGGATCAGTTTGTTCCTTTCGGAAAAAACACAAGTTGTATCTTTGGGCTCTTTCCTTTCTAAGGAAAAACAAATTAATGCAATCTACAGCATCCGCAGCACTTAAAACTCTGCATTGGCTCCCGATCCACAAAAGAATTATTTTTAAAATTGTATTGACCACTTTTAGAGCCCTAAATAATATCGGTCCTAAGTATTTAGTAAACAGATTCACCCGCTATAATCCCAGTAGAGTCCTAAGGTCAGCAGGGCACAACCTCGCGAACACCCCGAAATTTCTCCTGAAAAGGAAAGGCGGAAAAACATTTACTGTTTTGGCCTCCAAAGCATGGAACGCCATGCCCAATGTCCTGAGAATGCTGCCCACGGAATCCATTTTTAGGAAGAGACTTAAAACTTGGATATTTAACTTAGCAGACTCATACGTGCTGAATGCAATCTAGCGCTCTCTCACTACACTCACCCTATTTCCTATAGCGCCAGGATGCTCCTTTCGGAGCGACAGTTCACGCTTTACAAGTGTAAAATAACATAACATAACATAACATGGCAGACTATTGTCACATGATCCCAGGCTCCCATGCTATACTCGCCACTGCTTCCTCTAGTCTGTCATACAAAAATGCCTGTCCTCCAGGAGGGGGTTTTCAGAAAAACCCAAACTCAAATTGGGATTACGACTTGGGGAGATCTCTACCTTAACGGTAAATTCCGCACATCGCAGCAACTCTTTTCTAAGCAGCCGCCCTCTCTGATGCACAGCTTCCTTTATGTCCATTTGAGACAGGGCTTCAAGGAGCACACACCCACTTACCTTCAGGAGCCTCCAGAAATCGCCCCACTGCGCATGAAACTGTGTAGTGATACAGCGTCACATTTAGTTTCTCCACTCTATCACCAGCTCTACACTGCCCAGGGCCCTACACAGAGCGCTGCTCAAGACAAATGGCCCACTGAGATGGGTCTAGTCCTCACTGAAGAGCAGTGGACTTATTGCTGCAAGCAGACGGAACAAAGCTCGTCCAGTAGCCGCCTTCACATCCTACATTATAAGTACCTTCATCGCACATACTATACACCAGCCAAACTCCACCGCTATAAACAACGAGACAGCGACAGATGTGATCGTTGTGGTGTCATGATGGGCAGATTTCCTACATTTAGCCTGGGACTGTGGTGCAGGGCAGGAGTACTGGCATCAGTTACTTACAACTCTAGAACAAATTACATCACATTCGGCCACATGCATCAATGTAAGGTTTTGCGATTCCTTATTTGCAAAAATTAGGGAATCGCAAATAAGGAATCGTAAAACGGGATGCATCAATTTAGTCGCATAATTTTTGCGATTCTGTAAAAATCACAATTTTTACAGATTCGCAAATATTATGCGAATTCTAATTTGCGATTTCGCAATTCCCATTGATTCCTATGGGCCAAAAGGCCCATAGGAATCAATGGGAAGGCATTCATATTTTGCGAATTTCAAATTGCGATTCGCAAAATGTGAATGCAATTTCAAGGGTGCAGGGGGGTCCAAAGAACCCCTCCCTGCACCCCCGAAATATAAGTTTAAATGCAATTTACACACACACATGACCCAAGGACATGTGTGTGTGTAAATTTAAACTTTCAAATATGCAACTAGTGCATGTTTGAAAGTTTTCGGTAAATTAGCATGAAGTTTAACTTCATGCTAATTTACCCCTTCCAAAGTGTGAATTCGCAATTTCTAAATGATCATGCATAGCATT
This sequence comes from Lissotriton vulgaris, assembly GCF_964263255.1. Classification (NCBI taxonomy): domain Eukaryota; kingdom Metazoa; phylum Chordata; class Amphibia; order Caudata; family Salamandridae; genus Lissotriton; species Lissotriton vulgaris. The sequence continues at coordinate 233,999,772 of NC_141700.1, read as the reverse complement.
TAAGAAATCGCAAAATTGCGATTTCTTAAATGCTATTGCAATTTAAGAAATCGCAAATAATTGCGATTTCTTAAATTGCTAAAATAGCCAAAACCTTAATGCATCCCCCAAAAAAGGATTTGCATTCACAAACGGCCGAAAATTGCGATTCGCACCGTTTGCGAATGCAAAAACCCTTGATGCATGTGGGCATATGTCTCCCGTTCTCTCCCCTTCTCGCCCTACTGGGATACACTCAGAAGCTGACAGTGGCACACCGGAAATTCGTCTCCTTCAGCCTCCTCTTGGCTAAATAGCGAATAGCATACAGGTGGGGGCATGGCAGGGTACCTAAATTTAAGGAATGGATCCGGGATATGGTATTCTGGCAGGAACAGACATATACATTTGCTGAATTGCTCCCCACTACTTCACGTCGACACGACAACTGGGGGCCCCTTATGGCATACTTACTTTCTCACCCACTTGATGATGCCGACAATACACAGACTGCCAATGCTGTAAGCACCTGAATTATGCTTGCCCATTCACTTTCACAGACCGCTCTTTCTTTTAACTGTTTGCAATCCATTGAAACATCCGGAGTAATAGAGATTTCAAGTGAGTGTGATTTATCGCAATAGTCATTGTATTGCCTCTAATGTTACGTATTGCTCTGTGAATCATTGTTTTTCAAATGGCCTTAACATCTGCCTTATTGCTTTTACTATCTTGCTCATGCCTGTACACTGGATATGCTTTACTGCCTGTACCTGTATATTTGTTTTTGAAAAATTCATAAATAAAATATATAAGTCACTCTTAAGGTAGGCCCTTAAGGCATAAATGGCAGGATGCCATTGATCGTTTAGATGCTAGATTTCCCTAACATTTTTAAAAATTTATAACTCAGGTTCTAATGATTGGGTTTATTTAATTTGTTTTGGTGTCATTTTATTTATTAAAATTCTTTTTATTTTTTTTAATCAGTTTAGGATTTTTCTTTGTGTTTTAATATATTACTGCTTGTGTGGGCATAAATACTTTTCGTGACCTCCCCTATCAGTTTTAATCCACATTTTCATACTCACTACACCACCTACTACCTTTCATACACTCATCGTACAGCATTTTCCAACAAAAGATCTCCTCTAAAGAGACCCTTCGGGGGACCCCTAGGGCATTGCAGCGCCGGCCCGACGAGGAGCACAGCCTATGATGAAGCATGACATCCCCTTGGGAATGTGTGAGGGCAGCATGAGACAGTCTTGTTGACTGCCCCCTGCCCTTGCTTAGTCACACACAACCTGTCTAGATTCTTTCTCTTCCTCTCTAGGAACAGAAGCCCTATTATTGTGATATGATAGCATAAATACTTACCCAGTCCCTATAAGTGAAACTTGACTGCTTGTGTACCAAACTACCAGAGGGCTATGCACAGGCTAATTTAATGACTTTTGCGGTTCACCTTGACAAGGATTGTGTTTGTTGCTTGAGTAGGGTTTTCACCCCCTTAACCAACAACCCAATTCACTACACTATCCTTCCAACAATGAACTTCCTTTAGGCAGAAGCAAGTTACATGTATAGTGTGGCATGTGTGCATGCCGTCGGTGTTAGAACGTTGTATTAGATGGTGGAGTTAAGAGGAATGGATGATGTGCAGCGCCTCCCCCTCCCAAAAATAAGAGAAAAGGAAAAGTAAACTGATATTAAACACTTGTTTTATTATTCCTTTCCTGACAAGTATTGGGGGCCGGGTCTGGGGGGTGACAGGCACTTAGGGGAGCGGTAGAGCACTCCCATTAGTGCACACGATGGTTTGGCCAGCCATCTCAGGCCGGCCAAACTGTTATGCACAGTGAAAGATCTCTCCAACCCAGCAACGCTGCTGAGGTCGAGAGAAGGCACAGAGTCTCAGTCTATCTTGGAGTGTAAATCGAGGGCACTCAGGCCCATCCTGAAGCTCCTCCCATGCATGAGAGCAGCTTCAGGATTGGCCGCAGGGCATTCTGGGAGCCTGTGTCACCTGGAGAAGAGGAGCAGAAGAGTGTGACGCAACTGGCTGCAGGTACTTTTCTTTATTATTATTTTTAGTTTTTAACACCCTCCCACTACCTGCATGCCCCGCCAGCACACCGGCCGCTACTGATGATGTGGCATCGAATGGAATGTAGATGTGAATATTTGAAAGGGACAACAGTTGGTGGCGTATTGGGCCATGGAAGGATGTTTGCATTGATGCTCTTCAACAAATTAATTTTTTATAGAGTGAATTAACATTTGTAACAATCTACTGGGGCTCTTTAAAAAGACCACACTGTATACTTTATTTTAATGTTTTGTGTCTTGCTCCAAAGTACACAGTATAGTGAAATGTCGAATGTTCAAACACATTCACAATTTTTATCAAAGCCCGGGGAACTATCTATTGAATGAGATATGTGGATGGATTTCTTTAAAGTTTAGGTAGTTGATTTTGAAAAAGGGAGCGTGGTCACCAAAGACAACTCTCTTTATTAAAGCATGGAGGAGATTTGCAAATGCATCAAATAACTATAAAACAAATGCAAGAAAAGTATGGAAAAAGTTAATGCAGAGTTGCTAATTCTATTCGAGGGGATCAAAGGGAAGAAGACACAATTGACTAGTGTGTTGCAGAGTTGAAAGTCATGGCTTTGACTTCGATCTTGAGCACATAACTGAAAACAAATAAAAGAAAGTTCACAGAAGGTTTTGGGCGTGGTCCATCCCTACATTACAAGGAGCTAGTAGCAGGGCGTATCTATCGATGGTGGAGCAGATGGAGTGAGTGGCACCATGCCCAGGACTGTGAGGGGCCTTCTGAAGTCCAAGTGCTCCAATATGTTTTTGCTGCCCATAGGAATGTCATTGGAGTCCGTTTTCTTTGCTTGCAGTAGGACCCGCAGCACCCTTGGTAGGAATCTAGATTTGTAGCTAGAAGTACTGGTATATTGTAGCATAAATGCTATGTCAAAATGGAATCCCAATGGGAATGAAAAGAAAGGGCGAAGACTCAGGAAAGATAGTGCCCTACCTGGATGTGATTCGGTAATGGGTGGAGTTGCAGTGAAGGTGATAGTGGGCTCATGTGCATGGTACATTGACATTGATGAAGCACCTTGTGAAAACTGGTGATTAGGCAGGAGGTTGACATGGGAAACATCCTTTACAACGCAACCATTACATCGCACTACACTTACAACGCAGTCATTACATCGCTACATCCATTACAACGCATGTCACTACAACCCAGGCATTACAAACCATGACACTACATCGCATGACACTACATCGCATGACACTACATTGCATGTCACTACAACGCAGGCATTACAACGCATACCATTACAACACATACCATTACAACGCATAGTACCCATACACTATCCAAAACTTACTCTACTGTTGCACCCCCAGGAGTTAATATAGTAATTTTTACCCCTGTACTATTCAAAACTTACCTTAAATGCAATGTAATGGTATGCGTTGTAATGGTATGCGTTGTAAAGGTATAATGCGATGTAATGGAATGCGTTGTGAAGGTAGTTTCTAAAAATGCGATGTAGGGTCATGCGATGTAATGGAGTGCGTTGTAAAGGATGTTGCGATGTAAAAACTGCGTTGTAATGGCATGCGTTGTAAATGTATGTGTTGTAACATCATACATTCGTTGACATACACTAACAGAAGAACTGGAGACTGTTATACTCACAAGATCAATATAGGAGTTTTTTTTAGGTCAGCCTTGTGCGTCAAATGATGTAGAAAGAAAATAAAGTGCATGTGGTGGTGAAACGAGAAACAAATTTGGGCCTGCCACATTAGGAAGAGTTTGTGTAGACCCAAGGAAGTGTCCTCCTGTGTAAGTGGTCAGCAGAGATCATAGTAGAAGTATCTGTAAGGGTATGTAGTGAAGTAGTACTGTGAGTTAAAGAAAGGGTTCAAGGACTTGTTTAATTGTGAGTTATGAAAACGTAAAGGTTTCATTAACACAGTTGTGATCAAGCAAAGTCTGTTCTAAATCAGTAAATGTGCTTACTATCATTCTCTTTCAGTCCCCACCTGCAATGAGATAGCATTTTGAAGGTATTCATTGTATGTGACAACTTCATGTTCAATGCGATCTCTATAAGAATCAATAGCTGTGTTGCTTCATGGTTGGGGGGCCCAGTGATTGGCTATTATATTGATATTGTGGGTGGTTCTTTTTATTTTTGGGTGGGAAGGGCAAAGAGCAAAAACATTTAAAAAAATTAAACATTGTTTTCGACAAAAAGATTTGAGGAAGGACCTATGTTCATTTCTACTAATAGCCCCGCCTTCAAATTCATGCAATACCTTTAAAAGACACACTATCTCTCATAGAAATGTTCAACCAAAAGACCAGTCTCCTGATTCTCTCTGTTGCTGGCGATTTTCTACCTTTCCGAAGCTCTTTGCATCCTTTATGCCTCAGCACAATAGAGTGTAGTCCTCGAGATCCAGAGCAAGAAGGGAAAAACATTAAAGGGGGAAAGAAGAAGGAAGAAAAAGATAGAAACACAGTGAAAAATATGCAAGAATGAGATAAAAAGGCGGGAGGCGTCCGGTGGTGGGTTAAAGAGCCATGGGGTGGAATCAAGACTACAAGCCTTGGTATTTGGCAATCCTGACATTTATCAGTGCCGCCTGATGGCTTCCGAGTAAAACTTTGGGCTCCAACACTTATTATGTTACAAATTAAGCACTGATGCTGCATTTTGTTAGATGCTGGCTCATCACCTGATACTATTGCAGCTTGACTGCAGATAGTTTGTTTATTCTGAAATCATTGCTATGACACTGACCTATCTTTAATTCGATTTACAGGTACCTCTGACTATATTTGTTATTCACCAGACTCATACTTTCTGGTAGATTGCCTTTCTCCCTCACGAGAAGCACACAATCTACATACATTTTTTATCCCTACCATGGGGACCCCGGATTTAATACAACATTGTGGTACCACTCAGGTTAGTTTAATTCACTTTTTTCCTCTTATTTTCCCACACACTCACACTCACCATTGCAGTTTATTTTCAAAAGATCTCCGCCTAAAAAGCCTTCTCGCGGGGCCAGTGGGGTATTGCAGGTCCAACCCGACGAGTAGCTAAGTCCGATGATGAAGCATGACACTTTCACAGATGTGTGAGGGCACTGCTTCCTATTAAGGAGGATCCCCCCTCTTACCACATACCCTACCTGAGACTAAGCACTACAGGAACAGTTACCCCTCATTACTGTCATGTTGTTCTTGGGAGCAAGAATTCTGGACCTCTTTTTAGCTCCCCACCCCTTTCTATTTTTGATATTGATATAATTGTTGTTCATCTCTACAGCCCTCAATTTATAAGGTATCTTTCACTCAATTTTCTATCGTTTTCCACTGTATACATTATACTGTCATCACATTGGTGCCTATTGTAAAGTGCTCTGTTTCCCTCAGGTATGTACTAGCTAAATGAAAATGTTCAATAAAAAACACAAGCTTTTGGTACCCCCCGTTAAAAGAACAGGTTTGACTCCGGAGAACCTACATAACTACATATGTATAGCTGACCATACTGTAATCAGTGGAATAATATGTAAACATATAGCTACAGAATCATCTAGATCATATTCAGGCCTTAGATATCTCACAGGCCAGAGACAGCACCATGCAATAGTACAAATAATATCTAAAAATTCCAGCTGGAGGCAGTTTGTCAACACCTGTGCTTACAGCTGTATTTGATACTGTGGACCACCACTTGCTTTAGACAAGGCTACATTCAGTCATATACATCCCATGTACTCCTGTTGGTGTGGACCGCAAGTGTTCCTCTAAATTCTTTTTGTTCCCCTCTTACCAAGTTAGACTGTACTGTTTCACGAGGGCCCCTCCTCTCACCCACCATGCGTAACACCTATATTTGTGCATTATCACCATGTATTCAGAAGTGAGGACTGACCTTTTAATATTATGGTGACGGTTGCCAATCCCTTGTTGATTTAGATGGATCTTTGAACCAATGCTATATTCTGCCCACATCTTTACTACGATTTGAAACGTGGATGCACTAGAGATGATTACAGCTAAATTGATCCAAAACAGTTATTATACAGTTTGTGACAATGAAAGACTTAAATAGAGTCATAAGCAAGCAAGGTAAAAATGTCAAACTGACAACCATCATCAAAAACCCTGGAGTTCCTTTGGGCTAGCAATTAGCTATCAATGGCAATCAGTGTTGCAATATGATACATTTTTCCAAATTCCATATAACTATTTGCCTTAACTCTGCCAATAGGAGGCAAATTATGATAGTGCTGGTAAGTAATTCCCGACGGAAACAGCCAGGAATAAAATTTGTAAAAGCAAATATTCTTTAATATGGTTTTCAAAAAAGCTTTTGTTCAGAAGACTCAGTACGGAGACATGAGCCAGAGGGAATCTCCACTGGATAAAAAGCAAAGGATTGTAGTCTCCCAATATGTCCAGAGAAACTAACTTCCGCACAAACATCTAGGTTTTTAGGTGCTTGGAAAAGGGCCTTCTGAAAATGGCTCTAGAAGAGTGGGCTACGAAGTTAGGCAAACACTTCTCAGATCTTGCCCAGAGCTAGTGGATCAACTTCCATTGCCAGGATGAAACCTTCCCATGAGAGGGTACGCTCCTCTTTGTATGGTATTATATGGTATGTCAAAGTTCAAGCAACTGACATCACTATGCCTAAAGATGCCCCTTTGATTGCCTGCACTTTACAATCTTCCCAATTTGCATGTGCGTGTTTACAAGATATTTATAGAGAGAATTTGCTGGCTAAGGATTGCTGGGAAATATAATGTTAGAAATTGAAGGAGTATATTGTGTTGCATTATTATTTAACACCACATGAACCTAAGTTGTGTGTGGTATGCTATATGCACCTTGCAGATAACCTATGAGCTCCTTCTCTGGTTCGTCTATGTAGGATATTAATCAACGGAGTGTACCATTTCAAGACTACATAAAATATGGTGAGAGATAGGATTCTTGACAGCCAGTTATCAACTTTGGTTTGTGTTTCAGGGAAAGCAACCTTTGACTGAGTATTCCCTACATGGAGGTCATTCCACAACCCGATTGGTAATTCATGTCCCAGCAGTATGAATGTCTAAAATGTGGCACCCAACCCCGTTACATAGGATCGGGATAGCTGTTACTCCATTCCAAGGAAGTTCTTATTTTCAATGCAGTTTAATAAAGGGGTGAAAAGCCTAGCACAGTACATTTAATTAATCAATAAGGGCTTGTTTCGTTGTCTTATTAGAATGGTGCTGTGTGAAATGGGTTAGCTTTAATTCCGGGACCCAGAATATGTACGGGAATGGTGGTTTACTGATCTGGATTTTGCAGTTATTGCAAGTTAGAGAGTGTTATAGATTAACATGGTGCCACACCTAAACTTTGACTTTCCATGTCAGAAAAAATTACATGATTTCTCTGAGTGAACATTTTCCCCCTTTTTTTTTTACAGTTGTTTGGAATCTTCCAATGTTGTCAGCTTATGCAATGGAAGTGTGGGGAAAAGGACGTTGTGCTGTCTGCAGTATGGGAGCTTGTGAAGTTAGGCCTACAAACCTGACGCAGTGCTTAATTTGCAAAATAGTGATGGAGGTGCGGCCGGTGGAATTAAATGCCGGCAGGCTGAATACAAAGGCTGCATGGCTATAAATCCACCTCATGCCTCTTTAACTCACTACCGGACACCCCACGCCTCTTTCTCTCACTATTGCATGTTGGTGCTTTCTTCCTTTGTGAAATTTTTTCCGTCTTAATCTTCCTAGACTTTAACCCTTGTGCGTTTTTCTCTGTCATGCTCTCGATAAAAATGTAATTCAGAAAAATAAGTGCCGGTCACCAAAAATGAGAATCGGAGACCCGCACCGGGAACCACCAGCTCAAATTAAGCAGAACAAGGCATGAATGACTTGGGCTTTGGGGGCGAAGCCGTATTGCATTTACCAGGACTCCTTTCGCTATAAAAAAAAAAAAACATGGGCCTCTCATCGAAGCCCGCACAAAATCACGTTTTTCATATAACTGATGGTTATGTAAACAATCCATATTCAGGTCCGTTGAAGGGACCTTACAGCTTCTATTTTATTTATGCATATTCTGAAAGGCCAATGGGACATGGTCTTTCAAGATTTGGCATTTAGAACCCATGACATGAAGGAAGCTGAACCAAAAACTCTTTTATTGACAGAGACAAAAGTGTGCGTAACAGGACCAAACCCTAATTAGAGAAAATGCCATCAATAATATGAATCGTGTGTTGCATGAATTATACCTTAATGCATAGAAAATTATGCTTGAGTGTTAAATGCATTTTCCTTAATGGCTGATTAAATAAAGATGGTCTCAAAATTGCACCATAACGAATAACATAAGTGAATGCGAGAATATAATATAATATAATATTTGAGTAACGTCTTGTAGGCTAACATTTTGCAAAAAACAAAGCTGTTTGCCTATATCTTATCAACAGGAGTGAAGCATTCTCCATGAAAATCTATGAACAACCTCGCAGTTTCACAAGGTTTGCAATGTATTTCTGTGAAAAGAGTTACTGTTTTTGTCTTAGATTTTCCTGACCATTGCAGAAGTAAGGGGTATGAAATATTGGGAATGTCATGTTTTATGAATACCTATGAACAGTGCATATATTGTTCATGCCATTCTGCTGCTGATAGGAGAGTTCTACAATTGCATGTAACTGTAAAGTATATATTCGAAGTGTATGTGGTGTTGATTTCAATGTGTGTGTAATACAAAGACCAGTGTTTTATACACACAGTGTGGAGTCTATTTCTAACATATAAAGTGTGTTGCAAGAGTAGTGCCGAGCCAATACTTTACCCTTTGACCCTGAGGATAGGTCTGACTGTTCTGTGCTAAGCTACCCAAGGGTGAGTACAGTATCGGAAAAGTGGATCGTTCTCATCCTATCTAGGACAGTGGATTATAACTGGCTTTGATGCGTCCCAGCCAGCCAGATACTGCTGGGTCTAACACACCTTAACAGTCATCCATTAATCCATCCTCTCATTGACCCATTGAACAGTCCTTTCACCGATCCACCCTCGCACCCATTCATCAATTCACCCAGGAATCCAGCCATCCAATTCTAACACCAAGCTACCTATCCACCCTTTCACCCAAATATCCATCTGTTCATCCTTCCATCCTTTACCCTTTTATCTTTCCTTCCAGCTATCTACACATCCTTCTATAAATCCGACTCCCCGAATCCATTGTATTTCCTTTCCATCAATCAACGCTTCTATTTACAAATCTACTATTTCTCCCATCCATACATCCTTTCACTCTTCTGTCAACTACCCATCCATTATACATCCCTCCATATATCCACCAACCTTTCACCTATCCTTTCATCCATCCAGACTTCTCTTCATCCATCCTTTCACTCCTCCCTCCATTCATCTTTTCACCAATACATCCATCCTTTTATCTTTCCACTTCTCCTTTCAGTATTTCATCTGTCCTTCTTTTTACTCATCCTTTCATTCGCCCCTTCTTTCCATCCTTTCAAACTTTAATTTATCCATCTCATCCATCCGTCCAATCTTTTACCTTTTCACCCATCCACCATCCATCCTTTCATCCACCCATTTGTCCATCCTTTCACCCATCCTTCGACTCATCGCTTCCTCCATCTATTCAATTCGTACATCTATTCACCCATTCATCCTATAACCAAATTCCACCATTTGTTCGCCCTTACATCCGTCCTCTCGTCTTAGGATCCCTGTGCTAGATCGATGCAGCCTTAGCTTCTATGCAGGCCCCTGCTATCCAGGCACTTTTGTCACTTCTGTCACTAGATACAGTCCGGCCAACCCCCTTGCACTGTCCCTCAGTTCTTCCATTCAGAGCGAGTACCCCTTGGGAAATGTTCCTCATCAGTGTCTTCCAAACCTTGAAACCAATTACCTCTATATCTGTGCTACGTCTGACGATGTGATATTTCACAAAAAATTAAAAACATATTATATGTTTAATTCCTTTGACTATTTCTCTTCTTACGTCTTCTGATTTGCAGCTAGGAAATTTTTATGATCCTTGTTCCTTCTTTTCTGCTTTAGCACCAAGATACTTTCTAGGCGGACCCTGAGATGATAAATATTTTATTTATTCATTAATTTTTCGTATCTATACATCTCTCCATTAATCCATTCATCTTTACAGCCATCAATCCTTAATCCTTAAACCCACCAGTCACAAAACCTTTGATCAGTCCGTGCACATCCTTTCACCCTTCTGTCTTTCCACTCATCTATCCACCCTTCTGCACATCCTTTCTCCCTTCCGTCCTTCCACTCATCTATCCACCCTTCTGCACATCCTTTCACCCTTCCGTCCTTCCACTCATCTATCCACCCTTCTGCACATCCTTTCTCCCTTCCGTCCTTCCACTCATCTATCCACCCTTCTGCACATCCTTTCTCCCTTCCGTCCTTCCACTCATCTATCCACCCTTCTGGACATCCTTTCACCCTTCCGTCCTTGCACTCATCTTTCCACCCTTCTGCACATTCTTTCACCCTTCCGTCCTTCCACTCATCTATCCACCCTTCTGCACATCCTTTCTCCCTTCCGTCCTTTCACTCATCTATCCACCCTTATGCACATCCTTTCACCCTTCCGTCATTCCACTCATCTATCCTCCCTTCTGCACATCCTTTCACCCTTCCGTCCTTCCACTCATCTATCCACCCTTCTGCACATCCTTTCTCCCCTCCGTCCTTTCACTCATCTATCCACCCTTATGCACATCCTTTCACCCTTCCGTCATTCCACTCATCTATCCTCCCTTCTGCACCTCCTTACACCCTTCCGTCATTCCACTCATCTATTCACCCTTCTGCACATCCTTTCACCCTTCCGTCATTCCACTCCTCTATCCACGCTTCTGCACATCCTTTCTCCCTTTCCATCCTTCCACTCATCTATCCACCCTTCTGGACATCCTTTCACCCTTCCGTCCTTCCACTCATCTTTCCACCCTTCTGCACATTCTTTCACCCTTCTGTCCTTCCACTCATCTATCAACCCTTCTGCAAATCCTTCCTCCCTTCCGTCCTTCCACTCATCTATCCACCCTTCTGCACATCCTTTCACCCTTCCGTCATTCCACTCATCTATTCACCCTTCTGCACATACTTTCACCCTTCCATCCTTCCACTCATCTATCTACCCTTCTGCTCATAAATTTGATTCTCCATTACATCCTCCCTTACTTCACTCCAACCACCCATCCAGCCACCCTTTCGCATCTCATCCATCAATGTGCCGTATCTTTGCATCAATCACATATCCACATATCCATTCTTTCATTCATCAATCCAGCCTGTCAGCCATCCACCCATTCATCCACTCTTCCCCATTTATACATGCTTTTGTCCTTTCATACAGCCTTCGATCCATCCTTTCACCCTTCCATCCTTACACTCATATATCCACCCTTCTGCTCATAAATTTCTTTCTTCATTACATACTCCTTTACTAACCTCTAGTCACCCAACCAGCCACCCTTTGGCCCCCTCATCCATCAATCTACCCATCTTTGCATCAACCAGATATCCACCTATCCATTCTTCCATTCATCATTCCAGCCTGCCAACCATCCACCCATCATCCATCCACCAATGCTTTCACTCTTCCCCATATATGCATGCTTTTGTCCCTTCATACAGCCTTCAATCCATCCTTTCACCCTTCCATCTACCCATTTTTAGTCCCTCAATCCATCATTTCACCCTTCTTTTCTCTACCCTTTCCGTCAGTCCTTTTCCTTTCCTTCTTTTCACCCTTTATTCCTCCACTTTTCATGCCTTTCACAATTTCTTTCTTTAGAATGTGCAGCCCTCGGGGTAAAAGTGCTTTTACACAAATAACACAAAAGGCCTTATTCACACAGGCAGTGCGTAAAGTGGAACTCTTTTATATGCTCTTACATGCTTGTGTGAATTAGCTCCAAAACATTTAAAACATTCAAATAAAATGGAGAAATTCATAGATTTGTCATATCTAGTAAATATAAATCTATAGGACTATGCCTTATTTTCACTTTTACTCCTAGGGACTAATAATGGTGTGCGGTATTTGCATTATTTCCTTTTGCGTAATTACGTGGAAAATTGCCGAAATTATGCATAATATGTCAAATGTAAATCTGTGAATGCGTCTTTGGGTCAATTTTTGGAGCTTGAATGTATTTAAATAATGCACTGTGAACAACAGCCCCTCGTGTTCTGTTGGTCACATGCCTTTGCAGTAAATTTTTACTATGAATATCATTTTTTGCCACGAATGGCGCGTAATTATGTGTAGGGGAATAATTGCGTAATTGTTGGAATTTTGCGCATCAAGCTTAATGAAAAAGTCACAAAACTAAGCAAATTGCACTGGTGTAATTTAACTTTCGCCCAGGCCCACCCCACTGAGGAGTTGGACATTTAGGGGCGATTCACAAAGACATGTAGGCAGCAGTGGTCCGTGCAGGTAAGCGTGGTTAAGCCGGGATGTCGAGAGACCACGGAATATGATGTATTTATTTATTTATTTAATATCCCCTATATGATTTATTTATTTAATTTTCTCTATTCTGTCGTCTGTCGAATCCCACGCCCCACTCCATCGCACTCACCTGCTGCATGCACGAGTACGCAAAAGAATGATCGCATAGTACACCCCCCATTCCTTACACATGATTTGTGAATCAGCCCCTAGTTCTTGCTCAGAGCCCGGTCCTTCATTACGGGAAGCTGCCAAGTTCCGAGAGCCGGGGTGACACCCCGTGAGTCATCAGCTTGTGTACAGAGCGCGCGCAATCAGCTGCGCGAGCTTCGGAGAGCGCGAGCTGCCATCAGAAGGCCATTAGATTCCAACGGCCTTCACCTGACACAAATTACAACGCCGAGAGATGGCACAGGGTATGACGAGCCCCTCCAGAGGGATGATGTCAATGGAGTCAACCTATGAATTAATAATGTTTTACAGCGTAAAGTCCTCCGTGCGTGTTGTTTTTTTACCATCCATTTATTAGACATTTAAATTGCCTGGACTCAAAGGGAGTCTGAATCAGCTGTCAGTTGATGAAAGGACGCAGACCATTAATTATCTTACCTTTTTCCTGTGCGATCACCTGTACGATGTAGATTTCCTCTCCCTTCTCGCGATCCAGCACGTGCCGAAGCTGGATCTCTCCAGAATGTTCGTCTATGGAAAGCCACTGCTTCGAGTCGTTTTTCAGAGAGTAGCTAAAAAACAGGAAACCCCGACAGGTGAACATAAAATAGAGTGCTTAATGTGTGCTTGTGGTTGCAGGTGGTAGACTAGTGGGATAATTTCAAGGGACCAAGATGTATTATGTTGATACAGAGCAATAGAAACAATTGCAGAAACGGGAGGAAGAGGAGGGAGAGAAAGAGAAGAAAACGTCGACAAACTGAGAAAGGAGAGATAAAAAAGAAACTGCAAGTTGTAAAGAAGGCCATTTGAAGTGCAGGGGAGTCGCTTCAACTGGTACAGCATGTGCAGTAGCACCGGGGCCCAGGGGCCTAAGGTGCCCAACGAACCCTGATTTTTGCTGTATTTCACAACTCAAACAGTGGCTTGGGGGAGTCGGGGCCCTTTCCGTTCCTGCACTAGGGCCCATGATACACTGTCTCCCTCCTGGAATGGGGTCGAAGATTAGACAACCTTTCTCTGTGGTAACACCAGCATTTGCAGCGCTGGTGGCGAAATCCTAAGAAAATACTATGGCTCCCGAACTTAAGGTTTCTTTCAAATTAAGTAACCGTAGGAGCTCTTTCATATTCGCAAGGCCCACGTATGAACTTATGAGTTAATAGTTTTGGTGGTGGGGGTGATGGATAGCTAGACATCTTACTCAACTAATATTGGTGTGTAATAACAGTAGTGCATGGGTCGAGATTGTAAATACAGACTATTATCATCCCATTCCTTCCGTATTACACAAAGGCTTCATATACATACACTTTTGTAACTATTCTTAAAATGTATATTCTTGTGGAGAAGGGAAAAGTTGGTAACGTTTTAATTGCCTTACTCATTGCAAAAACATACATGGCCTCTCCCAAGCTATCTATCTTGGTTATGCTATGGTGTATTAGCATGCTGAAGGCTTGCTCTTGTATTGCTTTCAAGAAGCTATCAAAGCTTCCGATTGTAGCTACCTACTGAAGGTTTTCAATTAGGCACTATGCGTCACTGCGAACGCCTTCTGATGTTGCGGTTGTTGGATGGTGTCATAGGTTGATCCAAGAGAAAAGCAGGGGAAGAGATTATGTGGCCGAGGGTCAGAGTTTCTGGCTTTAAAACTTAGGGACCAGGGTTAAGTCCTGGCCTCAGCTCCACATCCTGTGATTTCGGGCAAATCACTTCGTTTCCCTAGCCAAAAACAAATGTGCAGTGTAATCTGGTACTCAAGTAAAGCTCTCTACTGTTCTTGGGCCACGTTTCCCCTTTATAGAACTGTGAAAAAATGATGGGCTGTGAGGCCCTGGTTTTGATGACAGCACAATGTTGGGGGTGTTCATTGGAGTTGAAGGCCTGGTCTTTCATACAGTTCTGAATTTGCATGCAATATTTATATGTTACCAATTCTGGAGGAAAAGTATATTTTGTGCCTGTAAAGAGTCCATGTCACAGAATGTTTTGTTGCATCCAAGACAAATGTAGATCTAGTGGAAAAAGACTGAAGTACTGTTCTTTGGGAACAACGCCGCTCCATAGAACGACACCTGGTGGCTTGCCAAACTCGGACCCACAGTGACAGATCACACCTGCAACCTCAGCATCATCCTGGACATCAAACTCACTAGGAAATGCTAGTTCAACACTGTCTATTTTGTTTGCTTCCACACCCTTCACCTGCTCCAAAAGATCTTCAAATGGCTCCCCATAAACATCAAGAAAACCGTCACGTAGGCTCTAGTTACCAGCCCTCTGAACTACAGCAACACTCTCCACAGAGGAATCACCATCAAACTTGTGAAGAGACTCCAGAATATTCAGAACGCAGCTGCTAGACTATCCTTGACTTCCCTAAACGTACCAACATCACCCCTCACTTCACTGACTCTATACATAAAAGATGCCACTTCTAGATGCTTGCACACACCTACAAGGCCCTCCACAACATCGGACCAGCATACCTCAATCACCGTTTGAACTTCCACCAACCCCCCAGACACCTGTTCCGCTTCCCTCACAAAGAATCCCTAAGCAGCTACAGTGTAGGCCGTTCCTTCTCCTACTCTGCCGCAAAGCCCTGGAGTGACAGCCCCCTCCAACTCTGAACAGCATCCTCCCCTACAGGAATTCAGAAAGAGACTCAAGAATTGGCTTATTTACTGAGCCCATCAGGAACGCAGTGCTTAGATACCCTCTCGGGTGATTAGTTGTGCTTTAAAAATCCGAGGTGATTGATTAATTGAGAAGAAAACCTGGTAAGGTCAATGCCCCAGTTTTTATTGAAACTAGAGATGTGACATTTATCTACAGATTCCAAACATCATGGGGCATATTACCAAGCAATAGCGATAAATATCGCTATTGCTTGGTTAGAGACAAAAATTTACCGCTGAGCTGCGGCGATTTTTACCGTAAATAAACCTTGGTATTACCAAGGTTTATCGCAAATGCGATAAAAATCGCCGCAATGCATGAATATCGCTGAAAAGTCAGCGATATTCATGCATTACCGAGCTAATGCTCTTAGCCAAGTTATCCACCTCCCATTGGATAACATGGCTAAGAACTGCTCAGGGCAGGTGTTAGCTTTTGAAGATATTCGCGCTTAGCGCGAATATCTCCCAAAGTTGGTAATAGGAGATAGCGATGTTAGCGACTGTTTTCAGTCGCTAACATCTTGGCACGCCCACTTTGCATATCATTAGTGATAAATATCACTGACATGCAAAGTGGGGCCCAAGATGGTCGCTATCTCCTACTAGCTGTCGGTAACTGGTGTTAGTGACAGCTAGGTAATAGGGAGATAATTTTATCTCCGCTTTCTTGGCTTTTAAAGCCAAAAAAGCGGAGATAAACCCCCTTGATAATATGCCCCACGTTTCTAGGCTATGGCTCTCATTTAACAAATCTAACACTTCCAAGTATGAGTTGTAAAAGGAAATGAAAGGAAAGAATTGGATACATTTTGGTCCATGTTCATAGGGTGATCTCTCAACACTAAGACAATCATTTAGATTATAGTGGAAGTGGGACATCCTTCCTTAAATGCTGATGCCCTGTCTGCAAACTTGTGGTTCCTCACCAAATTTAGAGGACAGGAACCACAGTGTTTCTACTTTCTTTGACCTCATGACCCATCGCCACTGGGCCAGTATGTGACATTGACGGTCACCCTGCTCTATTTAGGGAGGTAGAAGGCCTGCAATTTGGTCAATGGTGCACGCAGTCAGGTGAACAATCAGTGGTTCTCAATCACTAGAAGAAATCTCCCTGCACATCAAGGCCATTGAATGTTTCTTCTCAGAAACATTGGGGGATGTTTCAGAAAAAGAAAAGCAAATGCCGAGCATGCTGAAAAAAACATGACAACCTCCTATGCATTAGCAATGGCAAAAAGTGCACCCGCCATCAGAGGATGGATTTTTGTCCCGGAGATCCCCTCCAGGAAAGTGTGGTTCTATAATATGGCAGACTGCTCTCCACCGTGGAGGACAGAGACTACACTCATCTGGACAGTAGGTAGGCTACCCACCAAATGCCAAATGATCCCCATGCCTCACATATGCTAGTATTAAGGAGATGTAGATAGCCCAAGATTATAGCAAACAGCATACAAAAGGCACATACAAGCATAGTGCACATCATTGTCAACATGGAGACTCAAGTATGCCATCCCTTGTAGAAGTATTCTCTCCATGAAGAGGCCAAGAATTAAACAGGTGCTGATATCCAACTTCTTCCTCTATTTCAATTGCGATAGTGTCATTATCGATAGTAAAGATTAAGATCTTTTTTTAAGATTTAGGAGCTAATAAGTCCAGCTGCTAGTATGGCGGAAAAAAAACCTTTGCCATACTAGTAGCTTCTCCACCTCTGCTTCCTTCAACTTTTCCTGCCATGATTTTGAGTTTACAACTTTGAGGTTGATGCAGGCTGGTCGATTCCACTTCCTATGAGTAAGTACTATACAATGCCCTTGGTCATGATACACTGCCAGTACCAAATTAGTCTAGAGTGTTCTAATGAAGATCACAGTGTTACTGAAAGGCGGAAATATGGGTGAGTACCCCATTGTAGAGTATGGGAACAGCGACGGCTTTGGGGGTCTAAAATGAGAAATGAGAAAAGTCATATTTTCTCCTGCAGAGTTGTGCGGCTTATGGGAGACAGCAGGAATAATACATGGTCTTGACTTCCGGAATTGTTGCACTACATTGGCTAAGCAGGTAATGGTATTGGTGTGTTATCTACTGGAAAGCAGTGAATTCTAATACCCCACACCAATTTCAGATTTTGATGCATCATCCACAAAGTGGTTGCCTCAAGCAGTCCACAATATATGGCAATGAGGATCAAGCTATGTGGACTATGTGGACTATGTAACATTCACAGCAGCAACCTCAACAGGACTGAGATAAAAACATGCAGGAATGAGAAGAGAAGACACACTGCCTCTTCTTGCTATGCTGCTTGAATCCGTAACTCCTGCCAAGTCCAGATCCGGGAAGATCCTGCTTCTCAGGAAGGACCAAATGTCCCTCTTGGAGCTAAAGCTCATCCACATGTAAGACTGCAGATGATGGACCCCAACTGGTAATTACCCTTATCTTCTCTGCAGCCTCCACCGTACCCTCTCTTCTGCTCGTCTCCTCTCTACATCCAGCTTTTAAAGTAATCTGATATTTTGTTGAAAGGTTTATGCTATATGAAGCATCATAAATGCATACATATATGTGAAGACATGCATGTATGTTCTCTACATCTTTGCAGTAGCAGAAACCGAATAAAGAAGATGGCCTAAGAGGTTGCTCATCTGTGAAACCACTACCAATCCGCACATCAGTTATTTCATCAGTCTCGCTATTGACTTTGCATGGGGAGTCTTTCTGAAAAGATAATCGTGTGTATTTATGAGAAAAACAATGGATGCAAAATCAATGGGGAGCAAGTGTGACAAAAGCCATTTTGACACGTGATATTAAGATGGTCTGGAGGGAGTGGAATCAGAATAGTGAGACCTGCCCGTCCGGATCTATTACAAATGACTTACTGTACAGGATGGGTCATATCTTTCCCCGCAAGTGATGAGTTTCGGATGTGGAAAAGCTGAACATGGTATGCACTTGCATGCAACACGCTTGTGAGTTACCAACACAATACAGCTTCAGAGCAAACATGTGAAAAAGCTATGCAAGCAACACACAAGTACAAAGTGCTTCCTGGTACTGGCACCAACTAACACTGGTGAGAGAAGAATGGGCATACGCAAAGGTCACTCAAGATACTCTGTGAACTAAGTGAAGGTCAATAACCGGTCACTATGCAAAACTTTGCCCTCATCATAAAAACTTTTTACATCCCTATGAAAATGAGCACTTTCCCCAGTTTTGACAGTAAAAGGCAGTTATGTTCCATGTATGCCTCAAACCTACATGACCTTAGTTCCTCATGTTAGAACTTCAGCGTATTACGTGCGTTTTATATTTAGCGTATGCTCAGTAATATCTGAAAGCGTGCTTAGCAGTAGGTCTTGATCTGGCATTTCGACAATTTTAAAATAAATACATGACAACTACTACAACCAATGAACAAATCAGTCTATGGAGATGTGTTTACTAATATGATGGCTGGATTCATCTTCATATCGGGCACCTCTACCACGTGACTAATGACACCTGATCTTTTAAAATATTTTGAAGTTAGTGAATTCACCGCATGTGTTCACACATCTAATTATGTTGACTATCTATGCTCTCATTGTGGCTATTTATGATATAATGAATGCAAGGGTCGATGTATATATTTCTGTGTGGTTTTAAGATTTTTTATAATCAAATAAAGCTGGCTTTGACTTGACTATCTACGTGGGTAAGAGGTGTTTGCCGAATCATGTGAAGTGTGGGTGCTGCTGGCAACACATGGCAACAGACAATTGGAAGAACTAAACAGCCGTACAAGTCAACCTCAGCACATTGCAAAACCTGAAAGATTCGGCCTGGATCACATGAAGTGAGCACTGCAAGTGCCTATTTAAAACAAGGTCGTTGCACAGTTTTAGGCTGACTAGTGTCTCAAATAGTTGAAGAGTTGGAGCAGAGCTATTTGCCTACTTAGAGGGTGGTCAATTGTTGCCTGTCACAGACACTTTAAAGGCAAGTGCTGCTTCTTGCTGGAAACATAACATGTGTTGACTTCGCTAAAGAAGAAAACAAGTTACCTACCTGTAACTTTGGTTCCTCAGTATTGGTAACTTTCATAGATTCCCATGCTTTTGTATCATTCCCCGTCGTCGGAATGGGAGTCTCGGTAACAAAAATATCATAGCAGTAGGTACAAAAGAGAAAGAAAAAGGCCTAGGCCTCATTCCCTTTTGTAGCATATCACCCTCTTTTTGTAAAAGAGACCAAACTCTAGGCGTCAGCCAATCAGACGTGCCTCACCCCTTAGAACCCTCCAGAAGGAACCTCAGAGCCTCAGATTTTCGTAGCCGTTGTATATCCGACACCATATCTGCTAAAGGCTGAGCTTTCCTTGGGGAGGTGGGTGGGCGCATGGGAATCTATGAAAGTTACCAATACTGGGGAACCAAAGTTACAGGTAAGTAATTTGTTTTCTTGCCCCAGTATTGGAACTTTCATAGATTCCCATGCTTTTGTATCAGAATAGCAAGCAGTTAGACACCACAAATACATTTTGTTTAATAATACATTGCAACAGTCAATACGATACAAGAAATACAACTGTGCAATAAGCATGGGCGAATTTTGCAAATCTCGCGTTCGCGAATTTTGCGGATTTGCGAACTCGCAATTCGCAAAATCCGTGAATTCTCGCGAATTTGCGGATTTTTTTTTTGTGTTCGCGCGGGTTTCTGCCAGTTCACGAGGGTTTTGTACAATTTCGCAAACGCGAACTTACCTGTCGGGTCGCAAGTTTTGCGAACTTGTTGTTTCTACGTGTCCAGCCTGTTTGGGACACTCTTCTTCATCACTGCCACTCTCTGTCACCACTGCCACTCTCTGACTACTCATGCCACCCTCTGGCCCACCCATGCCACCCTCTGTTTCATGACAGCACCCTCTGGTTGTCCAGTCAGTGTACATTATTGTGGCAAAGCAAAGCACACCTTCCCTGCCTCAAGTGACCTGAATTAATTTGGGGCTGATTAATGTGTCACAGAATATTTTTTTAGCTGCCACCTGCTTCCTTAGTGCTTCCTGATTAGTGATCTTTTGCACTTGCTAAGTGCTTTCATTGTTGCAAAATTAGTTACAACACCTGCCCTGCCCCAACTGACAATAATGAATTAGGGGCTGATTAATGGATTTGAACTTCCAGCCTGGCTCCTGCTTGTCTCCCTTAGCTGTAATTCAGGACCTTTGTGGCATATGTGTAACTATTCTGAGGTTCAGAGCAGGGTCACATAATAGTTGCAAGTAGGCAACTGAACTCTGGAGGGGCCCCTCAGGAAGCACTACAGGAAATGGCTACTAATGATGAGCCTGAACTTTTGAACCTGGTAAGTAGTTTCAGTTTTGCTAAGATCGTATTTCTGCAATTTAGCGCTTATTCGCGGGGCGCGAAGTTGTACTGGGAAGCCCCGAACTCACGCGAACAGTGCGAGCAAGCCATAAAATCCGCTGCTCGCGGATTTCCGGATTTTGCGGGAGATTCGCGAATCTCGCGGATTGCGAATTTACCGAAAATCCGCAAAATCCGCGAGCGAAACTGATTTTCCGCCCATACTTACTGTGCAATCAACAGAAGGTGGGATAGAAGGGAAAAGCTCACCAATCACTGGAAGAGGTTCCTCAGGACAGCGTGGCCCACAGCCGCATTGTCTTGCTGTAAAGACTCCAAGCAGTAATGCTTAGTAAAGATGTGCACGCTGCTCCAGGTAGCAGCCCTGCAAATGTCTTTAATTTGCACCCCCGCAAAGAGGGCCGTTGAAGATGCCACTGATCTTGTCGAATGAGCACGAATCCTGCCAGCCAGAGGTTTCCCTGCTGCAGCGTGGCAATGAAGAATGGCACCTGTGATCTATCTTGCGATCCCCTGTTTAGACAGTGGAAGACCTTTGCCTGGACCACCAAAGGCAACCAACAACTGTGAAGATCTCCTAAACCCCTTAGTGCGATCCAAGTAGAATTTTAAGGACCGTTGCACATCCAGAGTGTGAAGTGTTTTCTCCGCCGGAGTAACTGGGTTAGGAAAAAACGTTTTCAGAATCACCGGCTCGTTTAAGTGAAAGTCCGATGGTACTTTGGGAATGAACTTTGGGTTCAATCTCAAGATTACAGTGTTTCTTTTGAATTGTAGGAATGGCTCCTGGGTGGTGAGGGCCTGTAACTCTCCAACTCTCCTAGCTGATGTGAGGGCCAAGAGGAGAGCTAACTTCCAAGATAGGAACTTCAAATCAGAGCGATGAATCGGCTCAAATGGAGCTTTCATGAGCTGAGAAAGGACTAAATTTAAATGCCAAGTCGGTGGCGGAGGCCTCACTGGTGGGTAGATTCTGAACAAGCCTTTAAGAAATTGCTTGATTATCCTAGACAACCATAATTAAGGTCCAGATCCCGACCTCCTGTACCTCGAAATGGCCGCTAAATGAACCTTAATTGATGAATGGGCCAGATTTGATTTAGCCAGTGACAACAGATAAGGCAGAAGTTGATGAGGCTTTGAAGTAAAAGTGTCTATCTTCTCCTTCCTACACCAAACACAAAACCTTTTCCATTTCAATCTGTAAGTTTTGTTTGTAGAAGGGGCTCTTGCCTGGGAGAGAACGTCTTTGATCTCACTGGAAAGGGGAAGATTCATGAACTCTCGCTGCTCAGGAGCCATGCTGTCAGGTGTAACGACTGTGGATCTAGATGCCAAACTTGTCCTTCGGACATTGTGAGAAGATCCGGAATATCCTCCAGCGGCAACGGAGGAACTAGCAACATCAGATGGAGTTCTGTGTACCAGAATTGTCTCGGCCATGCCGGGGCTACCAAGATCATTCTGCATGGCTCGATTTTCATCTTCCTGATGAGGGGCGGGATCAGGGGAATGGGAGGAAAAGCGTAAACAAATGTCCTCGACAAGGCTATCGAAAGGGCATTCCCTAACGACCCCCGGTGGTGACATCTTCTGGCGTAAGACCGGCATTTCTTGTTGGTCGGTGTGGCAAAGAGATCTACTTCCGGTCTGCCCCATTTGCTGAAGAGCTGTTCCAGAACCTGCTGGTTTAATTCCCACTCATGGCTTACTGAAGATGACCTGCTCAGCTTGTCTGCGTCTTCGTTCAGCACTCCTGGTAAGTGCTCTGCTTTCAGTGAGATTTTGTGATGAATTGCCCATTCCCAGATCTGCTGCGCTTCCTGCGATAATAGAAGAGATCTGGTTCCTCCCTCTTTGTTCACATAATGCATGGCCGTGGTGTTGTCCGTCCTGATCAGCACTCGTGAACCTTGAAGTCGCGGAAGGAAAGCTTGCAGAGCTAGCCTGATCGCTCTTAGCTCCAAAAGGTTGATATGGAGCCTCTGCTCGCGAGGAGACCAATGGCCGCTGACATGCAGATCTTGCATCACTGCTCCCCAACCCTCCAATGATGCATCCGTCGTTACCATTTGAGGAGATAGGACGTTTGCGAAGGATAGACCTTGGGACAAGTTGTTTTGATGTGCCCACCATAATGCTGCTTCTTTCATCCTTGGAGTGACGGTCACTTTGTCCTCGAAGGATCCGTGAACTTGCTTCCATTGGAGGTCTAGCTGTTCCTGCAGAGACGCATCCGGAGCCTGCAGTGAGGAATTAGGGGAATACAAGATGGCATTACCCCCAGCAGAGATTTGTAGTGGCGTACTGAAAGACACCTTTTTCCTTGAAAGTTTCGAGCTAGTCTTTCCAGTTTCTCTCTCCTTTCCCGGGTCGGAAAAGCTTTTGAGAGCTTTGAATCCAAAACAGCCCCTAGGAACCGAGCCCTTCTGGAGGGAACCAGGGAGGACTTTTCTCTGTTCAGAGTGAGCCCCAGATTCTGAAACAAATTGGTGCAAGCCCGAACAGCGTCCTGCGCCGCTCCTTTGGACGGGGCCTTCAGTAACCAGTCGTCCAGGTAGGGGAAAACTTGGTAATGGTGTCTTCGCAGAAATGCTGCCACCGGCGCCAGCACCTTTGTGAAAATTCTTGGCGCAGAGCGAAGACCAAAGGGTAGAACCCAGAATTGAAAGTGGCTCTTGGCTACTGGGAATCGTAGAAACCTTCTGTGTGCTGGGTGGATTGGGACATAAAAGTACGCGTCCTCCAGATCGAGCGTGGCCATAAAATCCCCCGGGCTGATCATCCGTAATATGGCCTGAATGATACCATCCGGAAGGACAGGGAGATGAGATAAGTGTTTAGCTCCCTGATATCTAAAATGGGGCGCCATGTTTCCACCGTCTTTTTTACCAGGAAAAACCTGGAATAAAATCCTTGACTGTTTTGATTGGTGGGGACCGGCTCTATTTCTCCCTTCTGGAGCATCTGTTGAACTTGGAGCCTCAGGAGACGTAGCTTTTTTGATGGAATGACTTCCGTAAACTCCAAAGTATGTCCTCGTTTTATGATGTTGATCACCCAACGGTCCGATGTAATTTTTGACCAATTTCGAAGGTATTTGGTTACCCTGCCTCCAACTGATGATTTCCTGGAGGAGGGAACAGTAGGCAGAGCCAGGAGGCCGCTATTGGCGTTTGGACGTATCCCGTCCTCGGTGAGCCTGTTTGCCCTTGTTGTAGGGCCTAGAGTAATTTGAAGACTGGCCTTGTCTTTGTTGGTAAGACTGGCGGTTCTGCTGATAACCAGATCCATTAGAGGAATAGCGTTGTTGCTGGTAAGATCCCCTGTAACTATTTCCTCTGCCTCTTGAACCCCTAAAGGGGGACTTGCGGTACTGGAGAGTGCCCAAGTACTTGGCGGTCTCCGTGTCCTTCTTAATCTCTTGGAGAGTGTCATCTATTAGTTTACCAAATAACGCCTCTCCATCGAAGGGAAGATCCAGGACCTTGTTCTGTATTTCTGGTCGAAACCAGGTAGCCTTCAACCACCCCTGGCGACGTAGGACTGCCGCTCCAGCCAAAGTATGAAAAGCTGTTGTCGCGATGTCCATGGCACAGTCTATTATCTCCATGGAAGTTGCCTCCCCTTCCTGCAAGATTTTCTTTGCCTCCGCAGTGGATTCCGGATTAAGCTGTTCCAGGAACGGGGCTACATCACACCAGAGCTGGTGGTCGTATCTCCCCAATATTGCCAGAGCGTTGGCAGCTCGCACTAAAAGGCTAGCCATTGACGAGAACCGTTTGCCAGCGTTATCCAGTCTCCGTCCTTCCTTATCTGGAGGAGCCGTCAATGGAGCAGAGGGATTTCGTGATTTCCTCTGTGCCGCCTGCGAAATGACTGAATCTGGTTTAGGGTGGCCCGTTAAGGCAGCTGGTTCCGTCATCCGGTGCTTTGTACTTTTTATCCAGACGCGGTAGCACAGACACCACCGTCGCTGGATTCTTCATCGCCTTAACGCCTTCCTCCCATAAATAGTCAACAATTGGTATAGACCTTGTCGTTTTTCGGTGAGTTTCTTTAAAATCGTAAAGAAAACAATCTGTTGTCTGCGCAGGCATTGCCAACTTGAATCTTCCTGCTGCCCTCTCCATCAACTGGTGAAAACCCCCTATGTCTGCAGGAGGGGAATCCACCGGCTCCGCAACTGGAGATGCCGGGTCCGGGATGACGTAGACATTATATTCATCAGTGTAATGGTCTGACTCTTGATCCTCATCCAAGGATTCCTTGTCATCCTGGTTATCTGCCGGCCTCGAAGAAGCTTGTGGAACTGAAGGCTGCGGCTGAGGGGATGCTTGAACCGGTATCACCGGAATAGCCATAGAGGCAGGATCCGTAGGTGTCGCTGGACGTTGAACTGGTCCAGCTGCCTTGGATTTGTAGTCCTGCAACATCTTATGGAGGTCCTGCAGGAATGAAGTTGGTACTGAAACCATCTCCTGCTCTGTAAATCCCTGCGAGTGAGCCCCTTGACGATACTCTTCTTCGCCTTGGTCATATGCCCCCTCTGAATCTGTGTCCTGACACTTGACCATAAGTTGGGATGGACTATTGGCATATTCAAAAAAGTCCTGGCCATCCTCATCTGACTCCCACTGTTCAAACAGTAAAGTTGGAGGTAAAGGAGTCACTCTCCCTGGAGACGTCACCTCTGGCGTTATCCTTGTAAGTGAGACTGTCACTCTTCTCTCCGTAGCAATTATCGTCGACGGCTCCGGCGACGATGGTACTACTCTCGTCGATGAGATTGGCGTGGTTGATGTCGTCGACGATGAAACCGCAGTCGAGCCTGCCGTCGTCGTCGTCAAAGTCGTCGTCGTCGTCGCGCTTGTCGACGAGACTGCCGTCGTCGAAATCGTCAACGACGTCATCGTCGTCACCTTCGTCGACGGTGATGTCTTCCTCGTCGACGATGTCATTGTACCCGTCGACGAAGCCTTCGTCGACGATGTCGTCGGCATACCTCCCGTCGACGTTGAAGAGTGTTCCGTCGACGCTTTCTTCCTCGACGACGATATCTTCGTCGACGACTCTCCCGTCGACTAGCCCGTCGACGGGACCAATTTCAATTCCGGCTTCATTTTCTTCGTCGACGGGACCCCCGTCGACGACGTCTTCGTCGTAGAGGATTTAGAACTCCTCTCTGAAGATTGTGAAGAGGGTTTTTTGAAGGCTGGGTCTGTCTTCTCACCCTTAAAAGCCATAGCTGGTCCTGCCTTCTCCTCTACACCAAGGTGAGGAGATTTTTCTGGACTTAGGCTCTTAGACTCTCTGGGGGTCTTTTTAGAAGCCTTAGAGGGGTGTTCTATAGAGGAAGATGGAGAACCTCTACCCCTTTTAACTGACCTTTTTGAGGAAACAGCTGAAGAAGACTCCTCACTATCACTAGAATATCCATGCTTCCTTTCCTTTTGCCTCTGCAGCCAGGTTAACAGTCTACCAGCACGATCTCGGAGTGTCTTGGTAGAAAGCGTGCAGCAAATCTTGCAGTCTTCTGCCTTATTATGATCTGGGTACAAGCAGTAGATGCAGTCCTTGTGTTTGTCTTCAACAAACAACCTTTTCCTGCCACAGTTCGAACAGGGCTTGAAAAGGGGCTTCTTCTCCTTGTCATCCATTCTGAAGTCAAATTGAAGAGATCCTGAAGAAATTCAGAAGAGAAAAAACTGTAAAAATCCTTTTTAACCCTTTCCATGCTCATGACGAGCTCAGCTCGTCGTGATGCACGGTTGAGCTGTGCTGATGACGAGCTGAGCTCATCATGAATAGTAGGAATGATGAAAAGTTAGCATAGGAGGGGAAAACACCTAGCAGCCAAGGTGTTAAAGAGTTGAAAAGAGCAGAGCTCAATGGAGACTCCCTAGCACAACGTGCAGTAGAAAATATAAGGCTCTGAGGTTCCTTCTGGAGGGTTCTAAGGGGTGAGGCACGTCTGATTGGCTGACGCCTAGAGTTTGGTCTCTTTTACAAAAAGAGGGTGATATGCTACAAAAGGGAATGAGGCCTAGGCCTTTTTCTTTCTCTTTTGTACCTTCTGCTATGATATTTTTGTTACCGAGACTCCCATTCCGACGACGGGGAATGATACAAAACCATGGGAATCTATGAAAATTCCAATACTGGGGCAAAAACAACAGTACCTGTTGGGAAGAGAAGTTGGCCTAATGGCAGTCGACCTCAAATCTGGAGAACCGGGTTTGAGTCTCGGCAAGGACGCACAACATCCTGTGATTCAGGGCAAATCAAGTAATCTCCCCGTGCCTAACAAAAATTAATGTGTTCTCATGTAACGCAACTGGTGCTCATGTAAAGCCCTCTGATATCCGACAACTTTGTGTCAAGTTTGCGCTATATAAAACTCCATAGAAATACATAAAAACTGAATGCAGCCCAATAACTTACACAAAGCAACCTAAAAACAAACAAAACAGGACACAACACACCAAAACAGTAAAACGAGAACACAACCTAACAACCACAATACAACACAACCTCACATTGCAATAATCTAGCCAAAAGACCTGGCAACATAAAAAAAGCATACACTATAGTTAGTATCACTGCCAAAAATGCCACACAACAAATATACACAAACATTCTTAACACACATTACGAACTGCTGAAACCTTCTTTCATAATACGTTTGTAAATGTTGTTTGCACAAAGCACTGCCTTAACTTACCATCATGGCCTTGAAATAACGTCACTTTTATTTGTGATCCAACCCTCTTTGTTTTTGTGCGCCCCCCTGAATATGGAATCAACAATGTCTCTGGGACAGAATACTGAGGACAGAATATCGAACATAAAATATAGACAGGTAAGTCTAGATTTTCTATACCTAACTCCACATATAGGTCACTCAATGGTACATATATATTCAAGGCACATTTATATGTGGAGTTAGGAATAGTTAGTGGTGTAGCAAGGAGGGGCAGCATAGGTTTTGGGGGAAGTGGTCTCCCTTTCCCCCACTCCCCCGCTCTTTCCTGCGGCATCGCCAGCAGCCCCACCCCTCCACCCCTGTCTTCCATACAGGGACCACCACGGGCAGCAACTAGTCTAGCTATGCCACTGGGTATAGTAAATCCATTCTTCCCTAGGTGCAATTCCCTTTCGATGTTTTGCCCCTCAATATTCAGTCCTTGATGTTAGTACTAAACAGTATTGTTGCTGTGATATTCAGCAGTACAATCCTTTGAGGAAGAGGAGCGTCTGTTTTTGCATAAAATCCACCTGGACCAGATGCTATTGAGAATCACAAGTCACAAGCTCCATTGGAAAGGAACGGAAGTTTGCGGCCTTCGCTCCATGGCAATGGAACCTGTTGCCAGAGGATATTACCCATAAGCCCATAGCTAAGCTTAAAAAAAGTGGTCAAGACTGAGTCTACGTTTCTGCTCACGACGTGCTATCAGAGAGCATGCACTCTCACTTTGGTTGAGATAGGTGCCCAGAGACACTTACATTTGTAGAGCACAAAAAAAAATTCAAATTCAAAATAAAAAGAATGCTTTTGCAGTGCAAGTCTACTAGGAGTCTGTTTAAATACTTTTGAATTCTGAAACTGCATTTTGGAAGTGGGTGAGTGAGAAAATGGTCCCTCCAAACACTGACAATAAAGAAAAGCAGAAAAGAGGGTTTAACAGTCTCATTTCTTTCTATAGAAAACAATGAAAGTACAACAGACTCACTTTGCTCCATTTTCGAACTTTGCTAAAAAATTAAATATGGAGAGGGAAAATTATCTGGATTTACTATTTTGCACGCATAAATCGGTGCAAAAAAGGCATATGTTCCCTGTTTTGCACAGTGCATATTTAATCCAGTATGAGACCTGTGTACCAATGAGGGGTGGTAAAACACGGTCGGGTGGAAGGGTTTAAATGAAACGCTCATCTGTTTTAGTTTCTAATACAGTGATTTCAAATAAAAATGCAGCAAAAAGAGATAAAGTCTTTTGTATCGCACACCCTGTAATGTTAACAGTTCAGTCGCTTTGGCGCGCATGAAATGGCGATTTTATAAATAGCTTCGTCATCCGGGGCAGCTGAGGTGAAGGTAGGTTGCACGGTACACTCAGTTCCAAGTTCACCTCCTTTCTGTTCTCATTACCTTCAACGTTATTAAGTTGCCTGCCCGCCAATGCGGTTACTCTGCAATACGTAATCCCACCTCACCCTCACGGGTCCGACTAATGAGATTCCGAGGCCTGTGAATAGGCATGGCTCTATTTACAGCCAGAGAGCCCGGGGTGCAGGGCTAGTGAAGGAAGGCTAATGGGAAGAATCTCAGAATAAAAGGATCTGCTGTCATTTTGACCCTTTATAGGCCCATTAAGAGTGCGCCGGGGCGGTGTGCAGTGTTTATATTCAGTACCAATACCAGTACTCTCCTGATACCTCTAAGCAGGCAAAACACTACCTGCACGGGTCCAGAATTTCAACATTCTCAAGAAAGACAGTAATATTTTTTGTATTTTTCCATGATATTGGTTGGTGTCGGCTGATAACTTGATGGCACATTAAGGTTCAACTTAGGCATTTTCTGAAAGACACTCACATCTACCTATTTAACGGGTAGGTCGTATTGCTTTGTTAATAATAGTGATTCGAAGTCGAGAACCAGCTCTGCTGCTGTTTGTTCGATGCTTCATAAGACAAACATCAACCTCAAGGAGAAAAGTGTTATCCTAACCTCAGCCCAGACATGGGATGAAACTGCCTAACTGTACCTTATTATTTCCAACAGCACAACCATCGCCCAGAGCACAGCTGCTATCATTTTCTTGAATATGGTCTCACGCATCCTCAAACCTCATCAGAAAGAATGCAGCAAGGAGGAATCTTCAGATTGAGGCTGAGGGGCCATGCCCCCTCAGCTTTTGTCTCTAAGAACAGCGCTTGTCAGGCTGAGCCAAGGTCGGATTGAAGGACACTGTTACTTTTCAGGTCAGGCAGCCAGGAGCTAGACACGTGCAGGCTCCTGGCTGTCTTAACTGAACTTTGATGGGCCGAGGATGTCTCAGCTTCTGTGGGCGTGACCTCCTGAGTTCACCAAAGGACCTCGAGGCCCTCTTCCTCGTGACGAGGGGAAGCGTCACTCATTGCCTAGCACCTGAGTGCTTCAGATTTAATCCCTGAAGCGCCCAGGGTCGAGTGTCAATCAGTGACACTTCATCACAGAGTTAGATGAGGTCAGCAGTCTCACCGACAGCATCCCACTCTGTGATGACGGTTTGGGACAGCTGCCTTCACTCATGAGGTCAGCCAATGAGGGAAGGCAGCAGTCCCAAGCATCCTGGGACCTCCAAGGCAGAGCTGCAGGTAAGTTTGATTTTTTAAAAAAAAGGTAATGTTTGGTGTGTGCATGCGTGTCTGTATAAATATTTGGTCATGAGTGTTGTGAATGGAGGTGCGCATGCGTGAATGCATGATTGTGAGTGTGTTTGTGTGTGTTGTCCCGTCCACCCCCTCCCTCCTAAAATTACTTGCCGCCACTGAAAGGAATTTTAGTTTCCATTGCTCTAGGTGTTGTAAGCTCGTTCACAATTGAGGAAGCCTCCTTCTCAATAGTAGAGACATTGAGTACTCTTGAGTTGTAGTACTCCTAAATTGTAATACTGAGTTTTTACTTTTTATGAGATATTAGCTGAATTCTACAGGTGAACATGTTTTGCTGGTGCATGCATGTATCCCTGCTCTATGTAATACCTTAAATTACATTTGTAAGATTTCTAATTTAACGTTGAACCGAATGAGTTTATTTATTTTTTGTAAACAGATTTGTATTCACTTTCATCTTGTTAATTAGTAGCAGTAGATATCAACAATAGTGTCCCAAAATATCTTAAGCAGTGGTTGTCAGCAATCATGGTTGTAACTATGCAGTCCTGCTCCCGGCTCCTCACCACCTATAGCTGTCACCGCAAGGGCAACTGCGCTCTACGTGCCCAGCAACTTTCATAGATTGCATTCAATACCTCTATGTCAGAGATCAGCTTCTCGGTGGTCTGTTCTCATCTTCACGCATACCTATCTAAACAGCAAATCGGTGAACAAACCCCTCTCCCCCCTCTGAACCAAATGAGTTTATGCTGATGTTTTATAGTACTTACCATTTCCAAGGTGCCATATTGTGAAGCGTTAGAGTAATCAAAAATAATGAACAATCCCAAGGCGGAGTTGGTTTTGTGTCCCGATATAAATGTGACACATGCTATTGTCACCCAGGAC
Organism: Lissotriton vulgaris; assembly: GCF_964263255.1. Classification (NCBI taxonomy): domain Eukaryota; kingdom Metazoa; phylum Chordata; class Amphibia; order Caudata; family Salamandridae; genus Lissotriton; species Lissotriton vulgaris. The sequence continues at coordinate 233,968,662 of NC_141700.1, read as the reverse complement.
CCCTGACACAGCCCTTCCCACACCCTTGAGAGAACTATCAACACTCAGAAGTGATTACGTGAGCTATGAAGTATAATAAGGGTTTTTGGTTTTCCGTTAAAACCGATTCTAACCCAGTCCCCAGCCAGAGAGCAAATATTAGTTTTTCAGTGGAATCTGGAAAAAAACGAAATTTTACAGCACTTATGCAGCTTGGATACCCTGGGATCAAAGCATTATAATTCCAACCCCTGTTTCTAAACCCTTTTCTATGATTGATGCTTCCACACTGCCACCCTCGAGGCCCTTGGTAAGCCACCCGATCTGTCCCAGGGACCATCTCTGAGGACCTGTGCTCCCAGGATCTACTTCCAGCTTCCTGTCTCTGCCATTTTGATAATAGGGCTAACCTCGTCTGCATTTAGTTTGATGATCTCTGCATGCTGCCTTTAATGGCAACTTTACTAGCAGCGCTGTTCTTCCCACACAAGAAGGAAAATGCACCAGAACAGTATTTTGCGGGACAAATGCAGCACAGATAAATTAGCTAGTGTAATATTCACAGATTTCCCATAGAACCACACGCGCCCCTATGCTGCTTTCAAATAAACATGCCTGGCAGAGATGAATGCTTAGCAGTCATCATGCTGACTGCTAAATGGACATGATAGACCTGATTCCTACAGATTTTGCAGTGAGTAGATGTTACTTGTGGTTTTAGTATTCCAGACTTGCACCTGAATTTCAAGAATTCAGGAGTAAGCAGAGTGGACTACAAGAATGAAAATCTTTGAGAACAAAGCCCAATATCTAGTAAGCATGGCCCAACAATGTAATAAAAAGCATGAGAACAAGAAAGGAAAGCTTCATGAAAGTATGCAAACCTCAGTTTGCGGTCTTCTGGCATTTAGCAGTTCACCTCTTATGTTGCAATAGCCCAATTCACTCTTAATGTGACCTACACAATCAAATGACGAAACATACAGGGGCTGATCCTCCGTTAAGTTGGAAGAGCATCACTGCACTGCCCTTTGAGCAGGGAAAATATAGTGCTAATAACGTAGTTATTGGCATTTTATTTTTCACAGGTTTGGGCTGGGTTTGGGCGGGGCTGGAGGCACAGGGGGAGGAGACGTTATTGGTATTTTATTTTTCGCAGGTTCGGGCTGTGTTCGGGCGGGGCTGGAGGCACAGGGGGAGGAGTGGTTTGCACACTCCAAGTGCACATGACTGCTTGGCCAGCCGTCTTGTTCTGGTCAAACAGTCATACGCCCTTTGCATGTGCCCCACCAGGCTGCATTACACAGCCTGGTGGGGAACATGCCCAGCCCCCAGTCCCCATCAGGGCGCCAAACCACAGCACTCACCAATCACAACACTGCATGAAGCATTGTGATTGGCATAGGGGAGCCAGGGTTGTGATTGACTATGGGGAGCCTGGGTGCTTCCTGGTTCCGTGACTCGCCAGAGAAGCTTAGGAGAGACGCGGTTGGCGGAAGAGGTAAGTGGTATTTTATTTTTTCTGTCCCCCTCGCCCCATTGCCCTTCCACCCTCATTCCCTGCCAGTCACTACTGGACACATATCCTGTAGACCATGACCTTTCTTTATTAGGTCATCTGTTTTTTTCACACTGCAGTTCAGTTCTCAGACCCCAACAGCCATATACCCAACGCTATGCATATTAATTTCTCAGCTGGCTTCTCCCATTTGACCGGGGACAGCAGGAAAGGCCCAGAGGAGACAGGAGCAATGCATTTATTAGTTTTTTTTATTTCTTGGTAGTTTGAGACAAAGGACAGGACAGGACAATGTAACACTCACTGGCTTTCAAAATGGAGCATTGAATAACCCACAACTCAAACCTTATGTACCAAGTAGAAAATCCTCTTTCGGATAATCTTTGCATTTAGCTAAATAAAAGCGCAGCAGGATGATGCATCGAATGCCCAGAGTTAACAGTTTATTTGCTGCAATGAAATCTTGATGAGGTGCAGCCATATCACCAGCCACGGACATTCTTGACATGGGTCACAGAGAAGGCAAGTATGAGTACTGGGAAAGAGTGTAGGCAATGAGGAGAGAGATATAATGAAGCTATATGAAAGCAATTTTAAGGAAAGAGTAGACATAAGGGATGAGGAGCAGGAAGAGGGAAGAAATACTTTTCAATAGGAAAGAATGAGTGAACGAAGTAAATAAAAGCTACATTCTTTATGGGTACTGGAAAACCACTGCCCCGTGAATTTTTATGCCATAAAAAAATGCAACACATAGAACCATCGTTTTCTATGAGTTTTGAACAAACACAACAAATAGAAACTATAAACAGGAAAGCCTAGGTACAACTAGCTTTACAACTGAGTATAACTAGTGTGACATATAGGACATGTTTATGCCATAGCAGGAGCTACCCTACCCATGCTACCCTATAAAATATCTTACCTAGTTGGGATTTACAGGTCATTATGGGAGAGGTCTTGTAGGTGGTTAAAATGGACATGGACAGAAATGTAGTGCACTATTAGAATAACGAAATGCCCGGGTTGTACTCGCACTTTGGTGTAGTAGTATTCAGTTAGAAGGAATGTAGGTAGGTATTAGTCTAAGGAGACCTGACCATAACGTAGGGTTACCAGAGAATAGTAGGTGTGTCAGTACCAGGTAGTCACGTCTTTGCAGAGTTTCTTCTGCACAAGCACATGAAAGAAGGAGTGCAGAAGGGGGTCATATCAGGGGCCTGTGACACCCGCTTACCTCTGTGTGATGGTGCAGATAATGACAATCAGTCTACCACTTGCAGAGTAGGGCGAAGGGTGCGGTGCGGCTGCCATGTAGGTAAGTGTAAATAGGAAGAAAAGAAGACAGCAATCAGTAGAGATTGAGGAACAACAGTGGAGGCAAAAGAGATGGAGTGTGATAGACGGAGGGAGTTGGAGAGGAAAGAACAGATAATATGGGAACACAGCAAATACATTAGAAGAGTTGAAGGATCAACAGTGGCGTGGAGTGGAGACACATTTGTGGAAAGAGGGGGAAGGGTAGAAGGAGAGCAAAAGGTAGGAAAACAGGAGTGTAGAAGTTAATGCTTTGGAGGAGAGGTAGGAGATGAGGAAAGTTAGCAACAAAGTCAGAAGGAAACACTGGGAAGTGTCCGGGTTTTTCAGAAGCGTAACATTGTAACTTTTGTATTACGTCTGATGGAGCGAGTTTCAGAATTCATTTTATTTCTGGCTCGTGAAATTAATTCTCTGTAACATGAACTAATTTATTAATGAATTGTTGCATGATTTGTATTATTAAATCAACCTAGAGTAAAATTGCATTCACAAACACGCGGGACTTACATTTATGTGCTCATGTTGCATTTGCGAGTTTGTTTTGTAGCATATAATTAATATTGTCTTGTTCGTCCTATTGTCTTTGTCATCATTAATGTGGCTGATCATTTTATGGCATGTGCTTCTATTATGTGTGCTTATATGTAAGTCTATGTTGTGACTGTCTATCCATGTTCTGTTCATCTATCTTTTTACTCTTTCAGATATATAAAGAATCCAGCTGGACTTTAAGAAGAATGGTAGATATTAAATGTGGTGCTTTATTTGTGTGCTTCTGCTAGGTGACATATATTAATGGGTTAAATATTAGCAATGGAGGGTGGGTAACAGAAGGGTTTATTTTACCTGAATTAATCATTCTTTTGTGTTTGTTTAAATACTAGCTCAAGTGAAAGGTTTGAGGCCTAGATCTAATGAAAGTTGGTTGGCCTGACTAAAAGGAGCTGAGCACAGCAGTGATGGTGTTTTTAATGAAAAACTTCCACGGAAACATGCAGAAGCTCAAACAATGGATGATGTGTGCATCAAGCTCCGAAAGCTAAGGCGTCAAGGCCAAGGAAGTGTGTAGAGGCAGCTTGGCTAAAATCCTGGAGGAAATAACTATGAACATTTAGTTTAATGTTGCAACTCTGGGAAGTCAGTGTTGCTTTGTGTCAATGGACAATGACATAATGATTTCACTAGAAATGATGCGTTGGCCTCTCGGTGGTCTGATGGATGACAACCAATTAGGTTGCTGCCTTTTACTAGAATATAACATTTACTTAGATTAGTGAGTCTGAAAGGTATAAAAGTTTAGCCCTTTGAGGGGAGCGGGGCTGACTGTTTCCTGAGGGCGAAGTGCTGTCCGTTTTCCTTTGGACACGTAAGAACTTTGAATGTTTAATAAATGATTATTCTTTTTCAGGTCAGAAAGCTTAACATAGGGATTTAGAGTTGATGTGTATTTTAATTCATTTACTCTGTGCAAACTTTAAATGCTGGACCTTTTGAGCCAATAATCTAATGATTAAAATTGATTTAATAAAAATGTTTGAGATTAATAAATGAGCTAATAAAGATTTTGAAACTTTGAAACTTTAAAAATAAAAGATTTAAAACGTCAAGCTGGTCTTGATTATTTAGTCGTTACCATTAGCTGATCTCATTGGCCTCAGTGGTCTAATTAAATGTTTCTTTGTCTATCTATGAATATAAACGTTATACTGCAGTTGTAAATAATGTACATATGAGTTTCATAGTGTGAATAATTAGGCCACATGATTCAGCTTCATGATATTCTGTCATAAATTGTATGGGCCTTGGTATTGATTAGAATGGTGAGTATTAGGTAGTGAATGGTGACGCATGAGTGACAGAATTTCTATAGTGACGCTGGATCAATTCTTATGGTAGCAGAGTTCGGTTGCTATGGTAACATACATGTTACATGTAAATTACATAGGATACATGTCTAAAATATGTTGGTAGGTTTGTTCACTTGTTGTATGTAGTCAAAAGGATTTTTTCCAGCAGTGTGAAAAATTCCTGGTTATTTGCCGGCAAAGAGTAGTGTGACTAGAAGAGTTACACAGTGCATTTGTTCTGTTTCAAAAATTGTGGTATAGAATATATCACGTGTTGTGGGCGTACAACACAAGTTTAGGGACCTTAGATATGACTGGTTGAATGTAATAGTGAGGATTGTCTATGAAATCGTAGCATTAAGCATAGGGACCTGGTGAGCCCGTTTTAAAACTTTTTGTGAAAAGAGTAGTAGGATTTATCCAAGCTTGAGAGAAGGATGAGATAGCATTGTCTATTCTTATTAACGTTTGATGTTTTCTGTGGTTGGTTCAAGTCCTGCCAAGATTTCGTGTGTGTATGATTAGGGTTTTCGTATGAATGCGTGAATGATCGTATAGAAATAGCGTCGTCTATTTTATGCGGAGAGAGTCCTGAATGTTTGTAAAACTATCCCTTTATTAGCGAAACAGACAAGTGGTTTGTTTATTTGTGGTTACTAATTAAAATTCATTGGAAAACATTGTTTAAAATGGCGCTGTGAAAATTTTTTGTAAAGGAGGGGTGAGTTTACGGAGTAACACGCAGAGAAGCTGCAGCGGCAGTGTACGTCATTTCGGTTCGCGCTGTGATTGGCTAACATACGTCACAGAAAGCGCACTGATTGGTTCACGTGACAGTGACGAGCTAGTACCAGATTGGTCAGTTCTGAATACTGTATTTCTATTGGTTGAGCAAGGTGGTGACGTGGCTTAACCTGATTGGCTTGTTGGTTTCTTTCGCGAACGGATTGGCTGGAATAGCGGAACACCAAGAGAATATTTCGAAGCTTACGGAATAAACGATTTTGATTTAAAACATGAGTTATTGGAATGATAATGAGAAAAAGAAGCTTTCATGGTTTCAGAAAGTGAAAAATGTGTTTATACCTGACAAGAAAATTGAAACGCATGGTGGTAAATTACTTCATAAGTACAAAACACCTGCAGCCTATATGGAAGGTGAATATGGCTATCATACTGTAATTTGGTTTGACAATTGGATGCATTATACTAAAAATGATGGCGTATTAGCCTGGCCAGAAGATGGATCATTTAACATGAAAGTTTTGAGAAACCTGAGAGAAAAAATGATGGATCTTGTGCCGAAGCCTAGACCTACACAATTTGAGGCATTGGTTGAATGGGAAGTTGAGATGATGGAACTTGAACGTGAAAGCAAATGTTTGGCACCAAGAAATTCAAAGTATATTCTAAATAGAGAAACACATGAAGACAAAATGAGGCGCTGGAGAAAGGCAGACATGTATGATGGTCTGTACCCAGTGAGAATAATGATTACTGAGGATCTAGAACAAAAGAAAGCTCAAAAGAGACTTGATGAGGAATTAGATGATGCAGTTTTAGAAGACATTTATGCTACTAAACGCAAACCGCCACCTTATCAAATAGATTCTCAATCTACCCCGAGAGTTTCTACAGGAACTTCTCCAAGTGCACCTCCTAGGGAGGCTGAGGAAGGTTCTCCCAGATTTTTAAAATTACCTGAAAGAGTAGGGTCAATAAATAATTGTAGTACTCCTAGAGAAAATAGATTTTCTCAACAGGAAAATAATTTTGGGAGAAATCAGGAAAGAATACATGCTGACATGCCAGAAATTTCCAGTTATAATAAAGCGAAGGAAGATTTAATTCAACAATTGACAAAAAGCATGGAAGCAGCAACAGTACCAGTAACTATTGGTCCTGTTGTACCAGTTTTTGATCAAGGAGAAAATAGACATTCTGCTTTGACAGTTCCATTAAATACAGAAATTCAAAAAGTGGCTGAAAGATTTTATTCGGAACTTTCAGAGATACATAGAGAAAAATCTATGATGCCAACTTTAACTTTAAATGGGAGTTTGTCAGGTTCACAAACGCCATCTGTTGCAGAATCAGATCCAGGACCGTCAGAGAGAAGCCTAATGAGAATAGATTTAACACAAAATACATTGTCTCCAGAAGCACCTGATTATAAAAAGCTTGATGTTGCAAAATTAAAAGCTGATTTAGAAGAATTAATTATTGGCACAATTGGTACTGACAGTTTAAAATTGTATCAGGATGATGAACTTCTTTTTATTTGCAAGAGTATTGAGTGGAAAACGAAAAACAGGTATGAACAACTGGAAGAAATGGCTGCTGAATTAGAAATTGATTTTAGCAAACAGAAACATTTGCAGAAACACTACAGAGTGGATTTTTCTGAAAAGGATATCGACAATCTCAATGCTGCTGGAAGAATGGTCCATATAAAAGAATTAATACGTTTTCTTAGAAAACTAGGTGAATTAGGTAAATGGAGAATAAAATGGTCAAAGAATAAAGAACAGGATAAAAGAGTGAGAGATGAAATCGTTTCAGAATTTCCAATGAAGGAAATAGCAGGAGGAGGGTATGTGCATGTTCCTTGGTCCAGACAGGATATGCTGTTGTTTACCAATGATATCCCTCATTTAAGAGAGAAGCCAGTCGAATGGTATCGACAGGTAGACAGATTTATAAAGGTGTCAAAAGTTCTGTGGATTGATTTGGATGGATTCTTTGACATTGTTGTCCCATCAGATCTTTGGACAGAATGCAAAATTTCTGTAGATTGGCCAAAAGAAGAACCTGCCCGAGACACAATTACAGGTGCCCCATCAAAAGATGTCATGGACATTTATAATAAAGTAATTTATTGGCTGAAAGGGAAAATTCCTCTGAAAGAAGTGGACTGGGTCAAAATTGATAGAACAAATCAGGAACCAAAAGAATCAGTACATTCATTTTATGAAAGATTGCTGTTAGTTTTCAAACAGTACAGTGGCTATGAAAAATTAAGTGAAAAGGACATGAGCCACTTTATTTACAGATTTGTTTATGGCCTGAGACCTGAAATCGGTGATATGATTAGAAACGGAATTGTGTGCTGGCAATCACTTTCAGTTGATGACATCCTGAGAAAGGCAAAATATTGCAGTGATGAAATAGATGCAAAGCAGAAAAACCTCAAGGAAAAGGCAATGTGGGCACAAGTGAAGGTAGCGGAGCAACAGTAACAGCAGTTAGCTTCTATGCAGCAGAATCCAGGCAAATTCAAGAATAATTTTAATAATAATAACAAGCCTAAATTTAATGTAAATGTTGAAGAGCTAAAACAAAAGCTCCCATGTTTTAATTGCGGCGAAATTGGACACTGGAAACGCGAGTGTAAAAACCCGCCCATAAATTTTAAAAATACTTCATTGAATCCACAGATGCAGAATGAGTTAAATCAGCAGCAACAGCTACAGCAGCAGTTAAACAAGTTAAGTCAGCAGCGGCAGCTACAGCGACAGGTAGCAAATCAGCAGAGCCAGTTTCAGCAGAGCCAAATTCAGCAGAGCCAAATTCCACAAGCACCATTCCCGAATTGTGTAAATGCTCAAAGATTTATACCTGAAACAGGTTTCTGTGGTGGTAATCAGGTAAATAGTGTGTCAAAAGTAAATTTGTCAAATGCTTCACAACAGTTTTGGCTGAAGAAGAAAGAGGAAAGTGATTCATCTAATGATTACTCATGACGGTGCCTGAGCGGGGAAGAAGAGTGTGTGCTTGGACCCACTCTTGAGGTAGATCAGTCTGGTCCATTTGTAAATGGTAAAGTGAATTATAAAGATATCACTTTTCTTGTGGACACAGGTGCTACCCGTTCTACTGTTAGATCAGCAGAAATAGAAAACCTTCCTCTCTCTGGTGAAACCATCCAAGTTGTAGGTGTAGCTAATCAGCAAATTAAAACAAGTTTAACAGAACCAGTTAAAGTAGAAATTGGAAATTACAAAGATAAACACAGGTTTCTAGTTTGTGATAGCAGTCCTGTGAATCTGTTGGGTCGTGATATATTATGCAAAATGAATTGCAAGATATATTGCTCACCAGATGGCATTGAAATGCAAACATCAGAAGAAGATGGGCTTTATAAATTGACAATGTTGATGGTTGATGAAGAAAAGACATTACTGTTTCCTGTTTTTGATAAAAATGATTTCCCAGAGGAGCTCAAAAAGCCAGTTAATCCAGAAATCTGGGATCTGACTGGAAATGACATGGGTCTTATGAAAAATGTAGATCCAGTAAAAATTACTGTAAAGCAGGGAATAGATTTTCCAAATGTTCCTCAATACAAAATGAAAGATGAGACAATTGAAGGTGTCATTCCAGTGATTGAAAAGTTCATAAGTCAGGGTGTGCTAAAAGAAATTGAGAGCAGCCCATGTAATTCACCGATTATGGGTATTAAAAAGCCAAATGGAACATATAGAATTGTTCAGGATCTGAGAAAAATTAACCAAATTGTTATTCCATGTTGCCCAATTGTTCCAAACCCTGCGGTAATTCTTTATCAGATTCCGCATGACGCAGAATGGTACACAGTCATTGACCTGTGTAATGCCTTCTTTACAGTTCCATTGCATCCAGAAAGCCAGCAAGTTTTTGCATTTAGGTTCCAGAATCGTATTTTAGCATGGTGTCGTATCCCACAAGGGTATACTGAGAGTCCATCTATCTTTAATCAGTTATTAAAAAAGTATCTGGAAGATCTGATATTGCCTGGAAATTCTACACTGCTTCAGTATATTGATGATTTGCTCGTGGCAGCAAAAACACGAGAAAATTGTGTAACTGACACCATTACTCTTTTAAATCGATTGGCAGATGAGGGACATAAAGTGTCACCTGCAAAATTGCAGTTTTGTAAACAAGAAGTAAAGTATCTTGGTCACAGAATTGAAAATGGAACAAGACAAGTGACAATTGAAAGAATTAAAATGATTCGAGTAATTCAGCCTCCGACAACACAAAGACAGGTCAGGATGTTTCTAGGAATGGTTGGTTACTGTCCACAATGGATTAGTGGATTTTCAGTAATTGCAAAACCACTGCAAAGATTAACAAAAGCTGACATAAAAGATCCAATCAGATTGTCAAAAATTGAACTGGAAGCTTTTGAACAATTAAAGAAAAGCTTATGTGAAGCTCCAGCTCTTGGTATGCCAGATTATGAGAAAGAATTTGAACTGTACTGCAGTGAAAGGGAAGGTTGTGCATTATCTGTTTTGATACAGAGACATGGAAAACTGAGAAAGCCAATTGCATATTTCTCAGCTGTTTTGGATCCTGTTGCAAAAGCTTTGCCAGGTTGCTTAAAAGCAGTGGATGCAACAAGTGTAAGTCTTGAACAAAGTGAGGGTATCATTATGGGATTTCCTGTAAAAGTATATGTACCTCATTCAGTTGAAATTCTTCTTACTAGAAGTAAGACTCTGCATTTGACAAGTAGCAGACTGACAAAATACGAGAAAACAATTCTGGGATCAGATAATGTTTCAATTGCAAGATGCGTAAGCCTAAATCCTTCCACATTATTGCCAGATGGAGTCGTTACTGAGGTAAATAATGAAAATGACATTGATCATGAATGCCTGGATGTTGTAGATTACTGTACAAAACCACGACAGGACATAAAAGATGTTCCTTTACCTGAATCAGATCTGGTGTATTTTGTGGATGGTTCCTGTTTGAGAACTGATGAAGGAATCCTGAGAGCAGCATATTCTGTGTGTACAGTTTCAGATGTTGTTGAGGGTTCACCTCTTGATGGAATTCGTTCTGCTGAAATTGCAGAGCTAATTGGTTTAATTCGAGCTTGTGAAAAAGCAGCTGGCAAAAAGGTAACCATAGTGACTGATAGTCTGTATGGATATGGCGTAGTTCATGATTATGGACAGCTATGGTCTCAAAGAGGTTACTTAACCTCTGCTGGTACGCCAATCAGAAATGCAAAATTGATCAAGAGATTGATCATTGGCATTCAGTTACCAGAGTAAATTGCTGTTGTCAAGTGTGCGGCTCACAGGAAGGGAGAAGATTATATCACTAAAGGCAATGCCTATGCAGATGAAATCGCAAGGTACTGCGCAAAGAACAATTATTCAATCAATCGGGAAAAAGACAAAAGTCACACATTGAATTCTCTCATGCTAATTTCTGTAGTTGAAACATGGCAGGAGGTAAAAGAATTACAAGATGAGGCAGATGATGAAGAGAAAAACACATGGTTAAAAAAAGGATGCAGACAGCGAGAGGAAGATGGAGTTTGGGTTTATAAAGATGGAAGGCCTGTAATGCCAAACTGCATGATTGCTGACATGGCACGGATGTACCATGGTCCAGGGCATTTAGGAAGAGATTCAATGATCAGATTATTCAGAGAAACATGGTTCAGTCCAAAATTTAGAATTATTGCAGAGTCACTTTGCCAAAGATGTTTGACCTGTCAACAGATGAATCCAAATAGGAAAACTGTTGTAAGCATGGGAACCATAGGACGGGAGGGTGGTCCTTTTACCAGGTTACCGATGGATTTCATTGAAATGCCGATGCACAACAGGCTAAAATATGTGCTTGTGTTTGTTTGTCTGTTTTCAAGATGGGTGGAAGCTTTCCCAACTCGTCACAATGACTCAGTCACTGTGGCAAAATTGCTTTTGAGGGAGATCATACCTAGGTACGGATTTCCAGTCACCATTGAAAGTGATTGCGGAACTCATTTTGAAAATAGATTGATGAAATTGATTTGTGAATCTTTAAACATTGAGCAAAAGCTGCATTGTGCATACAGACCAGAAGCATCAGGTGTTGTTGAACAGATAAATGGAACTATCAAAAACAGGATTTCAAAAATGTGTCTAGCCACAGGAGTAAAGTGGACAGATGCTCTTCCACTTGTTCTGATGTCATTAAGAAGCACTCCAGAGAAAAAGGCAGGCCTTAGTCCCCATGATATTGTAATGGGAAGAGTAATGAGGCAAGCATTTGTTCCAGTTGGCAAACTATTGAGTATTAATGATAGTGCAATCATTGAATACTGTCAGAATCTATCTGATGTAGTTAATTCTGTATTTCATCAGGTGGGAACAGATGTAATTACCAAGGAGAAAGAACAAGCTCATGATTTGTTGCCCGGAGACTGGGTGAGGACTAAAGTTCATCGAAGAAGAAATTGTTTAGTACCAAGGTGGCAAAAAGCAAGACAAGTGATTTTGGTCACGACAAATGCAGTCAAATGCAAAGGGCTGAAAAGGTGGGTGCATGCAAGCCATACTATTTGTGTACCACCTCCTGAAAACCTTGATGAAGATAGTGAGACAACAACTGATTCAAATTCAGAAGGAGATCCTGAAGATCCTGAGTCTGATGATCAGCAAGAAAATCAACATCTGGAGAATCTAGATGAGAATCAGAACTTGAATGAAGAAGATCTGAGTATCGAAACTGGAAATCAAGATGTTGATGAAGACCTGCTAGAAAAAGAATCTCAAAAAGAAAAAGGAGATTCAGGAGCAGAAGATTCTGAGGAAGATAGAAATCTAATCCAGGAGAGTATTGAAAGGCAAAGAAGTAACTCTGTGTGCAGGAGCAAGAAACCTGAAACTAGGAAGCTAAAGGTGATCCCTGAAGAGGAGGAAGAATTACCAAGTACCAGCTGTAAGGATGATGTTGTTCCTAATGGAGTGAAGCTGCCGAGTAAAGAAGTTCCTAGGTACAGATTTGAAGTCTCATATACAGACACTGATGTAAGTGATGAAGAATCTGAAATAAGAAAGTTCAGAAAAAGAGCTTGGAAAGCTGAATGTAATGAAAACGTGCCAAAGAAGAAAATCCTGAGGAAAGGAGATATTTGGCCTGGAGATAATTTGAAATTCAAACTGGTGAAGAAATCAAAAGAGCAGATCAACGAAGTATCTAGTCAAGGAGGTGACTGATAAGAAGGACGAGAAAAATACGAAAATATAAGTAATTACTCGAAAGACAAGAAGAGTAATAAAGCCAAATCAGAAGTATAAGTCTCCAGAGTGGACTTACATTATCATACCGCCAATTGTTGAGGTGGAAAGCAGTAGTCAAGAAGATTTGGAAGAATAAGCTAGTGACAAAGATTGATGTCGTTTAAATTTTAGATAGGGATTTTTGATTTCTGGCATAAGGCTGAAGAAAATGTGTTAGGTGACTTTAGGTCGAAGGAATTGTGTTTAGCTGAAGAGCACATATTCATGTGACGCAAGGTCGAAGAAAAGCTGTTTAGGGTTTATTTATTTATTTTTTTAAATTTAAAAGGGGGGAATATAGTTTAGTTTACATTTACAATTTAGTTAATTTACATTATTTAAAATTTTTGTTTTTCAATTTTGATTGTTTTTCAAAATGCCTAGTTCAGATACTTCAAGGTGTTCTATTTTGAGAAGATGTTGCAAAATGGCTTCAATTTGTGTGGTTTTATTAATTTTAGTTTGGTTAATATTAGCTGTAGTGTACCCTTTTGGTATTGACAAACAGAAACTCAAGACTAATATAACAAGTAAGGTAGAGACTAAACATGAGAAACATGCTGGCAAGTCTAGCAGAGTTATTGAGCATAATCCAGAGATCCATCAAGATAGTTCTGTTGGAGATTTCTCTAGCAATTCATTTTCAAGGCTTCTGTCTGAATATGTCAAAGTAATGAATGCCAAAGATTGCTATGTTTGTGTAAAGCTGCCTGCTTCTGTCTCAGAGGGGGTTACTTATAACATGTCACCCCTCACTTATGGCATTACTTGCAGTGTAATTGCTAGCCTGTTTTATCAAACTGGTCGTCTGGAATATTATTACTCAGATTTTGATGAGGTTTTTGCAAATCTCAAAGTTGGTAAATAGCTTAAACAAAGTTAGGCCTGCGAAACAGAAGAGGGAATTCTTTTTGGTTACTAATGAACTCAATTACGAGTATGCTTATAGAAATAATTTAACATGCAAAATGAGAGCAGAAGAAAAGACTTTCCTGAACATGGTTGAGGAGAGAAGGGCTGCTTACAAGGGAAATGAGATGCTTAAACATGCTAAGTCCAAGTACTGGCAAATGGAGGACGCTAAGCTTAACGGTGTTAACACAAATGCAGCTATTCATATAGATGAACCAGTTAGTGGTAAATTTTGCATTAGAAGAGATAACACACTTTATGATAAAATTTTTGTGGGTGCTAGTCAATGTGAGGATACCTATCGTATCGTAGGGGGATGGGGATTTAAAGGTGGTAAGGATCCAATTTTTCCTGGAATTTATTTTATCTGTGGTAATAAGGCATATTTTAGCCTCCCAGACCATTGGTATGGGACATGTTATCTTGGATTAGTTTTTCCAAATTTGTTTCATGTTGACAGAAATGAAAAAGGTACATTTGAATTTGGTGAACACCTGAATAGGTACAAAAGAGAAAGTTTTACAGAGATCCTGGGAGACATCTTTGGTGCTGTTATTCCTATGGTAGGAATTACCATGAATTCAATCAAAATCAGCAGCATAAGCAGCAATATCACTATAATGATGACAATTACTGGATAGAGCACTTTGCCAAAGATGGAGCCACCAATTCATGAAAACCATTCTTTTATTGCCTCCATTCTTTTCCCTATTCGTTCTGTAAAACTTTCTTCTTCCAGGGGTTCTATTTCTTCATGTAACTGTGTAATATTCTTAATAAGCAACTCTATATTCCGACTCTTGTCAGGAATATAAGTACAGCAATCCTGAACATGTAAGACCCCACAGACTCCTCCCTCCTTTGCAAGCAGAATGTCTAATGCAAGACGATTCTGCATAACCATGCTTCTAGTAGCAACAAGTTCTGTATTAACTAATTGAAAACCGCTTGCAGTATCTGTTGAAAATCGAAATTTGCCTAGCTTATGTAACGGTAAATTTCAATTCTATTAAGGACACGGAGGCTTCAGATTATGCTATATCTTCCTTCGCTTTATTAACATAAAACTCCACAGCAGCTTAGGAAAATATTCAAACAGTGAACGAAAAATGCTTTAAGTCCCAAAGCATTTGAAGGAACATTTTAACAGTCCAAAACCACAACTCCCAAGAGTCTCTTGTGTCTTGCTAGTCCATAGTCCTTCCATCATGTCTATCACAGCTAGAAAGCCAGTCCTCTCTTCCTCTTCCTCCTCTTTCTTCGCTGCTCCCGCAGCCAGATAAGTGCTTTTCATGTTTCCTTTTATGTGATATTTACTGGTTGTTTTGTATATACGATTTTTTGGGGGCTCGTCACATGGTTTGCTTTTTCCATTGCAGAGTCCCCGGTCGCGGGAACGTTCTGTTCGTTCCTACGCGACTTTTTCTTTTCCCATTTGTGTGCGGTGACTGATAAAGCCGCCAGAGGGCGCCCACGCGTCTCGCCGGCTCTTCGGCGCGTCTCCTCAGTTATGGGAGCCGCGCTGAGGAGTCTGCCTGCGCCGGAGCCTGCCCTCGCTTGCCCCTCTGACACCTGGTTTCCCGGGTCTGTAACCCTTGTTTCTGACGCCCCGCTGGGGTCTGTATTGCGGCATAGACCGCGTGAAACGCCTTCGGGCGCCTTTTGTGCACCTCAATTATTTTGTGTGGCATAGCGCGCTTGAGGGGTAGCAAGACTCGGTCCCGGTGAGGAGAGTCGGCGCGCTGGGGGGTCGGTGCAGCCCTACCTGCCACGCCTGTTGGCCCACAAAGTGATCGCAGTCAGTTTTGTCTGCCCAAATTCGAGTTGCCTCTCGATTAACACCCTGTTGGGTGCCTGTAGGGTTGTTTCTGTGAATTCATGATGGAAGGGGAGTATGAAGAGGAGCCCTATTCATACCTACAGGACGATGAGTTCTACCAAGCGGTGGATAGCTCCATTTACCGCTGTGTGACGGAGGTGGTGGGGCCCATGGAGGACCGACTCTCCGCACGCATTGTGGAGGAATGCGCGAAGTTAGCATCCGCGCATTTGGGGGCGACTACTGACCCCCCGGGAACGTCGAGCGGGAAACCGCCCGCACCGAAGAAACCCTGCAGGGAAGGCCCGTCCTCGGAGGCACAGGGGGTGGACAGGGGCGCCTTTGAGCGTCTCCGTGACGCCTTTTTGGCAAAGGCAACAGCTGCGCCCCCTGCTCCCCTGACGAACCCCGACGCTACAGGGGACGTGGCCACGGCCCCCGCTTCACCAGTGTATGATTCACCGGACACTGACGATGACGGGGAGTCGGTACGCTCTTGGCGCCCATCGAGCTCAGCCACGGAGCTCCCTCGGGATGAGTCGGGCATGTTGGACCCGGACGAGATTGTTCATCCGCGTTCCGCGGCTTGGACACCGGGTGAGACGATGGCGAAGTTCGTTGCAGGACGTCTGCGCAAGCCACTGGAGAAGGAGGCCAGAGGTTGTCTGCGAGGGGAATGTCCGCGGCCGACTTTGGAAGGGAAGGTGGCTATGACCCCCGAGTTGGATGCGAAGATGACCACCTTCTTGGCGAAATTCATGAAAGATAAGTTGCTAGATGCCGTAGGGCCTGCCACGAAGATCCTCGACATGGCGGAGGAAGCGAAGGCGAATGGCACTGTCATTTCCCCAGAGGTGCTTTCGAATTGGGCACAACGTGTTATCGTGTTCCTGGGTAATGCCAATTGCGCCCTGTCCACCGAACGCAGGCGTTCATTGCTAATTAAATTGGACACTAAGCTGGGGGATCTGGCCTCGTTGGAGGCGGGCGCGGTAGCCCAGGGAGGCCTCTTCGGCGAGCCCTTTATCAGAGAGCTGGGCAAGTTCGTGTCCACTTTTACATCGCTGGACAAGGCACAGTCCAGCATCAAACGCGTTTTTCACCAGCGTTTCTCTGGAGGGGCCGGTCGCGGTAGGGGCCGCGCGACCGGCCGTGGCCAACAGGCCAATAATAGAGGGCAAGGCTCCGGCAGAGGCCAGTACCAGACCTCTGCAAACTTCAATAATTTCTATCCCACCAGAGGGCAACGCTTCGGCGGCAGAGGTTTCAGGAAGAATTCCGGACAAGGAAATACCTCCGGTGAGTGTACTTTGTTTAGATCAGGTTCCGATAGGAGGGAGGTTGGCAACCTTTTACGAGGAGTGGGAATTGCTCTCTGCGGACGCTTGGGTCTTGCAAACCATACGTGGGTTCCACATAGAGTTCTACGACCAACCCACTCAAGCAGTGTTCCCACGTCCGATGGTGTTTTCGGAGTCCAACGCACTTTTGATAGACGGAGAGGTCTCAGAGTTGCTTCGCAAAGGGGCCTTCCGTCTATCAACGCGCCACCCCAAAGGTTTTCTCAGCAATGTCTTCCTAGTGGACAAGACAGATGGGGGCAAGAGACCTGTGATCAATCTCAAAGAATTCAACGGGTGGTTGATCTATCGACACTTCAAGATGGAGGGTATCTACCTCCTTCGAGACGTGCTCCTCCCTCGAGATTGGATGGTGAGGCTGGATCTCAAGGATGCCTATCTGGTCGTTCCTATCCACCCGCTGCATCGTCGTTTCCTTCAGTTTTTGTGGAACGACAGGGTGTTCGAGTTCACGGCGCTGCCGTTCGGCCTTTCATCGGCCCCTTGGTGCTTCACAAAGGTACTGCATCCGGTGGTGGAGTTCCTCAAGGGTCAAGGGGTGCGGATGTTGGTATACTTGGACGACATCCTCCTTATGGGACAGTGTCCAGTGGTCTTGGCTGGGCAGCTGCAACAGGCCGTACAGCTTCTTCAGAAACTGGGGTTCGTTATCAACGGCTCAAAATCGGTTTTGACCCCCACTCAGAAAATTACCTTCCTGGGTTTCGTGGTGAATTCGGTGGAGGCGGTTCTGAGCCTTACGACCCGGAAGATCGCGAAGATCCGACATCTGCTTCGGCAGACGATCACCAAGGATCGCACGTCTTTGCGGCATGTCGCCAAGGTGGTAGGACTTCTGTCATCCTCCATCCAAGCGATTTTTCCGGGGCCCCTACATTACAGGGCGCTTCAACGCCTCAAAGCTCAGCACCTCCGGAGAGGGATGAGCTACGATCAGTGGGTTCCTCTCACGGAGGAGGTGAAGGAGGAAATGTCTTGGTGGCTGTCTCACATGGAGGCGTGGAATGGTCGGGCAATCTTCGGGTCGGCCCCAGATCTAGTCATAGAGTCCGATGCCAGCAGGTCGGGCTGGGGCGCTCGGTGCGGGGATTTCTCCACCGGCGGCGCCTGGTCTTCAGACGAACAACGGTTACATATCAACTGTTTGGAGCTCCTGGCGGGCTCCTTCGCGGTCCGTTGCTGGACCAAGGATTCGGTCAAAGCCTGTGTTTTACTGAGAATGGACAATGTTTCAGCGGTTCGTTATGTGAACCATCTAGGGGGTCCTCGTTCCCGCGCTCTGGCGAATTTGGCGAAGGACTTCTGGGACTACTGCCTGTCGTGCCACATCGCTGTGACGGCGGAGTACCTGCCAGGTCAGGCCAATCAGGTAGCGGATTGGCACTCCAGGTACCTCAGGGATGCCAGTCAGTGGAAACTGGATCCGGAAGTCTTCCGGTGGCTACAAAGCCTTTGGGGTCCCTTCTTGGTGGACCTGTTTGCGTCCCGTCTGGACCACCAACTGCCGCGTTTTTTCAGTTGGAGGCCGGACCCTCTTGCGGAGGCCACGGACGCCTTTCTGCAGGATTGGAGTCGGGAAAAACCGTTTGCGTTCCCCCCGTTCTCCATGGTGGTGCGGACAGCTGCCCAAGTACGCCGCCAAGGAGCGGAGCTGGTGTTGGTTACGCCGCTTTGGAGGTCTCAAGTATGGTTTCCGGTTCTTCTGGAACTTTCTTGGGATTTTCCAATCCTACTCCCCCTGTTTCCTCTGCTCCTGAGGAATCCGGATCAGGAACCGCATCCTCTCATCGTGTGGGGCTCGCCCCGCCTCGCCTCATGGCGTGGAGGCTCTCAGGAGACGCTGGACGCTCCCGGGCCTTTCGGGGTCAGCTGAGCACCTTCTCTCCAAAGCGTGGGCCGATAGTACGATGAAGCGCTACAGATCCGCTTGGCTTAAGTGGATGCGTTGGTGTCTACGAAGGGATTTGGATCCCTTGGTCGCGGGCCTCGTTCCCGTGCTAAATTTCCTGGCTGAACTAGCCGACAAGGGCCTTGCCTACAGAACAATTAATGCGATTCGGTCAGCGATTTCGGCAGGCCATGACAACATCGATGGCTCTCCGGTGGGTGAGCATCCTTTTGTTTGTCGTCTTCTGCGAGCTATTCGACCCGCATTGCCTCCAGAGCCCAGGTATTCCGTCCTTTGGGACGTCAATTTGGTCCTGAATTTATTCCTTTCATGGCCGGCCAACTCCTATCTGTCTCTTAAGGAACTCTCAGCAAAGTTGGCCATGCTGTTATGTTTAGTCTCTTGTAGACGTGTGTCTGACGTGCGTGCCCTGGATATATCTGCACGCATCTTCTCCCCGGATGGGGTTACTTTTACCGTGGGTCGGCGCACTAAGACGTCGTCACGATCCATTTCCTATCCAGCTTTTCTAGACACTCCTAAGTTGTGTGTTGTGCAATGCCTCAAAGCATATGAGGATTTAACTTTAGAATTGCTCCCCCCGGGCGAGCGTCAATTGTTGATTGCCTTGCGGAAGCCACACAAAGCTGTCTCCTCCCCCACTATTGCTAGGTGGGTGCGTTGGGTCATGCAAGAAGCAGGCATCAATACAAATCTTTTTGGAGCACACTCTGCCAGAGGGGCCATGGCCTCTAAGGCGTTCTCTGTGGGTGCTCGCTTGGAGGATCTAATGCGAGCTGCGGATTGGTCCTCGGATTCCACCTTTAAGAGGTTTTACTTTAAACCTGTGGTGGATTTAGCCCAGTTGGTGGTAAGTAAGCTTTGAACTAGCATAATCTGAAGCCTCCGGTCCTGACATAGAATCGAAATTTGCCTAGCTTATGTAACTGTAAGTTTCAATTCTATTAAGGACACGGAGGCGAGGATTATCCCACCCAGGATGCACAGTGGTTTCTCTACCCACCCGTATGGCAGTAAGTAAAGCGTTTTCCTTTATACAGTGCTTGTACTGTGACTAGTCTTTGAGTACTCCTTTGCCTTATTATTGCATTCCTGTGCCGCCTCGCTTACGCTGTCCTTTTTTTCGGCAGGCAACGAGGGTGCTAAACAGGATCAATGAGGCCAATGCGTGATCTGCGCGAAGAAAGAGGAGGAAGAGGAAGAGAGGACTGGCTTTCTAGCTGTGATAGACATGATGGAAGGACTATGGACTAGCAAGACACAAGAGACTCTTGGGAGTTGTGGTTTTGGACTGTTAAAACGTTCCTTCAAATGCTTTGGGACTTAAAGCATTTTTCGTTCACTGTTTGAATATTTTCCTAAGCTGCTGTGGAGTTTTATGTTAATAAAGCGAAGGAAGATATAGCATAATCCTCGCCTCCGTGTCCTTAATAGAATTGAAATTTACCGTTACATAAGCTAGGCAAATTTCGATTTTCAACAGATACTGCAAGCGGTTTTCAATTAGTTAATACAGAACTTGTTGCTACTAGAAGCATGGTTATGCAGAATCGTCTTGCATTAGACATTCTGCTTGCAAAGGAGGGAGGAGTCTGTGGGGTCTTACATGTTCAGGATTGCTGTACTTATATTCCTGACAAGAGTCGGAATATAGAGTTGCTTATTAAGAATATTACACAGTTACATGAAGAAATAGAACCCCTGGAAGAAGAAAGTTTTACAGAACGAATAGGGAAAAGAATGGAGGCAATAAAAGAATGGTTTTCATGAATTGGTGGCTCCATCTTTGGCAAAGTGCTCTATCCAGTAATTGTCATCATTATAGTGATATTGCTGCTTAAAATTAGTTGCATGATTCACAAAAGGAAGAAGCATCAGAGAGAAAAGAGGAGGATTTATAAACTCAGAAAGGAACAGGAGAAGGAATATGAATTAGAAGAGATGCGAAGGGCTTAGTTTGAAAGTGTTGAGCAAACAGCAGAAACAGGGGTTTAGGGAGACTAATATTGAAAGAATTCAATGTGTGACGTCTCTAAATTGGGTTCAAAATTTCCTAAATTTTGGGTGTTGTTTGGTGATTTTTAAATCACCAGATGAGGGAGTTGACGGAACGAGTTTCAGAATTCATTTTATTTCTGACTCGTGAAATTAATTCTCTGTAACATGAACTAATTTATTAATGAATTGTTGCATGATTTGTATTATTAAATCAACCTAGAGTAAAATTGCATTCACAAACACGCGGGACTTACATTTATGTGCTCATGTTGCATTTGCGAGTTTGTTTTGTAACATATAATTAACATTGTCTTGTTCGTCCTATTGTCTTTGTCATCATTAATGTGGCTGATCATTTTATGGCATGTGCTTCTATTATGTGTGCTTATATGTAAGTCTATGTTGTGACTGTCTCTCCATGTTCTGTTCGTCTATCTTTTTACTCTTTCAGATATATAAAGAATCCAGCTGGACTTTAAGAAGAATGGTAGATATTAAATGTGGTGCTTTATTTGTGTGCTTCTGCTAGGTGACATATATTAATGGGTTAAATATTAGAAATGGAGGGTGGGCAACAGAAGGGTTTATTTTACCTGAATTAATCATTCTTTTGTGTTTGTTTAAATACTAGCTCGAGTGAAAGGTTTGAGGCCTAGATCTAATGAAAGTTGGTTGGCCTGACTAAAAGGAGCTGAGCACAGCAGTGATGGTGTTTTTAATGAAAAACTTCCACGGAAACGTGCAGAAGCTCAAACAATGGATGATGTGTGCATCAAGCTCCGAAAGCTGAGGCGTCAAGGCCAAGGAAGCGTGTAGCGGCAGCTTGGCTAAAATCCTGGAGGAAATAACTATGAACATTTAGTTTAATGTTGCAACTCTGGGAAGTCAGTGTTGCTTTGTGTCAATGGACAATGACATAATGATGTCACTAGAAATGATGCGTTGGCCTCTCGGTGGTCTGATGGATGACAACCAATTAGGTTGCTGCATTTTACTAGAATATAACATTTAGTTAGATTAGTGAGTCTGAATTTCCTGAGGGCGAAGTGCTGTCCGTTTTCCTTTGGACACATAAGAACTTTGAATGTTTCATAAATGATTATTCTTTTTCAGGTCAGAAAGCTTAACATAGGGATTTTGGGCCGGATGTAGGTCGGTCGGTAACGGCCGAAAATCAGTATTTTCGGCCGTTACCGACCGAGATTCACAAAATGGTATGTAGGGCCACATATTTTACAGATTCGGTAAATTTACCGATCGGTAAATTTACCGAATCTGTAAAATACCGAATCGGTATTTTTACCGATTCGGTAACAATGAGATGTAGGTGGGACTCTTCTGAGTCCCACAAGCCTTACAGAATCGGTATGTTACCATGAAATCCAACTTCATGGTAAAATACTGATTCCGGTGTGCATGCACATGTGTGCATGCACACCTGTGCCATAAACAGGCAGACCTGCCCTTAGGGCAGGTATGCCTGCCACATGGCCCCCGAATCTTTTTTGGGGGTGCTAGAGGGTGTCAAAGTGACACCCCCTGCACCCTTGTCAAAATCGGTATTTACCGATTCAGTAAATACCGACCGGTAATGCCCCATTCATTCCTATGGGCTTCAAAGCCCATAGGAATGAATTGGGCATTACCGGTCGGTATTTACCGAATCGGTAAATACAGATATTTACTGATTCGGTAAAAGGAACATCTGGATGTTCCTACATATCCACCCCTTAGATTTACCGATTTTTAATTACCGAATCAGTAGAATTCGGTAATTAAAAATCGGTAAATCTATTTTACCTACATCTGGGCCTTAGAGTTGATGTTTATTTTAATTCATTTACTCTGTGCAAACTTTAAATGCTGGACCTTTTGAGCCAATAATCTAATGATTAAAATTGATTTAATAAAAATGTTTGAGATTAATAAATGAGCTAATAAAGATTTTGAAACTTTGAAACTTTAAAAATAAAAGATTTAAAATGTCAAGCTGGTCTTGATTATGTAGTTGTTACCATTAGCTGATCTCATTGGCCTCAGTGGTCCAATTAAATGTTTCCATGTCTATCTATGAATATAAACGTTATACTGCAGTTGTAAATAATGTACATATGAGTTTCATAGTGTGAATAATTAGGCCACATGATTCAGCTTCATGATATTCTGTCATAAGTTGTATGGGCCTTGTTATTGATTAGAATGGTGAGTATTAGGTAGTGAATGGTGACGCATGAGTGACAGAATTTCTATAGTGACGCTGGATCACGTCCTACCCCTCTTTTTAATATCTGTATTGTTTTTTATACTGGGATACCTTTAAACATGGAGTAATCCATAAACCATAAAAGCAGCAAGCAATCAACGTCACATCCTGCCTGCCCTTTCCAACTCTTACCAATGCAACCCTACTGACGCTATAGGCATCACTTCAGCACAACTAAAAATAGGGATATCGAAACATTTACCTTAAGTCCGGTGTGTGGGTGATGTCTGGGTCAGAAGCCTTGACGGTCAGTAGTACCGTCCCTGGCTCCAGGCTCTCTGGAACACTGACCTCATACTTGGATTGGGTCAGGACTGGAGCTTCGTTAATGTTTCCAACCAAGATGAGGACGGTGGCCGTCGAGCTGGGGCCGTACTCCGCTCCCTGCAGCTCAGCATCATTCCTGGCTGAGATGACCAGTGTGTACTCTTGAACTCTCTCGTAGTCCAGTTTCTGCAATCAGAGGATTCATGCACAGAGCTTTACATGTGTTTCTGAACACAGATAAAGACCACATGAGGCCAATTTTTCACAACCCTATTTGTTGCTTATACCAGGTAAATTTATTTCATTACAATCCGTTTATATCACTTCCCACAATTAAATTATTAGTTCCAAAAATATACATTTTTATGTTGATCTTTTAACATAAATTGATGTTAGAAATGTGTCAAGTATAAGCAGTTTAAAAACATATGTTGTATTTATTTGGCTATTCATATGTTGGCACATGCAGCTGTGAGGCTTCATCAGGGAACACAAAATTGTTTTCAGGTTATTCCAAAGAACAGCTCCTGGGTGAGAGAAACCTCTGACCTCTTTAGATAATTCCCTGTATTTTGTGCGCCTTGAGTAGCAGAGAAAAAGAGGGTTGTGTCTGTTGTTAAAGGCTCTGGCCCTGAGTGATAGGCCTGAGCTACAGGTGAGGGCTTATAATGATGGAGAGGACCGTTAACAACCGATATAGCTTGAGGCAGAAGGGCTATAAGGCTACTGAAATATCCCAACCAGTGAATGTTCTAAATTAAATAGGGAGAAACAGAAAGACAAGTATTGAAATGTTGAGCATTCCAATGATCTAATGCTGACTGCAATCCCAGACCAATATGTAGGACAAAGGGATGCAACAATCTGGGAGAGAGTAACTGTGCTCGATATTTGGTAAATGCAAGTGAAGTATCTCCTTCCTCCATAACCTCCAGCAGGTAGGACCTTTCATGTTGGGTGGCAGCAGCCGCAGACTTGGATCCTCATTCAGCTTCACAAAGCTCCAAGTTGTGGGTGACCAGATGCACCTTATCTCCTGCCACAACTCTTAATTTAGCCGGATAGCCCAAGGAAGCAGCTTATCTATTTTCATTGTTGGTGGCATTCATATTGCTAGGACCCAGTGTCAAGCTACCAGAAATGGCAGCCCATAAAACACATATACTTCATACTTGGAAAAGGTGTAGAACAGGACAATGGAAAATACAGATGCACATTATATGGGCAAACTTCATCCACCATATTAGATCTGGCCGTATCAGTAGTACTTCTGGATTAGTAAAGGCAGACAAGGTATAAAGACTAACCATGTACAGAAGAAAGCTATCTGCCAACAACCATTGTTACGCCTATATCAGTTACACTTCAGTTCCCACTTCTGTTTATTCCTTCTCCTTTGTGGTTTTTTTTTCTTCTTGGTTCCCTCGGTTTGCCATTCCTGATTGTTCCTGTGGTTTTCCTATATCTTACATCTGTTAGTTTTGATACCTTACTCTCAGGCATCCTCCTTCAGAGTGCAGCAGTCATAGAACATCCAATTTCGGAACCTGAGCGAAGTACCAAGTATGCCTGGGGGCCGTGCTTACTTTGTAAAACAATAAGTGAAGGGACCCAACATTTGGTCAGAAACCTGCAGCTAGCACTATGAATTTCAAAGGTTCTGAATACTAAGACTGAGTACCACCTCTTGCCTCTTTAATCCACAGCCAGATTCCCCCGGCATCTTTATCACACTCCTGCAGGTTCCTTTTCAGCCCTGCTTTCTCCCTTTATCGCTGTAGTTCTGTCTTTCTCTTCCTCTTTGTTTCCCCTTTTGTGTTTTTTCTCTCTTTCTCTGAGTCAGTTTGATGAGGAAAAATAAGTGCCAGCCCCCACAAATTAGTGCTGGTGGGCCCCACCTGCAAACACCGGCTCAAATTAAACACTGCTTGGGGGGGTGCCTTCAAACTGCACACTATGCCAATTAAGTCCAGATCCTATTTCTGTGATAATTATATTTGTAACTCTAAATCTTTTGTTCCAACACTTATTGTGATTTCCAACCCACAAGAGTGGGTCTCTCTTTTTCAGAGGTGAGACGATAGCAAAAGGCCATAGTTTTGGCACCTTCACCAATGAGTAGCATCTCAGTCTCGGTAGAGTTTCGTTGTAGCCAATAGGCACACACCATTATAGTTATACCAGCAGCAAATGGCAAGAGTTTCCGTAAACTGAGTAGAAAAGCATAGGCAGATATGTTTTCTGGAACTTCAAGTGGCTGCTTAGAGCTTTTTTCTCTGTTGGGTGAAGATGCCTGATATCTGGTCCTTTAGTCAGCCTCTTTTCCGTAAGTACGTGCATTTTCCTTTTCATGTCATGGATCATAATCTGAGAGTTTGTGTTAGAGTGAAGTGAGAATAAAGAATATAGAGGTATAGAGGTAGCTTTGCTGGTTATTATTATTATTATTATTATGTATTGCAATTGTATTTATATAACACGCATTACCCCAGATGAGGAGCTAAAGCACTTTATGGCAGGTAGGCCAAATTTAGTGGTGAATCCAGGGCTTAATAATTATTGTTGAAAATCTTTATTTTTTATTTTTTTATATTTCTTTTTTATTAAGACAAGGCATAAAAAAAGAAAGGCATAGTACAGAGGAGACACTCTCCCATATAGCACCACATCTCATCGGAGAGGGAAGGAGGGGGGGGGAACTGGGAACAGGGTACATAAGTATTGAATAATCACGGGGAAGCGGGAATATCAAAGGGAGAATCTACAGGTGGCACACAAATTTCCCCCCTGTAGCGGTTCCACAACCCCCACACTGATGCCCACTTACGAGGGCACCCCCTCGCCAAATAAACAGTCTTTTCAACATGTTCTCTTTCCATTCCTCAAGGGTGGGTGGCCTCTCAGATCCCCACCGCTGAGCTATATTCCTTTCCCTATCATATCACCCAGTGTTGCCCATTTAGTCTGCGCTGAATTAAGATCAGTAGGTTCCCAAATATTAAGGAGGCATCTCCTCGTCTCCGGCAACACCGCCACTCCCAAGACCTCTTGCATAATATCATGTATCCTACTCCAATACTCGGCTATATATCGACATTCCCAAAGGATATGGAGGAATGTACCCACGAGACCACACCCCCGTCTGCACAAACCTGTATCAGACAGCCCCATCTGAACCAAGCGGGCCCTGTGACATAAACCCTGTGTAGTATTTTTAATTGAACAAGTCTCAATCGTGCTGGGATCGCGACTTCCTTTGGTGAGGACACAGCAGACTGCCAGTCCTCATCATCTAATTCAACGCCATCTTGAAACCATTTACCCCTCAGTTCTACCAGGAGATCCGCCCTATGATCAATCAACTTCTTATAAATCAGGGAAATAGTCATCTCGGGCAGATGACTATCTAAAATTCTGTCTTCAAGAGGTGATGCCTCGGGTAGGTCTGCGTCAATCGGTCCCTCCATCCCAAAGAGCTAGTGGCATCACGCCAGATCCGCACTGCATGTTTAGTCGGCCCGTCAAGCTCCTCCCCGCTGACTTAGCGTAGAGTGCCCTATTATAATTGCCTCCAGAGAGAAGCCATCTATCCATCGCGTATCCAGGATTGGAGGGAGGGCCCATAAGTACTTAGGTTAATGGCTGCCAGCTGAGAGGCCCAATAGTATCGCTTGATATCAGGGAGTGCAACACCTCCGTCATACCATGGAAGCGTCAATTTGGCTAATGCAATCCGGGGTCTACCCTCCCATAACAGACTACGCTGTAACCCTTCAACCTCTCGAAAATAACTAGCTGGCACTACATCTAATGTATTTTGAAGGGCATAAAGAAAACGAGGCAAAGACATCATTTTAAAGAGGGCCGCACGCCCCAACAGGGTGAGAGGGAGCCTCTTCCAGCTGGCCACGTCGCTTCTCAGCCTAACCAAAGGGGGAAGGAGATTGCTCTCATAACGGATTGTGGGGTCTAATGAAATAAATATCCCCAAATACTTAAACCCGTCTGTAGCTATCTGAATCGGGCAATTTTGCGGGGAACCGGAGTCTCCCCACTAAGAACGAACAAAAGAGATTTCCCCCAATTTATGGACAGCCCGAGTTCCTGCCAAAGGAGGCCAACACATCGCAAACAATGTGCAGGGATTTTCTAGGCGAGGTCAGGTAAAGTAAAATATTGTCCGCGTACAGAGAGATCTGGTCCTCCCACTGTAGGGACCACCGGATACCCCGAATAGAGGACTCCCAGCGGATCCAGGCCGCTAAAGGTTCAAGAGCTAACGAAAACAGAAGGGAAGAGAGGGGACAACCCTGTCGGGTGCCACGTTCCAGACAAAATGGCGCCGACACCCGGTTATTCACCACTACCTGGGCGAGGGGTTCAGTATATAACAAACGCACCAAGCGGATAAAGTGGGGACCAAAGCCACATTTAGCCAGGACTGCCCACAAATACGCCCATTCTACAGTATCAAAGGCCATTGTTGCATCAAGCAATGCTATTATGGCAGGCTCCATCAGGCTATGAGCCCTGGCTATCACACCATGTAACCTGCGCAAGTTTAGGGCTGTGTTCCTCTGAGGAATAAAACCAGATTGATCAGGATGTATCAGTCCTCTGATCACCTTAATCAATCTATTGGAAAGAAGCTTGGCAAGGATCTTGATTCCGCATTCAATAACGAAATAGGTCTATATGAAGCACAACTCGATTTTGGCTTACCCTCCTTATGAATAACCACAACAGAAGCTACTCTCTGATCGTAGGGAAGTTTCCCCTTCTCCCGGGCATGGATAAACATACGTCTCAGGTAGGAAGCTATCTTATCAGGTCGAAGCTTGCACGGCTCAATTTGGAGCCCATTAGGCCCCAATGCCTTACCCGAATTCAAAGAGCGCACCGCCTGGGCTACTTCGTCCGTGGTGAGGGCACTATCCATGAAATCACGGTCCT
Source organism: Lissotriton vulgaris (assembly GCF_964263255.1). Classification (NCBI taxonomy): domain Eukaryota; kingdom Metazoa; phylum Chordata; class Amphibia; order Caudata; family Salamandridae; genus Lissotriton; species Lissotriton vulgaris. The sequence continues at coordinate 233,940,464 of NC_141700.1, read as the reverse complement.
CCCTAGTCAAGCATGGAAGCTGTAAGTCTCGCAGCAGCGAGTGGGAGTCTTCCTCCGGGAGTTCCAAGACCGGGGTGTACACAGTGTGAAAATAATCCGCAAAACTATCCACTATACTCTGGAGATCTGTGAGTCGTGCTCCGTCTGCTGTCACAAGCTCCGGGACAACACGATCCAGCCTATCCTTCTTATCCAACCAAGCCATAAGTTTCCCTGCCTTATCTCCAACTTCATACTGCCGACCCTGCTGCTCTCTACTCAGGGCTCTGGCACTATCAGTGACCAGCGATCTATACTCGAGGTGCTTAAGATTCAGGATGTGCAGTTTAGCACGAGTCACCTCCTGCTCCAGCCCCACCTCCAAGCGACCTATCTCAGATTCTACTTCAACAATTTCTTTGTTTCAGTCTCTCTTCGCTCCCGCTATCAATGATAAAGCCTGACCCCTAGGAACCGTCTTAAAGGCTTCACAGAGTGTGATCGAAGAGGACACCGACCCCTCATTCTCTAGGAAATAATGATCTAGAGCCTTAATCAGGTCCCTCCGGATTTTAGGGTTACGCAGATGCCAGGGATTAATGGGAGCTACCCTACCCTCAGACCCCAAAGCAACACAGAAACGGAACCAGAGCGGAGAATGATCAGATATGCCCCTAGCAAGGTGTATCGCCTCCACAACGTAAGACGCGTGAGCTGCGGGCACGAGGCAGTAGTCTAATCAGGAAAGGCTACCATAGGCACCAGAATGAAAGATGTATTGCTTTTGGTCCGGATGGAGCAGTCTCCAGCCATCCACCTGACCCATGGCATCGAGGAAATCAGGCAGTCATCTCTGAACCCACCCCATATCCCGCGAAGGATATCTGTCCATAACTCCAGAGACCACTGCGTTAAAGTCTCCCCCAAAAATCAGTAGACCCCTCGGGAGATCTAGAAGAACCTTTCCCAAGTCAGCAAAAGTGGTAGCTTGCATGCCTGGGGGTACATAAACCAACAACAAGGAGAGGGTGTGCCCCTCCCAACGAACCGTCACTCCAACATATCTGCCCCTGTCATCCCCAGGGATAGAGTCAATCACCAACGGGAGCGCCTTCCGGGTCAGGATTCCCACCCCCTGGTGCCCGAAGTGAATCCCGCATGCGCCACCAACCTGTATCCCATTCTATGCATCGCCTTACACGAATTCTCTACCAAATGTGTTTCCTAAAGTAGAACCACATCAGGAGCGTGTCGTTTAAGATACTGGAGAACCACACTATGTTTGATTTTGTCCCCCAACCCGTTCACATTCCAACTCAAAACCTTCAGTTCCTTACCCCCCATCATCAAAGATGAAAAGGAAGTGACAATCCTCCGACCACTGCAACATCAACGCTCTACGTTCCAACTCGATGCCTTGGTAAACAATAACAAAAAACACAACCAATAATACAAAAAAAAAAAATAATCCACCCCACAAACAATCCCCACTTACCGCCCTCCCACCCTGCACCCCTGCTCACGGCTTTCGCCTGCCCCAACTCGCAGTGTGCCTGTTGCCCCAAAATCTAACTAATTAACTATCGAAAAGTAGATCCGAGGAGGAGTACGACCATCCGATTCCCCGCCTGACCCCTAGGATATTATTGTACCTGTTTAATCCACATGTACAAAAAACATGTTCACGGAAACGTTTCATCCATGGTCCACCCCCCAACCCAGTCCAACACCACCGGCAACAATGTTGCTCGTTATTCTTGTTCTTGCAAGCCCTCTTCGTCCTCTCTGCTCGGTCTCCGCGGCTCACCCCGGGAGGAATGACTCTCCAAGCAGTCTGAGGCGATTTCGAGGTTGTCAAAGAAATAAGCCCTGTCTTCATGTTCCACTCTCAACTTGCCAGGGTACATCATGGCATATTTTAGCCCTTTATCACGAAGCCTCCTTTAGATTCCCATGAAGCTTTGCCGCTGTTTCTGTACCGCCTGAGTAAAGTCCGAAAAATAACTGAGGGTGGAATTTTCGTACTTCAGGGGGCCCCCAGTTTGGGAGGCCTGCAGTATAGCGTCTCTGTCGCTAAAGTTGAGCACCCTCACAATCATCGGCCGGGGTGGAGCTCCGGGTCGTGGTCTCCCTCCTGGAATCCTGTGTGCTCTTTCCACTGTAAAGAAATTTCCCAGGCCTTTAGGTTTCAGGTGATTGAGTATGATGTCCTCAACAAAAAGGTCCGCGGCCTGACCTTCGGCCTTCTCCGGTACTCCAATAATGCGCACATTGTTTCTACGGGCCCTTCCTTCATATTCGTCCAACTTGCGACTTGCGATATCCCCAGAGGCTTTAAGATTTCGAACTTCCTGTTGCAGCTGTGCCGCATCATCAGTAAGACTGGTCGTTTAGATATCTAGCGACTTTACCTTTTCACTAGTTTTGGTGAGGTCCACTCGGATTAAGTTAACCTCAATAGTGACCGTGTCCAGCTTGTGATCTAAGGACTCCATCTTCTGACCAAGGGAGGTTTTCACCCCGTCGATTGCGGCCATCACATCCTGTAGCATAGGCTTCGTTATAGCGGCCAACGCCTCTCAATTTCCATCTTGTGATTTCCCAAACATGGTAGGCGACCCTCTGGGTTGTGTGTATCGATCCAACTTGTTGGCTTGAGTGTATCTGGCCCCTCTAGCAGCCTTAGATTGCTGTTTCTCCACGTCAGGCTTGGTCGCCATTTTCAGGTCAAGTAATGAGTGTGACACTCAGTGACTGAGTTCTTGCGACAGTGGCGCTAGACAATGGGTACAGCGTAAGATCGCTCTGCTCGCCCGTGTCGGCGCACTCTCCCAGTCACCAGCGCAATGTCCAAATATCTGGATGAGATTCCGCAGTCGGAGCCCCTCATTAGGTGGCAGTCCTCCTCAGACTCACAGGCTTTCCAGATCTCCTGCTTGAGCCACAGCTGTTCCAGCTATCTGTCCCCTGCGCCACATCCGCCCAACTCAACCTGCACACCATACTCCGGGGTATTCCCCACAGCCACAGGTGTCCTTACTTCCAATCGGGGACACCCCGTCCGCAACTCTGCTCTCCAGCTCGCTCTCCGTAGCCTTTATATTGCGCAGATGGTGCTCATGGGGCCGGGGTTGCGGTGCAATTACCGTGGAGACTTGTGCTGCAGTGGTGCGGGCATGCCTCTCCCTTAATCCAGCTGATGGCGTATGTCCGGGGTGAGGGGGGTGCCCACTGAGTTTGGGAGAAAAATCGGGTCCAATGTGGGGCCGGGCCGGCGACTTCCGGTTTCCGGCCCCGTTGTTGACACACTCAGGCCAGGGTCTGATGCCAACTCGAGACCCCGGCTTCTGAGCAAGCAGGCCACAATCTTCCCGGCCCTTTTTCTCCGGTCTACGGCGGCCGTGCAGGAAGCAAATTTCAGCGCCCGGCACCGCTCCGCTTCCGCTGCAGCATTTCGCCGTCAGGCAACAGGATAGGTGATAGGATATGTCCGGGGGCAGCGGGGTTCTCGGGAGCCCTAAGCTCATGCGGCCATTTTGGACGCACGCAGAGCTCCTCCGTTGAAAATCTTTTTGATTATAGATTAGTCCTCTACTATGAGGAAACTGAAGCCCTTCCTCAAGTTTCTAGCAAGGGATTAAATTAATAAGAGATTAACAGGATAAGTAATTAGGATGAAGGAGTTTAGATATTGTGAGATTACTGAGGTTCTGTAAAATTCTGCCTTGTCCTGTGATGTTATGGTTCCGTCACGATTTTGTTGATGTCGTACCGTATTTAGCAAGTACGGCTAATATGGAGTGAATTCGTCATGTTAACTAGCGAGTTCATTACGTATTCAGAGACTTTGTCTCGAATATGGGTTCCATTTTGTTTGTGCCTCCATTTTGGTGTTGCCATCACGTAGGCCCATGGAGGTAACTAGACGAACGAAGTTGCATGGGCTTAGTTGTTCATGCACTTATTAACTAAACCTTTCCTTGACTCTAAGGTGCATTGTAAGGAACTGACCTCTTTATCTGAAACTGACCCTTTGCGAGGCCAATTCCCTTAGTTGATTGCTATCTGAGATTGCAAGTCAAAGTTCATGACATCGTTAAGTTTTAGCTTTTCTACACATGCCTTATCTTGCTCGTTATCTATCATTGTTTCCTTTTTATGTTCCTTCGTTACATGCATTGTGCTATCAATTATGGGTTTGTCCGGCTTGTGGAAATTGAATTTGGGACATTCCCAATAATTAACTTGTGGGGTTGGTACAATGTAAAGTGAGCCTTTTGGAATGTGATAATGTATAGAAATGTGCTTCTATTGGTCAGAATTTGCTGCAGTGGGTGTCCATTTGTAATGTGAATATTGTGTATAAATACTGATGTCTTGCTCTACAAAATTGAGCAGTTTCTTGAGTTGTACACCGTGTTGTATTGCTGGGATTACTGCTACTAGCTGCAGCTAATAAATTTGATCTCTGCGCCACCTAGAAGTATTCCATGTCTCTGTTTGCCAAGACAGGAGAACCCGAAGACTTTGGGCGTGTCCCTGGCGCCGCTGGGTTCTAAAAGCCCGGTTCTTCATTACAAGGAGGGGTTACACAGAAGGAGACATTGTGATATGTGGGAGTGTGATGTGTAGACAGGTTAGAAAATGAAATGGTTACTTAGAAGGAACGTTTATGATTTGCAAGGTGGGTTAAGGTTAGTTTACTGAAGTATAGTATAGTATAGTAAGGCTGCAGGCCTGTGATAGAGTAGGGTACGCTCTGATGAGTACTAAGGCAGGTGAAGGAGGGAGTTTAAGAAAAGTGTCATTCAAAATGAAAGGTAGGATATAGAATAATTCCTAGCTGCAAATCAGGTCAATTTTCATGCTGAGTGTTTTTGGAATATTGATATAGAATGTAATCTAGGGGGAGCAGAAGATAAATTGTGACCGCAGATATAAGTTGTTGCATCTTACAGTGTTCAGTTTCACTGTTGATGATGTTGATAGAGCCTGTCCTTTTTTACTTAGATATTAAGAATTATTGAAATGATTTGACTTTGTGCTTGTTTTTTAAAAGTAGGGGTACTGAATCACGTGGTCTGTCCAGATAGTGTGTTGTTTACGTCTGTATCGGGCAATTTTGAAGAGAGGACAATTCCTGGGCTTTGCTTTGATCATTCCAATATGTGGTTGATTGAGACAGATGCGTGTGTGGTAAGATTTGAGGGGTATGTGGTTCTCCCTGGTATTAAGCTTTGTTCGTAAAGGGATTCTACTGTTTTAGCGCTTCCTTAATCTTAGCGGTTCCAGGAGGGTAATGCAGACAATTAGACCACGTGGATTCTTTGTTAGATTACATTGGAAATAACCAGGTCTTAAACATCTTTCTGAACTCTAAGTGATTTTTTGTTGACTCTATCTTTGCAGGTAGGGCATTTCATAGTTTTGTGGCTTTAACATAGAAAGAAGTGCCACCAATACGTTTCTCAGTTGGGAGTTTTTTGTGACTTTTGCTTGAATTACTTTTGGTCCTTTGCCATTGATCGCTGTCTCTGCGATGAACAGTAGTGTAAGGACGATCTTCTTTCTATTCGAAGACATTGTAGAGCCTTCAGGACCGGAGAGAGACGAGTTTGTTTATGTACATGAAATAGATTTGTATTAAACCTTCCAATAGTTGAGAGTGGAATGCTGTGGTATGGTCTGTGACATGTTTTTATTGTGTAGAAAGTTGATTGTGACGGTGTGTTATTATTATAATAATAATTATTACATAATTATAATAATAATAGGAATACTACTACTATTTCCAGTAGTATTAACAATAATAATAACAATAATCACATCAAGTGGCAATATACATTAATATCGATATTGTAGGACGGACAAAAGGCAGCAAAAGAAGCCACGTTTTCCTATAGAAGGAACCTCTGAGACCTAGCAGGTGGCTGTATGAACAGTAAACTGCCACCACTGTACAGCCAGAGACATGATGCAGCCTACCGCAGTATACCTGGTTCAATAACGCACAGGGGTGTTGATATGAAGAAAGGAGGTTCACCACACCCTCTCAGCCATCTTACCACAATCATTTGGGCCATAGGAGGCCCAAATGAACCCCCCCTCCCCCACAGAGACTTTAAATTGGTAAATATACAGTCAGTAACTGGTGGTCGTCTATTACAAGAAGGACAAAGAGGCCAAGTAATTGAAGAAATCTGTAAGCACAGCACCAGAGAAAAACCTCAGAGCAGGACAGAGCATTACATCAACTTGAAACAAAACTGCTTATGTCAAGTGGAGACAAACTCCAAAGAAAACACATAGGACAGAACATGATTATGTCTGCACGTAGGCATGCCCTGAGCAGTTGCCGTAAAACGAGCTCAAATGTATTTAGACATCTTCAATGAGAGCACAGGGGGCTGCTCATTGCTGGCCTCAAGGGCTACTTTTCCCAGAAAACCCTGGAGAAATGATGTAATTATGTTTCCCGAAGTATCAGTGCACTGAGGCGCGAGCTCTCATTTCAAACATATCTACCTGTAACTTTGGGTCTCTGGGGTTTAGTCAGTGTTCATAAGACCTGTGAAATGTGTGATACTAACGTGAATGAGCGGTTTGGAATGAATGAATACATGAATGAAGATTTTTGCCAGCGCACGTTCATCTGAGGACATCTGGGCCTTTAATCTGTAAAACGTAGAAGCCCCAGGACAGAGAACTCTTCAGGGACTTCCTTAATCCAATATGGCTCACTGTAGAGCACGGCCAACATTCAGACCGAACAATTTCCCACATATATTAACACAATGCCCTAAAATGTCACTGGTATCTCTTAAGGAAACTTATGAAATATATGTTTAGCTCAATTAATGTATCTGTTACTGTTGAAAAGATTCATGAATTAGTGAATCCTTTTTCTCTTTCAGTGAGCCAAATTTTGGTAACCATTGCGCAAAATTAAAAAAATTATTTAAAAGTGCATATTTTTAATTTGACATGAAGCGTACATATGCCCTTAGGGCAGGTGTGCACTGACATGTGAACAACGCATTTCAGGGTGCATCCAGGAGGGCCTGAAGGCCAGAGGCACGCTTGGGTTTGGATTTCCTAAATTACGATTTCCTAATAGGAAATCGCAATTTAGGAAATGGAAGCCATTTCCTATCTTACCCGTAGTTGGGAATGCAATGGCATTTCCTATTTACGATTCCCTAATAACGATTCCTACTTTGTAGGAATCACTATTAGGAAATCACAGAAACTGCAAAATTATTGCATATCGGACCAGATGTACGACCCATTTTTGCATGCGCAAACGGGTGTGCGACCCGTTTGCGCAAGCAAAAAATATCAATGGGCCATGTACAAACACTATCTAGTGAGTTGCAATTTATTTGCGACTCTCTAAATAGTATTTGCGAATCGCTATTAGGACGGGGCGTTCAAAGGACATCCCTTCCTAATAGGGGCTAGCTACCCTATGTTAGAAAGTTTTGCGACTACAATTGCGGTCGCAAAACACTCGCAATTTACCCCCCTCTCAAGAGCATGGTAAAGAACTCACTAAAGGAAAGGGATCCCCAGGGAACCTCTTCCTCTCTGTGAATGCAGGGGAAAATACTTTTTAGAGGCAGGCAGTAGTCCCACTACCGGCCCTTAAAAAAGTAAATAAAAATGTTCCATTTTTCTTTTTTTAAATGCATCACGTTTTTCTTTACGGAAAACAGGTTGCATTTTTTTTTACTGCTTTGGTCTGCTGACCCCAACAGGCCCCCATGCCTGGGACGGCCAGCCATTCCCAATGGGGTCGCAAATTGCGAGTGCCTCATGAATATTGATGAGGCACTGTTGTGCATTGGCATTAGCGACTCATGGTTCCGTGCTCACTGCTCCACTGGATTCAAGCTAGCCTGGCTAATGAGGGGTGATGCCCTGAAACCGGTCCCAGGATGCTTGTTTCCGGCCCAGGGAGGACCAGGCTTGGCAGCTCGGGATGTACTGTTCCCATGAGGCACAGGGTCGAGACTGATTTGCATATGGCTGGGTCCGAACTGGGGTGGCGTGGTGAGCAATAGAACGATGGATTAAACCCAGATCTTTGTGACTGGGGTTGAATGTTTGCATTGTTCGGCATTCCGTTCATCATTTGTTTCTTTTGCTTTCATCGCCCTAAGGGGAAAGCGTATGCCCAGATGTGGGTCCCGTGCTCACTGCACCACTGCATTCAAGCTATCCTGGCTGATGAGGGGTGATGTCATGAAACCGGTCCCATGATGTTTATTGCCAGTCCAGGGGGGACCTATCCTGGCAGTTCGGGCTAGACTGTTCCTAAGAGGCACAGGGTCAAGACTGATTTGCATATGGCTGGATCCAAACTGGGGTGGCGTGATGAGCAATAGAATGATGGATTAAATGCAGATCTTTGTGACTTGGGTTGAATGTTTGCATTGTTCAGCATTGTGTCCATCATTTGTTCCTTTTGTTTCTATTCATTTTAGTAGCAAATGGACAACGGATTGACAAGATTCTGAATTATAAATTCTTGTTCCGCAGACTCTCTAGCAATATTTGAAATACAGTCTCCTTGAAAGACCGTGTTAGTTCCATTCCATACTACCAGTACTGAAGTTGAATTGTCATTACGCATAAAATAATTCCTAATGCTATCTTACAAAAGGTGCTGATTGTTATTGCTCCCTAAGAACTTGCAGCTGCATTTTTATATTGGCATAGCAACCATTACGATTGTAGTTCTCACGACTGATATTTAATTAGACAATACAATGTTCTCCAAATAAGGCAGCAATATTTTAGCTTGCTTTGTAACAACATCTTTTGATGTCTGAAAGTAATCCAAACTCACCCAGGTCACGAATCATGGGCTCTTATAAGTATCCTGTTGCACGGTTGTATGACACAATATCGACAACAACAATATCAAAATGCAGAAATATCACCCAAACATATTGAACACAAAAATATTGTCATCCTATACTTAAACAATAAAGCCACACATATCAATCACAAAAATACCACTGTTAAAAAAATCAAAATTACCCAAATACTGAAAACAAAACTAAACACATAATATTGTTACCTCCTTCAACATACAGAACACTACCCAAATATGTATAATAGTATTGACAACCAAAATGTTGTTATCAATAAATAGGATAATATAACTACAATTAAAATCCACTTAACTACTATATAAAAAAAAACTGTAAATACTAAATTACTCATTTAAATATTTAAAAATAACTATTAAACATATACACACAAAATAATATATTTCAAAATATTTATTTAACCTCATCCATGCGGCCCCGATTTACCCCCGGTGCTGAGCCCCAATGCAAATGGGTGTGGTCATGACGGAACGGTTCCGTCATGAGCACAGCTCAACCGATGCTCATGACGGAACCGTTCCGTCATGAGCATCGAAAGGGTTAAATATAGCACAGTAACATGAAATTAAATAAACTAAAACTAACAATACACTAACATTAAATCAAAATAAGACATTAGCATGACACCTTGAATATTTAGTACAAAGCCTAGACACACCTTGTGCAATTGTTGTTACTTCTTATTCATCCATAAGGTAACAGGGCAGCAGCAACCACAGCACCGAGACCACCCTCCTTGCCGCCACCGACGACATCCGCATTCTACTCAACCAGGGACACACCACGGCCCTCGTCCTTCTAGACCTCTCTGCAGCATTCAACACCATCTCTCATCACACTCTCGCAGCCAGACTTCATGACGCCGGGATACAAGGAGCCGCCCTCGACTTGGTCTGATCCTTTCTCTCTGGCAGAACCCAGAGGATCAGACTCCCTCCTTTCCTCTCCGACCCACCAATATCAACTGTGGAGTACCCCAAGGATCATCGCTCAGCTCCACGCTCTTCAACATTTACAAGGCCCCCCTCGCCGCCATCGTGAGACAGCATGGGCTCAGCATTGTATCCTAGGCTGATGACACCCAGCTCATCCCCTCACTCATGAAGAACCCCAAAAACACCAATCTCTGCTTCCAGGAAGGAATGAAGAACATGGCAGCCTGGATGAAAGACAATTGTCTGAAGCTCAACTCAGATAAGACCAAGGTCCTCGACCTCGGACCCTGCACCTCTGCTTGGGACAACGCCTGGTGGCCCTCTGCACTCTGGAATCCACCCACTCCCACAGACCACGCACAAAACCTCAGCATCTTCTTCGACTCCTCCCTCTCCATGAACCGCCAGATCAACGGCGTCGCTTCCAACAGTTTCAATTGCCTGCGCATCCTCCATAAGACCTTCAAATGGATCCCCCCTGACTGCAGAAAGACCATCACCTAAGCGCTTATAACCAGCAGACTGGACTACGGCAACACCCTATATGCCAGAATCAACAGACCTCTAATACACAAAGTCCAGACCAACCAGAAAACCGCTGCCAGACTCGTCCTTGGGACTCCGCGTCACAAACACATGGCCCAACACCTACGAAACCTCCAGTGGCTTCCAGTCGAGAAGAGGGTCACCTTCAAACTCCTCACCCATGCCTACAAATCCCTCAACAACATTGGACCCAAATACCTCAATGAGTAAGTATCCTTTCACGTACCCAAGAGGAACTGCCATTCTGCCGACCTCGCCCTGGCAGAAATTCCCCGCATCTGCAGAAACAGAACAGGTGGGAGAGCTTTCTCCTACATCGCAGCCAAAACCTGGAACGAGCTCCCCGTGAACATCAGACACTCCCCAACCCTGCACACGTTCAAGAAGGACCTCAAGACCTGGCTCTTCAACTGATCTGGAGCTGCCCCCCCCCCTATCGCCTTGAGACCCTTACGGGAGAGTAGTGCACTTTATAAACTCCCTGATTGATTGATGGATTGACAGGGCTATCACAAAGACAATAACAATAAACAATGTCAGCCTGGCTGAAGCCTCAGCACGGAAGCATGGATGATGTTGTCATAAATACACATGCATTTCTATGCTCAGATTAGAGGGGCACTCTGCTGTAATTGCGAAGTCATTTCTGTGTCAGAGCTCCAGCCCAGCTGATTTCTGTTTACCGTCTGAGAGAAGTCCAACTTGTCACCAAAATGGGGCCTGCAGACCTTGCCTTCAGGTAATGGGGACTTGGATCATCCAGTAGGGGATTCTTGGCAGAACATCCACCCTAGACAACTAGGTTAGAGAGCGCACAGTAGGAGTACACTATACCCAGGACTTATATATCAGCATATATACAGTGTTTTAGCACAATGGTGGAATTGTTCATTGTTTTCACTGCCCTTATGTTGCTAATCACTTTTATCTGCTTCTGTTTATGAATCAATCCTGCACATATATTTTATACGAGAATCACAATGGTTAAAGAAAAATTGAAAACACCCCTTTGTGTTTTTCTTGTGTATCTCGCTGAGTGAGCACGATTGACTAAGCAAAAAGGTTTTAGATCTGTTAACACGATTCCTTGGGGAGTCAGGGTTGCCATGCTCTCAGGTTGCCCAAATCCTTTGTTACCATGCCAGGTTATGAGGTAGTTATGGTGGCACTGTGAGCCAGCAAGTCTATAGGCCAATATATCCAGAGGGGGCATGGAATCAGTTTATCACTGTCCCAACATTTATGGTGTCCAACAAACTAACAGTTCCTACTGAAAAGTGGAAACTTACGACACCACCCCGCACCTTGCTGCACTTCAGTGGCCACACTTTGCATATTTCACTCAGAGCCAAGGACCATGCTCAGCCGGTTGATCTGCATCGAGACCTTCTGCACACTGTTTCACAATCTGCCAGCCGGCCAGTCCCCTTTCACTGCCCATGCCACACCAACCTGTGCCACCTTGATTATCTTGATTGCTTCAAACCTTTCTGGAAGGCTGCTTGATTGGATTAAGTGTTCCAGGAAAAGGGTAGAAAAAGATCACTTGCCAATGTTATAGCTCAGCAGCATTCTTCAATCTGCACATTCACAGTGCTAACCATCTTAGCTCACTATTTCTAGATTTTCAGAGGGTTTTACTTCTACTGGTAAAGAATTGCTAAGAGCTCAGGCAGTAGACTACCTCTCTGGGCCACTTAAGGCAGCCATATTGCAGTCCTGGAGCACTCCCGATGCCAATCCTCCACTATGTGGCGCGATGGGTCAACACAAATGAGCACCACTCCTCTGGCCATTTCACATTTTCATCAGTCATCGACTCCTTCCAATCCCTTTTCCTAGACAACAAATACTTTTTTTTCTAGCTTTATTGCCTTCAGAAATATATGAGTTTCAAACTGTCAACATTTAGCTATCTTGTTCTACCCTTACATTTGGACCAGTGAAGGTATTTCTGATCCAAGTAAATTTAGAGCAAGTCCTTTGCTGCAAATGAGCCTCTCTGTTTGCACAAACCCACTGCTTATATGTGCTTTGTACATTTTAACAAGCGTATCGTCTTCTTTGCGCATTCTTGAATCGCATGCATTTTGCGCATGAGCTCAATTTTCGTCACACAATTCAGTTTATGACCAGAAATAGGCATTAATTCGAGGTCAACATGTGTACCTATTCATAATCAAGCACAGAATGCTTCATGAATAATTCCATCTGAAAAAATGGAGCCTGTTCCCGCGACTGTATTCTGTTCCAAGAATATAATGGCATGTTAATCTTCTTTTCATATTTACATGCAAAACACATCTAATGCACTTTTAAAAATCAAAACGTCGAAACTATCTCCTTCACCTCTCGCTTTCAATAATGGACTCCATTGTAAGTATTTTTATACACGCATAATATATACATTGCGTAGCTATTCTGGTTAAAATGTATGCATCTTACCTTTTTATATTTAGATGCAAAACAAATATTACCTATATTTATAGATTCATACGTAAGTTTAAGTGTATGACACACGTATTGTACATTTTTGCATTTAAAATTCATCCTTGAGGAGCGAATTCGAACACTGTAGCTTTTCATGTACCAGAATGGAAATCTTTGTAAATGTGTTTCAATTTCCAAGCACTGGTGTAGAATTGCCTACTCTTCCAAGGACATCTTCCTTGATGTTCAATCATCTATGATGCTGGACAAAACACTGAGATCACACACACACACGCGTGCACACAAACACACAGGCACGTGGCCACAAACACACACACGCCGTGCACACACACACACACACACACACCTGATAATCACCTACATTGTACACAAGGCTGGCCATCTTAATTCTGCCCTTCTGTATCACTTACATTGCCACCTAATTTCAAATTATTAACTGTGTCTTTTCTTTTTTTGTGTGCTTCTTATGCCTTTTATCACCATATATAACCCTTCTATGTCTCGTCCAGGATATAGAAAATACCGAAAATACTAACAAACAGAATGAACCTGTTCCAGCATAAAACACGCCTTGTGTATTTCTTTGTATCCAAGCCTAGAACTAGTGCATACCTTTTTCATGTGTTGAACACATACACACTCCCTTGTTATATTCAGAACAGTGACACTTTCCATTATTTGTGATTGAAAAGATACACCAAAACCCAATTGTATCCAGGTGTATTGTACAAGACATTTTGTTTCTGACTCACAAAGCGTTTTGTATCAGTACCTGTACCTATTTTTTTCTTCATTTTTATATTTCTTTATGCGGTATTTCCCAAAAATTACAGGGCATGACACAACTATTTGAACAGAACAATACATTATAAACTAGCCAATGCATTAACACTAAAAGCTCAAAAATGAGTACAAGATTGCAACAGTGGGGTAAGAATGGATATTGGGGGGAAGAGAAGCAGTGGGAAACCATAGGAAAAAGCAAGGTGGAAGTGGCGAGGGGGGAGAAAATGGCCATGTCAGTAGATATAAAAACAAGTATTAATTAATTCCATTTTACTAGTGTCGTCGATGTGAATTACACTGAAAATCTAGGTCTGATTTACAGTGCATTTTCTGTACGTAGGCGTGCTTTACTCCAGGCCTAGGTGTGACTTATTTATGCATAATGAATAAAACATCGGTTTTCACACAAAAAAGGTCAAGTCATTACTAGCCAGCTCTGGGCTTTTATGTCTGCTGTCAATGAATGAATGAGTTCCAAGTTCCTCAAATCAAATTACAGCAAGATAGATGTTCTGGCAACTTGCATTTCCTACTTCAAAATCTCTTTGACAGTCCTGACCTTTTCAATTTTTAGACTAGAGAGACAGTGTGACGTTTAATTGAAGTCCTGAAGACTATACTTCCGTAAAGGACTGCAACAAGTTCAGTACTTCATTAGTAAGCGGCACAATATATCTGCCACCCTGTCCATTTATGCCAAGGCTGGCTTCCAGTGTAAACATACACATGCCAAAGTCACCAAGAATTTGCTCTTGTGATGTTCCTGTCATACTAGAAGATCAAAACCCACCTAGTATTTGCATAGTCTTTGTGAATCAAGGCCACCAGGTCTAATTTTCTCAGTCCAGTCCATAAATCCTTTGTTCAGCACTACACTCCCTATTTTTGCTTCCATACAACTTTGCTAGGTATATTTCTGATCCAACTTTGACATCCACTTTGGACATCCCATAAAGTGTTCTACTGCTCGACAAGAAAAGAGCAAGGGACAGTGTATTATCGATGGAAGCTGCAACTGTATACAATGTCCCCTTACTGCAGTTATGGGCAACAATAAACAAAATGTCCAATTTATAAATCCGTCAAAAATTGGTAGGTTTCTGACTACTAGATAGCCACAAAATGCGACATAGCCGTAAATCCATTTAGTGAGATTTAAGATAACCCTAATTTGACATATAATTCAGGATTAAAACTCACTCAGTGGGTGGGTAGTGAGTGGTTCAATGTTTGGTTTGCCTTGCCTGGAGGGTTTGTAAAAAAAGTCATAAATACATCTATTCATTCCTCTCCGACTCTTTTCCACCCTGGAAGTGGTGAGAGATTAAACCAGTCAAGGGCTGAATTAAATGGATTTTCTTTATGGGAAAAGCAACAGAATAACCCTAGATAATAAAGTGGAGTAGGGCAATAGATTGCGCAACTGTAAAAAAAAAAAATGTTTTGCCCACTGAGAAAAAATGGCATAAAACGCCAGCTACGTCACTGCAGAATAGTACTGCATCGCCAATTCCACTTTGGGGAAAGCTAACATCTATATAAAAAAGAGAGTCATAATACTTCCTCAGAAGCATGCCTGAAAAACTGTGACTGGTGTAGCTTTTGAAGTATATTCCTCAAAAGTTGTAAGAGCCTTCTCAAGACTTCTGTTTCTGAAGTGAGCTCCTGCAGTTTCACAAAGACTGGGACAGAGCGCTGTGAAGCCAAACATGCAGCACTGTATCAGAGTTTGTAACATAATATAAAACAACACAAGTACCTTCTCAAGCAGGATGCTGACTGTGCTGTTTTCACGAGAAGTAACAATTGCAAAGTTTCGATCTTCATTGCCAGATTCAATAGTAAAATTTGTGTGGTAGAACTCAATTTCTTGATCTTCATCTGAAGCAGGAATAGTGGCAATCAGCATGCCGGGTTCTGCATCCTCCGGAATTATAAATGGCCCATACTGTAGGGAAAGAAATATATTTACATGTTTTAATACAAAGACACAACATGTTACAGAAATCCATTTCAAGAAATCTCAACACTTCCCTTACCCTTGCATTAGTGGCCAATCAAATCTTCTTCTCTAACACATCAACAGATCCACTATACATCCACTATACATGTTATTTTTAATATGCCTTTATTGAGATTACACTCAACATACAGAGACCAGTATGGTACAGCCAATACTGATACATACGTTAACAAAGGAAGCCCATTCCTTGGGGAGAGGATTCTGCATCACCACGGTTCTAGGAATCCAATCCCCTCCCTTCACATGTTGCAACTCTCATGTTTTGAACCATCTACCAATCATTATTCATAGTGCTGGATTAAAGCCTGTGGAGGCCATAGGCAGTTGGAATTACAGGCCCCCCTCACAAATTTTCTCCTAATACCTTATGGACCGGATTCTTTTATAAACTGACAGCTGCCAGAAGATGAGGTTTTAAGAGTCAAACTGTTATGTGAATCGGATGTCTCAGGTTTATGTACTGTAAGTTGTTAATGGTTACATTACGTTAATACAGTATTTTCTCTATAACTTATTTAGTGTAAAGTTTTCGTTTCTTTGAGTTGATTAATTTTTTCGATATCTTGAAGGCAATATTTAAGAAAGCTTGATTGTTATTTTCTTTCACGATCAAATCAATATTATTGTGATCCATTGTCGTGAGGCCCTTAAAAGGAGTAGGGCTCATAGGTCTGGTGGCCTGCTTTGCCTATTTGGCAAAATTCTACTGAGCGTTCAACAGTATTTCCTGCGCCCTAAACACATTTTAACGGTTATCAAAATAAAACGTCCAACTTCAATAATACTAAACAGCAGCCGTCGATAAGCAGTGGTCGTGCTATAGCCCCAGACATCCAGGCAGTGCTGGGGGTGAGGGAGGGGAGGGTGGAAATTGGGCATCCTCACCATACCACTAATCCCGTCCATACACATGGGAAACATCGACTCTGGAACAACAAGTTCCGGATTCACGAAAGCTGAACAACGACTTGCACGAACAACGACTTAGCCTGAACCACGTGCAAGTCGTTGATCAGAGGAGCTTCAAAACAGAAACAGGTAAAAGGGTTTCGTTTCTAGGGGTTTGGGGGGACATGTTAGTTAGTTAGTTTTTAGGGTTTGTATTTGTATAAAGAAATAAAATAAATGTGAGTGAGGGACTATGGACAGATGAGGGGCGCCGATCTGAATACAAAGTGAAGGTAAATAAAAATCTAACTGCTGCATTAAAACATAATTTAAGTGATCGCTTTAAACAAAATCAGTATTGCGTTCCTTTTAAAATATTTTTACAAGATGTTTCGGCGCAGTAGATGTCTCACTGTCACACAAGGTTAAGCTGCGTAAGCAGAAATTTAAGAATTTTTCTCTCCCATTACTCTAAGCCAGGGGTCTCCAACCTTTTCTGTAGTGAGAGCTACTTCTGATCAGTAAAAATCGCTGTGAGCTACTAAAGGCCGAGCAACTCGCGCATTTTTCTGAGACATCCCCCCACATCCAGCTTCATTGACTTTAAGCCTAATTATTTGTGTTCACCAGGGAAGACAAGGAAACACTTCCCCCATAGGATCACTAACCAAAGAAAAAATGTACAACCACCCACGGTACACATGTCATAGCTTGCAGTCCATGTAGGTAAGTGCTTCAGTGCCAAACATTGGATTATTTAGAGCTAGAATAGATAAAATGCTGCAACAGAAGGCCTCTCCTTACTTCATTATCAAATAAAGTAAAGTAAACAAAGGGAGAAAAGTTATGTTACAGGAAAATACATAAAACTTTTTGTCATGCTCGGTACTTTAAAACTTAAAACAGCAACAAATGGCCGGTATTTGGAAAGGTGGCAACCCTAGTTTCACTATAAAGCACTTCACTCAGTTCTATAACACATACTTCAACTCTGCAAAGTCCAGAAAACGCATAGCCATAGTTCTTCATTCTCTTCAGCACAGCAACATACTGTCTGCTAAGCCTTGCACCCTCTGCCCAGTCCTCTACTTCCAGAAATCCAACTCCAATCTCTTGGCAGCCTTTTATTTCATCAAAATCATAATTTGCAGTCTATTTTACAAGGGCTTACTTTGCAGTCTAGCTTTCACCCCTAACTCAATTATGTTCTCACACTTCGTCCTGCACTTCACAAATGCCAGCATTTTCTGCATCCTACACTAAGCACATCTCTATTTTCTCAAAAGCCATTCACTAACAGTACTGCCGTCCTCTGCCCACAATTTCTACATACCCCTAAGGCACACAGGTGTAAACCTCTTCAAAAAGGTTTTGAATGTGAGGGCATCAATCTGTCTGTGTACAATCCCAGCCATGGTGCTTCACCTGCTCAAAATGTTGAGGGCTGCCAGTGCATATTTGAATTTACTTTAATTTTCTTCATCTCAAAAACCATTCTGCTCTACCTGTTAATTTTTGGGTTTGCGCACCTCTAACAAAATGTCTGATGGGTCCCTACTCATCTGGAGCCTGTGCCTTACTGCAAAAGTAGGAGATTGGAAAGTAAAAATGTAGTTTCCCTTCTGACATTGTGAGGCATTAATTTTGCAGTCTGGACTTTAAAACGCAGAGAAGAACAAGACAAACACCCATCAAAGGGACTCCGTCTTTGACTGGTAGCAATGTCCTGTTTCTGCATGTTGACAAATGTTGTGTAGAAGAAGGGAAATATGCAAAGCAAGACGAAACTTCATGTTTCAAACAAATATTCATTCATTAATGTTGACAGTGCAAGTACATATTTTCGATGTACTGTTATATGTGGCCCCAGTTCAGGCGCGCAACACCCATTGGGCTCACCGGGCTTCAGCCCCCCCCCGTCGCCTCCTCTGCCCGGGCTAAGATTACACGCACTGAAATGGTGCAAGATAGCATCCGATCGGAGAATGATTTTTTTAATGCTTTCTGAGAGGCCCAGCAGCCCGAGCCAGCCAGCCTCTGCTTCAGTGAGTGACCTCCTGCCCCCACCTCTTGTTTTTCTTTACGGTGGCGCCGCGAGGTGAAATCCTTGCCTGAAGGCAGGGATTTCACCTAAGCACTTGATCGCTTGTGAGCATGGGGTGTGAAGTGCACAGCAGGGGGAAAGGGCTGGCCAGTTAAGGTGATGCTTTTCCTTTGTAAAGGAATTTCTGCTGGCGTCATAGCCCATGGGGTGCTGTCTGTGCACTTGTATAGATGTGTATTTCATACAAGTGCGCAGACAGCAACCCCTGGGCTATGACGCCAGCAGGAATTAATTTACAAAGGAAAAGCATCACCTGCACTGGCCATCCCTTTGCCCCTGCTGTCTGTGTACTTGGATGGAATTCACATCCAAGGCGCTGCTCACCAGATAAATGGTGAACAGGGCCATGGATCTTTCTATTTTCGCATCCAAGGGCACCAGGGAAGAAGCAGAGGAGGCCCAGGCAAGGAGAATCCAGGAGCCATTTGACCCCCACCTATCTACTCTGAGACCTTCGAGGGACTGGATGCCAGGACACAGTGCTGCTGATCAGCCAGCCTCCACAGTATAGTATCAGAGGAGCAGGCAGCAGTTTTTTATTTATGTAAGTCCCAGTAACTTTAATGCATTTTTCAGTACAGCATTATCTACTGCCTGCATGTCTAGGTTACTTTGAATGTTGTTCTTGACTTACATACATAGAAACGTCAAAGAGGACAGTCCCCTCCAAATATGCAAATGTAGTGTAAGTTTGTAGTGTTCATTTTTTTTTTGTGGTGGTAGTGGGTAATTTTAGAGTTCAGGGTGGGTGTGGGTTTTAGGGTGCCAGTGAGTACTTTTATGGTTCAGGGTGGGTTACGGATTGGGGTGCCAGGGGGTAATTTTAGGGTTCTGAGCGGGTATGGGTTTTGGGGTTCCAGGGGGCAATTTTAGGGTTCAAGGTGAGTATGGGTTTTGGGGTGCCAGGGGACATTTTAGGGTTCAGCGTGGGTATGTGTTTTGGTGTGCCAGGGGTAATTTTAGGGTTCAGGGCAGGTGTGGGTTTTGGGATGTCAGGGGGCTATTTTAGGGTTCAGGGTGGGTATGGGTTATGGGGTGCCAGGGAACATTTTAGGGTTCAGCGTGGGTATGTGTTTTGGTGTGCCAGGGGTCATTTTAGGGTTCAGGGCAGGTGTGGGTTTTGGGGTGTCAGGGGGGCAATTTTAGGGTTTAGGGTGGGTATGGGTTATGGGGTTTCAGGGGGGAATTATGGTTCAGGGTTGGTATGGGTTATGGGATGCCGGGGGGAATTTATGGTTCAGCATGGGTATGGGTTTTGGGGTGCCAGGGGTAATTTTAAGGTTCAGGGTGGGTGTGGGTTTTGGGGTGCCATGGGATTAATTTTAGGGTTCAGCGTGGGTATGTGTTTTATAGTGCCAGGGGTAATTTTAGGGTTTAGGGCAGGTGTGGGTTTTGGAATGTCAGGGGGCTATTTTAGGGTTCAGGGTGGATATGGGTTATGGGGTGCCAGAGGGGAATGTATGGTTCAGCATGGGTATGGGTTTTGGGGTGCCTGGGGTAATTTTAAGGTTCAGAGTGGGTATGGGTTTTGGGGGGCAAGAGGGTAATTTATGGTTCAGCATGGGTATGGTTTCTGGGGTGCCAGGGGTAATTTTAGGGTTCAGGGCTGGTATGGGTTTTAGGGTGTGAGGGGGTTAATTTTAGGGTTCAGCGTGGGTATGTGTTTTGGTGTGCCAGGGGTAATTTTAAGATTCAGGGTGAGTATGGGTTTTGGGGGGCAAGGGTGTAATTTTAGGGATCACTGCGGGTATGGGTTTCGGGGTGCCAGGGGTAATTTTAGGGTTCAGGGTGGGTATGGGTTTTGGGGTGCCAGGGGTAATTTTAGGGTTCAGGGCGGGTATGGGTTTTGGGGCTCCAGGGGGTTGATTTTAGGGTTCAGGGTGGTAATGGATTTTGGGGTGCCAGGGGGTAATTTTAGGGTGTGGGGTGGGTATGGGTTTTGGGGTGCCGGGGGGGATAATTTTAGGAATCAGGATGGGTATGGGTTTTGGGGTGCCAGGGGTAATTTTAGGGTTCAGGGCGGGTATGGGTTTTAGGGTATGAGGGGGTTAATTTTAGGGTTCAGCGTGGGTATGTGTTTTGGTGTGCCAGGGGTAATTTTAGGATTCAGGGTGAGTATGGGTTTTGGGGGGCAAGGGTGTAATTTTAGGGATCACTGCGGGTATGGGTTTTGGGGTGCCAGGGGTAATTTTAGGGTTCAGGGTGGGTATGGGGTTTGGGGTGCCAGGGGTAATTTTAGGGTTCAGGGCGGGTATGGGTTTTGGGGCTCCAGGGGGGTGATTTTAGGGTTCAGGGTGGTAATGGGTTTAGGGTTCCCAGGGGGTAATTTTAGGGTGTGGGGTGGGTAAGGGTTTTGGGGTGCCTGGGGGGGGGGTAATTTTAGGGATCAGGATGGGTATGGGTTTTGGGGTACCAGGTGTAATTTTAGGGTTCAGGGCGGGTATGGGTTTTAGGGTGTGAGGGGGTTAATTTTAGGGTTCAGCGTGGGTATGTGTTTTGGTGTGCTAGTGGTAATTTTAAGATTCAGGGTGAGTATGGGTTTGGGGGGCAAGGGTGTAATTTTAGGGATCACTGCGGGTATGGGTTTTGGGGTGCCAGGGGTAATTTTAGGGTTCAGGTGGGTATGGGTTTTAGGGTGCCAGGGGTAATTTTAGGGTTCAGGGTGGGTATGGGTTTTAGGGTGTCAGGGGGTAATTTCAGAGTTCAGGGTGGTAATGGGTTTTAGGGTGCCAGGAGTAATTTTGGGGTTCAGTGTGGGTATGGGTTTTGGGTTAATTTTAGGGTTCAGGGTAGGTATAGGCTTTGGGGTGCCAGGGGGGCAATTTTAGGGTTGGTATGAGTTGAAGGGTTGTAGGGTTTTAAGGAAATGTGGATGGGTGTGTGTGTGTGTGTGTGTATATATATATATATATATATATATATATATATATATATATATATATATATATATATATATATATATATATATATATATATATATATATATATACATGTTACAAAAAAAATAACCCATTTACAGGGATATATAAACCTATATACATATATATGTAGCGTTTATACTGTAACATAGTTATATTTTAAAACAAACTTTCACCACGCATATACTTTTGTTGTAAAGGCATATGCGTGGTAAGAGTTTGTATTGTAATGGTATTGTGTTGTAACAGCACTTGAGTTGTTGAGTTATTACAACCGCGTTGCAAAGACATGCATTGTGATGGCATGTTGTCATACATTTGTGCGATGCTGAGCACTTATCCATGCATGTAGCAGGTTACACCTAGTGGGTGTGTGGTTGGAAGAGTGTTGTCTTTATTTAAGCCTCTGTGAAAAGCATCTCCATGTAGTTCATGATGAATACCAAGGTGCAGTTATTGAGCCATGGGAATCCGTGCTTAGTCGTGTGATTTGATGAGGAAGTGTGCAAGATAGGAGACCATTTCTATAATATATTTTATGCTGGCAGCTCTTATTAGCTCTGCAGGTCCCTTTATAATGCTGGTGGTTTATTTCTTGTGTTCTGGATCCTGGCTCCTGCTTATGATGGGGGGAAGCAGTAGATGGTTCAATCTGATCTTATGGATCCACAAGAGTTAGCAGAACTAATATATGTCATAGTCTGGTAACTTCTTATCTAGTACTACAGACCTGCACATTACGTAATAATCTAAAATTAAATTTAGTTCCGGATTACCTTTCTAAAAATAATAGTTGCACGATTATAGACTCAAATTACTTGCCCAGTTTGTGATTAATTTTTCAACCCAAAATAGCTGCAGACACCTCTCAGTAACTTTAATTTCGGGTGCCAAGAAGTTTCCGCTAGCAGGTGCTCTTCGGTTTCAATGAGTTTCAGATTATTGATGAGGCCCAACACACACACTTTTTTTAAGCACGTCCAAAGTATGTTGATTGGCTCTTCGAATGTGAGATTTTCCTGCAGGTAATGCAGTGTATCAAAAATGCATGTCAAGCAGAACATAATATCCACATTTGGTAAACACACTTTTCAATGAACTCTGTAACCTGCTGGTACATCGGGTAGGTGTGTGTTATACTATCTGCTATCCTTTCATCCATCAATCCAACCATCCATCCTTTCTGATTTCAATTTACTCTGCCAACCTTACACCGATCCTTTTAGCCACCATCTCAGATATCTATTTACTCTACCATCCCTTCACCAACGCATCCATCCTCTCACATTTAGATTTACTAAACTTTCACCCTTGTATCCATCCATTCTGATTTCCTTTTACGCTGCCATAATTTTACCCATTTAAATGGGATTTACCTAACTTACACAAAGGCCACTTTTTGTGGTTTTGCGTGGTTTAGTAACTCCAGAGTATTGAGCTGCCTTGAGTTACCTTGCGTTGGGAAGTTGTTCCATGGGTGGAGCTAGGGCATTCCCACACATCTGTCTATGGATTTTGACACAATGCCACAGTTACTTCGGCCAGTACACCTGGGAATGCTTCCAAATGGTGCGCCGCCCAGGCGTTACGAGGAGAATTATCTTTATTTATCCTTGTTGCTTCCTTTTTCCATGTGAGCTGCATTCAGGTATCCCTTCCTTCACAGAAAAATTCTTGCTCATAACGCAGGCACCGTTGCACCATGATGTCTGCATTGGCACTATGCAGCACCAGTTGAGGGAGACAGCAGAAATGTGTCATATTTTTGTAAATATGGCACATTTCTGCTCTCTGCCTTTGATGCAAAACAGCACAACATGTTCCCTTGCCAAGTTGTGGTGCATGAAAGCTTAGTAAATCTGGGCTTAAATATTTGTGAGGCCTGTTCTTTCTGTAGGTAAGCGTACATTGAAAGCATAGAGGGCAGAAATCTTTGCGTCAACCATTAGAAACTGTAATCTTATAATTATGTATCCAGGTGGTTTTGCATAATTGTTTGGGGCTGATTTGCATTGGACATTTTCATATTATAAGAAATTCCAGCCATTTCATTGAAGTTTTAGACATGTGGTAAGTGTGTGGTATCATAATGGTACAGAAAATCAGGCTACTTATAGCTTGCTTCTTTAAAGAGTTTTAGGATAATTTAGAGAGGTACTGGGTGTTTAACTTGTATTTCTTGGCTTTTTAATGTTGGTTTATTGTACAAAATTACAGTATTCTTTCCCCCGTAGTTTTGTAATAATTAAGTAAGTGACCTGAGGGCCTTTTTTATATTTCACTAGAGATCGCTATCCGCATACAGCAGGATGCTGAACACCAGAGGCTTTGGACCACAAAATGTTAAGCGGCGAAAGATAGAGGATTTTTTCACTCGTCGGCCAGCCGCTCAAGACCCTTTGACAGCATGTTCTAATTCAGGCGAAGAACCTGCCCTGCCAGCTTCCGGCTACACTCCTGAAGAACATTCAGCATTTCTTCATTCTGAGTCTCCTGCATATACAACCACTGGTATGCCAGCTACTAGTAGTCCATGTTTGGAAAAGTCGAAGAGTTCATCCATCTTAGATATAGGAGTATGTATAGATGTTTCAAGACTCAGCACAGTTTCATCATCAATCCCAGATGATTTACGCTACCAACTTTTGCACTCTTCCTGGACGCCAGAGACATCATACAAGTTTCCAGTTGTTCAAGAGGGAAATCAAGCACGTCGCTTTCAACATGAATGGTTGAAAACCTATCGCCCATGGCTTGCCTACAGTGCTAAACTTGAGGGGGCCTTATGCAAGATGTGTATACTCTTTGCCCGTAAAGAAGTTGGAAGAGGTTCTCATCAAGCTGTGGGGAAATTAGTGCTTCGGCCCATAACAAAATGGAAACATGCTCAAAGTGATTTTCGTTTCCATGCTTCTTCCTTGTATCACAAAGAGAGTATGACAGCGGCAGCTGACTTCTCATCTGTTTTTGAAGGAAAGTCTGTTGCTGTTACAACTATGATCGAGAGCAACTGGAAGAAAACTATTTTGGAAAACAGAAAACGACTTGTGCCAATAGTGGAATCAGTACTCCATTGTGCAAAACAGGGTATAGCTCTTCGAGGACACAGAGACAGTGGACAACCTATTACTTCAAAGGAACCCGAAGAGAATGATGGCAATTTCCGTGCTGCTCTGCGCCTACGACTTCAAGCTGGTGATGAAGTTCTGGCATGGCATCTGGCAACGTGTCCCTCTAATGCAACTTATACAAGTTGGAAGATTCAGAATGAGATCATCTCTGCTTGCAACATTCTAATGAGAAATAGAGTGGTGGAGCGCGCAAACAATGCAAGATTTTTTGCCATTTTAGCAGATGGAACAACTGACAGTTCCACTATCGAGCAACTTGTTCTAGTAATTCGTTTTATAGAAGGTACATCTGTATATGAAGAGTTCCTTGGCTTCGAAGAGCTTCAGGACGGAACAGGGGTTGAAATTGGAAAGAAAATTCTCACTTCCTTAGAAACATATGGCCTGAATTTAGATTGTATACGTGGGCAAGCATACGATGGTTGTGCTGCAATGAAAAGTTCTGTTAAAGGTGCACAGGCGCAAGTTTTAGAGCGTGTGCCAAAGGCATTTTATGTACATTGTGGAAGTCATTCACTGAATCTTGTGATTGGACATTCATGTGAAATACGTCAAATCCGTAATTGTCTTTCAACACTTAAAGAAGTGTCTAATTTTGTAAGAGGCTCTGTGAAAAGGATGGCTGTCCTAAAGGCAAAATTTGCTACTTTGCCAGATACAAAAATGAAACTGTTAAGTGGTTTATGTGAGACACGGTGGGTTGAAAGGAATGCATCGGTTGTTCGTTTTGTTGATATGTACCCAGCTGTGGTTGACTCTTTGCTTGAGATCTCGGATTGGCAAGATCACAATGCCTCTTCCAAGGCTGAGCAATTTCTCGCAGCTGTTCAGTCCCATAACTTCATTGTTGCATTACACATCCTGGCACGATTTTCTGGGCTACTGCTTCCTGTTTCAGCTGCACTCCAAAATCCTAATACAGATCTGTTGGAGTGCATAGGACAGATTGAAACAGTCAAGCAGGTGATTCAAGAAAGCAGAGACAAAGCTGAAGAAGCATTTAATGAGATTTTCGTTAAAGCCCAAACCACAGCAGGGGAACCTCAGACAATGCCACGCCTTACTGGCAGGCAGACACAACGGGCCAATTACAAGACTAGTGATCCTGAAGCCTACTTTAGGATTTCAATATTTTTACCTTTTATAGACAATTTATTGTATGAATTGTCAGAAAGATTCAGCCAGCATGTGAAAAAGGCCTGTACAATGCAGTATCTGGTACCAAGATTTGTCACCCAAGAGTCTTTTAAAAATTTGAAGGATGCTCTTGACATATATGAGGACGATTTACCTGGTACACGCGAGGATCTTAAAAATGAATATGACATGTGGGTAATGACATGGCTGAAGGTACCTATTGAGGAAAGGCCATGGAATATAATGGATACCTTAACTCATGCTCACATTGACTTCTATCCCAACATATACTGCCTGCTAAAATTATTTGCCACTTTGCCAGTGACAACCGCATCCCCAGAAAGGTGCTTCAGTTGTCTTTGCAGACTGAAAACCTATCTTCGGTCAACAATGGGGCAAGAACGACTCTCTGGACTTGCAATGATAAACATTTCACGTGCACATTGTCCTCCTATAGAAGCAATTGTTAATGAACTGGCGAAAAAGGGTCGTCGCCTTGAAATGGCATTGTGAAAATTGGTTATAATGTATTCCTAAAGTGCTTTTTAGTAAAATATATTAAATTGGCCTTTTAATTCAGTACATTCTGTTCCTTTTTCATAAGACAATAGCATATAAATGCATCAAATTAACAAAAATGTGTGCTTTAATTGTTGTCCAGTTTCAAATGCAGAATTCACCACATTTTTTTCTCGGCTTGACCTGAGCATTAACCGATCCCGATTATCTGCCATTTTAGCTCCGCCCCATTGATTAACATTAGCCACGCCCCTTCACCTGCCATGTTAGCCCCCCCCGAAATTAAGACCTAGTTGCGCCCCTGCGGGGCCAGTCTGACCTTCGTTTTCAAATTGCCCCACAGTTAAATTACAAAAATGAAGCTCAGTGCATTTGAGGCCCTTTGATTGCAACATCCGCTGCCACCGCATTTTACTATTGAAGAAAATGTAAAGCGCGGTGGCTGCCGACGATCCTTGCATGCTCTGAGCAGCTTTCACTGTCAACTTCAGGCAAATATATATCGTGGTGTAGTAATCAGTGAAAACTTTCACTGATTACTATCCCACGCTATATATTTGCCTTTGCATGACAGTCAAAGAGTTTTAGTGCTGGCAAGGATATAAAGCGCCGTAGCTGCCCAGTTCATGTAAAGACTTCTAATTTGAATGTTGGCTGCCACTGCGCTTTATTACTTAAGCAAGATGTAAAGCGCGGTTGCAGCCCATGTTAAAATTAAAGTTCCTTGCATGCACGGAGCTGCTTTCAGTGACTACAGCACGCAGGCAAATGAAAGTGTAGTGAAGTCAGTGAAAGCGGCTCCGTGCATGCAAGGACCTTGCATTTTAGCACCGGCTGCCACAGCGGTAGCAGCCCAGTGCCTGCAAGGACCTTTGATCTTAACGTCGCCTGCCAACGCGCTTTATTTTTGAATGCAGATCTAAAGCGCGGTGGGAGCGACGTTCAAAGCAAAGGGCCTTGCTTGCATGGAGTTAATTTTAACAAGTCACTATGCTGCTGCTCGGCCATGGGCCATCTTACCTTGTAGTTACTCTGGGAGGATCAAATGGGGAATACGAAGCGCGATGCCAGCCTGGAAAAGAGGTGACGCATGACTTCAGGAAGCGTGACTTCAGGAAGAACGTCACGTTCTTCAGCCCACCCCGCCCCAGCTAAGCTCACTTTAGCCAATCTGAGCAGCTGGTTTGGGTCAGGGCGGGCAAGGGCTGATTGCAATGAAAGAGAATGATGGAATACAAAATAAAATGCAAATTCACGTCTTAATAATGAGATAGGAGGCACGAGCTACTCCCAGGGGGTCGGCGAGCTACCGGTAGCTCGCGATCGACCGGTTGGAGACACCTGCTCTAAGCAGATTTACCGACCATACTTTTTAATTTAATTTCTACGTATTTTTAAGGAGAAACCCATTTCAGGAAAGCTTCACATCCCACATCCTTTACTGCTTCTTGATCTTTAACGCATTAAATAAACTCCTAAGGCAAACTTTCACAGGAAGTATTACCGATCACAGGACACAGGTTATTTTTCATTTTTGAAGTGTTTGGTGTGGTTCATAAAAGCGCTTGTTGTCCAGTTTCCCTCCGTAGCCAATGTAGTAGCTCTATGCAAAAATTTACTTTAAAAAAATAAAACTTTAAGGTAGGGACAGGTGACTGCTTTTTTATTTTTTTTAATAAATAATCTGCTTTAATGTGCTTCAATATTACTGACAACTGCAAGAACAAGTGGTTAGCTACTCGGCGCTTGCAACATGCTCTTCTTCTTTAAGATTATCTGCACGAGAGGCTGCGGAGTTTGCCTACACACATTGTTTTGGTGAATAGTATTGCTCTATAGTTCCTAAAGTCCTATGGACATGTGTAATCCACTGACTAGTCCTACAATTACAGTTATATGTGTAGTAGCCCTGTGAGAATTCTCAGGGTTGCTTCAGGCCTGAGTGACGTATGCGAGCAAAAGTGGGGCAGTACTCCAAGGATGATTCGGACTCTTGTTCTACACTCAGGGCCTCCGAGACTTCAGGGTATTCCCCTCCACCCTATTGTACACTCCTGATCCTCAAGGGGAGACTTAGCAGGAGTCTTTGACAGTCCAAGGTGTATCAGTGAGGTAACACTTCCACTAAGCTTGAGTTAAAAGGGGCCCTAGTAACCGCACAACCTACTTCCTTTCCTGGACACCATGGATAGAATCGGGCAGCAAGTACCACTATAGCTTGAGGACTTTTTGCACCCCGCTGAATGTACAAATCAAGTGCTCCTTGGGTTGTGGACAATCTGGCAGGGGAAGCTGGTAGCCTCTTTCTGCCATGTTCTAAGTCAGTCTCAAGTATGTGCTTTTAGTTCACACAGATGTTCCTCCAAAAAATGCACAAATCAACATATACAAAAGTGTGGTTTGGCTGCCTAGAATAGCAGCTGTAAGTTGAGCTGGCTCCACGCCGCCAACCTCAGAGCCTTCACCACCCTGCCAACAGCGCAGTCTAATCCTACTATGCTGCTCTCCTGGAAATAGGGGGAAGAGCTGCAGACGCTGTGGATGCCTGGACAGCGGCTTGGGGCTCCTTGGAGTAGCCACGACAAGAAGAGGGCTGGTGGAGCACTCAGTCCTGGTGAGCGAGGTGAGACTGGTCCTCCTACTATTGGTCTGATTCTCAGACAGCTGGGCTGGGCCTGAGTGCTGCATGTGGCATCCTAGCGGGTGGGTCTGGACACAGGGGACTGAGCCAGAGGCCCCAACTGGAAACAATAGACTGTGGAGCACCCCTGAGTGGAGGGCAGGTCCTGGGCCCAACAGAGACCTGGGGAGTGGAGAGGAAGCTGCAACTGGTTGGTGGACCTGGAGTCACAGCCAACCCTCCAGCTCACTGACATCGACTACCTGTGGTCCAGTAGACAGTGCAGGAGACTCCAGCAAGTGAGTTTGGCCAAACTTACCTGTGACTAACTTTCATTTGCTCTGGAGTTGCAGAATCCTGAGTCTTACCGGCTCCAATGAAGAATCCCCGCCTACATCCCTCAGTGTGGAAGGGGCTATTCTGCGGTGGTGGATCCTCAACCCCTGGGGCACAGCCGCCCTCTTTTTACGTTCTTCCCTTCAAGATGCCTGATGGTTCACTCTGTGGCATCTTTCTTTTCTGCACCTGACGTGGGCAATGTAAGAGTCGCAGTGACCCCTACAGCCCGCTACCGCGATGTGTGGGCCTAGTGCTTTACATCAAGACTGGCAGTGTTGCTCGTGCTGCCCCACTTTAACGCAGCACCAGCCTCCCACCATGGAAAAGGATAAAATGCCCTAATCCAACAAACACCGCATGCTGGACAAGTTCTCCCACACCACCAAGGGGACAACAGATTGATTGCAGGGTGATGGGAGCAGCCCTGGCAACGAGGACCCTGACACCACTAAAATCCCTGCAGGCATTGCCTAATTGCACGACACCCTCAAAGCCAACATTGGAATGGTCAGTACCAATCTTACACTACTCTGACGGGATATATTAGCAGAAACCGAAGTCCGAGTTTCGGACATGGAAGACATGGTGACCGACATGCAGCAAATTTAAGAGACTAACTTCGACAACTAAATAACTAGCAGTGTACATGGTGGATTCAGAAGGGAGGGCCTGAAGGATTGCACTCTGTATTGTATGCTTCCCTGAGGACTGCAGTGGATCCTTCTTTGAAAAATTCCTTTATCAATGGATGTGCTCGATCTTGCTGACAGATGCCCTCTCGCCCTGTGTTTTTGTTTGAGCGGGCCCACTGGTCTTTTGGCTCAAAGGCATCCTCCGGGGGCCCCCCTCCCACCATGGTAGTTCACTTACTGAACTATGTAGACAGATACGAGATCCTCCGTCACTCGAGATCCCTGGCGGCTGTAATATTTCAATCTCAAGAAACTTTGATCTATACCAAACTGGTCCAAAATCAACACAAATCCTTCATCACCGCTAAAAAGAGATTGTGAGGCCTAAATATCCAATACATGCTGCTGTATCCTGCTAAACTCAAAGTCCTATACAGAGACAAATCCCTCTTCTTCGACTCCTCCAAAGATATCTTTTAGTGGACAAATGCGACAGTCCACGTCCTTCTGCACACACCACCAACAAGAGACTCAAGGCGCTCTCCTAAGAGACTTTTACGTCCCCCCCCTCCCACCCTCCCACAGCAATCACCAACTGAGGGCATAGGGAGGGCCGCTCCTGATCTTCCTGGTGTGACAGGGGTGACAATCTTGAAGTCCAGTGGGAGATAGATGAGACATGCTGCCATATCATCTATGACTTTTCTTAAAATCTCCTAGTAAGAAGACCACTGCACTGTCATTCATCCAATACGAACCAAGAGATTTAGGGTGTGGCATGAGAAGCATGCTTTCCTGCCCCCCTTTGCAACTCGTGATCCACCTACTACACCATCACAGTTACTAACTCGGTTTGTGGGCACTGATATTAGTTCTTTTGAGAAAGGGACATATTGGGGCCCAATGCCTGAGATGTCTGCTTGGCATTGTGGGTTAATCTGCCCCACAACAGATACTTCACTATTTGGAGGAATAGGGAGGGAAGCAGTGGCTCCAAGCTCTGTTTGATGTTTTCTGAAGTTGGCACACCGGAGATTCGTGATGGCTGACACTGCGCGCCCCCCCCCCCCCCCCCACAACACTTCCCTTCCTAGATTACCCCAAACACTAATGCAACCCTGCATGCCTGGATTAACCTCATGTCCTGGAATATATATGGCCTATTAGATCAAATTAAAAGGACCATGATCCTACGCAGTGCAAAACAGCACCACGCTGATATTCCACTTCTCCAGGAGACCTACCTACTGGGGAACAAAACCCCCTTTCTGGCCCAATATGGCTACAAACAGATAGATCACTCCTGGATTTGTGAGGGGAGCCTGGGGCATAGCCATACTGTTAAATGGCCAAAGTCCACCTCTGGTTTGAGGTTCAAAAGTTATGGTTTGACTAAAGGTGCAGATACATAGCCACGGCAGGCCTCTTACATGGTGAATCACTATCATCACTTAACATCTATGCCCCACCTCTCCTAATGTCTTCCTTCAAAGAGATAATTACTAAACTGGTAGGGGAACTACCAGTAGGCCACCTCGTGCTGGGAGGGGACTGAAACGGGTTGGTGGATGACTCTCTTGATCGACCACACACGCATGGGGGTGTGGGTACTGGCAATCCCTACTAGCTACATTCTTAGAGGCACTGGGCCTCTTCAACACCTCGCATTGGTTTAATCGAGATGAGCAAATATATTCTTACTGCTCTGAGGCACATGGCACCCTTTCCCGTCTAAATTACTTATTTATTCCTAAGACAGATGCACACAGACTTCTAGATGCACTAATCCTACCCTGAATTCTCCCTGACCACTCCTTATTGATGATCACCCTGAGAACCGGCTACCAGAGGACTCCCTCAAATTGGAGACTATCTGCCAGGTCCCGCTGCAACACTGTATCCACCTCACACATAGGAGACTCGATAGACACATATTTTACTTCCAAACGAAAATGTATCACCTACCCTAGCAATTTATTGAAACCCCTTTTGGCTACCCTTCAAGGAGAGATCACTAATTATTTGAATGTGAAGCAGCATCAGAAATGGCAGACAACCCGAGACCTGGAAATGCAGATCCAATACTTAGAACTACAGTATAAACATCCCTACTTAGAAACTGCATAACTACATAAACCACATCCAAATACAATTGCAACAGACACCTCAAACCTGCTTACCCATACAGGACACAAAATTAGTGGGGAAAAAGTGATTGCCCGCCACCTCGCACAGTACTACACCGGGACATACACCCACAAAGACACCCTATCCGAGACTTTGATTCACAGTTTTTAAGTGATGTGGGATTTTCATCCTGATCCTTTCTTAATTTGGTGACATTTACTAACACTAGTACATATGCACCGCATTCCGGTGGGAGGTTAATGCGGGCAGGAACTTGTCTAGGTGTTTTTGGAATGGGTTGGGTCGAGATAGGGTTGCTTGTTGAAGTTGCAGGGTGACCTGTGGTGCTTACATTTGGAGGTTTAGTATTAGGGATGGTATTGGTGCCAGGGTCCTTCCTTTTGTGTGTCGGTGCGCTATTGGTGTGCGATGTTGCTGCTTTTTGTTTAGTAGTTGGACCATTGGCCAGTGCGACAGGTGCAACTTTGTGTGCGTTATTTGGGATAGTTGAAGGTGCTTGTGGAATATTTGTTTTGGAGCCTGCTATTTTGGTGGTGTTGCTGTTATTTGTACTTGTTGCAGGACCTTCCTTTAGGAAATTCTTAAGAGGGCTACTCAATTCAGCTAGTTGTTTTTCTATTCGAGTAAGCCTATTTTCAATGGGGGATAAATAAATGCTTAATAGTTCCCCCAGTCTTTCCAGCAGAGGGTCGTATGCCTTATCTGTGTTATCATTAGTATCCATTGTTCTACCCTGCTGAATCATTTCACTTTCATCCCCCTGAGATATTACCGTAACCCTGGTCGTGTTGTGGTTAGGGACAGAATTGGTATTTTTCCCAGATTTCCTATGTGCCCGGCCATGTTTCCTGACCATGGTGACCCGGGGCTTTGGTGCATGTGATTTCTGTTTTTGAACTGCCCCCTCTCGCCTACCTCTCACTTGCCTGGTGTTATCAGCAGATTTTACTTTGGGAGAGGGGTTGATGGGTAAATCAGGGGTTTTTTCCAAGTCTGTGCTAATATCGGTGTCTGAATCTAACAGGGGAATGGAGGCTGAGAGGTTAACCTGGCTGGGGATGGTGCGAATGTCAGCACATACGTCAAGTAGGGGTCTGATGTTATTAGGCATAGCTTGTGCAGGTGTAGTGGCGGTGGCAATAAGGCCAAGTGAGGAACGTTTGGCATGCGCCAGATCTTGTGATACCCTGCGTTCTAAAAGGCTAATGCCCTGATTGATGGCATCATTGGCCTTCGTTATAAAAAGGTCAATGGGGCCAGTCACAGTGGCAGCTGTTCTGCTGCGGGTGCCCCTTGGAGACATGCTGACAGTTGCTTATCCTTATTCAGAGAAATGGGTTGCTACGCGGAACAACAGACACAATTGTCATTGACACCTAGCAAAAAAGGCAGTTAGTCCCAACAGTGTTTTCTGTATCCACAGTTCCCGAATGGAGGTTGCCCGATGTTGCCCAATGGGCCAAAAGAAAGTACCTTAAAGAAATGGCGATAGGGGGTGGCCCCGTCCCGTCCTCCTCGTGCCTCTGAGGGCCACAGAGGGCCCGCCCTTGTCCCGGGCTTCTCCCGCGCGCGACTCGCGTGGCGAGTGGGGTGTCAGCCGTTTTCTAGCGCCTCCTGGCGCTCCTGGCGCGTCACGGGCGCGCTGTCCCTGAGGCTGCTGGGGAGTGTGGTCCGGTAAGCTGTTCTGCCGGTCCGCTCCCGCCACCGCCTCCGTGTATGTCAAGCCGTTTCCCTCACGGCACCGCCCGATGGCGTCTCGCGCTACAGAAAAAGCTCCTGGTGTTCATCTTGGACCTACCCCTCTGAAACCTCTCAGCTTCTGAGAGGAGATTGCTGGAGGTAGAGCTCACAGGTAAAGAACTCGCCAGCGCTTTGAGCCCGCTTTCATCTGGTAAACCGTCAGGCCACAATGGTTTCCGGAGAAAATTCTTTAAGCTAGTCATGCACGAATTGAGCGAACCCCTCAGTGAGGTCCTGAAGGAAGCAGTCGACAACATTCTAGCACCCGAGACTTTCGGATACCCATCGTGCTAGATGAACCCTCATCTCACAGAGACCCACACACATATGTTCCTCTTACTGCCTATCTCACTTCTAAATACTTAAGTCAAGATCATTGTCAAGGCACTGGCCAACAGATTGGCCAGAGTCATCCACTCCCTGGTACACATACATCAAGCTCCTCTACACTGGCCTGACTTCACAGGTCAGGTTAGGCAAAGAGACGTCTGAGCCATTTCCCATTGAAAGAGGCACATGGCAGGGATGCCCACTATTTCCCCTTTTGTTGGTCATTGCTTTAGAACCCCTGGTAGAATGGCTTCAAATTGACACACAGGTGACAGGCTTTAAATTGGGACCTGGCCTTTCCAATAGAACTGCCTTATATGCAGACATTGCAATTATCTTTTTGACCGACCCTAAAACTTTGGGCCAACAAGTGCTCCAAATCCTCCAAATATTTAGAGATATTTATGGCCTAACCTTACGCTTGAATAAATCAGAGGTCCTTCCCATCTCTCCCCCTATACAGGCTCTGGGTTGAGCAACAGGCATACCAGCAGCTTCGCAAAGCATCAAATATCTTGGGGTGCACATTGCAACTGATGTGACAACTGCCTGGATGCTGAATATCCAATTGCTACTAGGCAGCAGCAGATGTCAAGGGCTAGTCCACACTCCCACTAACTCTCATGGGGCCCTCAGCCATTTTCATAATGGTCTCACTCCCTACTTTGTGTACTAATTGAAGAATTACCTGTACACACTCCGCACGCCCTTTTTTCGGAAGATCCACTCCATGCTTTGTAATTTTCTATGGGAGCAATGCCTCCCCCAAATAGCTCTCGCTGATTGCTTCAAGTACACCTACAAAGGGGGAATCTCAGTCGCTGAAGCACAAAGCACAACATCCCAGTTAGTGGTCATTACTAAATGGCTATATGATACACAAGGCAACCCAGCCTATGCTCTAGAAAAATGGGCGCTCCAAGAGGCAACTCTTCGTCGAATGTTCTATGGGGGGAAATTCTGCAGTCAATCCCCCCGGTGACAGTGGTCATCATTGAAATGTGGAAAGCTCCCTGACAGCCATAGGTTGGGACAAGAAGCTCACAGGTCAGAACCACCAAAAGAGGGATCTACCCTTAGTTAGGTGGCACTGGAAGGTTCCGCTAATGGGATACCATTGGCAACTCCACCCTTGGGGTTCTACTGGAGTGCACTCTACTCAAAACTTATCAGACGCTACAGACAGAATCCACCCTGCATCCCAGTCAGCTCTATTGATATTAACAATTAAGGCACACTCACACTATGCATCACTGGGCTGGGTGAGCTTCCAGAACACAACCCCTTGGAAGCCAAACGGCTTATGAAGGAACTAGGGCCCAAACAATATCACAAGTTTATCACTCCATGGTATGCCATGCACCTGACATTTTCACAGCACTTCGAATGGCCGTGCGAACAAGATGTAGGAACCCTCGAAGATGAGGACTGGACGGAGGCTAGGGCAGCTTGATGGGTGCGGACCCTCATCCTTCTTTAGTGAAACCATCTGACCAGCATTCCTCTGGAAGACATCCATGATTTCAATGTCTCTAAACGCCCTCCAATGAGAACCAGGGGCTTATCTCTGCATTATGTACGTAGGGAGGTGGTACCCTCAGCCTCTAAAATCTGTTCCTCTCGTTCTGCTAATCAAGTGTCAAACAGATGCCTCTCAGTTATTGCTCATCACTCTTCAGCTACAGAATAGTTTGTCTTTAAACATGTACAATGCACCATCCTCAGTGCCATTTCTAATTGTCCTAAATCAGCGACAGGAGATAGTTCTGCTTTCGGCATGTACAATAACAACATTATCACCAACCCAGAGACTAAGAGAAAATGTCACCACCAGAAACAATTAGGCAAAGACTAATCTAAAGGTCAGTTAAACCTAAGACCTACAATGGGTCCCTCCTCTGAGTGTTTTTTGTATGCAGTCACTGTGACACTGAAATCACCAGCAGAAAATGAGCTTATTGACAGTACCAGATAAAGACAAGCTGCTGTGGCTGCTAAAATGTATGAAATAGCCTTGAACGTGGAAGAGATGGCAAAGAAAGCCTTGAAAATATTACTACCAAAAGAGTCTGAAGTATTTCAGTGACCTGGATGTCTTTCAGTGCCATCTATCCTAAGACGAAAAGATGATTCTATTCTGGTATTAAGCAAAGTAATGCATGTACTGAATAGAATCAATTCAAGATCTGTACGTCCTTAGACAACAAAATTCAGTTAAAACTGGGACCAAGCAATTCTGTGATAAAACGGATAATATATAACAAGCAATGGCAAAACCAACAGGTATTGCCTATGCAAAAGTTATTGGCTTTGCCAATATGTTTTAGCCATGTGGTACACCAGCAAAGCTAAAAGTTAGTGGCGTGGAGTGAAGTGCCGTAAAGTTGAATGTTGTAGAGTAGAGTGGGGTGTTATGAAGTGGCATAGAGAGTCGTGGAGTGGTCCAGAGTAGAGTTCAGTAGAGTGAAGTGGAGTTTCATGGGGTGGCGTAGAGTGGAGGGGCATATTGTTGTGGAGAGTGGCATTGAGTGTCGTAAAGTAGAATGTTGTGCAGTAGAGTAGGGTGTTATGCAGTGGTGTAGAGAGTGGTGGTGTGGAGTAAAGTTGAGTAGCATGGAGTGAAGTGGAGTGATGGGGAGGGGTGGAGTGATATTATGTTGTGGGATGTCGTGGAGGGAGCATAGTATTGTAGAGTGGAAGGGCATAGAGTGGAGTAGAGTGTTGTAGAGTTGAATGGAGTAGACTGTCAGAGTGTCATAGAGTGGAGTGGCATACAGTTTTGTGGAATGGCATATGGCAGAGCAGATTGGTCTAGAGGGTGCTGTGTAGAGTGGAGTAGAGTGTTATAGAGTAGTGTGGTGTACAGCAAAGAAAATTGTCATAGAGTGGAGCGGCATAGAGTGGAGTAGAGTGGAATGGCATGGTATGGAGTGGTGGAGAATAGAGTAAAGTGTTGTAGAGGGAAGTGGCATTGAGTCTCAAAGTGGAGTGGCATAGAGTAACATAGAGTGGAGGAGCATAGAGTGGAGTACTGAAGTGGCATAGAGTGGAATGGAGTAGAGTGGAATAGTGTGTCATAAAATAGAGTGAAGTTTGGAACTGGGTGGAGGTAGTTGTGTAGAGTGGCATAGAGTGGAATAGAGTGTCATAGAGTGAAGTAGAGTTTAATGGAGGAGAGCATCATAGAGTGGAGTGTTGTAGAGAGGATTAGAGCTGCCTAGAGTGACACAGCTTAAAGTACAGTGGTGCAGACTAGGTTGGCATACAGTGCAGTGACGTAGAGCGCATTGGTTTTGAATAAAGTGTTACAGAGTGATTTGGCATAGAATGCAGTGCCATTGAGTAGTGTGGCATAGAGTAGAGTGGTGCAGAGGTGAGTGGTGGAGAGTAGAGTAGAGGGGAATGGTGCACTGCAGAGTGCAGTAGGGTAGAGTGGAGGCGTGCAAGGTGGAGTGACGCAGTGTGGTGTAGAGTGCAGTGGCATACAGTACAGTTGTGCAGAGTAGAATAGAGTGGCATTGAGCGCAGTGATGTAGAGTGCAATGGTGTAGAGCGGCATATTGTGCAGTGGCATAGAGTTCAGTGGCAGAGAGGGCAGTCCTGCAGAGTAGAGTATCTTAGAGTGCAGTGGTGTAGAGTGCATTGGCATAGACTGCAGTGACGGAGAGTAGAGTGTTGCAGAGTAGAGTGTTGTAGAGAGCAGTGACATAGAGTACAGCGGTGCAGAGTAAAATAGAGCGGCATAGAGTTCAGTGACATGGAGCACAATGGCGTAGAGTGGTGTAGCATGGAGTAGCATAGAGTGCAGTGGCTTAGAGTGTTGCAGAGAATAGTGGGGTAGAGTGCAATGGTACAGCGTACTTGGCGTAGAGTGTAGTGTTTTTGAGTAAAGTGATGTAGAGTGAATTGGGTAGACTCGGAGTGCAATGGCTTAAAGTAGAGTGACATAGAGTGCAGTGGCATAGAGTAGAGTGGTGCAAAGTAAAGTGGCATAGAGAGTAGTGGTGCAGAGTACAGTGGTGCAGAGTGGAATAGAGTGACATATAGTTCAGTGGCTTAGATTGCAGTGGCTTAGAGTACAATGGCATAGAGTGCATTGGTGTAGGGTGCAGTGATTTAGAGTGCTGTGGCATAGAGAGGAGCGGCATAGAGGGGAATAGTGCAGAGTGGAAAACAGTGGCACGGAGTGCAGTGGCACAGAGTAGATTGTTTCAGAGTAGAGTGAAGTGGTGTAGAGTGCAGTGGCACAGAGTAGATTGTTTCAGAGTAGATTGAAGTGGCTTACAGTGCAGTGGCATAGAGTAGAGGGGTGTAGAGTGGAATGGTGCATGGTAGAATGAAGTTACATAGTGTTGAGTGATGCAGAGTAGAGTGAGATAGAATGTAGTGGCATAGGATGCATTGGTATAGAGTGGCATAGAGAACAGGGGTTCAGAGCAGACTGCAGTGGCGTAGAGTGCAGTGGCATAGAGTAGAGTGGCACAGACTTCAGTGGCAGAGAGTGCAGTGTTGAAGAGTAGACTCTCGTAGAGTGCAATGGTGTATAGTACAGTGGCGTAGAGTGCAGTGGCATATAGTGGTACAGCGTAGAGTAGAGTGGCACAGAGTGGAGTGGTGCAGTGTACATTGCAGTAGCATAGAGTGGAGTGGTGAAGAGTAGAGTGTAGTGGGTTAAAGTGCAGTATACATGGTGTGGTAGCACAGTGCCCTTACAGACAACACATCTTCAATTGAAGTGACCATTACATTTGCACACAATACAGTTTTACTGATAATAGTATACAGCGCACAAAATATAATGTGTGGAAATGTCACCACCTAGTGTAGTAATATGTTTGATGGTATTTAAATATTTGTTTCTCCACACTTCAGATTTACCCTCAGTACCCATGCCAGTAGCACGATTGTCACATAAAACCTCTCACTTTGAAGTCAGAGAAAGTAAAATAAACAAGCTTCCTCAGAAGATGGAGCCTGACATTTGACACTGGACGATGATTTTCTTTCAGCAACCTGAGAAAAGGTGGGAATAGTTAAACAAGACCAGGGTTACAACTCAGTAAAGTCATAACACACTATTGTCTTTAAATCTGGTGCTAATGACAGACAACTATTCAATAGGACTCTCATTTTTCACATAGAAAACTAACTGCCATATACTTCACCTTACGCAGATCATCACTGCAAAATACGCAGGAGTAAACAAAAATATACACATAGCTGTATAGAACTCTACACAAACAGAAAACCAAACAAATAAATAATCGATGGATTTTCTATTTACACCGAGGTAACAAAGTTGAAAAGATGACTCAAAAAGAGCAAAGCTCAAAAAAGTGGAGGCAATTTTGCGACTACATAAAATCCCAAGAGAAATGCAGCCTCAGGTCAGGCAATGTTCCGCGGTTTAGCAGTATGGAGTTTAATGTATATTTCCCTGCATATTCACAAGAAAATGGATATGTAAATCCTTTTTGAAAATAGTGATGAACACAGGTAGCAAAAGTAGCAGAAATGGATCCATGTAGGATTCTTCTCTTTAATCTATACTGCAGCTCCTTCAGATATAGCAGACCACATTCAAAGCTCCTATTTGGCAGGCATCTACACAGAGGGCCAGTTCTTGATCTTAGAAAGGATATTAAATGGACCAGAGACCCAGAACAAACAAAATGAATACTACAAAATACCCTGAATGCCACTGGGGGAATTCCAATGTAAAACCTTAATCTGTTTAAAAGTTCAATCGAACCACATATCAAAAAGGAAAGTCATCGAGCAATATTTTCAGTGGCGTTGCTTATTTGACATTACGCAGAACAATGTTCATTTTATTTATTTTACTCATTTATATAATGAATATATTTATTTGTACCGCTCACTACCACCACAGGCATCATTTCACCAGGATCAAAAAAGAAAAGATGCAATCACAATGCTAAAAACAGAGATAAAACGACTAGTGACCAGTTGATGATATAACAAATCGATCCCTGAAGTTTTTTTTGTTTTATATAGCGCGAACTAGACCCGAAGATATCAGGTATCAGAGCACTTTACATGAGCACCAGTTTCATTACAGATGGACACATATTTTTTTTGGTTAGGCACGGGGAGATAAAGTGATTTGCCCAGAATCACAGGATGTTAAGCGTCGTTGCCGAGACTCAAACCTGGTTTCCCAGCTTCGAGGTCGACTGTTTTAGCCGTAAGGCTAGTATCAGGTATAGGTCAACTGCGGTTCATAAATTTGAATATTCAAGGAAAGTCTCTGTCTCAAAAGTTGTCATGGCACGTAGGGAACTGACGATTGTAGTAGTCTCCTTTTTAGTTTCTGTGTTTTCTCTCCTTGATGTACAGAATGAACTATCCCTTGATGTACATTATTAGGCTATTGCAAGTCAATGAGGAGTTTCATGACCATATAGAGGAACAAGGCTAAAGAGCGAGTTGCCTTTTAAGGTCATGGAACTCTGCCATGGCTTTCAATATCCTTTGTGCATACACCAGAGGGTACTTCATTCCTCATAATACATGGTCACATCATCATTTCACTCTTCCCGCAAACTGCTTAAATCCATGGCATCTTGCTCTTTTAGCTAAAAACAATCGTTTCTTTACAATTATCAAAAATAAAAGTTTCATAGTGCTAAATTAAATATCTCAAAAAGCATTAAGTTATTTATTGCAAAAATATATTAA
Organism: Lissotriton vulgaris; assembly: GCF_964263255.1. Lineage (NCBI taxonomy): Eukaryota > Metazoa > Chordata > Amphibia > Caudata > Salamandridae > Lissotriton > Lissotriton vulgaris. The sequence goes on along the minus strand of NC_141700.1, from coordinate 233,899,639 downwards.
AAGCGTTTTAATGTGTCAGTTTAAACACCGATTAGCTCAGGAAGCTTAGAAACATGCAGAGAAATCCTGACTCACCTCTAATGACCAATGACATTAAAAAAATAAATATCTCCTTTCTACTTATCACTATTTGTTGAATAAAAACAGAACAGAAGTTTGAACTGAAGCTGTAATTACGCTCTGTGATCTGCCTCTTACCATGGCTGCTGGCAGCAGGTATTATGACATTACAACTCAACTAATCAACTTTAGCAACTTATTACAGTTGAACAGCTATGTCATTTTATTATTACAGGTGACTAGAGATGTCACAAGTTGACTGTAATAAGGAAATTAGAGACATGCTTTTATACAAGGATTGCGGGCTTCCAGTTGTTATATGCTCGTAAATGTCAGACACGAGCCAGTTCTTTACAGAGGGAATGAGTAGGAGCAATAACAGAGGCACTACTCGCTGGACAAGAAAAGAGGCCAAGGTGTAAAATGGCTCCCAAACAGTTATCACACATAATTACACTGGAGGTGGTGAAGGTCGATTTTGGACTTGCTTGAGCGCCTCTGTCAGTGCCTGAGGTAGTCTTTAAAAGGTCGTAGGTCTCTTCATAAACATACACAGAAAGAACACACATATAGTCCCACATAACAGCCATGCAGCCAAACAGCACGCAAGCAGCATTACAGAGATGGACAGTTTCAGATGGACAGACAGATGGATGAAGAATTCATGTATCCATATCCCTTTGGCTATGTGTTGATGAAGTGCAGTTTGAGGTCCATACACAACAGGAATGTCAGTGTCCATTCAATGCTCAGCCTCTTCTTGCTTGGTGGGTAATGCTTGGCCTGCCCCCGGGTCTTTCAAATAGTGCCATCTAGTTCCAGTTCTAAGACTGCATTTCTAGTAAAAATACAAACTCCTGTGCTAATCACTCAATAACTATCATCAGCACCTACCCAAATGTGGTATCCTTCACTCGGTCATTTCCAGGAACAGCATATATCTTCTACTCCTCACTTTGTGAGCTTCGGGGCATGACAGGGTTCGCTTTCAGTCACATAGTATTCCTAAGAGAGGCCTCAGATACGCCACCAATCTCTGAATATGTTTCAAGTCATGATCAAATTTGCCACCAATGGCTTGGTAATCCACCTGTGTGAGAGAGAGTCCCTAGAGAGTAAAATAGGACTGGAGACAAATCCAGACAGAGCACCAGAGGGAGTTCCCTGCCACATTTCCTGGAACTTTGTGTCAATGCACAGTTGTAATTGTATTTTGTTTTGCACTTTGATCATTAGAGATGTAGGAAGGCTGACGTTTTCCAATAGATCCTGTTTTCAAGGAACGCGGGTGAATGTATAGTACAGTCTCCCAAAGGAAGTGGTAGAAAAGCATATTAAAGTATATTAAAAATCCTGCAAAAGAAGACAGGGGGACATTAGTATTGACAAGGGAAAGACAAGCCTTGGAACCACATAGTGATTATGTTTCTGCATAAGCACATGGGAACAATAGTGCTGAAATCACAAAGGTAAAGCTGAAACTCTGCTGAGCCAAGTTGCCGTGGGCAGGCAGTGGAATGGGCAGACCAGATGGGACCAATGTTATTTATCCTTTCTCATGTACTATATTTTTATGAATAATACTGCTCCACCGCAGGTTCTTGGCAGCATTGTCACTTGCGCTTGTCAAAAAAAAATGTGGCTAGAATCTAGAGTGAAGACAGATGGGCGGGCAGATGGACGCTTAATTGGTGCAAAGGAGAGTCCGGATTCGTGTCCACGTGAAGCTTTGCCCCTCCGCAAGGAAGATCCCATCTGAAGTGGAGAGAGTCGGTAGGTGCCAATATCTGATCAATGCTTGACATCCCTTTGTGGAATTACTTCTTTTGGGTGATGGAAAGCTTCACCCACCCAACCTTTCTGATCCTGGCCCTCTCTGCATGCACAGTAAGTAGCATATGTCAAATTTAGGGATCCCAGATCACCTCCACATGCATACAAAACAGCAGGTATCCAGAACCGGGTTTTCATTTTTAGAAATCACGATTTTATGATGTGTTCGTCCAAGTGAGAAAACAAAGGCTACAATAAAGGCTACAGCGCCCAGAACTAGAAACAAAATACAGTTCCCCTCAAAAATTGTTCAGCCTACATATTCAGTACTTTCACAAAAGGAGACATTGTAGGTGTAAATCCATTGTGATACTGCTACATGATGGTAAGTAGGAAAAGTCCCTTGCAATGGCTGGGGAGCTGGGAGAGGTCAGCTCAAGGTGTGATTTTCTTTGTGAGTCTGTGAACATTCAGAGACACTTTTGTTTGTGAGCACTCAAAACCTTCCACCTAACTCATTCTCACCTGGAAATGGTTGTAGATTTAGACCAGTCAAGGGACGCCCATTCATAGGAGTATATGCACAGTGGTAGATTTAAAACGTTTTGTGAATAATGTTCGTCGTATATGTACAGTGGTAAATATGAAGCTTTTTTGAGAATCATTTTCATCATGGTTGGCGCAAAGGTAGATCTGGCAATCCTAGATTCACACTGCTATTTTCATGTGGCAATCGTACCACCGTTTGTACGCCAAATATTAATTTGCTGCATTTAATGTACATTAAAGGGAAATAAAGCTCAAAGGAAGAACCATATTTGGGCATTTTGCACCAAAGTAATTGATGGCTCATCAAAGCTTAGATATGCTTATGTTTGCTGATAAATGGCCCAATTTAACACATTTTATAGGGGGCACCTTGTTTAGGTCACTGCAGTGGGATGCCATCAAGACAATGCCCCTTTCCTGTCTGCGGCACAGACAATCCATTGAGAGTAGCAGAATGAGGGACAGAAGCTACAATCCATTCTTGAAGTTAGTTGAGGTTTCTTGCAAAGATGGGGAGCGATGTTGTCTATCTGAGGTGGAGCGAAAGGTCGTTCCAGGCTCTGGCCGCGCGGAAGGCATAGGAGTGGCCTCCCGATCTGGTCTTTCTGGTGCTGGGGACCATGCTGTAGGAGAGCTGGGCTGATCGTAGGGTCCTTTGGGGTGCGTGCAATTTGGATAGGCTGTTCAGGTATGCTGCTCCGGTGCCGTGGAGGGCCTTGTGAGTGTGGGTTAGCATCTTGAAGGTGACTCTAGCTTCGATGGGGAGCCAGTGAAGTGTGTGCAATTGCTGGGAGATGTGGCAGTGTCTTGGCAGGTTTAGGACCAGTCTTGCGGCGGCTTTTCTGGATGTTTTATAGCTTGTGGATGTGTTTTTTGTTTATTCAGGCATAGAGTGAGTTGCCGAAGTCGAGCCTGCTGGTGACCAGGGCATGAGTGATGGTCTTTCTGTGTTCGAGGGGGATCCATTTGAAGGTCTTACATAGGATGCGGAGGGTGTGGAAGCAAGACGACAAGACGGAGTTGATCTGGCAGTCCATTTTGAGCTCGGAGTCCAGAATGATTCCCAGGTTGTGTGCCTGGTCCGTGGGGGTGGGTGAGATTCCGAGGGCGGAGGGCCACCAGGTGTCGTTCCAGGCATCAGGGTTTGGGCCTATGAAGAGTACTTCCGTTTTGTTGGTGTTTAGTTGTAGGCAGCTGTTTTTCATCCATTTGGCGATGGCTTCCATGCCTTCTCGAAAGTTGTGTCTGGCGGTGTTGGGTTCGTTGGATAGGGAGAGGATGAATTGGGTGTCATCTGGGTATGACACAATGTTGAGTCCATAGGTTCGGACGATGGGGGCGAGCGGAGTCATGTAGACGTTGAAGAGTATAGGGCTGAGGGAGGGTCCCAGAGGAAAGGAGGGAGTCTGACCCGCTGCGTTCTGCCCGAGAGGAAAGTGCGGATCCAGTCGAGGGCCTTGTCTTGGATCCCTGCGTCGTGGAGTCTGCATATTAGGGTGCAGTGAGAGACTGTGTCGAACATCGCTGAGAGGTCGAGGAGGATGAGGGCTGCTGTTTCTCCTTTGTCCAATAAGGTACGGATGTCGTCTGTTGCGGCGAGGAGGGCAGTTTCCATACTGTGTTTTTTTCTGAAGCCGGATTGGGAGGAGTTGAGGATGTTGTACTCTTCGATGAATGTGGCGAGTTGGCTGTTGGTGGCTTTCTCAATGACTTTCGCTGGGAACGGGAGCAGGGAGATGGGTCTGTAGTTTTTGAGGTCGGTGGGGTCCACCGAGGGTTTCTGCAGAAGGGGTTGATCTCAGTGTGTTTCCAGTCATCAGGGAACGAGGCGGTTGCCAGAGAGTGGTTGATGGTGTGGCAGAGCATGGGTGCGATGGTGTTGGCAGCTCTGTTGAAAATGTGGTGGGGACAGGGGTCCATGGGGGTCCCAGAGTGGATTGACTTCATCGTCTTCAGTGTGTATTCGATGGTGAGGGCTGTCCAGTTGTCGATTGCTGGCGTCAGGGTGGTTGGTGAGGGTTCAGTGTGTTGGTTGTCTTCGTCGCAGTTGTCGTAGATGCTCTTGATTTTGTGGTGGAAAATGGTGCTGAGTTTGTCGCAGAGGTCTTGCAAGGGAGGGATGTCGGTGGACTCGCTGGTGGGTTGGGCAAAGGTATTTTGTTCTTCCTTCTCTCCATTGGCCTTTGTCTTTTCCTTCTTCCCCTGTTCATCCACAATACGTCATTTCTTCTTGCCATCCACCTCTCCATCCATTCTTTCCTTACATCTATCATCTATCTTTTCTGTCCATCCATTCATCTTTCTCTCTATCCATTCATCTTTCTCTCTATCCATCATCCTTCCATCCATCCTCTGTCCATCCATCCCTGCATCCATCCATTCATCCATTGCCCATCCTTCTCACCATGTCCCTGTCTCTCCAACTCTCCTTTCTGTCCTTCTACCGCCTCAGATTGTATTTATGAGTTTCTTGGAGGCCAGAATCTCCAATCAAATTCGAAGTACCCATAAACAACAACGTAAATGTTTCATGTTGCATAGAACTGCACGGGTTCACACACCCTTCACAAAAACTGCTAAAGTTGATTAATGATGCCCCTGATGCCAACTCTGCTACCTACCAACTTGGTTACATCTGTATGGCTATCTAAAAACAACCCAGATGCTTCACTTTCACCTTTTTTCGATGCTGAGATCCAAGAAATCATGAAGCTTTGAAAGACATGGACAGACACGTCAGTAGTGGTTGCTAAGATGTGCGTCTTATTACAATGGGGACACCAAGCCTCCTCCAAACATGAGGATTGGCTTAGAAACTTGACAACACACACACGCATACCGTATACCAACAGAATCTCTTTAATTTGATTTGGTATCCCTTCCTTTCCTTTCACGTTCAAGTTAATCCGAAAATGCCACCCTGGATTTACTTGTCAGTTCCTATTTACCTCCCTCCTGGTTGTTACTGTATAATCTCGTTTTGTAGAACATGAAAAAATTAAAGGTTCAGTATGACTCAATTCATGTTGGTCTGCTTACTGCAAAAGTAAGCACCACTTTAGATCTGTCAAGACGAAAGAATCTTGCCTTATGGTTATTCGTTACCTATAGACAGCTTATGATGACTAGGCCTTCCCCTCTGGACCCATTTATTGGTCTAGGACTCTAGAAGTTTTGAGTTTTTATTCATCTTCTTTTGGGCCCTGCATTGTGTTCCTGACAAATGATTCTTGAAGCCAGGTGTACAATGCATGTAATACTTTACTTTAAATCTGATTGATGGACCCCCTCTGCTCCTTAAATTTACCATTTTGCAATAATCACAAATTTGTATTGGAAATGTTAACAACATTATTCAAAAAGAGTAACTGGGACTTGTACAGTTGGAACATCAGTAGACTGAAGTAAAAGGAGTTTGAATAATTATGGTGTTAGTTTATAGTTGTCATGACGTCCTCCTCTTTGTCTTAGTTGTGAGTTAAATTGATCCCAGGTGGATTCTTTAATTCAACTTCACAATCAGAGGAGGGTGGTGATCGACAAAAATGGTGAGGCAAGTGGGCGACCTAAATGCAATAAAAAAAATACAAATAAACGAAAACATTTATAAACTGTAAAAGTTCACTTACCTTAGTTTGCAGCACGTTCTTCATGTTCTCCAGTTCCCGGCTCCATACTCCTCCGAGCGCGTGGTCCCACAGCTACCAAATGTCCTTATCCAATCCAGATGCTGCTCTCATGCAGTTAAACAGCATGAGTGAAGCATCTGGGTTGGCTTGGGCAAGCTGCCTCAGTGCTCCAAAGGGCGATGAAGGCATCTACTTGCTCTCCAACCCAGCTGTCTAAGACAGCTGGGTTGGAGACTTTGAACTGCCATGTTGTTCTGGCCGTAGCAAGGTAGGCGGCCACACCGACATGAGCACTTCAAACTAAAGGGGCCACTCGTCATTGCTGCCAAACAGCAGCAATTACGCTCTGGCCCCGTCCTACCCTCTCTGTTTGGCAAAAAGCTGGAAAAATAAAATGGTAGTTAAATCTTTTTATTACCATTTTGTTTTTCCCGCTTTCTGTGCTGCAAAGTGTGTGGGGCGGTGCTTATGGAGGAACCTCGCTCCAGCCTCGAGTGGTCGCTCCCCTGGCTTCTTAAAAAGCGATCTGGGACAAAGTTTCACTTCTATAGCGCCAGGATAAATATAGCGCTTTCATAGCTTGGCTTGCTCTGTTTTTTTCATCTGTGCACTGTTGTTGTGTTCTCCCCCAGCGTACTGTTGTTGTGATAAATATAGCGCTTTCATTGCTTGGCTTGCTCTGTTTTTCATCTGCGCACTGTTGTTGTGTTCTCCCCCAGCGTCCTGCTCTGCCCTCCCCTCCATTTTAACGCTGTTGTTGTTGTGCTCCGTTCCCTTTAACCCGCCCCGCCTCCCAGCTGAGACGCCCTCCCACTACCATTATAGAGCGCCCCCTGTCCTCGCCGCGACGTGATCCACTCCTCGCTCCAGCCTCGAGTGGTCGCTCCCCTGCCTCAGCGCTGCAAAGCGGTAACGTGGTTTGGCTTCTGAAAAAGCGATCTGGGACAAAGTTTCACTTCTATAGCGCCAGGATAAATATAGCGCTTTCATTGCTTGGCTTGCTCTGTTTTTTTCATCTGCGCACTGTTGTTGTGTTCTCCCCCAGCGCACTGTTGTTGTGATAAATATAGCGCTTTCATTGCTTGGCTTGCTCTGTTTTTCATCTGCGCACTGTTGTTGTGTTCTCCCCCAGCGTCCTGCTCTGCCCTCCCCTCCATTTTAACGCTGTTGTTGTTGTGCTCCGTTCCCTTTAACCCGCCCCGCCTCCCAGCTGAGACGCCCTCGCCCCTCCCCCTCCACTATCCATATATGACAGCTCCCCCCGCGCGCAGCGTTCACGCGCAGCGACCGCGCCCAATCCGCGCCGAAGGTGCGCCAAAGGTAAGCCCGTCTACGCCCGTCCGCGCCTGGACCGCGCCCAGCGCCAGACCCCCTGCCCCTCGCGCTGCCCAGCCCTCCCGCATTACCTACGATGCCGCCACCCTCCTAGCCCTTGACCCCGGTCGCGCCCCCAACTGCGTCCAAGCCGCTCCTGGACACACCCATGGACCTTTCTCCTGCTACTCCTGCAAATTCAGCGGCACCGACAACATCTCCGCTACGATCACACCACAGACTCTCGACCCCAACCACCTACAGTGCATCCTTCTCAACACCCGATCGGTCCACAGACACACCATTGACCTATGGAATCTACTAGACACCATCTCTCCAGACGTCGCCTTCCTAACAGAAACATGGATGAACGCTTCCTCCGCCCCAGACATCACCATTGCCATCCCTGAAGACTATAAGATCACACGCAAGGACCGTACCGGCCACACAGGAGGAGGAATCGCTATCGTCCATAAGAAATCAATCCGCATCTCAACCAGCTCTGACGCCAACCTCGCTAACTCCGAACACCTTCACTTCCAGATCCACATCGACCCCAAGACCATACTCAGAGGCACCCTCCTCTACAGACCACCAGGTCCCCGCGCAAAATTCAGTGAAGACATCACGGACTTCATCACCCCACACGCACTCCCCTCCAAAGACTACATCCTTCTGGGAGACCTCATCTTTCACCTAGAAAAGATCAACGACCGCAACACCGCCACCCTCTTAGACAACCTCGCCAACCTCAGACTTAAACAACTAGTCACTTCCCCCACCCACATCGCAGGTCACACACTCGACCCCATCTTCACCTCCAGCAATCATGTCTCCTTCAGCCACACTACGGACCTCCTCTGGACTGACCACAGCTGCGTTCACTTCACCTACAACAAGCCCAAACCCACCAACCACCTCCAACCAACTCTGCAAAGAAACTGGAACAAAATCACCACGGACCAGATCTCCGCCTCGCTCCTTCTAAACGCCCCAGCCCACTCTTCTAACGCAAACGAAGCCGCCGCCAACCTCACCCTATGGTTATCCAACACCGCCGACACCCTAGCACCACTGAAAAAACGTCAAAGCAAACCTGGCAGCAAAAAGGCCTCATGGTTCAACGATGATCTTAAGAAGTCCAAGAAACTCTGCCGCTCCCTTGAAAAGGCCTGGAAAAAAGACCCAACCACTAGCACCAAGGACGCCTTCAAAAACGCCACCCGCACTCACCACCAACTAATCCGAAAAGCCAAGAAAACAGCATTCAAGGATCGACTTGACAACAACGCCCACAACAGCAAGGAACTTTTCAACATCGTCAAGGAATTTTTCAATCCCTCGGCCAACTCCAACGACATCACCCCCTCTCAAGCCCTCTGCGACTCCCTAGCCTCATTCTTCCACAACAAGATTGCAGACATCCACAACAGCTTCGACAACCAACCCGGAAACCAACCCACCCTACCATTTGCTGAACATTCTCCCCCCCGTGAACACCCTTAACGACTGGAACCCAATCTCCACTGAGGACACAATCCGCCTGATGAATTCCATCCACTCAGGATCCCCCACAGACCCATGTCCTCACCACATCTTCAACAAAGCAGACTTCGTCATAGCACCGCACCTCCGAGACGTCATCAACTGCTCCTTCAACTCCGCCACCTTCCCGGAAGACTCGAAACACGCTGAACTCACCGCCCTTCTGAAAAAACCCACAGCGGACCCCACCGAACTCAAAAATTACCGCCCCATCTCGCTCCTTCCATTCCCGGCCAAAGTCATCGAGAAAGCTGTCAACAACCAGCTCGCCGCCTTCCTCGAAGCCAACAAATCCCTCGACTCCTCACAATCCGGCTTCCGAGCAAAACACAGCACTGAGACCGCCCTCATCGCAGCAACAGACGACATTCGAACTCTACTGGACAATGGAGACACAGTCGCCCTCATCCTCCTCGACCTCTCTGCAGCATTCGACACAGTCTGCCACAGCACCCTTTTACAACGCCTCAATAACATCGGAATCCAAGGAAAAGCACTTGAATGGATCACCTCGTTCCTCTCCGGAAGAACCCAGAGAGTCCGCCTTCCACCATTCAAGTCCGAGGCCACTGAAGTCATCTGTGGCGTACCACAAGGATTCTCACTCAGCCCCACCCTCTTCAACGTATACATGAGCCCCCTCGCGGCCATCGCCCGCCAACACAACCTCAACATCATCTCTTACGCGGATGACACTCAACTAATCCTTTCTCTCACCAATGACCCCAGCACCGCCAAAACTAACCTACACGAAGGAATGAAAGAAGTTGCCGAATGGATGAAACAAAGCCGTCTGAAACTGAACTCAGATAAAACAGAAGTCCTCATCTTAGGTACATCCCCCTCTGCATGGGACGACTCCTGGTGGCCGGAAGCCCTCGGAAAAGCACCCATCCCGACAGACCACGCACGGAACCTAGGCGTCATCCTGGATTCTTCACTCTCAATGAACAGACAAGTCAGCGCCGTATCCTCTTCCTGCTTCAACATTCTTCGCATGCTCAGAAAAACATTTCGCTGGATCCCCACCGAAACAAGGAAAACAGTCACCCATGCTCTGGTCACGAGCCGACTGGACTACGGAAACACCCTCTACGCAGGCACTACCGCTAAACTCCAGAAGAAACTCCAACAAATCCAAAACGCCTCAGCCAGGATCATATTAGACATCCCACGCAACGAACACATCTCTGGTCACCTTAAAGACCTCCATTGGCTACCCGTCAATAAGAGGATCACTTTCCGACTGCTAACCCACGCACACAAATCACTCTACGACATCGGACCAGAATGCCTCAACTCACGACTGTCCTTCTACACCCCCTCCCGCCAACTACGTTCTTCCAGCCAAGCCCTCGCCACGGTACCTCGCATCAACAAGACCACCATGGGAGGCAGATCCTTCTCATACCTGGCTGCTAAAACATGGAACTCACTCCCCGCTTACCTTCGCCTTACCCAGAACCACCTAGCATTCAGAAAGCAACTTAAAACGTGGATATTTGACAAGTAATCCTCCTCTCCTTTCTAAGCGCCTTGAGACCCCCTGGGTATGTAGTGCGCTATATAAATTCTCTGACTTGACTTGACTTGACTTATGAGAGACCCCAGACAATGGACTGAAGATATGCAATTGCAACTCGTTAGGAGCCAAGTTTGCTATATGTGGACAAAAATTGTGAAATAAGTGTATTTCATGGTACATGACTTTTGCTCCTAAGAAATTAAGCGGGCCTGATTTTTGGATTGAGAACCAGAAGCTGCCATAGAAACCTTTGCAATGTTAACCCCATGGTACCCAGTACAAAACAAATTAGCGCTGCCTGCGGCTCCTGTTTTTTTTTGTTTGTGGTGTGTGATCTCGCTGCAGCAAATGTGAGAACCAGCCCTTATTATCATAATCCAGAAATAAATCTTTCACCTTCATTGTGCTTCAGTCCGGTCCAAGTCAGTCACGATCCAGACATTGGGGCCAGAATATACCTTGGTCGGACTGGCCTGTAGGGCAATCAGCAGTGCCTGGATAGCTGGTCTGACAGGTTAGTCTAAAGGCTGTTTGTCTTGGCTGTTTGTAGGCCTATTTTATGATCTGCTGGACCCAGTTATTTCCTGTTGTTTCCTTAATAATACAACAAACATTGACTGCAGCAAGCTAAAATCAATGCAGTCTTCCATACCTTGCAAAACGTATACAGTGTGTCCTTAATAGTTCAAAACTGCTCCAGTTCGTAAACGCGGGGCACCTATTTAGCAACCTAATTCACTAATGGAGGCCGCTTGTATTTTGGGGCCGGGCCTATTTTCTGTCCGAGGCCGACCCTGGGGTATACAGCCATCATTGGGTTAGACCCTACTAGGTCGCCTGCTTCACCCTTTCTGATTCAAGTGCAATTCTAGGAGAAAGGGCTAGAAGCAGCACGAGGACGGAGGACCTGAAGAAGTAGAGGGGGTGGAGAAGGGGGGGGGGGATAAAAAAGGATGAAAGGAAGAACCAGGAAAAGGGATGAGAGATAAAAAAAATAGTAAACAAAAACACATTCCTTCTTTAACTGGAAAAACGCAATGGAAATTGCACGGTCTTTAGAGTACATCGCGGTTCAAACACAGTGGCCTCCCACTTTAGGGAGATAAAAAGTAAGACTTGTGAAGAGCAGAAGGTCCTTGCGCTCGCTTTTCGTACAGTCGATACAGCACTGTCCGGTGTCAACACTCACGCGACAGCTCGTTAATAGAATCTAGTTTCCAAGCATGCGGTGCTAAGTTTATGATCCCGGCCCCTCTTGAGTACAAACATTAGGCAGCTCGCGTCGTCTGATGAGAAAAGCGCCACTGGAAAATGAATTACGGGATCTAAAGGTCACCCGTTAGCACAACATCACGGCTGAAGCTGCACTGAAAATGCCACTGCATTCATTTCCCCTGCAGGACAAGGTTTCGCCTCAGCTCGCCCTCAAGGAGAACACCCTTGCCTCTATTAAACTGTGTCCCCAGAGCCGAATTCGATTTAAGTTAACTTCATTACAGTCCTATTGATTAAAAAAAAAACAAGGAAAAGCAGAGACATCGAATTTGATTGCAGTCAAGTATTATCCTGATGCTGTCTGGGCGTTTCGAAGCTGTCCCCTGGCATAGAGTCTGTGCGGGTTTTCCAGCCGTACCTTTAATTTTCAGTGTTTTAGCCCTTTTGGGGCAGAATTTAGCAGTTGATGCACAAAGATAAAAAAATGTGTATATATAGGCTTTTTCTTCCTAGTGAATACGTTCACATTTCTAACAATGTTTCTACTTTTCAGAATTCTAAAAAGAACCTGTAGAAGTACCACAAAAAAGTAGTTATGATTTCTACTGTCTCACACATGTATAACAATTTATGCATGTGAAATTTAAAGCAGGTGCATGAATCCAGATGTAAAAATGTCATGTCAATGAATAGTTAACTATTTATATTCTTTTTACATTTGAAGTGTATGGAGTGCGCACCATTCATGGTTAACATATAGTATACTATACTTCCTTGAAAGGATTTGAAGTCAGCCTCTTTAAGCCAGTAGTTCTTTTGCTCCAGAAAATATCAAGCATTGGCAATCACATCTTGGATCCACCCACAAAACTATTTATGTCTCACTGTTTTTATTTTGGGTGTGTGAGTGTGTTAATATGGAAATTCTATGCTTTTATTGATAAACATGAAATCTCATCCTAATTAACCTCTTAGGTGCTGCGCCTATTCCAACGGCCGACGGCACCACTACCTCAGGAGTGCTGCCGTCGGCCGTTGGACGTTCGAACCTCACCTGCGCAATGGAACGTTCAGCACTGGAGCTGGACGTTCCATAGCTGCTAAGAGGCTAATAGAATCACCTGTTCTGAGCTCCACATCAACCTCGACTCAAAAATATGTAGTCAAGCAGGCCCTGAGATCTAGGCCCAGGATTACTGATTGATAAGTCGCAGTTGGGAGAGTGCGTAGCTGACAGGCAAACACTCGGGCAGGAAACTTTTAATGAATCCCAGAGATAGGAACAGAACCATTACAATGGTCATGGGAGATTGCCCAAATAAAGCACACAAGGCTGAAGGGGGTACGTGCGCCAAAAAATATCAATAAGTCAGATGCCCCATGAGTTAGGAACACATAGCCAATGAGGACCTAGTACACATAGTGATCATGTGCTCCCCATGCTGGACATCAGGACACAGTATCTACTGGCCATACTGGGTCGAAACGAGGTCAAGACCCACCTGTTGTAACCATTTGAACATTTATGACTTCAAAGACAGGGGGGACCGGACACGCAAGCATATCTTTACCTGAAGCAAGGTCTGAGACGCGAGAGGTTGCTGACAGGCTGAGGAAACCGCGAAAGGAGGAATTCACCACAAACACCGCCACCAGTCGCGCCGCCGCTCTGGGACTTCATATCCCGGCAGCCTCAGCGGCGGCGCGTTCCCTGACGCGTAACACGCGCCGGGAGGGGCTATTAAATCTGCGAGCCCTCGGTGGAGCGGGGGGACCGGACACGCAAGCATATCTTTACCTGAAGCAAGGTCTGAGACGCGAGAGGTTGCTGACAGGCTGAAGAAACCGCGAAAGGAGGAATTCACCACAAACACCGCCACCAGTCGCGCCGCTGCTCCGGGACTTCATATCCCGGCAGCCTCAGCGGCGGCGCGTTCCCTGACGCGTAACACGCGCCGGGAGGGGCTATTAAATCCGCGAGCCCTCGGTGGAGCGGGGGGACCGGACACGCAAGCATATCTTTACCTGAAGCAAGGTCTGAGACGCGAGAGGTTGCTGACAGGCCGAGGAAATCGCGAAAGGAGGAATTCACCACAAACACCGCCACCAGTCGCGCCGCCGCTCCGGGACTTCATATCCCGGCAGCCTCAGCGGCGGCGCGTTCCCTGACGCGTAACACGCGCCGGGAGGGGCTATTAAATCCGCGAGCCCCCAGCGTTGCGGGACGCGAGCGGGACGCCCGGGGCTAAGCCCGGGCAAAGGGCGGGCCCTCTACGGCCCTCTAAGGCCTGACAAGGCTTGGCTTGGCTACCCCCATTACGTGAGTAGTAGTCTATTACTTCCCTCGACCACCGATTATGGCTAAATCTGTTACAGATGCTCAAACTCATGCAGAAGGTGGCCCTATTCTGGGTCCTCTGGATAAATTCTTTTTCAAAGCTACTGCTGAAATAGATAGAGACCTGGCTTTGGCCGAGCGCCGTATCGCTCGGCGACTATCCATAGAGCACCTCAAAAATACCACTCTGGACCCATGCCTCACACCCACGCCTGAGGTTTCTCCACCAAATCCTACTCTGGAAAATACAGATGAAGACCTAATAAATACGGACAATGTTCCTTTACTTTTTCAATCTTATTTTCCCCCGAAAAATGTTTTATCTGGTCCATCTCCACCAAAGTTATCTATCATTACTAATACTGCATGTATTGATCTTATCGATCTTGTTACCCCAAACCTGCCAAAGGTCGCAGAGCTCGATGTTCCTGACTTAATAGAAGTACCATCATCGATGGGGACGGAAAAGCTAACAATGTTTCATCCATCGCCCCTTATACCAACGCTAGAAAAAATTTCGATTCCCATAAATCAATCTAAAAGGAAACAGGTCATCATTCGATCACCTCCAAAAAAGCGCCGAAAAAGAGGTTCAGTTAAAGCAAACTCCCTAGCCCAAAAGACTTCTAAGGACTTACTTACTAAGGAATTGTTACAAATAGTAGAAGGGACATCCACCTTACCTCGAGATACACTGACCTCTTGTGTCCCTCCTTCCATTAAAGACTTTGTGGACGCAATGGAACACCTTATGAAGGCGCTACTAATTCCAATAGTTGAGAGAGTGAGGAGAATAGGAAGCCAGGTGGACACCCTTATAGGATGCTCGACCCAAATCCGAACAGGTAAAAAGGATTCAGCAGATGCTTCTAGTTCTAAAAATGGAGAGAAAATCCATAATACAGGAAAAATCACCAAGGTCTTAGCAGATGCCCCAAGTTCTACAGATGGAGAGAAAACGCCCAACATAGAAAAAACGACCACGGTCCAAAAACCTATGAAGGACCTGAGACCCTCTACTCAACAAACAGGTTCAACCATGACGAGGCCAGTAAATAAAATCCCAGTTTCCCCATCTAAAGCGTCTCTCAACACACAGGCGCAATCTGCACAAATAAACTCCCTTATGGCTTCTGCAAGAATGGGCAACACAAAAACTAAATCAGACATGACTAAGACCGTCCTACTCCCGAAAAACGGCCACGTGAAAGGAATGTCGATCTACCCCCAGCTGCATCACAAAACGTTATTGTTTTAACGGGGGTTCTCCCATTATCAGTTACAGGAGGTCATGAAAACCACAGTAGTCTTAAAAATAAGGTGATTTTTTGGCTCAAAGAAAACAGACCTCTACCTCCCCACATAAATGGTGACATAATCATGGTGAGAAGAACAAACTGGGTCGGTATTCGCCCTAAAGATATAGAGGGCGACGTAATAATCATCACTTTCAAAGATCCTAGAGTCACCACACATATTACTGATTGGTTCTCAGGTTTTAACAGCGGACCAATAATACCCAAATCACTTTCTTACTTTTACCCTGAAGCCCTAATGCCCCCAAAGTCATACCAATCCAAATCCCATTTTGACAAGTTCTCTTCTGAACAGTTTAGAAGACCAACTCAAAATAAACATCCCTTAAGGTATGCAGTAGGGGATCATATACTGCCCCCTTATAGTGACTACCAAAATAGTGAATATATGTGGGAAAGTAAACGATTTCCGATTTCAAGACATTACCCTGTGGGATATGCTCAAGGTCCTCGACTCATAACCCCATCCTGGAATTTTGCCTGTCACAATTATTATGAGCCACTCTACGGTCTTGATGACGTAGAATGACTCTCTCAAAGGAAAGAAGATAATTGGGGTAGCGAGAAATCTGCTAGTATAACCATCAATGAATCCCCCATTCAGGGTTATCCGGATGATAGGACTATTAAAAAACCTCTAGAAAACGGGGCGGAAATAAGAGAAAAAAGTAATAAATGGGGCACAAATAAAACAACGCCTCGTTTGGGGCCAAAATCCATTGCTAATATACTCTCTACCCATGTGGAAAATAGGAAAATAACATCCAAACTGCAGATCCTTTCATGGAATCTGGCAGGACTTTCTTCGAAAGTTATACAACCGGACTGGTTAGATGCGATAAACCTTTATTCTATCTTGTGTTTCCAGGAAACTTGGGTGATTTCCCCTATTCATCTACTGGGTTTCCAGATGTTTCACTCACCGGCGATTGTGAGTAATCAGGGTAGACACAAAGGGGGACTCTGTACATATATTAGCGTTGCTGTTGGCCACAGGATTATAAAAACGCTACTCAGAGCTTCATTCCAAATAATTGTTATGGATATTGGCCCATCCCTCCTACTGCTAATTGTCAACTTTTATAATAATATGGCCTTAGAGCAGTTGGAGAAAGTTTTGGACGATTTACACCATGCGCTGCTAACAATCAAAGAAACTTTTGGGGGTGAGTGTGCAATAGCATTTATGGGCGATTTTAATTGTCACATCTGCCCAAACGCCTCAAAAGACGTGTGTGATATTTTTCAGACACAGGAGTTTGATCCTGATGACGCCACTTCTAGCCACTTCCAACATTCAAGATCAGGGGAGCCACTAAACAATTTCTTGGCCTCATTCAATCTACATTTTGCAAATGAATTACTTTTCACCCCAAGATTTTTCAAACCAACCTTTCATGGTAGAGGAACAAACTCTATTATAGACTTTATACTTTTTTCAAAAAATCATGCCCCGTTAATACTCTGCTGGGACACTCTTGACCACCTACATAGCGATCATTATCCTCTGTCTCTAATTGTCGAGTTACCTTCTCCAACTACCATACAAAATAACTCTAAAGTTAATTATGAACAACCTATCAAAATGGGGGCTACTAATGGATACTCTATCAAATGGGACAAAATCAACCCAACTAGCCTCCTGAAAAACCTAGTGAACAAGAGGAGGGAGGAGGTATATATCTGTCTGTCCATCACTGAAAAGCCCCATGTCATTCGTGAAGCTTTCCTCAAAATACAGGCCACTTTAAAAGAACTACTGACGCGTCAGTTCAAGACAGGACCCATCGCTCCAAAAGGGTGGTTCGATAAAAACTGTTCCAGGGCTTTAAAGTCATTAAAAAATCTGTTGCATGTGACACCAAAACCACTCATAGAAATACGCCAGGCTAGACTTCGATACCGTCTAGCCATTAAAAATAGAAAAAAGGCACTGAAGGCGGAAGCATGGCAGAACTTGGTGACAACGTCCGAAAACCGGGACATATCAGCCTTTTGGAAATTCATCAACACCCCTCTTCCATGGGTAAAAATGCCAGAGAGGAGTCTGGACCTGGCAATCGATGGTGAGACGTGGGCAGCTTACTTTCAAAAGCTATATAGCAATCCCATATCCTCAAATAACTCTACATCAGAGCAAATTCCTCCATCAACTATAAGACCTTTCTGGGAGAGTCATTCCAACATCGTTTTCTCGTATGAGGAGGTTGAGCTGGCTATTAGGGAGAGCCCAACTGGGAAAGCACCAGGCCCGGATGCCATTCCAGCAGATGTTTATAAAGCAGAAATAGAACTTTGGGCCCCCTTATTGACTTCTGCTTTGAACTCTGCAAATGCCTCTGATCATTTTCCATCATGGGCCGAGGCAATAGTAATACCCATTTTCAAAAAAGGAGACAGGCACTCTCCATCGTGCTATAGGCCCATCTCCCTGCTTGACACCCTAATGAAGATCGCTGGGCGCATCATCTTGAAACGTTTAACCAAATGGACGGAAGTTGAGAACATACTGTCAATCCTACAATATGGCTTCCGGTCTGGCAGAGGAACAGTAGAACAGACCCTCAATTTACATCTCATCATGTCCAAATATGTCGACATCAAGAAGAGAAGCCTGTACATAACGTACATAGATTTAACCTCAGCATTTGATTGTGTCCTTCATGAACAACTATGGGATACTCTAGAACAACTGGGGATAGATCCATCAATCCTCCTTTTCATTAAGGCCCTGTACAGAGATGCTGGAGCCAGAGTCAGATTTGGCCCAAAGGGAGAGTCTTCGCCAAGATTTAACATCAATAGAGGGGTCAGGCAGGGGTGCATTTTAGCTCCTCTGCTTTTCTCGCTCTATATAAACGCCATTGGCGAACATTTGAAAAACATCGAATGTGACTTCCCAAAAGTAGGAGGTCAATCCATCCCAATCCTACTATATGCAGACGATGCGGCAATTCTCTCCCAAACAAGAGTGGGGCTACAAAAAGCGGTTACGGCATTTACTGCTTTTATGAATGATAGGGGCCTGAAAGTGAACATAGGGAAAACCTATACAATGCTATGTAGTAAGAAGTACAAAAAAATCCCATGCCCCGTATTCATTGAGGACCAAAGATTGGAGACAGTGGAGGATTTTACATACTTGGGTATATGTCTGCATAGAAAAGTATCCTGGCAGTCGGCAGTTGAGAAGAGGAAACTCGCGTTTGTTAGAGCAATCGGCGGGGTTCGAGACTTTGCTGGAAAAATAGGGGGGAGGCCGGTAAAACAGCTTATCACTATATACAAAGCAAAATGTGCCTCAACAGCAACCTATGGGGCCGGTCTTTGGGGAATTGATAAAAATATTTCATCGATACAAAAAGTGGAAAACTACTTCTTAAGGTATCTTCTGGCTACATCAAAAGCAACTTCTGTGTATATGATGCACATTGAGCTAGATCTACCGTACATATCAGATATAATCAAAGTCGAGCCCCTTCTTCTGTGGCATAAAATCTGGACCACCCCCGAGACTGCTTTGAACAGAGAAGTGATATTAGACATTTTAAATCAGGAGGGGGCCAAACATTTGAATCAATCTAAATGGTTGGCCTATGTCAAAAACTTCTTTGATGAAATTGGGCGTCCAGAGTTGTTCACAGATCCTTTGGCACTGGAAAATATCTCAAGGAAAATCCTGAGAAAGACCCTAATGGATTACCTGGAAACAAAAAGATGGAACAAGCAAAAACTATATAAAAATATCCAGGCATACCAAAGGGTGACACCGTACAAGGGGCTACAACTATATCTTTCCACCGATTACTCGTGTTACTCTAGAATGTTGCTTACCAGATTAAGATTGGGCTCCTTCTTTCGTCTTGTTACATTCCCTTCTTGTAATGACTGGTCTCGTATTCTGTGTCCTTGCCCATGTGACGATACTTCATCACAATCTAATATCCATACCATCTTATTCTGTAGATATTACGTGACTCCCAGGAAAGCTCTATTGAGACCCCTACTTAAGAGATGGGGTGTGAGGTCCTGTAAAAACGCTTTTGAGCGCTTACAAGAGCTTGAAGATAGGGATGTGATTTTTATAATGGAACAGTTTTTAAAATTATTGCTTAAATTTAGGAAATGTTTAGAATGGTCTATGTGATATTGATGCCTTTTTTAACGCTTTTTTTATCTGGTTATTGTATTTTTTAGCTGACAAATTGATGTTTTTAAATTGAAATGGTACGTTTTTTTAAATTATTGACATCTTTTTAAATTTATTGCTATGTATGCTTACATGATATTTCTTTTTGAATATCGAATAAAGCTTATTTTGAACCTTTGACTTCAAAGACAGCAACCAACATTCTTCACCATATATGGGATGCCAGAAGCTTTTATGATCTGTTGTGTTTTGTATATAAGAAGGACATCTACCGATTGTAAATTGAGACAGTCCTCAGACTCCATGCCTGTAACTGTTCTCCCGGCCGTGATGTTTAATTGAACAAACTGTTCCTGTTTAGCCAAACGCCTCTTGTCTTCTGTTTTTTGTAACAAGTTCTAACTCAAGCAACAAGTGGATCTATTAACCTTCCAGTAAAAGTTTTGAGGAACTATTTGACATCTGAAATCAGTTGACGATTTGCCAATGGTAATAGGGGGTGAGAGCTGACAGACACACTCTGGCTAAGTAATGCGTTCCGCTGTGATAAATCTTCGCTTACCAAAATGGTGAACAGAAAAATAGAATCTCTAGGTCTATTACTTTGAAGACTAGTGCAATTTTATCTTTTCGCCAAAAGTTACCACACCCAGGTCACCCTCAACCCCCACCCTAGTGAACCTTACCTGACCTTCTGTTGGCACTTGACAAGTGCTGATACCAGTCCATCTAACCTGTTCTCATCTTACCAACCTTGTCTGTATTTTCATCAGTTTTGCTCTCAGAGTTATGAATTAGCTCATCCACTTCCTCCACCATTTTTAAGTTATACATTCTGTTTCTTGACATAATTTGGAGTATCCCATTGCAAACAGGAGCTCAGAGGGAAAAGACACAGGTTACCCTCCACTCACATCCATATTCTCAAACAAACCTGCTCTATATCTGATATGATGTCTCGAGCAAGACCACTGACTCATTGTCAGTGAAATTGCTCTCCCACCCTCGCAGCTCCACCATTAAGTGAGGTGCCCCTGCCCCTGCACTCTTGAGTGTTAGTGATCGAGGCCCTCCTCCACCCGCAGGTTTCCCTGCGCCTCATCCCTGGTGGTCCAGTGGACCTCTGTCTCCTTTCTCTCACTCTGCTCCTTCACTCGTTTTTCTACCCTTTCTATCTTTTACCCTTCTGCACCTTTCTGCATCTCTGCTCTTTTGTGCCTTATTTCTGCCCATTTCCCTTTCTCTCCCTCTGCTCCTTCACTCGTTTTCACTCGTTTTTCTACCCTTTCTATCTTTCACCTTTCTGCACCTCTGCTCTTTTGAGCCTTATTTCTGCTTATTTTCCCTTTTTTCTTTATCCCTTCTTTCCTCCCTTTACCTTTCCCGCCGCTGCTGCCCCCGCGACCCCCCCCCCCACCGCTACCGGCCCAATCCAGCTCCTCACCCCGCTCCCGCCGCCCAGCTGTCCAGCCCTCCCCGACCCCTACTTAATGGCGGCCACTGCGGGGACAGGCGAGCAAGACCACTGACTCATTGTCAGTGAAATTGCTCTCCCACCCTCGCAGCTCCACCAATAAGTGAGGTGCCCCTGCCCCTGCACTCTTCAGTGTTAGTGATCGAGGCCCTCCTCCACCCGCAGGTTTCCCTGCGCCTCATCCCTGGTGGTCCAGTGGACCTCTGTCTCCTTTCTCTCACTCTGCTTCTTCACTCGTTTTTCTACCCTTTCTATCTTTCACCCTTCTGCACCTTTCTGCATCTCTGCTCTTTTGTGCCTTATTTCTGCCCATTTTCACTTTCTCTCCCTCTGCTCTTTCACTCGTTTTCACTCGTTTTTCTACCATTTCTTTCACCTTTCTGCACCTCTGCTCTTTTGTGCCTTATTTCTGCCCATTTTCCCTTTCTCTCCCTCTGCTCCTTCACTCGTTTTCACTCGTTTTTCTACCCTTTCCATCTTTCACCTTTCTGCCCTTTTCTGCATCTCTGCTCTTTTGTGCCTTATTTCTGCGGATTTTCCCTTTTTTCTTTATCCCTTCTTTCCTCCCTTTACCTTTCCCCGCCGCTGCTGCCCCCGCGGCCCCTCCCCCCCCAGCGCGACCGGCCCAATCCAGCTCCTCTCCCCACTCCCGCCTCTCAGCTGTCCAGCGCTCCCCAACCCCTACTTAATGGCGGCCATTGCGCGGCTGCGGGCGCGCCGCTGGTGCACCGAAGGCGCGTCAAAGGCAAGCACGTCTGCGCCCGTCCGCGACCCTTCCGCGACCCTTCCGCGACCAGCACCAGGAACCCTGGACCTCGGCCCCGCCAACGCTACGACCCAGCAGCACTCCACGCACTCAACCCAGACTGCAACAACAACTGCAAGCTAGCATCACCAGCCGACACCCATGGACCCTTCAGCTGTCACCGCTGCCGGCACATCTGCAGCACCGCCAAGAACACGGATCCAGCACAACCCGCCCACAAGAACACAACCGAACCGAAGACCCTGCAATGCATCCTCCTCAAAGTCCGATCCCTCCACAAACACGCCACAGAAATCTGGGACCTCCTCAACAGCACCACCCCGGACGTAGCATTCTTCACCGAAACCTGGACCAACGCCACCTCAGGACCGGACATCGCCATCGCCATCCCCCAAGGATACAAGATCTACAGGAAGGACCGCCCCACCCACCCAGGAGGAGGAATCGCCATCGTCCCCAAATCCAGCCTCCGCCTGAGCACACTCCCTGACGAGCCCACAGAACTGATGGAACACCTTCACTTCAAGATACTGGCCAGCCCCACTGCCACCCTCCGAGGAACCCTCATCTACCGACCCCCTGGACTCCGCGGACCCTTCGCCAACTCCATCACGGACATTATCTCCCCGCAGGCCATCGCATCCACCAACTACACCCTGCTGGGAGACCTCAACTTCCACCTCGACAATCAACTGGACCCCAACACCACATGCCTCCTGGACAACCTCCACAACATTGGACTCTGCCAGATCGTAACCGAGCCCACGCACTCAGCAGGACACACCCTCGACCCCCTCTTCACTACAGGAAACTCCATCACCTTCAGCCACACCACCGAACTCCCATGGACCGACCATCGTTGCGTCCACTTCACCTTCAGAACACCCACCATCCACAGACACCAGCACCTGTTTCCACAAAGAATCTGGACCAAAATCACCAACGACCAGCTCATCTCCTCACTCAACAACTCCACCCCAACCATCGCGGAAAACGACGACCCCAACACCGCAGCCCGAACCCTGCATAGATGGATCTCGGACAGCACCAACACCACAGCCCCCCTCAAGAAAAACAACAATACCCGTGCCAAGAAAGCCAGATGGTTTACCACCGAACTTCGAGAGTCCAGGTGCACATGCCGCTGCCTCGAAAAGGCCTGGAGAAACACCAAATCCACAGAAGCCCACAACAATTTCAGAGCCGCCACCAACGCTCACCATCAACTCATCAGAGAAACGAGGAAAAAGCGATTGAAGACAGAATCTCCACCCACGCACACAACAGCAAGGAACTCTTCAGCATCATCAAGGAGTTCGCCCAACCTACAAGCGAGTCTACCGACATCCCTCCCTATCAAGACCTCTGCGACAAACTCAGCACCTTTTCCACCACAAAATCAAGAGCATCTACGACAACTTCGACGAAGACAACCAACACACTGAACCCTCACCAACCACCCGACACGCGGAAACCAGCGATCGATGACTGGACAGCCCTCACCACCAAAGACACACTGAAGACAATTAAGTCAATCCACTCAGGGGCCCCCACGGACCCCTGCCCCCACCACATCTTCAACAGAGCCGCTGACACCATCGCACCCATGCTCTGCCACACCATCAACCGCTCCCTGGCGACCGCCTCATTCCCCGACGACTGGAAACACGCCGAGGTCAACCCCCTCTTGAAGAAACCCTCAGCGGACCCCACCGACCTCAAAAACTACAGACCCATCTCCCTGCTCCCTTTCCCAGCGAAAGTCATCGAGAAAGCCATCAACAGCCAACTCGCCACATTCATTGAAGAACACAACATCCTCGACTCCTCCCAATCCGGCTTCAGAAAAAACAACAGTACCGAAACCGCCCTCCTCGCTGCAACAGACAACATCCGCACCCTACTGGACAAAGGAGAAACAGTAGCCCTCATCCTCCTAGACCTATCAGCGGCGTTCGACACAGTCTCCCAACGCACCCTAATACGCATACTCTACGACGCAGGAATCCAGGACAAGGCCCTCGACTGGATCTGCTCCTTCCTCTCCGGCAGGACGCAACGGGTCAGACTCCCCCCTTTCCTCTCAGACCCCACACCTACCACCTGCGGAGTCCCCCAGGGCTCCTCCCTCAGCCCGACGCTCTTCAACGTCTACATGGCTCCACTTGCCCCCATCCTCAGAACCTACGGACTCAACATCGTGTCATACGCAGACGACACCCAGCTCATCCTCTCCCTATCCAACGAGCCCAACACCGCCAGACGCAACTTTCGAGAAGGCATGGAGGCCGTTGCCAAATGGATGAAAAACAGCTGCCTACAACTAAACACCAACAAAAAAGAAGTACTCATCATGGGCCCAAACCCCGACGCCTGGAGCGACACCTGGTGGCCCACCGCCCTCGGAAACCCGCCAACCCCCACAGACCACGCACGCAACCTGGGAATCATCCTGGACTCCGAGCTCAAAATGGACCGCCAGATCAACTCTGTCTCATCCTCCTGCTTCCACACCCTCTGCCTTCTTCGTAAGACCTTCAAATGGATCCCCTTCGAACACCGAAAGACAGTCACTCACGCCCTGGTCACCAGCAGACTCAACTACGGCAACGCACTCTACGCCGGAATAAACAAAAACCTCATCCGCAAGCTACAGAACATCCAGAACGCCGCCGCAAGACTGGTCCTCAACCTGCCAAAACATTGCCACATCTCCCATCACCTGCGCACACTCCACTGGCTCCCCGTCGAGGCGAGAATCACCTTTAAGATGCTCACCCACACACACAAGGCCCTCCACGGCACCGGACCAGCATACCTGAACAGCCGGCTTAAATTCCACGCACCCCAAAGGACCCTACGATCAGCCCAGCTCTCCTACGCCGAGGTCCCCCGCACCAGAAAGACCAGATCGGGAGGCCGCTCCTTCTCCTTCCTCGCAGCCAAAGCATGGAACACCCTTCCACTCCACCTCAGACAGACAACATCGCTCCCCATCTTCTCAAGAAACCTCAAAACCTGGCTCTTCGACAGACCCCCTCCTTGATGGAATGGAACCTACACCCCCCCCACCCCTAGCGCCTTGAGACCCTTACGGGTGAGCAGTTGCGCTTTAAAAAACTCCTGATTGATTGATTGACCTGTCTCCCTTCCTGATGAGGATACTTATAGTACGCAACGCCTCTGCAGTACTAACAGGGTGTTCCTATCTCCTTCCTAAAATGCTGTCTTTGACTGTGTCTCCAACACCCATTCCAAACACCCTCTCAACTAAAAAAGTGTTGCGAAAAAAGTGTGTGAAAAGTGGGAAGGGACCTCACTGAAACAACCACCAGGTAACTGCTGACAGGTATTCATCAGTGTGTTCCACTTATCATCATTGGGCCTTCCCACTAAAAAATAAATGTGCAGGTAATGTGTTCAACTGAATAGTGAAACAATCTACAACTACCTATCAAAACCTGACCACTGAGCTAGAATCCCTACATACACTGTTCTAGCCTTCTAAAAACGATCTAGGCACCTCTTAGCACTATAGTCAACTTTATTAGTTGCTGGGTGTCTCCTCACATTAAAAACAAAGAGCTACTGTCGAGCTTCATTTCAACATATATGAAGCCAACATGTTTCATTGCCTATTACTCTTTATCAGCAACTTCTTCAGGGCTAGGGGTCAGTCCACGCCACACTGTGACTTCACAGCTTAATACCTGGTGGTTGCCAACCTCTGGCATACCTGCAGCCACCAGTTCAGAAGACGTGTGCGCAGCCACGTCTCCCGATCTCAGATGCACTCAGTCAACCAGACCTCTACCAGCGCTTTTGGTGTATTTACTTCCTGAATGCTGACCACTGACTTGACAACAAGAAGAAGCACCGTCTTCTGGACTGCACCTGGAGGACATTGGGCTATCGAAGAGAGGACTGTGACTGTGGTTCCTGGCTTGGGGAAAAGTAATTCTCAAGCCCCAGACCAGAGAGATGACTACAAGGGTCAGTCGGCTGATCCCCCTGTAAACACTGTAAACAGCACTAGGGACACCAAAACTGAACTAGTCCAACTTGTCAAGTCAATACACAATTCTGGAAAGTCATCACTGGCTGCCACTGGGTGCCCCAAGAGACCGATCCTCGATGGCCAAAAGTTGCATCTGAGTCCGCCAGACCCAGGAGTGTTGTCTGAGTGCACATTAGTTGCCTAAGAGGGACATTAGCCTCCACCAAAGGATATCACTTGTACCACTGTTCATGGGGCCGCAGGTGGACTTCTGCTGTCTTAAAGAGGACTGCAAGGGACTCTGATCTCTCTGGCTAAAGTCACCTCACCTGACCCGTGGACCGAGGAATAACCACGAAGGTACCCCCGTTGACTGCACAGCACCCAGAGCATTCTTGAGCATCTTCCATCTCCTGCATCCGCAGCATCAGGACCACTCGGTTGAAGTCTTTGACAATCACGCTGTAAAGTTTGAAACTTGACTGGAAAATGCTTGGGTGGGTGGGTAACTGTTCAAATGAATATGTCTCATTACATTGCGATGCATTACATCGTGTGCTTTTACAACGCGGTCGGTACAATGACTGCGTTGTTAGTACGCAATGCATTTACAATGGCAAATATCCTGAGAGAGTTTGGTTTCATCCCCGTATCTTACGCGGATGATACCCAGCTACTGTACCCTTTCAGGCATCTCACGAACGAAGTGAAGGTCTCCTTCTCCAATGGCATGAAGGCAGTAGCCAAATGGATGTCATCAAACTGCCTTCAATGCAATGTAGGGAAGACAGAGGTCCTGCTGCTTGGAGAAGCTAAGATCCTATGGACCCCAGATTGGTGGCCGCAAGATCTTGGGCCAGTACCTGAACCCAAACTGGTCGTGAAAAACTTGGGGGTACGCCTGGATCGAGATCTTTCTCTGAAGCAACATGCCAACTCAGTGGTGGGCACTTGCTTTCATGTGATCGGCCTTCTTCGAAAAGTTTTCCCCTTGCTACCAGATGCCACCAGAAAAACCTTGGTGCAGGCTCTGATCCTTAACCGTTTAGACTACTGCAATGGGCTCCTGCTGTCAGCCAACGAGGGAGTTAAAGCTAAACTCCAGGTTGTGCAGAATACAGCAGCAAGGCTGGTTTTAAATGCCCCTCCAAGAACGCCATCCAAACCACTCCTGGATAAATTACACTGGCTCCCTGTTCGGAAAAGGGTGATATTCAAGATCTGTTGCCTTATCCATAAGAGCTTAAATGAATTAGGGCCAACATACTGGACAGACAAATTTGTACCTTACACTCCGGTGCGATCTCTCAGGTCCAGTAACCAGCTGCTCCTAACAGTGCCAGCTGCTAAAAAAGTAAGGCAGGGTGGTAGGGCTTTGTCCCTAGCCGGTCCCACCTTGTGGAATGGATTACCCCTGTCACTTAGGAAATGCACAGAACATTAAGCATGGGCGGAAAATCCGTTCCGCTCGTGGATTTCGCGGATTTTCGGTAAATTCGCAATCCGCGAGATTCGCAAATTTCCCGCAAAATCCGCGAGCGGAACGGATTGGGTCAAAAGTTCAAGCTGACTTTTGTAACTCTTTTAGAATGGCGCCGGCAAGCTGCCAGAGCCATTCTAAAATAGTTACAAAAGTCAGCTTTAACAGGAAGCTCTAATAGATAAAGTAAAGCAGGTGCTGCTCAAATTCAGTTACACAATCATTAATCACCCCAAACTTGGGGTGATTAATGATTGTGTAACTTAATTTGACCTTCAACTGGAGCACCTGCTTTACTTTATCTATTAGTGCTTCCTGTTGAAGCTATTTCTAGCTATTTTAGAATGGCGCTGGTGGGGCTGGTGGGGTTGAGGGCAGAAGGGCACAAAAGTGGGACAGAGGGCAGAAGGGGACAAAAAATGAGTGGGGCAGAGGGCAGAAGGGCACAGAAACGAGTGGTACAGAGGGCAGATGGGCATAAAAAACGAGAGGGTGGCAGTGATTAAGTAGGCAAGAAAAAAAAAACCCTGCGAAATTGCAAAGCGCCTCACGAACACCCGCGAACACGCAAAGGGCCTCGCGAACACCCGTGAACACACAAAAATAAAAAAATCCGCAAATTCACGAATTTTGCGGATTGCGAATTTGCAAACCCGCTAATTCGCAAATTGCGAATTCGCAAAATTCGCCCATGCTTACAGAACATCTGAGTTTCAGGAAACAACTTAAGACCTTTTTGTTTCAGTCATAAATCATTTCCTCTGGACTTGCTGAAAACGCTATCTAGGTCACAGGCGCAGTGATACTCCTCCGGGAGTCGATTCCAGCGCGGTACAAACTTGTAAATAAAACAAGTTATTACAATGACTTATACTAGGACACGGGCTGGACTTAGGAATAGTATTCATCACTATTCCTACTCCAGTTTGCTCAACAGTAGGGGAGGTGTTGGAATTCATTTCCTATACCTCAGTGCTCCCTACTGCATGTTGTTGTAATGACTTGCGATGTAAATGTATCACGTACTAACAACGCCGTCGTTGTAACGACCGAGTTGTAATAGTAGCGCAATGTAATGAAAGCATTGTAAACGCTGTTTCCCGTTCGAATACTCCTTATCAACTCGCCAGACCTTCTCCCTGTCGGATTTGATATCCCAAGCAGGGCTGGAGTAGGCAAACTCAATTCTTACAAACTTTTCAAAAGTTTCTAACTTTATGATTGTTTGTTGTAAAACTGAGATTTACATTTTCTTTAAAAATCTGTATCTCCAAAACCCTTCAGTGGATTTTACTGATCTTGGGCTCTAAAAATTCATGAATATCGCATCTATTTATATAAATTGGTTTTGGATTTCTTTTGTTCCATGTGGCTTTATTATTTCATTGTTTGGTACTGTTAAATGCTTTATACTTGTTCATCAGTTTAAGCCTTGCTTCTCTCAGCCATAGCTTCCCAGGATTGAGCTTAAAGTTTTACAAATGAGCCTGACTGGGACCAAGACAGCTTTTGTGGGTGTATTACATGGTACGGCCGCACAGCCATACCATATAAGAGACTCAAATATCTCCAAAAGTCTAAAGTACAGTGAGGTGTCAGCATATGACTAAGTCAAAGGTTTGCGCCATAATACCATGAGACCATCACGGGAGACAAGGACAGGCCATGGGATGCTTCCGGCTGTCAATTAATTTCCTATTTGTCCTCTCCACTTTACGTTTTTAGCTGGTCTTGCATGTGAACTCAGAAGGGGGCACTGGTCAGGGTGGGGAGCTTCTGTATTTCTTATTGCCATGAAGCATTACAGAGTTTATGGTAAGGGCAAAATTATATACTAAAATACTGTTATCTTCAGCTCCAGCCAGACTAACTGGGTGAAGCACATGCAACAGAACGCAGGCCCGTGCCTAAGGAGGCTGATTAGGAGCACCCCAATCAACGGCAATGTTGGTTTTAACCAATCGAATTTGTCATTTCATTTGCATCAGTAAGTGATCCAAAGAAGCACAAGTGTTATGTCGCACAGATTTCTGGATCTTCTGCTATTCCAGTGAGTAAAAGCAAACCACCAATTAGGTGGTCAGAGCTCCTGCTCTGTCCATATAAACAACTGAGCAAATTGTTGTTGCTTCACCCAGGGCTTGTGACTACACACAAAAAAGAGAGTTACTACTTTTAACGACTCCCAATAGACTGTTTTTATTTCTGTAGATTGTTTGAAGGCCCCTGAAGAAGTTTACAGTGAAAGCATGACGGTTTGAGCTTTCAGGCAATGTTCGTGGGTCTCAGTTTTCATTCTTGATCTGACGCAAGTAAAATAAGAGGCAGGGAATATGTCTCTTTACTACCCCGCATTTTTTACTCCGCAAAATCTTTTACAATGAGGGCTTTACAACGCATTCCATTACAACGCATTATCCATTAAAACGCAATTTACTATAACTCCACTGGGGCATTGTAATGGGGAATGTGTTGTAATGGTTTTTGGAGTAAAGCCCTGCGTTGTAAACGTTTTTGTGGAGTAAAAAATGTTGGGTAATAGACTGTGTTGTAATGCAGTCGTTGTAAAGGATGTTTACCAGAGGTAGGTGCACGGTTTTTAATACCAAAATGATCTTGTTTTTATTTGATGCATAACCGCAGTAATTTCAAATTAATAAAACACGGAGAGCAATTGTGGAAAGATATATAGCCTCCAAACATATATCAAAGGGATGTGTGAAGATAGAGGCAGAAAGCAGTTTAAGGGTGACCGGATTATTAAGAACTGTTGTGCGAAATAAAATATTATTTTCTCAGGAATTAAACACAAAAACTCTACTTCACTTGTTATGTCAAAGAAACTTATAAAATTAATATCACTGAGAATGAGGAAAACAAACTAGAAGCTTTCCTGACTGCAGGAAATATACTGGTATATATCACTGCATATAATCAGCATGGGTTTTAAAATAATTAATGAAGAAATAAACATAGAAATAAAAAAAAATCATGGACTCAAATATTTTATACGTCCCTTTTGCCAGTAAATACCAGTGTTTCCAAAAACGAAGACTTCCTAGTTTGGATTGAACTTCATGCTTCTTTTTCCACCATCTTGCATTTATTGTCCCTTCATCTCAGATTCGCATGTCACTTTGCTTCCCTGTTTTCTCCCATTGTTGCTGTTTTCTGACCTCTTCTTTCTTACCCCTGGGTCGCCTTTCTATCTCATACTCTGAGTTAAAATCTGATGATAAAACCTAAGCCCTGTCTGGTAGAATTGTGGGTCTCTAGTTGGCTGAGGTAGGTACCTTAGTCGAAATAGGGACCCTTGCTTCTTAGTCAGGGAAAGGAAGGACACCTTCTCAGATGGCCCCTGCTCATCACCTCGGTAGCTTGGCACGAGCAGCCAGGCTTATCGCCAAGGCGAATGTGTAAAGTATTTGCAACTACGCTCTCAGTAACCCAGTGATAAACATCACAAATGGACTCCACACGAGTTTCATTAAAAACGATTTTATGTTTATAAAAATAAATATATGCAATGAGACCACACGATAAAAATCCAACATCTGCGTATTTGTAATATTTCACCTTGCCGGTTATTAGGCCAGCAAGCCCTTGTAGGTTCTTGCAGTATTACTGAGCAATTCTCGATGTTCCAATGCAGTCCTAATGCAGTGCTATGCAGTTCGTAATGCAAGAATCAAGCACTTCGCAATGTAAAAATCATGCAGTTCGTAATGCAAGAATCAAGCAGTTCGTAATGCCAAAATAATGCAATTTTTAATGTAACAATCAGGCAGTTTGTAATGGAAAAATAATGCAATTCGTAATGCAACAATCAGGCAGTTCGTAATGCAAAAATGATGCAATTTGTAATGCAACAATCAGGCAGTTCGTAATGCCAAAATAATGTACTCCGGCACCGATCGCGGTGCTCTGGATGGCCTCTATGCCACTCTTACTGACTCATGGTCAGCTACTGCCAAAATATGCCCCCAACACTGTTATGATGGAAAACAAAGTGCAGCTCCACACTCCGGCCCCAGTACTGCCACTCCGCAGCAAGTACGGGCAGAGATACGGACTTGAGCGGAGGCTCGCACAGCAAAGATTGGAGAGGCCGAGAGTGTGTAGCCGCACTCCAACCCAGGCTGCAACACACGCACGCACGCTGAGCGTTACCTGGGGGATACCGTCTCACTCTCCTCTCCTCGCTGCGAGGGCCTCCGATGCGACTTTGTTGATCTTGGGCAGTGGAATTCGGACCTCCGATGGTGATGGTTCAAGGTCTCTCCTTGGCAACGACAGGCACTGGCCGGCGGCAGTGCATTCTCACAGCTCCTCTGGGGATAGCAGTCTGGGCTGATGGCAATGACGATCGCAGCAATTCTGGTCACGCTGTTGATCGTAGCAGAGAACAAGACTGCTCCGGGACACACAATCACAGGGCAATCCTCACGAAGGTCTCAGGCTGCACGAAGCACATGCACATAGAGTCGCTGAGACTCACTTGGACTCCGGGTGCACACGATCACAGGGCAAACCCCACGAAGGTCTCAGGCCGTACGAAGCACATGCAAGTTCAAGTTCAAGTTCCAGAATTTATATAGCGCACTACTCACCCAGAGGGTCTCAAGGCGCTTGGGGAAGGGGTTCATTATTTATCGAATAGCCAGGTTTTAAGTTCTTTTCTGAAGGAGATGTGGTTCTGTGTAAGGCGGTGGTGGGTGGGGAGTGAGTTCCAGGTCTTGGCCGCCAAGTAGGAGAAGGATCTACCTCCCATGGTGGATCTTTGGATGCGCGGGATTGCGGCGAGGCCTTGATCGGAGGATCTTAATTGGCGGGTGGGTGTGTAGAAGGATAGTCAAGTGTTGAGGCATTCGGGCCCTAGCTTGTAGAGGGCCTTGTGTGCGTGGGTGAGGAGACGGAATGTTATTCTCTTGTTGACGGGGAGCCAGTGGAGGTCTTTCAGGTGGCCGGTAATGTGATTTTGGCGAGGGATGTCCAAAATGAGTCTCGCTGATGCGTTTTGGATACGTTGGAGTTTTTTCAGTAATTTGGCTGTAATTCCGGCGTAGAGGGTGTTTCCGTAGTCCAGTCGACTTGTGACTAGTGCGTGGGTGACAGTTTTTCTTGTCTCGGAGGGGATCCAACGGAAGATTTTTTGAGCATACGAAGTACGTTGAAGCAGGAGGATGCGACATCGTTGACTTGTCTGGTCATTGAGAGTGAGGAATCTAGGATGAAGCCCAGGTTGCGTGCGTGATCTGTGGGTGCTGTGCCCAGAGCCGAAGGCCACCATGAGTCGTCCCAGGCAGAGGGGGATGATCCTAGGATGAGCACCTCCGTTTTGTCTGAGTTAAGTTTTAGGCAGCTGGTTTTCATCCATTCGGCAACTTCTTTCATACCTTCGTGAAGATTGGTTTTGGCGGAGTTAGGGTCTTTGTGAGGGAAAGGATCATCTGGGTATCGTCAGCGTAGGAGATGATGTTAAGGTTGTGTTGACGCTCGATGTATTCGAGTGGACTCATGTAAACGTTGAAGAGGGAGGGACTGAGTGATGAACCTTGTGGTACACCGCAAATGACTTCGGTAGCCTCTGAATTGAATGGGGGAAGTCGTACTCTCTGGGTTCTTCCGGCGAGGAAGAAGACGATCCAGTCCAACGCTTTTCCTTGTATTCCGATATTGTTGAGGCGTTGTTTGAGGGTGCTGTGACAGACTGTGTCGAAGGCGGCGGAGAGGTCGAGTAGAATGAGAGCCACTGTTTCTCCGTTGTCCAGTAGTGTTCGGATGTCGTCTGTGGCTGCGATGAGGGTGGTTTCGGTGCTGTGTTTGGCTCGAAAGCCATTCTGTGAGGGATCGAGGGAGTTGTTGTCTTCGAGATTCACTTGGACTCCGAGTGCACACGATCATGGGGCAGTTCTTACGAAGGTCTCAGGCTGCAATAAGCACATGTACACAGCGTCGCTGAGACACACTTGGAAACTTTTATGTTCCTGAGTTGCCACAACAGGGAGCCAGCTCTCCTCGGGCCCTTGGGGAAAAGTTACTTCAGGACACATCACACAGCAAAGTCCTCTCAAGCAAGGGAACACAGCACAGAGCAAAGTCCCTTCGCCTCTACTCATTTAGATCAGCAAACTGCAGGCCAGCCCCAGAACACACAGCAAGGGTCAGTCCTTCTCGTCAGTCTCACCAGCTGTTCTTTTTTTGGCAGAGGTTCGTCTTGACCACAAAGTAGTTTTCAATCCTTTTCAGTCTTGATCAGTCCAAAGTCCAGGGGTTTCAGCTCTCATAGTGATACTTCTAAATGTCTTTGAAGTCTTTGTGTTCAGGGGGGCACTGACCCCTGTCCAAACCAATTCTGGGTGTCCCCCTGCCAGTGACACCTTTTTCCTTTAATAGTGGGAGTCTGGATCCTCAATCACTCAGCAGGAGAGGGAGCCATTGTTTCATGACAGCAGCCCAGGCCTCTTCACCTCCAGGGGCTAGTCCTCCCCACTACACTCCAGATGCAGGTCAGCCTGTTGCTGTCTCACCTCCTCCCCTGGGTCAAGACATTTCCCAGATCCTTTCACATTCAGACAGTCAATCCACAACCAGGCAGAGACACACAGAAATGTTAGAACAAAAAAAACAGCCACTTCTAAAAGCGCGGTTTCTAAACACACAATGCAAAAACCAGCTTAACGAAAAGATGTGTTATTAAATTGTGAGTTCAGGCACACTAAACGTCACCTCTCCATCTTAAGCCCATGGGAAGATAGGCTGGAAACATATTACACAGCCCTCCCCATTTTGTCCTATGGGCAAGGTGGCCTTGTAACAGTGAAAAACGAAATGGATAGTATTTCACTGTCAGCACATGGTACACACCTCAGTACATGTCCTACCTTTCACATACACTGGACCCTGCCCAGCAGAGGGGTACCCTAGACCAACCATAGGGGTGTCTGATATGCATAAAAAGTAAGGCCTGGCAAGTGGGTGCACTAGCAAATCCAGCCCATTTGTGTTCCCTTTTTTTAATTATCAGGTACCCTTGCTGTGTGTAGTGTATTCTCTGCTGCGCAGACCGATAGTGAATGTCAACAGTATATAATGGATAAAAACTGTTTGGCATTCACAGTTGAACAAATTGCTGCAATTTTAGCTGGACCATCCCTATTCCCAGATAATCCCCTGTTAGGGAATAGTTCTGTGAGAGAGGAGTGGGAAAAATTTAGCAATCTTAAGAAAAAACATATAAGGATCGCCCTACATGGGGCATTAATGTCAGAGTATTATAGAGCAGGAGCCTCCCCAGCAAGTTTACTTGTGAGAATAGAACCCAGAATTTTTTTAGATGACAAAAAGTTTAGATTGGACTGGAGCTACATAGCCAACAAGTGCACGAGGGATTGGCTAATTCTTATTATTAGCACAGCCCGAAGAGTTACTTAAGGAAATTTTAGAACTAGAAGAAAGCATCAATCGTGACAATACCTTCACAGGTGTAAAAGAACACCTCAGTAAAATACAAGAAGACCTGGACGAATATAAAAATTATATGGTGAATCAAAAGATCAAGGGGCTCCAACGTAATTTGCAGAGATATACGCATGAGTGGGCTTTTCCGTCTGTGAGTGACTCCCATTACCAGACGGGACCTGAACAGCAGAACCTAGGGGGTCAACGCAACGTAGAGGGCGGGGTGGCAGACAACAACAAAGGCATACCCCTGCCAACTGGATATACGACAATACATCGAGCGAGGAAGAACCAGAGCCAGTGCCACAGATAAATAGAGTGAGGTTTAACCAACAGGATCCTAACAACGCTGATCTTGGAGTACTTTTGCGTTCTTTTTTAGGACAGGGACAAGGGGCGAACAGGGGAACAGGCCAACAAGGAAGGGGAAGAGGACGGGGCAACCGCCCACCGCCACAATGGCAGACATACTCCCCACGACAAACTCAGAGCAGGGGGAAGAAACCACTATGAAGAGCATTATAGTCAACTTGTCGAGTCATCACCTGTCTGATAATGAGGAAAAAGTTCTAAATAAGGGACTCAGGTTTGTCCCGTCCCCCACTCATGACGCCTTCAAATGTCGAGTGGAATATCACGAAACATTTCGAAAAATTAAACTTAAAACATTTTTTGCAAAACAACCATATGAGGAGAAAGGGGGATTCAATACCAACTTAAGAAGACCCTCTACTTTCTGCCCCCCAAGTGGAGCGAAAGGACCAGAAGTGGCTGTTTTTGAGTCTAAAGTTCTGCAAGATATCGAACTTTTTGAATCTAATAATAATAAGAGGAGTTTTAAGAACATGTCCAAAACGGACTGGGAAGCAGTTAAATCTTTGCAGAATAACGCTGAAATAACAATAAAGAGTGCTGATAAGGGCGGGGCAATAGTCGTTTTAAACACCTGCGACTATGAGGCCGAAGTCTATCGATTGTCAATTACCAACCTTTGAAGAAAGATCCCACTCCTGAGTTGTTGGAAATCATAAAAAGTCTGGTTGGCCTTGCCAAACAAAACAAGTGGATAACATCTAAGGAGGCGGAGTTCCTGGTGAATAACAACCCCAGGACTCCCGCCTTCTATATCTTACCGAAAATACATAAGCCGACCTGGCCTCCGCCGGGCCGGCCTATTGTTTCAGGAATCCAGTCGGTTCTAGAGCCGCTATCGCAGTTTGCCGACTACTTCCTGCGAGAATCTGTTATCACTCAAAAATCCTTTGTGAAGGATACTATGGATATTCTTAATACATTGAGTGAAATGACATTTGACCCTTCCAAAGAAATTTTAGTTACTATCGACATTGAGTCATTAAACTCCTGTATTCCTTAAGATGCCGCGCTGGTGGCAGCAGCGCGAGCCCTAGCAGCACAGGAATGGTTCTATGATGCCCCCCAAAGCTTCGTTCTACAGTGCATAGAACTTGCCCTAACACGAAACTTCTTTTGCTACAAAGACAGCCTGTTCCTCCAGACCACCGGAACATCAATGGGCGCTACTATGGCACCGAGCTTGGCATGCATTTATGTCGGCCAGTTCGAGGAGCACGTCATCTACTCTACCACCAATCCCTTCAAAGGACATGTGCGCCTTTGGAGGAGATACATCGATGACGTGCTCTGCGTCTGGTCTGGAGATGAAATCACAATATTGGAGTTCCTTAACTGGCTGAATGGGCAAGATCAAAGCCTCCGGTTCACATGGTCCTACAGTAGGAACACAGCTGTGTATCTAGATCTGGATATTGAGGCCAGTGAGAGTGGCCTCAGAACTAGTGTCCATCATAAACCCACCGACAGAAACTCTCTGCTCTCATATGAGTCATACCATCCAAGGGCACTTAGAGACAATCTGCTGGTGGGTCAATTCCTCCGGTACCATAGGAATTGTTCCTCCACAGCTGGCTACAACGAACAGGCTAAGGTCCTCAGTAAGAAGCTGGAAGACAGAAACTACCCCGTGAGAGTCATCAAGCAGGCTAAAAAGAGGGCATTAAACACCCCAAGAAGTGTTTTGCTAGAGACCAACTCAAAAAAGAAGGATGACTGCATCCCAGTCATTATGACATATGATCCCCTAGCCACAAAAATACGGCAATCAATCAGGAAGCATTGGTCTGTGTTGTCAAGTAATGATTTCAAGATGCCACCCCCTCGTTTTGCCTTTAGAAGATCATGTAATTTAAAAGATAAGTTGGTGCATACGAGGGTAAAGCCAGGTAAGGATCTGAGAAACAACACCATCCCCAAAGGCCATTTTCCATGTGGCGGTTGCTCTGTTTGTCCGTTAACCACAAAAACATCTACTGTAACTTTACAGTCTGGAAAAGAATGGTTTCTGGGACAATTCAGCAATTGTAACACCACTAATGTGGTGTATAGACTCCAGTGTGAGTGTGGCCTTCAATATATTGGCCTTACAACGCGCAAGGTGAAACTAAGGATCCCTAGCACTATAAGAGTAGGCAAACTCACAACGAAGTTGGTCCAACATTGTCACACGAGCAAACACACATTTACATGGGTGGTGTTAGAGAAAGTGACAGGGGACTCTCAAACGGTAGATAGATTACTTGCCACGAAAGAGGCAAGATGGATCTATCAGGAGAAAAGTGAGCAGAGAGGGTTAAATGAACTCCTGGAATGGAACATATTGCATTGATATCCAGGTAGCACCTTTTGGTCTGATGTAAATGTTCTTTTGCGTTGGTGAAGAAGCGCATGATAATGCAAAGATATGTGTTAATTCATATACACACTTTCATCTTGAAGATATAGAAAATCTGCGTGCTTTATGAATACATTATAGATCCATCAATCATTGGACATATGGAGAAAGAGTGCAGAAGCGCAACAATGGCATTGGGCAGGTTAAGTCTGCTGATAAATGTATATAATGACAATACCACTCAAATATAACATCTTTAATGTCAAAGTATTTTTATTGAGTTGCAAATCAGAAGAAACAGGCAGGGTATAGCAATAAACAATCAGCAGGCAAAATTGGCAAGCGAGACAGACAAGCATGTCTTCTCTAATAAGCATCAGGAAAGCAGGTTGATCATGCCCAGATGGAAAGGCGGTGCCTGGAGATCGAGACAAGCCCCTAGTCGGAGCAGCAAGTGAAGAAGACAACTCTGAAAACCCGCCCCACCCCCCAACTCCCAACTCTAACGCCCTCCCCCCACCCTTACCAGTACGCCATTTTTCCATAGTGGTCATGTGTGCCGCAGCTAGCCAGAGTGTGTCAAGGCGCCTCGGGCAGTGCTTGGTCCACCATACTGTTTGTGAGGCGTAGGATGTGAAGGTACTTCGGGCAGGTGATTTCATGGAATTCCCTGGATAGCAGCGTCAAGAGCGGTTGCCAGGTAGTTCGGAATGAGTCAGAGGTATGCGTGAGCGTGGCCTGGATTCGTTCCATGCCTAGCGTGAACCATAGTTTGTGTAGCCAGCCTGTGTGGGTGGGTGAGATAGTAGAGCCCCATAGTGATAGGATGTGTTGTGACGCTGCCTGCATAGCGATGCCCATCTGTTTGCCGCGAGCTGATCTCAAGGGGAATGTAAGCACATTGGGGAGCCCTAGGAGCGTGTAAGCTGGGAAGCGCGGGACCTCAGTGTCAAATGTGGAATCGATGTCGTCCAAGACAGCCCTCCAGTACTCCTGCAAGGCGGGACATTCCCACAGAAGGTGAGTCAGGGTGCCCCGGTCGCCACATCCCCTCCAACACAGCGCGCTCCGAGTCGGGTTACCTTGATTGAGTCTCGCTGGGGTAAGGTGCCAATAGATAGCTAGTTTTATTGCCGATTCCCTAGCCTTGGTGTTGCGCGTAGTGCGGGCGGCTCTGTAGTGTATGTGGTTCCATTCTATTGAGGAGAGAGTTCTTCCGAGCTCGGCTTCCCATCGTCGCTGACCAGCAGTTTTAGCCGGGTCGGCAGAAGGGGAAAGCATCCGATAAAGATCCGAGATAAGGTGCTTATCTGAGTCCTTCGACACAAGCCAGCGTTCGAACGGTGTCATTTGCCGGCTGACCAGAGGGGCGATGTCCGGCTGCAAGAGCCAGTGGCAAATTTGGAAATATTGAAAAATGTGAGGCTTATCCACTCCATAATCTCGCGAGATGTCGGCGAGTGAGAGAAACCCCTCCAAATCAAAGAGGTGTCCAGCCGATCGGCAAGGTGTATCGCGCCATTGCAGGAAAGCTCGAGCGTCCGTGCCGGGCGGGAACGCAGGGTTGTCAAAGAGAGGGGTAAGTGGGGATGGGAAGGTCGTGAGGCCCCTTTTGACCGCCACCATGTCCCAGGCTGCCATAGTGGTTCGGGTGATAGGAGAGCGGAGGAGATAACGCGGTCTGTGCTGGCGAGCAAGAAACGGTATCTTCCACAAGGAGGTCTGAGCCATTGCTCTATCTTGGAAGAGCCATCTCTTCTCGGATTCGGGTGGGTACCATTCCACCAGATATCGGATTTGCGAGGCCTGGAAATATTGCAACAGATTCGGGATCCCGAGGCCACCCTCGTCAACAGTTCTGTACGCCACTTGCTTATGTAATCTGGCACGTTTCCTCTCCCACACAAATTGGTGAATGTCGTGTTGGATGTCAGCTAACACTCCCGGTGGTGGTGATACCGGGAGAGTCTGGAAGATGTATAATATTTTGGGTACGACCGACATCTTTACCGCCGCTATCCTGCCAAGCAGGGAGAGGGGTTGCTTCGACCAACGCGCGAGGTCGGTCCGGATCTGGGAAGATAAAGTAGAGTAATTGTGATTGACCGTCGAGGTCGTGGAAGATGTCAAGGTGATCCCCAGGTATGGAAGCCTGGCGGTGGACTGCAGGTTGCATCTGAAGTTAAGCGACGAGCTGTTAGGAAGAGCATGACTGCCCAGAGGCAGTATCAGGGATTTTCCCTGGTTAACCTTGAAACCTGACACCGCGCCAAAATTCTCCAGCTCCACCAGGAACACCGGTATTGAGCTGGACGGGCGGTCCAGAGCAGCGATTATTAAGTATGAGCGGTAAATCCGTTCCGCTCGCGGATTTTGCGAATTTTCGGTAAATTCACGATCCGCGAACTCCCGCGAATTTACCGAGAATTCGCAAATCCGCGAGCGGCGGATTTTTCCGGGGGCAAAAGTTGAAGCCTGGCCTGTTGTAACTAATTTACGATGGCACCGGCAAGCTGCCAGCGCCATCCTAAAATAGTTACTAAGTTAGCTTCAACAGGAAGCTCTAATAGATAAAATAAAGCAGGTGCTCGATTTTATCTATTAGAGCTTCCTGTTGAAGCTAATTTAGTAAGTATTTTAGGATGGCGCTGGCAGCTTGCCGGCGCCATCCTAAAATATTTACCATGCCCTTCCTGTGACTCATTCATCAGCCCAAAAACAATCATGAGCGTCGTCGAGGCAGGTGTGCCTTCTTCACAAATCTACCGTGGAAAATCAGCTGTGATGCTGGATAGAGGCTTTTGCATCCGTGACTTTCACGAGCGCAATACCCGTGCTGTTTCTGTGACCAGGAGCTTATTTCTCTTCATCTGCTGAACTGATCTTTCTCTGACCTTTTATACACACTAGAAGCATGTGTGAACTCGCATGGTAGCCCTGCCCGTTTGGCCCCGCCCACACACTCGCGGTTTGCACCGTCTTCCCGCCATTCACCCACTATGATGGACAGCTCACTCAAGGGACCCCTGCGCCCTTCGGGGCGATTGCATAGTAACACACACATGGTCGCTCGAACTAGTTGATGCTCAAATTCAGTGACTCATTCATTAGCCCAAAAACAATCGTGAGCGTCGTCGAGGCTGAACAGGTGTGCCTTCTTCCCAAATCTACCGTGGAAAATCAGCTGTGATGCTGGATAGGCTTTGCATCCTTGACTTTCACGAGCGCAATACCCGTGCTGTTCCTGTGACCAGGAGCTTCTTTCTCTTCATC
The DNA here is from genome assembly GCF_964263255.1 of Lissotriton vulgaris. Classification (NCBI taxonomy): domain Eukaryota; kingdom Metazoa; phylum Chordata; class Amphibia; order Caudata; family Salamandridae; genus Lissotriton; species Lissotriton vulgaris. The sequence continues at coordinate 233,859,064 of NC_141700.1, read as the reverse complement.
TGCTGAACTGATCTTTCTCTGACCTTTTATTCACACAAGAGGCACATACTGGGCACATTGTGTTCGCACGGGTTTCTGCAAGTTCGCACGCGTTTTGTACAATTTCGCAATTTGCGAAATTGTACAAAACCCTCGCGAACTTGCAGAAACCCGTGCAAACATTAAAAAAATAAAAAAATCCGCAAATTCGCGGGAATTCGCGGATTTTGCGGATTGCGAGTTCGCAAATCCGCAAAATTCGCGAACGCGAGATTCGCAAAATTCGCCCATGCTTAGCGATTATGTCATCTGCGTACAATCCCACTGTGTGGGGTTCATGGCCGAAAGACATTCCCGTGATGTGAGGGTTGTCGCGGATTTTCTGTGCCAGAGGTTCCACGTAGAGAGCAAATAAAAGGGGTGAGAGAGGGCATCCTTGGCGGGTGCCCCTCTGTATCTCGAAGGGGTCTGACTTGAGGCCACCCAGTCGGACACGAGCCAAGGGACGGTGGTAGCAGCTCGCAATCCAGGCCTGAAACCGGTCGCCCAGGTGGTAGCGCCGCAGTACAGCCCGAAGATAGGTCCAGTCGACACGGTCGAAAGCTTTCTCCGCATCGATGGCCAGTAGAGCAGAGTCTGAGACCTGAAAATGAGCCTTGTCCACGGGGTGTAGGAGCCTCTTGGTGTTGTCGCTGCATTGGCGGTTCGGGACAAAGCCCGATTGGTCCGGCTCGAGGATGCCCGGGAGGCAGGGACCCAGACGAGCCGCAAGCACCCCCGTAAACAGCTTCAGGTCCAGATTGAGTAAGAAGATGGGGCGGAACGCGGAGCAATGCATCGGGGGTTTGCCTGGCTTAGGCCACTATGTCGGCTGCAAGCATATCGGGCGGTATGGAACTTGGGCCTTCAAAGGAGTTAAACAGTCTGGCGAGAATAGGTGCCAAGATGTAGCCAAAGGACTTATAAAAGCCCGACGAGAAGCCGTCAGGGCCCGGAGATTTAAGCGGGCGGAGGCACGCGATGGCAGCGAGAATCTCGTTGGCGCGGATGGGGGCATCCAGGGCTTCCGTGCTCGCCGGGTATAATGGCGTGATGTTAGCAGATTGTAAATAGGCGTCAATGGCCGTCGGTGATGCCATATCCGCGCTGTACAGAGAGGCATAGAAGGAGCGGAAGGCGGAGGCTATCTGTGCGTCCTCAGCAATAGCTTTGCCGGAGTCGTCCAGTAGCATCGTGATTTTGGAGCACTGGAGTTTGGCTTTCAAGGCGCTGGCCAGGAGCCGGCCGGTGCGATTGCCCCCCACGTAGTACGTGTGATGGAGGCGAAGAGCAGCAAATTCTGCCCTGTCAGTGTCGAGGCTGGCCAATTGAGCCCGGGCGGTTTTAAGTTGGCGCCATATTCTCGGGGCACATGTGCGGCTGTGTACTTTCTCCAACTCCGCAACTTTGTTGGAGAGGTCCTCCCTTTTTTCTTTACGAAGTTTGGCATCTGCGGCCGATATTGCTATCAGCTCCCCCCTCACAACAGCCTTTAAGGCCCCCCATCAGGACGACACCGATACAGATGGGGTGTCGTTGGTGGCCAAGTAATCCGAGATGCATTTGTGAAGCTGGCGGGTAACTGCCCGCTTCTGTAAGAGGGTTTCGTTAAGTCTCCACGAGCCCGGAGTGCGTGGCGATTTGGGTACAGTAAGCGTCAGTTCCAACGCATCATTGTCGGAGAGGGCCGCCGGGACAATTGACACCGTGGCGATCTAAGGAATAAGGCCCGATGAGCCCAGGAAGTGGTCTATGCGTGCATAAGTGTGGTGTACGTGAGAGTAAAACGTGTACTGTGTTGCGGTGGGATGTGTCTTCCTCCAAAGATCTGAGATGTCTCTGTCGTGCAACCAGGTCATGCCCTTTTGCGAAAGTGCCCCGGTGTCTCCATAACGGTGCCCCGATCTATCTTTGTTGGTGTCCATGACGAGGTTGAGGTCCCCCCCTACGAGTATGTGGGCATGAGGTGCCTGAAGCGCTTCTGAGATTGCGGTCTTCAAGAAGGGTTCCTGACCCGTGTTGGGGGAGTAGATGGAGCCTATCGCATATGTGGTAGCGCCTATTTGGAAAGTATGGGCCAGAAGGCGTCCCCTAATTTCCCCTATTTTGGCACCTACCTTGCCCTTGAAGCGCCGCGATACAAGTATAGCCACCCCAGCTTTCTTTGACGGGAAAGAGGAGAAGTATTGCTGTGGGAAGGCGCGGGAGCGCAGCCGGTGCCAATCTTTAGCTAAGAGGTGGGTTTCTTGCAGCAGGCAGATGTCGGCTTCAGAGTTCTCCAAGTAGGAGATGATAGCCCTGCGCTTAATCGGGTTGTTGAGGCCCTTGACATTAAGAGACAGGATTTTAAGTGTATCAGCCATCACTAAGGCACGTGGAAGCAGTCGAGCTTAGTAGTGCAGGGTGCTGCATGGTAGCGGAGAATGTAGGCAATCCCTGATGCTTGTAAAGGTCCCATGGCGTACTGGTCCCCACCCTCCGTCCCCTCTCCCCCGAGGCCACCCTAACCCCAACAGAATGAACCCGTCCAACTCCCCTCGAGTCCTGGACCCCCCTCCTCTGATTCCCCCTCCCCCTCCCGGAACAACCCCTCCCAAGAACAACCCCCCCAACTGAAACTGGTGAAAGTCTCGGGCCTAATTGTGCAAGGCACAGGTCCGTAGAAAGTCAATGAAAGGGGTACCATGGCTGCAGCCCAATTGGCGGCTCCCCGGCCCAATCCCCAGTTAAGCTAAGTGCGAGTAAAAGAACACCCCCAAAAGGTCAATGTTCTACAGATCGGGTGCTGTGTTATCTGCCACTTCCTGTACAGCCGCTTCACGTTCCTGGGCGACCGTGACCGGGTCCGGTTTCGGGATAGATCTCGGAGTTCTCTTCCCGCGCACTGTCTGCCAGCCGTCTCTTGTAGGACGAGATGGGTCATCCTGCGATCGGGTAGGAGAAGCGTCTCTGGAGGCTGAGCTTTCTGGCATGTCGATCCCTAGCAGGGAGCAGGTATCACGGAGCGACCTGAGCTGATGAAGGGAGCCATTCCATTTAAAGATCAGGCGGAACGGGTGACCCCAGGAGTAGGGTATCCCAGCATCCCGCAGGAAGGCCGTTGCAGGCCTGAAAGACTTACGCTTTTGCAGGGTGATGTTAGAGAGATCCTGAAAAAGGGCTATAGGGGCATCTCGAAATCTGAAGGGCTGCGCTTTCCTGGCTTCTCTAAGGATGCGTTCCTTCAGAGGAAAGTCTGGGAGGAATGCCAGGATGTCCGGAGGTGGTGCAGGTGCTCGGCGTGCCATGCCAACTCTGTGAGCTCTGTCGATTCGGATTTCAAAGTCACTCGGCTCACCCAGGATGTCTCTGAAGAGGTCCTGGAGGTATTGGGTCACATTGTCCGCCTCAGCTTTCAACGGGACGCCCCTGACCCGTATATTATTTCGCCTGGAGCGGTTCTCCAAGTCTTCGGAATGCGATTGTAAGTCCACCTGTTGATCCCGAAGTCGCAGGATTTCCTGCTGTAGTCTCTCCACCTCCATGCTGCGAGATTGATCAGCACCCTCCAGGGAGGCAACCCGCTCTCCCAGGCCATCAATGTCACGACGGAGTTCACGCTGCTCCCCCGCCAGGTCCTGTTTCAGAGTCTGAAAGTCCTCTCGTAATGTGTTGAAGAGGGAGGCCAGGAAGGCTTTAGTAATGGGAGCGGAGTCCTCGTCCGGCGTCTGAGGGCTCGCGGGGGGTTTCGGGGACAGCAGTGGTTGAGCCTTGTCCCCTTTCGGCGCTGCCTTATGCATGAGGTCTATAACGTTCCGGGTCCCCTTGCGATTAGAGTGCGTCATGATGTCCAAGACAGGGTATGAGGCCCGGCCGTTGGGTGTCGTCGGGGGTTTTCGAGTGACTGTCCAGCTGCGGGGGTGAGGCTGACCGTAAAGGGCAGCGGGCGACGTAGAGCCGTCACGGGGTGAGTGCGGAGGGTCAGGCTCGTTGTCCCGTGAAGAGGATCCGCATGCCGTTCCAGGGGCGGTGAGCTGAGGCAGAAGCCCCCCGTGGGGAGTCTCGAAGGTCGTACCCGGTGTGCGTGGCGGCAAGGGAGGTTGCCTTGGCAGGAGTGGCTAGGTTATACCGGGCCAGGGCCAGCGTGCTATGACGAGAGAAGTTCTCACCGGGGTGCGTGAGGCAGGAGGAGCAACGCGGGCCCAGAAAGAGCACTCAGGCGACAGGCGGAGGAACAGTGCTCAGGTGTCAGGAGCAGGAAGGCCTTGCAATCTGGATGGCGGCGCAGGAACCCCAGGCGCGGGGAGGTCTACAGATGTCCCATGCGGTGGAGTGGGGGGGGCCCCGGTGGGTTGTAGGTAGCTGGCAGCTGGCAGGTAGCTGGTATCAATGGCCCCGATGGGCGAAGGCCCGGTCAAGGTCCTGGCCGGCCCGCGTCTGTGTCCACAGCAGCCGAGGGTCACCCAACAGGGAATGCAGGGACCGGGGGGGAGGGTTGCTTAGTTGTCCCCAACCACCCGCCGCAATCCGCAGGGCTCAGCTCACCTCGTGTCGCAATGTGCTCCCCCAGAACGCCGTCCGTCCAAGAGGCCGCCGTCAAAGCGTGGAGCTGCGGCAGGGGGGAAGCCTGCGTCGTCGGTGCGTCTCCTCTGCTGGCAGTTGAGGGGGCAGGGAGGCTCCAGGGGGGGTGCCGGGTGGCGGGCCGATGTTGCCCCGCTCGATGTCCGCCGCAGTGGATTTAATAGGCGGGGATCACTCCGACCGCCCAGCAGGCCCACGCCGGGGCGTAGAGTGGCTGGCGGCCTCCGGCGGGGCACACAGCAATCGGGAGGGCCGGGGCGGGCAGGCCTCGATGCAGGTGCGTCTCCCCCGCTGCTGGCCAGAGGTGCGGGGGAGGTTCCGGCGGGTCGTAGGGGGCGGGCGGGCAATGCTCCGCTCGGTGCAGGTCACCACTGAATCGGTGGGGTAGGTCCTGTTCCACCGCTCGGTAGGCCCACGCCGGGGCCTAAAGTGTTCGGAGGTCCCCCGACGGGGCGCCCAAGGTCTCGAAGGGGCGGAACCGCCGGCTCCGACACCGGCGCGTTACCTCCGGCGGCAGCTGAAGAGGTGGAGAAGGTCCAGTGGGGCGCGCGGGGCCAGCAGCCGGTGCCCCGCGCGATGCAAGCCGCTGCAGGACCGCTAGGATGAGACCCGCCTGGCCGTTTGGCAGGCCCACGCCGGGGCCTGGAGTTGCCGGTGGTCCTCCGGCGGGGCGTGCTATGTCCGGAGGGGGCAGGGCGCACTGTTCTTCCCGGCTATCCGCCGCCGGTCACCAAAGCCGCCTCTCCGTGCTCCGCCATGCGCCCCTACGGCGCTCCAGTCCAGCGCCTGCAGCCGCTGTAGCGTGGACGTGCGGCGGAAGGGCTCAAACCTTCGTCGCCCTTACACGGTCCTCTCCGGCGGCCAAAGAAGCGGGGCACAGGCGATCTTCAGCCAGAGAGACCCGGCCGGAGGTTTCCCAAGTAAGCAGGGGGGTCAAGCGCTAGATTCGGGCAGGTGCACTAGGGGGTGGCAGCCAGAAAAACGTGTGATTGGGGCACAGGGCCGGGGAGCCTCGCGATCCACGTCCTCTCAAGCCGCCATCTTGGCCACGCCCCCCAAATATAACATCTTTAACAAATGTGAGTGGACAACCCCACATGTGAGGTTGGATTTGAGGCCTTAATAAAGATTGGATTGGGGCTCATTTAAGGTATATATTCATACTTGGAGAACGAGCGCTGCACGCTGTGTCCAATTTCAGATAAAATGAGAATTGTCAGTTTACATTTTGTATACACGAGCGCTTTCAATAAAGTTTTGCTGTAGTGAAAAGCTCTGTGATAAGAAAATGTTTAAATGCGAGATCTCGCGATATGGAGGAAGGAGTGTACACTTTTCTATAGCCCTTATGGTTAAGAGCCCAATCCAAGATGGCCGCTAGTAACGCGAGACCGAGAGAGCCAATAAGGGCCGGCATTTCGCTCGCGTCATTGTGTAAATGAACGGCTGGCAGCCGCGAACATTGCACGGGTCGAGTGAATGCCGGCTGGTCTTCCACTATCGGTAAGGTGGAAGGGGGGTCTAAATAGCTGCGGATTTCAGAACAGATGAGGAAGAAGATTGGGAAGTAAAATATGCTTATAATTTAAGACATATTCCGATGTTGTCTCATTGCAGTTAAGAATACGAAGGGGACGACAGACAACTCACAGAAGGAGTTAGTCTATCGTGTTTTTAGTAACTCTCGGCCAGTATGAGAGACAGCTGCTGTTAGAGGGTAAATATCGAAAAACAGCAGTACAGAGCGTTTCTGCGCAGCAGTGTGTAGTTGCATACCCACATGGCAGGGTATTAAATCTGAATTTGGATTATTTTTTAAGTTTTGACAGTTGTGAAGCCCTGGTGTCCAAAGCAGTGGCTTAAAAAACTGTATGCCCTGAAGAAATTGCCAAACGAACACTATGGCAATGAAACATGTCGGCAAGTAGAATATGGCTGCATAAGTAGTAGCCAGATTCACTTTTTTAATCTATGCAATCAGCACGAAAGAACAGGAATAAAGTTTGTGTGTCCGTGCTGTATGCGTATGTTTTATGTTGTGTGACACTATTTAGTGTGTTTTGTTTTTTTCCACTGCACTTGCTCTCGCAAAAACATATTTGTTTTCACTTGGACACTTTTTCTTTGAGCTTGATGGCACCAATGATGATAATAGGGCTATCCTGGTGAATACCTGCCAGGTGCCCCATTGGTGGTGCGCCCGTGAGGTGCCATCTCGCTTCCACACACTTTTTTTCACAGTGGTATATGATTTCACATCTGTCTGTTTTAAATGGACAGGCATTTTTAAGTTGGGCACGAGATTGATATGCCCCCTACCCCATAATCATTAAAAGAGGGGAGGTAGTTGTAATTGATTGCAACGTGAGGGATATCATTTCTAAACAATTTAAGAGAAGATTGCCTGTGACCTAGGTTATAATTGGTATTGTGAAGTGGGTGCACTTGTCAGGACAACAAGGCAGTTTAACAAACTGCGTGCAGGCACTGCAGTGGCAGGCCTATGTTCTCTCTTTAGGGCTACTTGTGTGGGTGGCACAATTAGTGCTACAGGCCCACTAGTAGCATTTGCATTACCAGCCCTGGCACACATAGTGCCCTTTACTAGGGACTTTACTAGTAAGGCAAACATACCAATCATGGACAACCAATTACCATTACACTTTATACAGAGAGCATATGCACTTTAGCACTGATCAGCAGTAGTAAAGAGCCCAGAGTCCTAAAACCAACAACAACAGGTCAGAAACAATACAGGAGGAAGGCAAAAAGTGCAGGGATGACCCTGCAAAAAGGGCCAACTCCAACACTGTCCCAAAAGTGAGTACAGTTGGCAACTATCTACCAGCCCTGGCACAAACCTTTTTTTTATATGTGGAAAAGTGACATACCAGCGACGCAAGGGGCTTGTAAATAAGCCTGTTAGTATGGAAGGCTAACGAAAGGACATTCATTTTCTGTTTTTCTTTTTTCTGTTTGTTATTTGAGGTAGGAAATTAGAGAAAGCAGTATCAAATGCCTTTGTGCTTTATCAGAGAAATATTTTCTACCCCTACTACAGCTGTGAGAGACCCTCAGTATATCTGCAGCACTATGAACTCCTAGCATTAATTTATGTTTTTAGGTTTATTGTTTGGTGTTGTATGCTTACCTTAGTTCTCGAGAACACTGGAGGGCTGTCATTTACATCCACTACGTTAATAATCACGGTGGCAGTGTCGGTGAGACCTGCAGGTAAAAGAAACAAGAAATTAAAGTTGTAGATAAGCCTACAGGAGAAGGAGCAGGTTCATTAAAGTGAAACAAGTGGAATTTTTTTTATTTGAGGTCTTTCTTTAGATAATTGCTATATTTATTTGTATCCCTTTGGTTGTCTTGTGGTAGCTGTCATCTACCTGACCCGGCAGAGGACAGATGAGCTGCTCATTTTGACACATTAAGGATGGTTTGTTTTGTACAAAGGAGATCATTGAAATGGGAAGCTCAGAGAACAAGAAAGCTTTTACATTTCATTTTCCTTCTGGAAAAATGCTCTCTACAGTGACAGGAGCTGAACTTTTCAACAGTAATCACAGTGTGCAAATGGCACAGATGGGGCGAGAGAAGCATGAAAGCCTGACCCCTCACAGACTTAGCAAGGGAAGCATGAAAGCCTGACCCCTCACAGACAGTGAGGGAAGCATGAAAGCCTGACCCCTCACAGACTGAGCGAGGGAAGCATGAAAGCCTGACCCCTCACAAACAAACTGAGAGAGGAAAGCATGAGAGCCTGACCCCTCACAGATAGTGAAGGTAGCAAGGAAGACTGAACCCTCACAGACTGAGCGAGTGAAGCATGAAAGCCTGACCCCTCACAGACTGAGAAAGGGAAGCATGAAAGCCTGACCCCTCACAGACAGTGAGGGAAGCATGAAGTCCTGACACCTCACAGACTGAGCGAGGGAAGCATGAAAGCCTGACCCCTCACAGATTGAGAGAGGGAAACATGAAAGCCTGACTCCTCACAGACAGGGAGGGTAGCATGAAATCCTGACCTCTCACAGACTGAGGGAGGGAAGCATGAAAGCCTGACCCCTCACAAGCAGCGAGGAAAGCATGAAATCCTGAGCCCTCACAGACTAAGCGAGGGAATCATGAAAGCCTGACCCCTCACAAGCAGCAAGGAAAGCATGAAATCTTGAGCCCTCACAGACTGAGTGAGGGAAGCATGAAAGCCTGACCCCTCACAGACAGCGAGGGAAAGAATGAAAGCCTGACCCCTCACAGAAAGCAAGGGAAGCATGAAAGCCTGACCACTCACAGACAGCGAGGAGAGCATGCAAGGCTGACCCCTCAGAGACTGAGCGAGAGAAACATGAAAGCCTGAACCTCACAGACTGAACGAGGGAAGCATGAAAGCCTGACCCCTCACAGACTGAGCGAGGGAAACATGAAAGCCTGAACCTCACAGACTGAGTGAGGGAAGCATGAAAGCCTGACCCCCTACAGACTGAGCGAGGAAAGCATGAAAGCCTGACCCCTCACAGACTGAGAGAGAGAAGCATGAAGGCCTGACCCCTGACAGACAGCGAGGGAAGCATGAAATCCTGACCCCTCACAGACTGAGCGAGGGAAGCATGAAAGCGTGGCCCCTCACAAGCAGCGAGGAAAGCATGAAATTCTGAACCCTCACAGACTGAGCGAGGAAAGCATGAAAGCCTGACCCCTCACAGACAGCAAGGGAAAGCATGAATGCCTGACCCCTCACAGACAGCGAGGGAAGCATGAAAGCCTGACCCCTCACAGACAGCGAGGGAAGCGTGACAGGCTGACCCCTCACAGACTGAGTGAGGGAAACATGAAAGCCTGACCCCTTACAGACTGAGCGAGGGAAGCATGAAAGCCTGACCTCTCACAGACTGAGCAAGGGAAGCATGAAAGCCTGACCTCTCACAGACTGAGTGAGGGAAGCATGAAAGTCTGACCCCTCACAGACTGAGCGAGGGAAGCATGAAAGCCTGACCCCTCACAGACTGAGCGAGGAAAGCATGAAATCCTGAGCCTTCACAGACTGAGCGAGGAAAGCATGAAAGCCTGACCCCTCACAGATAGCGAAGGAAGCATGAAAGCCTAGCCCCTCACAAACAGAGAGGAAAGCTTGAAACCCTGACCCCCTCACAGACTGAGCGAGGGAAGCATGAAAGCCTGACCCCTCACAGACTGAGAGAGGAAAGCATGAAAGCCTGACCCCTCAAAGACATAGAGGGAAGCATGAAAGCCTGACCCCTCACAGACTGAGCGAGGGAAACATGAAAGCCTGCCCCCTCACAGACTGAGTGAGGGAAGCATGAAAGCCTGACCCCTCACTGACTGAGCGAGGAAAGCATGAAAGCCTGACCCCTCACAAACAGCGAGTAAAGCATGAAATCCTGAGCCCTCACAGGTTGAGAGAGGAAAGCATGAAAGCCTGACCCCTCACAGACAGAGAAGAAAGCATGAAAGCTTAATCCCTCACAGACTGAGCGAGGGAAGCATGAAAGCCTGACACCTCACAGACTGAGGGAGGAAAGCCTGACCCCTCACAGACTGAGCAAGGTAAGCATGAAAGCCTAACCCCCTCACAGACTGAGGGAGGACAGCATGAAAGCCTGACCCCTCACAGACAGCGAGGGAAGCATGAAATCCTGACCCCCTCACAGACTGAGAGTGGAAAACATGAAAGCCTGATCCCTCACACCACCTTAATTCTCCCCCTGCTGTCCAGAGGTGTTTGCCACATTACAGGTAGTTTTGTGTAAATAGTGCCAAATGGTGCATGCTACAACCCAATTTTCCTCATAGAAAAGGGTGAAAAAGTCTAAGGTTTTGAAGGTAGTTCCGACAGGATGCTTGCAAAATATTCCAAGACTTCTTTGTCCAATGTTCAAACCCCAGTATGGACAGTTTATTTCCAAAAATCTTTTGAAAATAATGGAATTGAATAAAATCTTACAACTCAGCTCAGTTAATCAAATGAAAATACCAACAAGCCAAGGTTTGACCGCCATTTTGAATAATTCTGGGATGAATTGCGACAGTCCTCTAATGTATTGTTCACCAGTTTGATTTTCACCTAATATAATTTTCCCTTCCTGCCCATTCCAAATTGAATAAGTTCAGAGGAATGGTTGGAAACTTAAAAGATCTCAAATTCCTCAACCCACAACCTTAGACAGCAGAGCTATCCATCACGTTAACAGTTTTTACAACCGCAACAAAGCCAGATGAATGTGGCCTTTCAGACTCTGGTCTAGCAGAGCAGATAGACACAAATGAATTTTATCAGAATGTTATATAAGTGGGCTTCCTTAAATATATGGATTGCCTTCACATGTGTCTTGAAATAACAACTGAAGCGGAAAGACTGAGTTCTCTCAAACCAAGAGAATGATGACATTAAATCAGGAATAAATCTACCCAAATCGTCTTTAGCTATCATTCAAATATCAGTTTGGAATATTTTAGAAACGCTCTAATCAGCTTCAAATGATTGGGAAATGTACTTATTTAGTTTTAGAATAAATAAACTGATTGTGTTCCTGGCCCTATAATAAAACTGTAATTTTTTGAAAGCACATTAATTTTCCCCAAATACTAGCTTTATACTTTCGTAAATAAACATATTTTTTCCAAATGCTAGCATATAATTTTCAGAAAGTACAATCATTTTGTCCCCGAATGTCACCATGTGAATTTCAGTAAATTCCTAATTTTTGTCATCAAAAGACATATCATTTTAGGAAACAATGGCATGCAAGTAAAAGCTATCATGCTCCTAAGTATTCCAGTCTTTGCCATCACGAGTTCCTTTGTGATCCATCCTACGCCAGTCAATGCCATATTTGGCTAAAGTAAGCCACTTTAATTACCAGTCAATATCATGATCCCAGGTTGCCCCTTCACAGGTCAGTCAATCCCACGTGCCCATAAATCCCCAAATAGCAGAGCCTGCAATATACTCAAGTATACTCTATTGTCTACAGCTAATACCAAGTGTCTATGTGTTCATGTAGCCAGTCAATGTTGTGTTGTGCTTAAGCATGGCTCGTCAATAACTGATTGAATGTTATCGGTCCAGGTATGGTTCATCATATACCACTCATGGCAAATGTTAACATATGTCATAATTAGAAACACACCTCCACCACTTGCAATCCTGAGTGCCCGGATGGCTGAGTATCCAGGATGCTTAGTTTTGATTCCACCAGGTCTTCTTCTTCCACCATAATGCACTTCTTGTTTCTTTATGTCACTCTTGCCGATTCATATAATTCCCGGAGAAGTCCCTTTGGTACAGTATTCTTTTTTCTCACCTTCCCCTTTCTCCCTTTTCTGCCTTTCTCTCCCTTGCTCTGGGACAAAATCTGATGATGGAAAATAAGCACTCATCCCGAAAAATGAGTGCAGGTGCCCACCCCATGCACCCACCTGCGGAAATTAAGCACTTCATTGGTCTAAGCTCGTGACCTCCAACAATCTATTCTGAAGTGTTTACTTTGTTGTTTACCTTTCAGTTGACTATTGCACTAATGCATTTTCAGTTCTATAGTTGAGCACATGGTATTTTGTCCTAGATTACTCCCCCACAATTTCTGACAAAAAGGTAAGGGGGCGTTGATCCTGGTGGCTGTCACTAACAGATGGTACAGATATCTGAGAAGTATAGCTTTTATATACTTCCCCCCAGACTCATTTCTGGAATTCTAAATGTTTCCACAACTTAGACAACTTAGGCATTTATACATGCAAAATAATAATAAATTGTCAGTGGAAGTTGAGTTCCTCTTTGAGCATTGAAAGGGCTGTGGGAGACTCCAGGTGGGATTCCTTATTTGCTCCAAACTGTATTTGCTCATCAGCAAATAGTTGGTGCCCCCGTTGCACAATAGTGTCTTGGCTCCCAGGCAGGCTGGATTCCGCCCTGCACACTCTACAGAGTCAGTGATAATATCTGTCCTGGACAACCTCAGGGAGGGTATGGATACTAGTCAGCCCCAGGCCCTGGTCCTCCTTGATCTTTCCGCCGCGTTCAAAACGGTGGACCATGCCATCTTACTTTCACGTGTCGAGGCGGCGGGAATCGGAGGGTCGGCCCTGTTGTGGCTATCCTCCTTCTTGAGTGGGCGCACTCAAGCAGTTCGCTTGGGTGAGTACTCAGCTGACTTTCGCCCAGTCCAGTGTGGGGTCCCCCAAGGATATTCCTTGTCCCCACTGTTATTTAACCTTTACATTGCCCCCCCTATTTTTGCTTTACAGCAGCTGGAGGTCTCTGTCTACAACTATGCAGATGATCTCCAGCTTATCTTCTCTCTTTCTTCCTCCCCCGTGTCAATATCTAATTTTCAGTCTATCATGACTTTTATCCAGGACTGGATGAACTTCAACCACCTGAAACTCAATCCCGACAAAACGGAGTTGGTGTTGACGGGTGGTTGCTCCAGTCCTTGGTCCTCTTCTTTCTGGCCGCCCTCTTTAGGTTCCCCACCCACTCCCGTTCCCTCTGTCAAGACCCTTGGGTTCAAACTCAATAATCAACTCTCCCTCCACTCTCAAGTCAGTGCGGTCGTTTCCTCAGCCTTCCTCTCCCTCCGGACAATCCGCAAAGTATCCCGGTTTTTTTCCCCATCCGCTCTCAAACTAATACTTTTGGCCATGGTGACGTCTCGCTTGGACTACGGCAATGCCCTCTATCATGGCATGCCAGCGTACCTCGTGAGGCGCCTCCAGCTGGTCCAAAACCAGGCGGCGCGTCTGGTTTTCAATCTGCCCAAATCTCAACATGTCACGCCCCTTCTCAAAACCTTACACTGGCTCCCTGTCCGGCAACGTGCCCTATTCAAGTTGGGCTGCATCATCTTTAAAGCCCGGTCTGGATCTGCCCCGTCTTTCATTTGCACGGCTATTCACGACTACACCCCGTCTAGAGAACTGCGCTCTGCTACTCACCAACTCCTCACTGTCCCTCGCTTCAAACGTAAAAAATGGGGAGGCTCCAAATTCTCTACCACGGCCCCGGCCTTCTGGAACTCTCTCCCACTCCGTCTGAGATCTTGCTCCGAGTACCCCATCTTTCGCAAAGATCTCATAACCTTCCTTTTTACCCAAGCCTTCCCTTCTTAATTTCCCCTTGTCCCTCAGCCTTCCTGTCCCTTGAGTAGTAGTAATACATAGCGCCAAGAAACCGCCTGGTGTACGCGCGCTCTAAAAATATTTTTAAATTCAAATACATCTCCTTACTAATGTAAGGGTGCAACCATCATTCATAAATAAGGAAGTGGACATTCGGAGCAGTGGACGCAGATTGACATCTTGTCTATTATTGACTGTCTGCCATCTTAGAACAACATTTGCTCCACTGGCTAAAATGACAGACGAGGGTATAATTCTTGCAGGTCTCCCAAATTACCCTGAACTCTTACCCGAAGTGATGCTTGGAATATCCCTCACCACATACCATCATCATCATAATAACTTTGTTACGATCCCCAGGAGCATAAAAGTACAACATGCATAAAAGACGTGAAAACATCCCTACAGATTAAAAGTCTATATCACCAAAGATCGCAAGAAATTTTACATAATTTTACATAATTAGAAAAACATTATCATGAAGACCAAAATCTCAAAATACATAATTCTATAAAGATAAAAACACGTTGACAACGTACCTACTACAGATTTAAAGTGCAAAAAATAAGAATGTTATTAAAAACATTTCAACTAACAAACTAACCAGAGAAAAAACAGAAGGACTTGGTGCTGTACATAGATCAACATGAGGTAGCACACATCAAATCAGAGGGTCTTAGACACAACTTCCTAATATGACACTTCCGCTGCTGCCGAAAAGACTTTCTAAGACAGGAGCTGGGTTATACCTCGTATTGGTACCCCATGCTACAAAATGTGCAAATAGCAATGAAGTACTTAGACCGACAACCTCAATAGGACATACAATCTCACAGTTCATTACTCGCATGGCAACTAACAAAACAAGCATAATGTTAAAACCTTAGATGCATATGCTCCCATCAGCTTGGCACATTTTTATACTTTAGTGGGGCCAACACTTTACCATTTTCCAATCTGCTCCTGCTTGTACACACTTGCTACACCAGATCCAAACTGACATTCAGAAACTGGAGATTGATAAAACCATTGGTCCGATTAAATCAGTACAGAAGATTCTATATGCCTCCATGAGTCAACCAGTACCTAACTTCCTACATGGGCGGCTACCCACTTTCTTCTTTGTGACCGGTAAGCTGGGAAAAATAACAGAATCTGCAGTAGCGACTCTGTGGCCTCTCCACAGACCGAACATAGACCATTCCTAGATGCCGCTCTGGACCAGTTGCTACAAGATTTATTGATCAGAAGTGTTCTGTACCTAAACTGAAGATGCAGTTTATGGACCAAAGGGAGCATGATCTCATCAATGGTAGATTCAAAACATGGAAATGGTTTTACATCAAGGAAATCCCTTGTCAGAGAACCTCTATTGGTTACAGCTATTTGGAAAGTAGCAAATTCCCAATAGGTTTCATTTAGACTAGCTTTCATATCTGAGCACCTCTTCAGGAGAGAGCCAAAGATTCATCAACTCCAGTTTCCCCAATAACAATCTTATGGAATTCAGTCAAGGGATTTTGCATGCACATGCAGGAGACATAAGATCTTTCAGGCCCTCACAATATAAACTTAACGCTGCTGTTGACCACAATTGGTCAGTCGCGCTCCGTGGTTTTCTACCAGAGACGGAGTATGTTAAGTCACACTGCTCGCACTGATTTTAAGAACCAGGAGTTTGTCCTGTGCTGTAAAATCAGCGCGGACGGCACTCCACGTCATCCTGGAGGGAGCTGCTGCTTTACGTCACTCAAATAAACATTGTACTCGAGCGGAAGCTTCCTCAACACGAACTGCAGATTTCTCAACATGAGCGGTCGCGACCTGCTGTGACCACCCGCATTAAGAAATCCCGCTAAGAAGAGTTTCAGAGTGATTTTTGTCTCAAGAGCGCTCGCCAACTTACAGCTGGTGAGCTGCACAAGAGAAAAAACTCTGCATTGCATCGGGCATTTTGCGGAACTCCACGCGCCTCACAGAGCGTGAAGAGGGCAAAACTCTGCAAACTCAACCAGCGGAGCGGAATTCTTCACCCACCCCTAATTAATACATCATCTAGCCAAATTCATCTAAAACTCCTTTGTGAGCTTTCCTCGTCCTCATCCCTACTCTCTTAAATCCTTAACAATTTTAAGTCTGATGTCCATCTCCCATCACTTAACCTACACAAAACAGCAGAGATATGCCAATCCTGTTTCATTTGCAGTTAAGAGAACAGTGCTTTATAAATGGATTTAAATGCCCATAAAAATAAAGAAACTTTACTTAGTGTTGTAGATCACACATTTAAAGTAATTTTCATCTTTGTATCTGTTTGCTTTATTTTGAGTCCAATATTGTACAGTGGCGTTTTATGCGCTTACATTTTCTGATCTGAGGATCTCTTTGAAACATATCACAAACCAATAAATGAACAAATTGAAATTAAACAACTGTATACTTACCCAAATGTTAGAATTTTAAATGGTCACCTCCCAGTAGTACATATTTTACCATCCTCCAGGCTTGAACAACTCTTTCACCAATCACCTATTGGAAATCATCACAACTAAGATTTCCTCCGACGCCAAAGAGATTTTCCTTGGTGATTTCAACCTGCACTGGAACAATCCCAAGGATCCTCACGTCAATGCCATTAAAGACCTCCTAACCGATCAAGCCCTGACTCAAGCCTGCTCACTGCCAACTCACTCAAAAGGGGCCTCCCTGGACTGGATCATCTCTAAGGAATAATCAGTCAAGCTTATCTCCATAGACCCATGTGACTGGTCTGACCACCACGCCATTGCCTTCCTTTTACCAGGGACCCACAAGACAAAGGCACCGCAACCAGTAATTGCCAAACGCTGGGTCAGAGACAGCAAGAACTTGACCACAGGAAACTGGAGGCTCGCTGTAAGTCTGACCTCCTCCCCCCCTCGCCTATACCAATGGTCAGTGACCTCCATGATCACTACTCAGCGACTATATCGAACATTCTGGATGACCTAGCCCCACTAAAACTAAAAAGAACACACATCAAAGACAGAAACCCCTGGTTCACTGAATCCCTCAACATGGAGAGGAGATCCCTCCGGCATTCTGAAAGAATTTGGAGACAGCACCCCTCTGCTGCGCATCTAAAATTTCTCTGCCAGGCGAGAAACGCCTACAACAAGAACATCCTCAATTAAAAAAAAGAATACTTCAGATCGGAACTGAGGAATGCCAAGAATAGAACCCGCAAGCTCTTTGAACTGGTCAAACACCAATCAAATCAACTGGCTAAAACACCGAAAGAAACTCCTAAGTCTCTAATATCATCTGAGGAATTCTCCTTGTTCTTCGCTGATAAAATTACAGTCTTAGAAAATGAACTCATTGCCGCTACATATTCTCAACCCCTTGCTGACCTGCCCCCTCTCTCCGCGCTGCCCCCACTGGCCTCACCTAAAAATCAAGCATGCTGGACCGACTTCAAGTACTATGAGTAAGACTCCGTCTCTAAAATCCTCTCTACCTTAAACTCGAACAATCACTTTAATGACTCACTACCATCCAACTGCCTCGCTGCTGCCACCCAATCCATTGTTCCTAGCTGGACTGCAATAATCAACGCCTCTCTCTAGCAGGGATCGATTCCTGACTCTCTGAAAGCCAGCCAAGTCCTCCCCATTTAAAAAAAAACTTTGCTGGATCCAGTCTCCCCCGACAACTTCAGACCTATCTCCAATATCTATCTGTTAGCCAAAGTGTTAGAGAAGTGTGTACAACAGCAACTAAGTCAACACATCAACAACTTCCACCTACTCGATGAGTTCCACTCAGACCTGAACACAGCACTGAAACTACCATGCTCCACATCGTGGACGATGCCCTCCAAGCTCTTGACCAAGGCAAAACCTGCCTTCTAATCCTCCGAGATCTATCCTCGGCCTTCGACACGGTCAACCATGAAAAACTACTCAAACGCCTCAAACTCAGGATGGGTTTAGATGGCTCTGTTTTAGAATGGTTTAGGTCCTTCATCCACAACCGATCACAGATATTCCTAATTAACAGCAACCTTTCAGCTCCCTCCCCGGTCACGGTTGGAGTCCCTCAAGGATCAACCCTGTCCCTCACCCTCTTTAATCTTTACTTAGAGCCGCTTACCGAAGTACTTTGCACTGCTAACATCTCTTACCATATGTACGCGGATGACACCCAAATATGCATAAAAATGTAATCGCTCGAGGAGATCCTCTCCCTATATGAGGCCCTGAAACTGACCGTCCAATGGCTCGCCTCTAACCAACTCAAACTCAACGCAAAGAAAAGCAAATTTCTCCTATTCTCCCCTACAAAAGCCAACCCAGAGATTCAGATGTGGATCAAGGCCATCACAGCCTTAAACTGCCCATTATGGACTCAGTGAAATCTCTGGGAATAATCCTCAACTGCAACCTGAACATGCAAGACCACATCAACTCGATGGCTAAATCAGCCAGGTTTCACCTGAGCTACCTAAGGAAGCTGAAACCCTTCATCAATGCTCCCGACCTAAAAATGGCAGTCCAAGCACTAGTCATCTCTATGCTGGAATATGGGTTTTCCACCCTCTCGGGTTTACCCAAGATCTCCCTTGTACCTTTAAAAGCCTGCCTCAACGAGGCCACCAGACTACTTACTGGCACAAGGAAATTTGACCACATCTCTCCACATCTGAAAGCTTTGAACTGGCTCCCCCTCGAGGCCAGAATACAGCTGAAACTGGCATGCATTACACACAAGACTCTATATGCTAACACCCCTGCTGATCTTGCAAAGAAACTAGTGGTATCTGGAGGAAGCAGGAACTCCCAGTCTGCCGGAGACCTCTTGCTCCAACCTGCCTGTTTTTGGGGAAAAAAAACTACAATCAGGCTTTCTCCGGGGACGCACCAATAATTTGGAACTCTCTCCCACCCGCCATTAGAAGAATCCCTTCTCTGGCATGCTTGAAAAAGGAGGCCAAAACTTTCCTCATGGGTGAATTCCTTGCCTAATCTCTGCCTTCAACCACTACACAGAGCCTGACTAATCTATGACTATCGCCTTTTCCTCAGATCACCTCTACTAACTCCACCTAGAAACTGTGGAGTCTTATACTGATTAACTGTAATTGTAGCCATACACACGTGTCCCTCTATTCCCCTATGTGTGCAGCAACCCTGCCCCTCTCCAATCGTTTTTGTATACTTCTGTATTTCTAAGCCTTTTTTGTTCACTTCTGTAAACCTTGTAAAGCGCTCTGATACCCTCATGGGTCAAGTTTGCGCTCTATAAAACACTAAAATAAATAAATGAATAATAAACATAAGGGATTGATAATTCTATTCCAAAATGTATGCTTTGCAGGCCATTTTATATAAGAGATGTGCATAATGACACTTGCAGTTTGGGTGGTTGTATAAAGATAATTTGGTGATTTACAATATTTTGAGTGGTGGATGGTAAGTAGATTGCTAAATAAAGTGAGAAGACATATATTGCAAGGTAGCACATTATGAAATGTTCTCTACAATATTTGCATAGGTATAAGTAAAATTACACGTTCTGGGTAAGGTGTTGAAGGTGGGATACATGTTTTCACAGGTGTGGATCTTTAATGCTTGCCCTTCAAGGATTACGGCTATCCTGTCAAAGCAACTTGTTCCGGCCATATGTTCCATAGTCAATCTATCTGTTAACACAGGCAATATCTCATTGGCTTGGAAAGAGGCCCAGGTTATGCCAAATCAAAAGAAGACACACCTGTGTCCCTTGATCCTAGCGAATTATTTACAATTTCACTTCTCTCCTTATTGGGTAAAATGTTAGAAGGTCAAATTAACAGGCAACTCACAGAATATCTTAAGAACAATACGATCTTGGACCCATCACAATTTGGGTTTTGCCAAGCTCACAGTACAGAGTCAGCCCTGGTAGCTGTGACTGACCAATTCAGATGCTCCCAAATGCAACATTCCTTCCAACTGCATTTGATACTGTCTCTCATCCCAGGCTAATCCATAGGCTGCAGGAGATAGGAATCCAGGACTTGGCATTACAGTGGCTTAAATATTTTCTTACCAATTGTACCTAAACAATTTCTCTTGGTTCTTATAAATCCAGCATTATATCATTAGACAAAGGGGTATATAGAAAAAGTTTTGATCCCTATGCACTCCTTTTCGTTAAATGTAAACTTTCTTGATTTTTTCGTGGCGCTGACAGTTGTCACACGATGCCTGATCGTGCCTTATTAAATAGAAAACAATGTGTGGAGGTTGAGTCACCTTTCACATAATTGTGCGCTCAGTTGAACATGAAACTAGATTGTTTCTTCTCCAATTTTTTAACTGGTTTTCAATAACATGAAGTCAACAAATGTATCATGAAGTTATTTCCATTTTTATTCGCTTCGCTTTTTCATTCCTTATTATATATCATAAGGGTATTTCAACATATTCGTTTAGCAATCCATTTTTAAATGTTGTTCTTTCACCCAATGCATTTCGGGTCGGTGTATGTGACCCTTCATCAGGGGCCTGAAAAATGAGTTAATACAGGACCTTAGCAAACAATACAAATCAAAATATATCACATGTTTATCGTATATAACACATTTAAATTAAACATGCATGATTAAAATGCAGTATGTGTGATTCTGGACTATATGTACATAGGAGACGGGTAGGGGTAATTAATACATGTTAGATTGGTTCGCAAAAGTGAGAGGTACATGCAATGAATGCTAAGTGCAAAGTATCGTTAAAAGGGTAGAGGAACAGAGGACTGAATCTGTAAACAAACAGGGTGTCATTACATGTCGAAGAGAAACGCAGATAGCGTGAAGAGTGCTAATCTCGTGGGGTGGTTAAACTCAAATACGGCATCAGGGTACAAAAATGAGAAACTTACTAAAGGTCTGCGTGAAAGTTGACTCCAGAGCGTAAATGGTTGCCAAAAGTTCGCGGGTGTAAAGTAATACAAAACAACAGATATAGCGGTCACGAGGTGTGAACTTCCATGAAAGTCGAAGACAGACTTTTCAGACTCTATTCCGTAATAGAAAAAATGTAGTTGTTAAAAAAGATGTTAATTGCGAACGACTAAAGATATGTGTGGTGACGTGATGAATTACCAGCATGGTAAACTCGTGGGAAAATGACTCTCTCTAAAAAAAAAGTGGAGAAAAACGAACTACCAATTAATGTGATTGAGGTGAAAAAGACTACAATGGAATAAAAGAGTGTGTGTTAAGTTCGACATGATGAGAACAAGTGAGGAAGATCAATACATTATGGTGTTCAAATTTACAGACGATCTGTATAAAACATAAGGTAGAGAATAGAGTAATGTCAAATGCGGTATTCAAACATCATGTTAACATCTCATATATAAATGGTAGTCAATCAAATTTTCGGGGAGCAGAACAGTCCTGATAGGATGCTATCTATAGAAAGCCCGAGTATTCAATACGATCGTTCATTCCAATAGGTTGTAAAGAATTGAGTTTTTTTATCCAGAAAAATTCTGCTTTTAATCTCTGTTTAGTTGGGTCCATGTCACTGTGCTGCGGAATTGCCTCCAGAACCGTAAATCTCAATTGGGATATTTGATGTTTTGCCTCAATCCAGTGGGTGGCAACAGTAGATTTCATGTTGTGTAGGCGGATGTTACTTTTTTGCTCCGTTATACGCACCTTGATTTTTCTTTCGGTTTGGCCTACATAAATTTTTCCACACGGGCATTTGATTGCATAAATAGTGTTTTTTGTATCACATGTGCTGGTGTGTTTCAATTCTATTTCATGCCCTTGAGTTGGATACATAAATTTATTCCCGACCAAAACGTTGTTGCAGTGGGTACAGTTGAGGCATTTCGACATTCCTTTATGGAGAGTTTTAGGATTTTTTGTGGTCGTCAAGATTTCTTTCAAGTTTTTGGATCTCTGAAATGCAAAAGTGATGCGTTCATTGAAAAGGCCTTTTAGATCCGGTTCCGTTTTGATTAAACTCCAATGAGTGTTAATTATTCTTTTTATCTTCATGGCCTCTGTAGAATATTTTAACACACAGACCGTTTTCAGTTCTGAAGTCGTGGTTTTCGGTAGAAAAAGTTTTTCTCTAGAGATGTTTTGTACTCTTTTCATTGATTCTTCGAGAATATTCATGGGATATCCTCTTTGTTGATACTTGGTCATTTGTTCTTTAAATGTTATCTCAAGTTGTTTGGGATCAGAAGTGATCCTTTTTAATCTGATCAACTGGGAGGTTGGTAAATGCTTTTTCAGCGTGTTAGGGTGAAAACTTTGAAATAGGAGACTCGAATTCCTGTCAGTAGGTTTGGTGTATACTTGAGTTGTGAATTGAAAATCTGTCATATTGACTTTCACATCCAGGAAAACGATGGATTCATGGTTTATATTGTGGGTAAATTTGATTCTCTTATGTCGTGTGTTCATGATAGTGATGTTCCTTTCAAGCTGAGTTCGGTCTCCCCGCCATAAGACGAATATGTCGTCAATGAAACGTTTGAAAATGATCAAATTGTTTTGCCAGTCAGGGTTGTTCAGGATGAAATCAGTTTCAAATTTAGACATGTATATACAGGCATATGAGGGGTACCCTGATGCTGTATTTGAGTTTAACCACCCCACGAGATTAGCACTCTTCACGCTATCAGCGTTTCTCTTCGACATGTAATGACACCCTGTTTGTTTACAGATTCAGTCCTCTGTTCCTCTACCCTTTTAACGATACTTTGCACTTAGCATTCATTGCATGTACCTCTCACTTTTACGAACCAATCTAACATGTATTAATTACCCCTACCCGTCTCCTATGTACATATAGTCCAGAACCACACATACTGCATTTCAATCATGCATGTTTAATTTAAATGTGTTATGTACGATAAACATGTGATATATTTTGATTTGTATCGTTTGCTAAGGTCCTGTATTAACTCATTTTTCGTTCCCCTGATGAAGGGTCACAACCTCCACACATTGTTTTCTATTAGACAAAGGGGTGCCACAGGGCTCCTGTCTTAGCCCTACCTTATTTAACATCTGTGTGGCCACCCTTGCTAAGATCAGCAAAGTATTCAGATTCAATGTAACATCTTATGCAGATGCTACACAGTTAATTGTCTCCTGTGATGAAGATATGGCCAAAACTAAAATAAAATTTCCAGCCGGGATGATAGCAGTTGCTGATTGGATGACAGTTAGCTACCTTCAGTTGAAAGCTGACAAAACTGAAATTGTGCTGTTTGGTGGGGCTCAACAGCTTTGGTCCTCTGATTGGTGGACTTCAGAACCTGGCATAGCTCCAAGTCCTACACAAGTGAACAAAAAAATCTGTGCATCCAATTGGACCAAACTCGCTCCATGAAGGAGCAGGTTTCAACTACGATTGTCATATGCTTCTACACAATGCGCTTGCTGAGGAGAGTTTTTACCCTCCTTCCTCTGAGGCAAACCCTGGTACAGGGATTGGTCATCCGCCGTTTGGGCTATGGCAATGCACTTCTGGCCTCAGCAAATTCTTTAAAATATGTTGTCTGACACATAATTCCTTACTTGGAAAAGGTCCCAGCTATCTATCATTCTGACTCGTTCATTACTGCCCTCCTAGACTGCTGATATCTATTGACAAAGTGCTGTTGACTCTCCCACGTGTCAGAAACCGGTACAGGAGGCACATCCTTTTTATATCTTGCCCATCTGTATTGGAGTCGGTTGCCTCTGCACATTCGTATGTGCATGGGTCATCTCAAGTCTAGAAAACTATTGAAGACAGTGCTCTTTTAGAACAGTAATTTCTTGCTTGATATGTGCTTCTGGCCAGGCGCCGACATACCATACTAGGGGTGATTTGTGCACTGTATAAATTATATTAACTTAAGTTACCTAGGTGAGGTTTACAACCACATTTAAACTCAATGGAGAAGGCGTGGGGAGCAATCCCTGCAACTGTGATCATTCTTTTGGCTCCCTATGTAGAACTGCAGCCTCAATTAACTACTTCCCATCCGGTGACTCAACGCTTCCACATCTCACCTTTTAAACCATTCTTCCAACCAAACTATCATGTTGAAAACATGGCTATTTTCTGGATAACTGCACTATCCACATCCTGACAACAGAGCCCACAAAATAGTTGCACTGTAAGTGCAATCATCATCTTGCAACCCACAATTTGCAGACAACTGAACCAGCAAACTGTTTTCGATATGCAGGTAATCTAAGAAGGGCTGGCATATGGTTCGCCATGCATTATATAGCTATGTACTTGCCGATATAAAAGTTATGGCCCACAATAATACTACAACTATAACATGCAGCAGTCAGCAGCAAATTATAACTTAAACCTCTTACATTCACATAAGACATATCTGCTGTGAGGGTTGTCAACCACCAGCATTGTTCAGCCTTAAATAGGGCATCACCAACTGAACAGGCATGGAATAACTGAAGAAATCTATTACACATTTCTGGACAATTCAGAGGACTACAACATAGTCCACTACTGCAGGTTCCAAATATCTATAGAATCTGACTGCTTCTTTACATTTCACAAAGACACTCAGATATGGGATGATAATAAAAATGCCAATCCCAACAGATCTCTCTACTTCTCTCTCCCTCCAACCATGGCAGGTCTGGATGTCAGATTGGACAACCCCGTGCAGTACCTAGCTAAGCAGCAGACTAAAGCATAAGAAATATCATAAATGGACCTGCAGAGCTTTCCAAATTTGCCAGCATACTGGAAACCATAAAATTGCATATTTGTCTCACACTTCATCATCCACCACACTGCTAGACGCTGTGTCCCATTAGATAATTGAACCTCAGTGGTCATCACGCACAACATGGAAACACTTCCCACACGAGATCAAAACAAAGATGAAATCCTTCCAACCACAGGCTCTATGCAGTGTAGCATGCTACAACCACGTAGACAAGTGCTTCAGTGTTCCACATAGGGCTATATAAATGCTGCAATACAATACACTACAATACAATGTGTAAGTGGTAGATCTTTCGGACATCTTATGGATAAAGCTCACAACTCAGTTATGCTCCCCATCAGGTCCATTCCTTCCCTTTTAATCTTCCATCAACAGCCTAAAACACATATTTTTCTGGCATATTATTTCCTCCTCTCAGTCTGAATCAAGTGCCAGGACACCCTTTTGGGTAACATGCACTTTAGGAATGATCAATCAATCATTCAGTTACTGGATTTCCATTTTTGAAGAGTTTCACTTTAGTAAATGTAGTCATCCAGTGTCTTATGTTTTAGGAATCTTAAAATGTTAATTTGAAGAAGGGGTGTAAGGGAGAGGAATTAAAAAAATGGAGTATCATTTGTGTTATCAGACTAGGCACCAAAGGTGTCAGGCGCAATCAGTACCAGCAGAGAGAGAAAGAATATTTAAAACCATAAAAGAAGCAGTCAAGTGCCTCACCGATTACAGCTTGATAGATAAGACTAAGAAGCATAGTGGATTGGAAAACTGTGTCAAATATATCAAAGAGGTCAAACAGAAAGAGAATAGAGGAGAGGCGTTTGCAGGTGGGAGATGTAAGGAAACTAGAGCTCCGAGCTAGCTCAGTCTTGGTCTTGTGGCATTTGCAATTTTATGATGCAGAATATTTAATAAACAGAAAGAAGAAGACAGGTAGTAAATGAGCCCCCTGAACACCTGATTTGGCTTTGTGTAACCTCAGAGATTGAGACATTTCATCTTCTGGCACATTGTTGTTAATCAGACATAATTTCTTTCATCAGGTGGCTGAGAAAAGAGCTGCAGCTGTGTCTTAGCATTATGGCAGTGGCAGTAGTTTTTAAGATCAAACTCAAGCTTAAAATTGAGTAAGATGCTAGTGCTTCAGCATGGGGCGACAAACAAAAGTATATAAAAAAGTGATAGATGGAATCCTTCATTAATCTCAGCCATTTGTTATTACTCGGGCCACATCCCATTCCATTGTTATTTTACACACCAGGCCACCTCAGCTTGGTGACAGCTATATGCAAATCAGTCTTGACCCTGCTCCAATGGAAACAGTCCCTTCTGAACTGCTAAGCCAGGTCCTCCATGAACCATGACAGAAGCAACGCAGGGCTGGGTTTGCCTAGTATTGGGCTAATCAGCCAGGTACAGCTTGGTTCCAGGGACAGAGTGTGCACGGGGCACACGTCCGAGCATACCCGTCCCACTTAGTGTGACACACTAAAGTATACAAAAAAGTGATGGATGGAATGCTTGAATTATTCTCCGCTACTGGTAATTGCCTGGGGCCACATCCCAATCCATCGTTATTCTGCACCTCATGCCCCCTCGGCTTGGACCCAGATATATGCAAATCAATCTTGGCCCTACTTCAATGGGAACAGTCCTGCCTGAACTGTCAAGCCAGGTTCTCCCTGAACCGGAACACAAGCAGCGCAGGACCAGTTTCACCCTAGTTAGGGCTCATCAGCCAGGTATAGCTTGGTTCCAGTGCTACAGTATGCACTGGACCTGTGTCTCAGCATACCCATCCCACTTATGGACAAACAAGAGTATCATCCCAATCCATTGTTATTTTTCACACCAAGCCACCTCAGCTTGGCCTCACCTATATGTGAATCAGCCTTCACCCTGCTCAAATCATATCATCTCAGTCCGAACAGGTCCTCCTTGAACCAGAACACAAGCAAACCAGGATCTGGTTCAACCTAGTTAGGGCTCATCAGCCAGGTATAGCTTGTTTCCAGTGACCCAGTGTGCTCGCACCCCAATTAGGGTGACACAAAAGTATAGAAAAAAGTGATGAATAGAATGCTTGAATTAATCTCAGCCACTGGTAATTGCTTGGACCACATCCCAACCCACTGTTATTCTGCACCTCATGCCACCGCAGCTTGGACCCAGATATATGAAAATCAGTCTTGACTCTGCTCCAATGGGGCTAGTTCTGCCTGAACTGCCAAGCCAGGTTCTCCCTGAACTGGAACACAAACAGTCCAGGACTGGTTTCACCAGAGTTGGGGCACATCGGCCAGATATAGCTTGGTTCCATTGACACAGTGTGCACGGGACCTACGTCTGGGCAACCCGTCTCATTTAGGGTTGACAAATAAGAGGATACAAAACAGTGATGGATGGAAGGCACAAATTAATGCCAGCCACTGGTAATTTCTCGGTCGCATCCCAATCCATCATTATTTTGCACACCATGCCACTTTAGCTTGGACCCAGCTATATCCGAATCAGTCTTGATTCCAGTGGGAACAGTCCAGTCCAAACTGCCAAGCCAGGTCCTCCTTGGATGATGTCACTTCTGGAGTGTAACACATGCGGCATGGAAAAGGGGTATGGCCATCTGTCATATTATGCGGCAACACATATGTTTGTCTTTGACAGAAGGTATTGAATGCTACCTTTTTTAAAGAAATGTGTTACCAATTTAGTTGTCCAGTACACTACAGAAAACAAGGATGATTTCATGTTCTACCAAGAATATACTTTGCACAGTCTACAAGGAACCAACATTTGAACTTTTATCTCAGAGGGGCATTCAATATCGTCCCAAAAGGAGTTAGTCTTTATTTTATCCTCCCAAGACAAGACACATAGTTTAGGTGCAGTCACCTTTCGGTACTAGTATATAGGGAAATTTGATTTAAGCATAGATCATTAACAGCTATTATGTGGTGATTAAGAGTCTTTTATTATGCATTGCATAGTTATCAAAATTACGTGAATCTTGCACCAAACCGATCTGCCTGCCGACAGACCACACTAGGGTCGGTTGTCACATAAAGTATAGAGGGAGGTTCGAAGCAGCTTGAGGGCTTATGGAGCCCAGCTGAGAAGTTTTTGATTCTTTCGCGATATTTTACCTGTTTTTGATTTGCCACTGACGGCTGTAAACTAACAGTTCATCCATATAACAATGAATTCTCATGGAGGCGTGCCGGGGAAAGGAAGGAATAGGAAGCATGTCACATGAGCTCCACATAAACGGCCAAAAACATCTTTAACCCTCATAATTTAGTGCAAGAATGGCCACCATATTGAAGAGGAATCAATTGCAGGTTTTGCTGTGACTTGACTCAATGCAGGTCTCTGGAGAAACTGGAAAAGTAACATCTGGGGAGAAAAGCCCCCTTGCGTCCTAAGATTGAAGTGGAGGTTGAGGTATGCCAGTCGGAGCAATGGTAGCAAAGGGGCACCATTTGAGCTGGCAGAGGTTCAGAAGCCTGAGAGGGCAACAGGGGTACCTGGGTACACCTTCAATAGCGCAGATGAGAGGCTGCCCACTTCCCGTTGGAAAAGGCTGACAACTTGAATGTGGCGTAACAGCCAGGGCTGCCGACTATGGAGCTGTGAAACCAGGTTCGAGCCTCGCCGTTGGCTCAACACCCTGTGATTCTGGGCAAATCACTTCATCTCCCCGTGCCTAACAAAAATTAATGTGTCCTTGTGTAACGTAACTGGTGCTCATGTAAATAACTGGTGCTCATGACAAGTGATCCTATACAATCGGGTCGAGTTAGCGCTATAAAAAAAGTGCAAAAAAATATATACATCTAGTTGCGCAGGGTCAAAGGTATGACTGTGCGTAAAACACACTTGAAGTGGAACTGGGCAGGTGGCACCTGCGTCCAGGTAAAGGGATTAAGGGTGGGCAGTGTTGAGCATGTTGACCCAATGGCCACATGCCTCTGGGAGGAAAAGAAGCCCACAGGAGGGCAGAAGACAAGAGGCAAGTGTAAACGTTTGCTCCCCCAAGGTGGTCTCATGAGTGCATAAGGATATTATTCATTAGAAAGATCCAGAGGCAGATAGAGAGCGAGTGCCTCATCTGGAGGAGACAATACAGTCAGAGGGATAAGCTTAGGAGCTGTTGCAAGAAGGAACCCGATGTAGTTATAAGCAGGCTAAACAATGGAGCGAAGCAATAGAAAACGAAATATTGCCGCAGACAGGTCAAAAAGTGGTGCTCATGTGTGAAGGAGGCCAGATGTTGACCCAAGCCAACTAGAGAAAAGTGCTACTGAAATGGGGGATTTAACTTTATTGAAGAGTAACTTCTGAAAGGAAAAGCCAGACGATAAGTGTCAAATTTCGGATACCATGCACAGACGTATGGCAGCAGCAAGACACATAGAAGCCAAGGATAAACATGTGTTGTGAAATGCTGTTGTACTTGTATAAAGGAAGCTTAAATGAAATGCTCATGCTCCACAACTGCTGTTTAATGGGTCAAGAAAGACAAGGGTAATGAAGACTAATCATCCACTACCTGAAAAAAGTCCAGAATTAGTAGGTAAGAAGATTTTCAGGAGAATTTAGGAATCGTAATGCAGATGACTAGAGTTAAATCCAATCCCTGTCTTCAGACATGCTCATAGCCAGTGCTTAATTTTAGCCGGTGGTTGCCGGTGGGGCGCACCAGCACAAATTTTTGCGACTAACACTTATTTTTCTTATCAGACATTGGCCAAAAGCAAGAGAGGAAAAAACAAACTAGAGGTAAACAAGAAAGAGAAAGACCTTTACAAAAAAAAAGGAGAAAGCAGGATCCTGCAAGAGCGGCATGAAGCGACAGGGAGTGTCTGGGAGTGGATTGAAAGATGCATCCGGCGGAATCAAGGCTAAACAACCTTTGTATTTGGTGCACCGAGATTTAATAGCGCTGACTGCAGGCTTGTGAGCAGAGCTTTGGGCTCTGGCACTTATTCTTTTACAAATTAACCACTGCCATAGGCAAAATCTGAACATATACAATCAAGTGAATGACCTACCTCCAAAACTCACCAACAGTTTATTTATCACTCTCTACTAATAGATGTGTGGTGAACCCTCAGTCAGGCCCAGACTGGCAACCAAAGCAGCCCTGGCAATTTTGGTGGACCAGCCCTCCTGGTAGGTTGGGGGGAGGAGGAGGGTGCACTGATGCTTTTGCTACTGGGGCCAATATTGCGGCACTATTGCAAAACCGACCCTCAGTAACAAAACCAGCCACATCAGCTGCAAAACCGGCCCCCACCCTTCCAGCCTCCAACGGGAAATGCCTGATGCCCGTTACGGCCAGTCGGGCCTGCATCAGATGTCACCCATGACGTGTTATTCCTCCCTTTAGCTCATATGCCTACCTTTTCCCCTATCATCAAACCTTCCAGGCCCTTTCTCCAACCACCCATGATTCCATTTCCTCTGTATAACACAGGGATAACGTAGGTCGTTTTCACGAGTGAGGCATTACTTCTGCCTTCCACTTTGAGGACAAGGAGTGTAACTGGCGAGAGGGAACCCTAAAATTAATTTGCTAATGTTATATATGAAAAACGTTTCTGGGGGTCAGCTGATTTTGGCCAAATGAATATCCATGTAAACCCACTTGATAAATGAATATGTGTTACTTGATAATCACCCAAAAAGGTGAATCCAAAATTCGGATTGTCTGTTTTATAAAAATTTTGATTTACTCACCACTGTAGTTAGGAACGTTGGAATCGTTAAAAAACACGTATTCTATTACAGTCAATAACAACACAAAGTGCATATGACTGTGTCACAATTAACTGCTGATGTGACGAAAGAAACAAACAACTACTGAAACCACACACAAAGTGTCCTAGTGTATAAAATGCAAAAAGCTATGCATCATAGTCTTATATCTACGATGTGGGTGAATTATGCTCTTTCAGCACTTTAGCTTTTTGTAAAAGTATGACTGAAAATATACTAAAATCTCGAGCACCTTATGGTACATGGATTGACCACATAGTGCTGATCAACCCACATGCGCCATCCACACTTTCTGTACTGCTTTTGTTTCATATTGGGGTACAAAAGGGGGTGGTGATGGGCGGAGCATCTGAATCAATCAAACACTCACACCCAGTCAAAAGATCTGGGTTTAATCCATCACCGTTCTTTAGCCCACTCTGCCACCCCAGTTCAGACATGGCTACATGCAAATCAGTCTGACCCTGTGCCTCATGGGAACAGTCCAGCCCGAACTGCCAAGCCATGTCTTCCCTGGACTGGAAACAAGCTTCTGAGGACCGGTTTCTGGCATTCCAGCCGTCTTCAGCCCGGATTGCTTGAATCCAGTGGCAAAGTGAGCAAGGGACTCTCCTCTGAGCATACCCTGCCACACTTATGGCGGCCAAAAGTGGTACAAAAGGGGGTGGTGATGGACGGAGCATCTGAATCAATCAAACACTCACACCCAGTCAAAAGATCTGGGTTTAATCCATCACCGTTCTTTAGCCCACTCTGCCACCCCAGTTCAGACATGGCTACATGCAAATCAGTCCAGCCCGAACTGCCAAACCATGCCTTCCCTGGACCGGAAACAAGCTCCTGGCTTACTTCCAGGCTCGTTCTTGGAACTCAGGGGTAACCCTGCCGTACTACAAGAGTTATTCAGAAACAAATATTTTTCAATTGGGCCTTTCATCTATATAATCGTTACTGTACTGTTAAATTTCCATGTGCAATCTTTTTCCCAAATTGTTTTAGCTTTGAAATGATCAAATAAATCCAAACGTGAAAGCAGGGGCGTAGATGACAATAGTGCAGCAGGTGTAGTGGCACTGGGCACAAACGCTGTGGGGGGGGGGGGGGTCCACTGCACCCCCGTTATTGATTTTTTCACTGCCAAGTAGAGGGCGATGGGGGCCCATTTTCCTTGTTGTCTTTGTGACCCATGGCACCGTTGCTTCGCCACTGAATGCAGGATACCTAATGTGTCAACGATTATACGATCACCTCGAGTCCAGTATAAGTGGCAATTTTCCAAGCCAGGACCTCTGTGCATGTAAGCAGGGCTTAAGTTGGGCCGGTCCCTCTGGGTCTCAAATCCAGTTAGAATTATGTAAACAGACATTCAAATGGTCCCTATCAGGCCTTATATTCATGTCCTTAACTTTACTGGCATAACACTTATCGATTTTGGAACAACGAAAGTTAAAAACGTAAAGGTAATCAATGTCAGCAATTTAATTCCTGATTATATTTCACGTGTTTTACTTAATCTTGCATTCCTAAGAGTGCTAGCTATTGTGTTTTTTTGTATAGCATATTACTCTTCTATAGTGTATAGTGCATAGTTTGATTATAAGTGAACATAACAGGAGTGATTGAGACACTCTGAAGGCCACTACCCCCTCCACAGGCCTGAGTAAAGTTTCATTCACAGTCGTACAATTTCAGAATTGAAACATTTTCATTCTTATTTACAACACAATCATTGTTACTAGTCATTTATCAAAAGCAGCTAACAACCATGGACAAAGCCAATAGTTTTGGCTGGTTTTAGGTGTATGTCAGTTGTGTTAATATCTGGAAGCACAAGCAGAAAGCTCGGAGAGGCACCAAAATAGAGGTCGGGAGCCAGACTATGGGAATCACAGAAATGTAGTTTGTGTTTAAGCCACTCCCTTACTTACATAGGCCACGCCCCTTTTAGAGACCACCCACACACACTTTTTTCATCCCACTTAAAGTCTTCGATATGAGTTAGATGCTCAGCAGGGCACCCTGCAGGAGGGCAAAAATCCTACTTACAGTGTAAAAAACTGTGTTACATGGTCATTTTAGAATCATTATTTCTTGATTAAATGGTTAAAAAACAGCAAGTCTACAGACATTGCCTATTTCTTCACAAAGTAGTTTCTAGTAACAACTAGACACATGTTCTGCTTGTGCTTCAGGTGACCAGCATGACATTTGTGCCAAAGGAGACTGTAATTTGCTCGTCGTTATCATTTACTCGCGTGGTGAGGATTATCATTAATATAATTGGCCCCTTGAGTCCATGAACAGTTCATTTCATGCTTCACAAAGACTCACCCTCTTCACTTCCGGCCAGGTCTGTGGCCTCGACGCGTAAGGTGTACTGCGTTGACGTACTTGCTCTCAGTGACGCATCCTGTAGAGTTATCACGCCTGAATCCTTCTCGATGTGAAACATGAAATTATTGGGAACAGGCGGATCTTGCTCAAGTATTTTATAACATAATTTCGCATTGTCTGTGGCGGGATCATCGGCGTCTTCCGCTCTCACTAGGACAATTTGAGTACCTGTCAGCACAGAAATTGTACAGGATGAAATGTCAGATCAGAAAGTCCATGTAAATACCATCTAAAACAACATCTCTGTGCATCAGTGCACTGCCTGTAACCAAACATAAAACATAAAGTGTTCAGCAGAATCTGACTCACGTTTTGCAGCTATTTCGTATTTTGTTTTAAATTAATCCATGCTTTTATTTGAGGGTTTAGTATATTGAAACTTCCTTTGAATAGTAAAACAATAAAACACTAATGTATTTATTTTCAATATAATCAAAATTGGATAATTCTAGAAGACGATTACAGTGTGTGTCACAGTTGATTGTCAAATTGTACATGGAACAAATCAAACAAAAGCAAATAGGAGTGTAAAACGCAGGAATTAACATACTTGGTTAAATTATCGATGCTATCCCTTAAAATGTATGCTTCAGGTACCCTATTTTTTGATTGCAGGTATTTTTTTAAACTAACTATTTGGTTTTTGATAACACTTATTACTTAATGATACTTTATATTGTTATGTTATTTGAAATTGCATAATGCTAATTACCTTTTCTATGGCTTCATAGGGCATTCTCACACTGGGCGCCATTTTGTACAGAAATCGCATTATGCTAATTACCATTTCTATGGCTTCATAGGGCATTCTCACACTGGGCGCCATTTTGAAGAGAACTGGGCAGGTCATCAGTCGTGTATGGTGTTTCTTGAAGGTGAAATACTAGTAAACAGTATGTTCAATTGCTAGTTTGGAAGTGGTTCTGTTGATTAATGTGAAGGTAAATTGTGCTTGCTCTTGAGAGTTATTTGTACAGTCCTAAGAGTATGGGTAGGTGTAGGGAAGAACTCATGTTTTTCGCCACTGGGTGTTTGTTGGTCCATTGTTCTACTGGAATAAAGTGTTTTCTATCTATACATGAGAGTCCAGGAGGGTGATAGTGATGTGATGTTATGCACACGAGGGGCAATGAGATTATGCTAGAGATATTGGAGTGGTTCTTCCGTGTATGATATTGTATGATATTGCTGTGCTCGGCCGTGCTGTTGGTTTGACTGCATTCTGCCAACTATGAGGCCACTCTGCCCTGCTGTTCATTTGAATGTTTGAGATTGACTTGTGTACTGTCTTGGAATGTGCGTTTGGCGATAGAATGTTGCTGCAAATCAGAATAAACATTGATTAGGGGCAACCAGGCGTATGATGGGAGTGTGTGTGTGATATTGAATGTTTATCCTGTTCTTCATTTCTGCGTGATCAGTGTGTCTTGGGCTTCAGAGATATGAGCATCTTAAAACTTTACATTTTACAAGCCAGAGCTTGTGCATATATAAATCTGATACCCAGCAAAACTTTCTACAGGGAGGGAACAAGTTTGGTTTGTAGGAAAGAGCAGAGTGTGAAAAATTGTGTGCAATATGATAGTTTTTGAATCATTACCTAGCTTGCCCCTTGTCTATGGCCTTCAGTTCCTGTTTGTTCCAAACTGATCCAGTGGCAGTGCAGCCGCTCAGGTTTTCCAGCTGGGGTTTTTCTCATTCACCATTCTTTCCGCCAACGGAAGCCTCACCCATCCCAGTACCGACTTAATAAAGGACGCAGCGCAACCGCGTAGCAGACTCTTGCAGGGGGCATGCAGCTGCTGCACCAAAGGCATGCCAAGCAAAAGCACGTCTACAGCGGTCACGTCTACACAGCATCCAGTATCATGAGCCTTGGCCTACTGCCCCCGAAGATACACCATTGCCAAGCTCGACACCCTCGACTCCGGACGTCGCAACAAACACTGCCACTGGCACCGACCCACGCTCCATGGTAGGACCTTTCACCTGCACCCATAGTCACTTCACCTGCCACTGCACATACATCAGCCCACTGACCAGTCCCACACCACGAACAAACAACAGACACCACCTGAAAAAAACACAAACAAGCATACACCCTTCTCAACACCTGCTGACTATGCAAGCATTCTACAAAATTATGAGACTTCATCACCACCCTCACACCCAACATCATCTTCCTCACTGAGACATGGCTCAACCACATATCAGCTCAAGACATTGCCACAGTGATCACCGACAGATATAATATCACTCACCAGGATCGGACCAACAAGCCAGGAGGAGGAACAACCGTCATCCTCAAAGCGACCATACAGTGTACCAACACCACCAACAACACCACCCCCATGGAACATCTCAACTTCAAGCTCCACACAGATAACAAGACAAGCATCAGAGGCACTCTTGCAAACCAGCACCAGGCCAGCGCTCCATCTTTTGCAACACCATTGCAGACTTCATTGCGCCCCTAAACTTAGACTCCAAGGACAACATCTTCCTCAGCGACCTAAATTTCCACATCGACAACCCCAATGACAAAACACTGCACGTCATTGACAGTATGAGGAGCCTTGGATTGACCCAGATTGTCCCCTACCGTACACACACACTGCAGGACACATGCTGAACCCAATTTTCACCTCCAGCAACCGCATAAAATGCAGCCATATCACAGAACTCACATGAACTGTTCATTCCATTGTTCACTTCAGTGTCTCCGTCCCCCACCCCGCCACCCCCAAAATGATCACGGGCCCCACCGAAGGTGGAACAAAATCTCAGAGGCCAGCTGGGCGATTGCCCACAACACCTCCAACCCTGCTACTGCCACCAACCACAAACAGGGAGTGAAAAACTACAATGCCTGGATCACCAATTGCGCAGACAGCATCGTCCTCATCAAGAACAGGATCCAGAGAAAGCCCTCCAAAAAGGCCAGCTGGTACACCCAAGTACTCAGCACAGCAAAACAAGACATCAAACAGTTGGAGAGGACATGGCATACCAGCAAGGACACCTCTGACAGGGCAGCCTTCAAGACCTCCCTCACCCTATACCACGCTAGCTGAGGGCAATAAAGAAGACAGCCCTTGCAGGACGCATCAAAACTGGCGACAACAACTCCAAGGAACTTTTCAACATGGTTAAGGTATTCTCCAACCCAACTGCCAGCGAAAACAACATCACACCCTCAAAGGAGCTTTGCAGCAACTTCGGCCACTTCTTCCACGACAGGATTGCAACTATATATAGAAACCTGGAACCCCAACATACACCTACGGACTTCTTTGACAGATACACCACCACTGCAACCAACACAAACCACACACGGACCACCTGGAACATCCTCTCCACCCATGACACCACTTCCACCATGAAATCCATTCACCAGGGAGCGCCCACAGACCCATGCATGTGCTACATCTTCAATCTCAGAAGCCAAAGCATCAGCCAGGAACTCACCATTCTACTCAACACCTCTATCACTACTGCAACATTTTCCGATGCCTGGAAAGATGCCGTAGACACACCACTACACAAAAAACTCTCCACCAAACCCGGTAAACTAAAAACTACCAGCCAAACTCCCAGCTCCCATTCACAGCGAAGGTACTGGAAAAGATTATGAACATCAAGTCATGACACCTGGAGCGGAGCCAGCAACTCAACGCCTCCCAATCCGACTTCTGCAGCTATCACAGCACAGAAACTACCCTGATCACAGCCCTGACGACATCCGAACCCTCATCAACCAAGGAAAAACAGCAGCTTTAATCCTTCTCAACCTCTCAGCATACTTCAACACTGAATCCCACCACACGCTGATTGAAAGACTTCACCACATCAGCACTGAAGGGGGCGCGCTTAGATGGATCACCTTCCTCACGGCAAAATGCAGAGGCTCCACCTCCCAACTTTCACCTTTGAACCAAAGAAGATCACCTGCAGTGTCTCCCAGGGCCCATCCCTCTTCCCCACTCTGTTCAACACATGTATGACTCTGCTGGCCAACATCTTCAGATCCCACGGTCTCAATATCATTTCTTACACAAGCAACATCAAAATCATCCTCTCACTCAAGGACGACCCCACCACCAGAACCAACTTCCACAGATGCATGACAAACATCGCTGACTGAATCAAGAACAATGGCCTGCAGCTGAACACAGACAAGACAGGAGAACTGATCTTTGGCAACCGCAGCAACACATAGAATGATCTGGTGGTCATCAGACCTAGGACCTGAACCCACTCCCTTCAACCACGCCAGAAACCTCGAAATCATCATTGACAACAAGCGCACCATAAAATTACAGATCAACACCATCTCCTCCGCCTGCTCTCTCACTCTCTGTATGCTACGCAAGATCTTCAATTGGCTACCCCTATACCCAAGACGCACCATGACACAAGCCCTAATCATCAGCAAACTGGATTACTGAAATTCCCTGTATGTAGGAATCGCCACACACCACCGACATTGACTTTAGGCTATACAGAACGCCGCAGCCAGACTCATCCTTAGCCTTCCCCAACGAACCCATATCACACCCCACCTCAGGCAACTCCACTGGCTCCCCATACAGAAGAGATGCCAAATCAAGCTGCTGACCCATGCACATAAGGCTCTGCACAACCAAGGACCCTCCTACACCAAACCACCGCCTGAACTTCCACCAACCATTGAGAAGACTATGCTCCACCTCACTTTCACTTGCCCATATATCCAGCATCTGCTGAAGCAGAAGTGTAGGACACTCCTTCTGCCACATCCCAGCAAATATCTGGAACAGCCTCCCCACACATCTCCGAACCATCACCTCACCGCGGAATTCCAAATGGCCCACAAGACCTGGCTGTTTGAATAAGCCTTCAGGACCTGCAAGCGCCTGGATACCCTATTGGATAATTAGCTGTGCTTTATAAATCCTGATTGATTGATAGATTGTTGTCTCTCTGTCTGAAGGAGCATGGGAATTAGGGGTGGGCAGAACTTGTGGAACTTTACTCCACAGAATTCCACTGAGCTACATGAAAACTCCACGAGATTCCCCGGGGTTCTGAGAATGGGCGGAAATCGGCATTTCACTCTTCTTGAGCTGATTTTTAGTGCCGGGAGCTCATTCCATGCTGAAGGATAAGCTTAAGTGGCATCATGTAGCCCACCAGAGTGCGCTGCTGCTCTAATTGATTTTGCTGCCACTCAAGTAGATTTTCTACTTGAGTGGCACCTTTCTCACTGCCCTTGTTGGGAAAATCTCACTGGATGCCCTTCTAGTGCCCGAAAATCATGCTAGGAGTTGCCAATTCTTGCCTGCACTCACCAACTTACATTGGCGAGCCGTGCGCGAGAATATACTACGTCACATGGAGGTTAGCGGAGTTTAACCGGAACTCTGCATTACAGCCGCAACACAGAGTGGCCAAAACTCTGTCAACTCTACAGGTGGAGTGGAATTTATCATGGCCCCCTAATGGGAATGAGCATGGCTAAAAACATTGCCTATTTCATACAGCAGATATTTAGTATAGTTCAAAATAGCATGTGTGCAAGAAATGTCCTAACAGCCATGTCTCCTACAAAGTTCTGGGTATGATGCATATTATTTTATATTTATGAGAACGACGATGGTGTACAGTCAAAATATCGATTTTTAAATATGGACCTACCTTAATATCGAGTTTTTAATATCATAGGGACAGAATGTCGAAGTCAAGAATATCGTGGACCAAAATATCGACCTTAGGGTAAGTCAAATTGTTTTTTTTTAATATCAAAGTAAGTAATATCGAAATAAGTAATATTGTTAGCAAAAATATCGTCAATGATATCGATTTTTTTTAGTGTGTATTTTAGTATGTATTTTATATGTATGTTTAACATTTTATTTTAATGTATTTTCATAATTTTTAAAAATATGTATTAAATGTTTAGAAATGAGTAATTTTTTTAAGTACATTTTGCGTTTTAGTACCAGAGCTGGTTGTGGTTTCTAGGGGAATAGGGTGGTAAGTAAATTAATTAATTCATTACTCAATTAATATATTATTTATTGTTATTGATTATTAATGTATTGCTAATTAATTATTAATTGGTAATTATTTTGTGTTCATTTATAGTTATATTAATGATAATTAATGATAATTAATGTATTATTAATTGTATTTATTGTTATTGTTACTTTATTGTTAATTAATTATTAATTGGTAATTAACTGTTATTAATTGATTATTGGGTACATTGATTGTGTGATATTTTTTATGGGTAGTGGGTTGTGGGTTTATAAGGAAATAGGGTGGGAAGTAATTAAATTATTTAATTAATTATTGTTTTTATTTTTTGTTATTGATCATTAATTTATTGTTAATCAGTTATTAATTGGTAATACATTTTTATCAATTAGTTAATTTATATTTATATCAATTATAATCAATGTATTGTTATTGATTATTAATTTATTGTTAATTATTTTTTTATTGCTAAATATTTATTAATTGATTAATTTACAATTAAATTAATTGTGTTTTATTGATGTGTAGTGTGTTGAGTGTTAATGGGGGAATAGTGTGGGAAGTAATTTAATGTTATTTAAGTACATATTAATTTAACTTTATTGGTATTTATTAATAATATTTTGTTAATTAATTATTATTATGTTATTTATTTTACAAAAATTATTTAATTGATAAGTATGTTAATTTAACCTCTACGCTATCCTACATATCACACACTGTTACATTCACTATAGTTGGAATAGTAATTTTAACCTTTACGCTATCCAACACTTTCCCTACTGTTGCACTACCTGGAGTGGGAATAGTAATTTTTACCCCTACGCTATCCAACACTTTCCCTACTGTTCCACTCACTAGAGTGGGAATAGTAATTTTTACCCCAACGCTATCCAACACTTTCCCTACTGTTGCACTCACTGGAGTGGGTATAGTAATTTTAACCGCTAAGCTATCAAACACTTTCCCTACTGTTGCACTCATTGGAGTCGGAATAGTAATTTTAACCGCTACACTATCCAACACTTTTCCTACTGTTGCACTCATTGGAGTGGGAATAGTAATTTTTACCCCTACGCTATCCAACATTTTCACTACTGTTGCACTGTTTGGAGTTGGAATAGTAATTTTATTCCCTCCGCTATCTAATATTTTGTGTATTATTTTAGCTAATGTAGTATATAATTTATTTTAAAAAGATTAAAAATATATATTTTTTTATTTGTCATATATCTTTATTTAATTTTCATGTATATTATTGTTTTATGTGCATAGATTTATTGATAATTCATAAGATTTTTTAAAACAATTTAGAAGTTATTAAAATGTTTATTAAAACATATTAATAAGTAAGTCTATATTATATATTATATGTATATGTTTATTGTATTTTTGAATGATATATATTACTTATAATTTTTAAATATTTAAAAATATTTTTAACTGTGTTTATTTTAATTATTTGTATTATTTACTTTATTTTACATTTTTTTTAAACGATATCTTTAACAACAATATTTTCGGCATAGATATTTTTTTCCGATATTTTTGTACTTATCATAATGTAGATAGGATGTCGATATTCTTGATTTCGATATTTTTGCTGCAATATTTTTGTACGTCCATATTCTGATCGATATTTTGTCAGTGATTCAACAAGTATAAAATGGGTAACTTTGTTGACATTTTCTTGTTGTAATATTGAGAGCACTGTTGTTCAAATCAAATTACACATGTTTGAATTGGAAATAATGAACAGGGCATTTTAATCGAATGTCAATGGCAAACTTTCTCTGGCATGGAACATATTGTCTTGAGCTTTAATGTTGTCCAATTGTAATCTCTAACATTGTTCCTATGAAGGTATGTATCTCCAAATGTCGATTGCTATTGTTTTAAAAGCCAGGTCTCTCAATGAAATTGACACTTGCCCTGCAATGCATGTACAGGAGTTGATCAGTCCCATTCATAGCTGTTTTACCCCATGTTCCGACAGAGTACTCTACAGGATGCATAACTTTTAGAAGAAACTTTCTGGCCATTCTTCAAAAAACCAAGTACATTATCATAAATCCTGTTTGTGAGGTGTGTGCCATGGTGGACCCCTGAGTCTCTCCATGTACCTTCCTAAAGTATTTCCCTCAAGGAAAAAGCTGAAAACCATGCCATGAGTAATGGCTATTCATGCTGTCGCTCAACGTCTACAGCCCATACTGCATGTTTCTGTAATTGTTACATTCGAAATTTGGAAAGGGGATTCCCTCAGCTTCATGGGACATCCATAAAGCAAATTACAGAATGTGCCTTTCTGAATGTGCAGCAACTAGAATAGAAGTTTAAGTGAGGGTTTCATTCATGTTTAAGGAGCAGATGAATGAAGATAGTCAACACAGTCAAGAAAGAAATGTCAGATAAGTGGGGAGATAAAGATTTCATTACAAGACAAGGAGGCTACATTATGCATTAATCCTTTAATGCTACTCACAACAGCCGCTTACATCACAAAGGTAAAACAAAGAATTAGATGACATCACGTCAACAATATAAGGCATGAGCAGGAGTAGAGCTGCCTCTTTTAAATGCGGCTCACAACAGATAAGTACTACTCTTCAATCCTTTATTGTTGTTACCTTGCTTCTTAATCTATTCCTTTTGCTTATTGTATATTATTGTATATTATATTGATATGGTGCTTATACTTTACAATGTGCTTAGGTATTTTGACAAGCTATGGCACCTTTCCTGAATTCGCGCTGTGTCTCGCTCCCCGCCCCTCCCTTGATCGCTTTGTCTCGCTGCGATCCCCCCTCCCTCCCCTCCCTCGACTTCCAATCTATGGTCGTTGATTTCTGTTTCCCTTCCACTCCAAGGTTCCCCTTGTGTACCGACGCGTTGTGCGCACTCCTGCCTCCTGCCGCCTTTGTGGCTGAGTCTGTCTCACCTTACCGGGATACCGGTTGTATCACCTCCCGCTCTCCCCAACATACCGGTTCTTCAAAAACCTCCTGCTAAGCCCGACATCGCCACCTCTGCCCTTGGGACCGGAGGAATGGACCTTGGCAACAGAAGCGCAACGCTGTGTACCTGCTAAGGTCCATTCCTCCGTTTCGGTCGTCAAGCTGCTTGAGCGCTTCGGTTGCCCTTTCAAGTTGGGCTTTATCGACTGCACTCTTCAACCAGCTGTTTCCTGCCTTTCGAGCGCAACCCTCAATTTTGTGGCCTTTTAACTTTACCCTAATTAATACAGAACTTTGGTTAGGTTAGTTTAGGTTCATAAATAAAAAATATATAAAAAAAGTGGTTTATAACCTTACTTACTAATACTTAAACTAGTTATTATCATTAAAACACCCCCTTATTGTTATTTATAATTATTTAGTTATTATAAAATATTTAATTTTAATTTTAATTCATAATAAAAGAGATAACTCTCTTAACACCTCAGCTTTATAATATTACTTACCTGCCATGTCTGATTTAGAGTCAGATGACGCTGTGGCAAACTCGCCCAATCATAACAGCGACGCTTTCAAGTCTTTCCTTCAAAAGGAAATGAGGTCCTGCATGTTAGATACTTTGTGTGAGGTCATCTCTAATAAAAGGTCCCTTTTACTTGATGACAACACTTCCGATCCGGAAGTTGAACACTCTAAGGCTAATAAAAAAACTAAACATTGCCTAAGCACTGATGGAGGTCTCGCTACCTCAAATGAGATGTGAGGTCCAAGCACCTCAAAAAGCATGGGAGGCCAAAGCACCCCAAAAGGTAAGGTTGCCCCTCGCGGCACGCATGGTTTGGGTGACCCTAGTGGCACGAATTTGCTGGGCACCCTCAGCGGCTCAACTATTGTCAGTGCTCGTGTCGATCACAGCTCTGAGGAAGACGAGTTCTTCGACAATCCCGACGACAAATTCGTCCTGGATCTTGATGAGCAAGACACTGATGACTGGGACCTTAACACTTTCTCAGAGGCAGATTCCTCCCCCTCGTCGAAGGACGCGATCCTCGACCCTCTCGGTTAGGAAATGTTCTCCCCAAAAAACATCTCCCACCCTAACAGTAAAAAGTGGTATCCACACGATCACGTAGCTAAATTCGTGACCAAATGGCTGAGAAACTCTCTAGAAAGAGAATCGCGTAACACCATGAGGTCCGAGTGTCCTCGCCCATTCATAGAGGGTAAAGTCTGTCAAACACCTAACTTAGACCCCGACCTGATTAAGTTCTTGTTTAAGGTGGGCAAGGATCCAAGAAAAGGCCTGGAAAGGGCTCTTAAAGCCTGTCAAGATCGTCTTCTTGACCTACTAGGCCCCCTTACTAGGATCCTCGACCTTGCTGAGGAATCGCATATTTCCAACACACCCTTGGATATAAACCTAATAAAAGGTTAGAGCCATAGTACTCCTTGGGAATGCTAATTCCTCCCTCAATATTGAAAGGAGGAAATAGGTGCTTATTAGAATCAACCCGAAACTCGGGGATCTTGCAGAAAAAGAGCCATCGTGTAAGCCAAACGGCCTCCTCTTTGGAGAGGATATGATTAAAACTCTTGGCAAATACCTCGCAACATTTACAGCTTTGGACAAAGCCCGAAACAATATGAAACATGTTTTTGGTCAGGCCAGTAGAAGAGGCCGTTCTTCCGGCCGAAGG
Organism: Lissotriton vulgaris; assembly: GCF_964263255.1. NCBI lineage: Eukaryota > Metazoa > Chordata > Amphibia > Caudata > Salamandridae > Lissotriton > Lissotriton vulgaris. The sequence goes on along the minus strand of NC_141700.1, from coordinate 233,815,749 downwards.
AATTTCCGGCCCTTCACTTACGGATGAGGAAGAGGTTCATCCGGTAGAGGCTTCTACCCCTCCAACACCAGACAGTACTTCCCACAGAGAGGAAGAGGTTCACGCGGAAGAGGCTTCCCCGCTCGTGGTGCTTCCAACAACACCACCCAAAGTAAGTGCTTCTCTTTCTTCTCCCCCTCCAAAGGTCGGGGGCAGGCTCAAACATTTCATTCACGTCTGGGAATCTTTGACTCAAGAACCGTGGGTTCTCGAAACAGTTCAGGGTTTCAAAATAGATTTCACAGAGATTCCTTTCAAATCCGCCACTCCCAATCCTCTGGTTCTTTCTTCAGAACATCTAGAGATCGTCAAAGAAGAGGTTTCTTCTATTTTTTAAGAAGGGCGCAATAATAGAGGTTCCTTGGTCTCAAAAGAATTTTGTAAGCACCCTTTTCCTAGTCGAAATGAAAGACAAGGGTTGGCGTCCAGTAATAAACCTTCGGGAGGTAAACAAGTACCTCGTCTACCGTCATTTCAAGATGGAAGGCATCCATCTGCTCAGTGACCTTCTACTCAAAGGAGATTGGCTGGTCAAACTGGACTTAAAAGATGCCTATTTTACCATACCCATGGCAATAGAACATCAACTTTTTCTCCAATTTATTTGGGACAATTGGCTTTTTCAATTTCAGGCCCTCCCTTTCGGTCTTTCATCCGCCCCTTGGTGTTTCACCAAGATCATGAGAACGATAGTCTCCGTCCTAAGAGCCAGGGGTATTCGTCTCATCATCTATTTAGACGATATCTTGTTAATGTCCCAATCTCACTTACAGATTCTAGAAGATCTGCAAACCTCCATGAACCTCATAGAGAGCCTTGGGTTCATTATAAACAAGCAAAAATCCATCCTTCTACCCTCCAAATCTCTGGAGTTCCTAGGCTTTACTGTGGACACGTCCAGGTATCTCATCTTACTCCCCAACAAGAAGATTGCCAAAATTCGGAAGGAGATCAGATTTGTCCTCAAACATCAGTCTCTCTCCCTCAGAGAATTGGCCAGACTTCTTGGTCTTCTTTCTTCCTCGATCCAAGCTATCTTCCCTGGTCCCCTGAACTACCGTGCTCTTCAGAGAGTGAAAGCCAAAGCTCTCAGATCCGGTCTTTGGTACGGAGACCAGGTTTCTCTGGACGAAGAAGCCAGACTGGAACTTTCTTGGTGGCTGGACAATTTGGATGCCTGGAATGGAAGAGCTATCTTTGGTTCAACTCCAGACTTTGTTCTAGAGTCAGACGCCAGCCTTCATGGTTGGGGTGCTCGTCTCCTCGACCAGGACACTGGTGGTGTATGGACCCCTTCGGAGTCTTCCCACCATATAAATTTCTTAGAAATGATGGCCGTGCTCTATGCATTGATGAGCTTCAGACAATCTCTTCAGGGCAGATCCGTTCTCCTGAAGATGGACAATGTTTCCGCAGTCTCGTATATCAACCGTCTCGGCGGTACGAGATCTGCCGGCCTATCAGATCTGGCCAAGAAACTCTGGATGTTCTGTCTGGAACACAAGATCTCCCTGAGGGCAGAGTACCTCCCCGGGAAATCCAATCTCTCAGCGGATTGGAACTCGAGATTCCTAGTAGATTTCAGTGACTGGAAACTCAATCCGACCGTTTTCAATTCTCTGGCTCACTATTTAGGTCCTTTCGATGTGGACCTTTTTGCAAGCCGTTTGTCCTTCCAACTTCCACAATATTTCAGCTGGATGCCAGACCCGGGTGCTCTCGCTGTCAACGCTTTCCTGCAACCCTGGGCTCCTCTCCGCCCCTACGCCTTTCCCCCCTTTGCTATGATCCAAAGGGTTCTGCAGAAAGTGAGACAGGAACAGTGCTCTCTAGTCCTGTTAACCCCTTTCTGGCCGTCTCAAGCTTGATTCCCCACAGCTCTGGAACTTTCTTGCGACGTTCCCCTCCCAATTCCGGCTTCTCAAGGACTCTTCCTAAACGTAAACGGAGAAGATCACCACCTGGTTCTTTCAGGGAACCTGAACCTTCTTGCCTGGAAAGTGTCAGGAAATCTAACCAATTGTCTGGACTTTCGTCATCTGCTCTCACACTCCTCGGAGAATCTTGATCACCTGGAACACACTACAGATATAATAACATCTGGGAAAAATTGTCTAGTTGGTGCTTGGAAAGGGACTTGGATCCAGTGGAAGCTCCTATCGTTAATATAGTCAATTTCCTAGTGGAACTTTTCGACAGTGGTCTCTCCTATAGATCTATTAACTGTTACAGGTCTGCCATTTCCGCAGGACACTCTATTGTCAACGGTAAGACGGTAGGTAAGAATGTTATTATTTGTAGAGTCCTTAAAAGTATCAGACTTAAAAGGCCCCCTAGGCCTAAATATCAATCTGTTTGGGATGTTAAACTATTGCTTGACCTTTTTTGCTCCTGGCCTGATAACTCCCTTTCTTAACAGAAAATGTCTTTCAATTAAACTTGCCTCTCTCTTATGTCTGGTTTCTTGTCGCAGAGTATCCGATGTTAAGGCCCTATATATCTCTTATAGGAGTTATGACATGTTTGGTGTTAAATTTGAAATTTAAAGAAGAACTAAAACTATGTCTGATTTCATTTTCTACCCTCGTTTTAATCTCTGCAAAAAGCTTTGTGTAGTTGATTGCATGAAGGAATATAACTCAAGAATGGAAGAACTTCATCCTCCTGATGCAAATCAACTTCTGGTTTCCTATGTCAAACCCTTTAAACCCATCTCTTCCTGCTCTATTGCTAGGTGGGTTAAGTTGGCTATGAGCTTTGCTGGTATTGATCTCTCTAAATTTCAAGCTCATTCTCTATGAAGTGCTATGGCCAGCAAATCTTAAGTGTGCAGATTGGTCTAATGCTTCTACCTTTGCGCATCACTACTGCAAACCAATTGAACATGTCTCTGATGCTGTTATTCATGGCTACCAACATGCATAATGTAGCCTCCTTGTCTTGTAATGAAATTGCGATTCTCCTATTAACATGACCAGAGAATCTGGATTTCATTAAAGACATGGAGGCTAACATTATCCCTCCCGTCCCTCCCTTGGACGGAGTATATATTTTGGGTTATATTCTTGATGTGTACTCATTTATCAATTTTAAGTATGCTTACATCGATTGTTATTGACTTTCTTCTGATTTTCATCAGACACTTGACATTCTTCATTTTATTTTCAGATAATTCGAATTAATGGATCCAGCATCCTTCCTTCACTTCCTTCCATGGATTTCAACCCGGATTTTAACCCCTTCACCGTCCTTATACCAAGTTGCTATCCTGACTTCTCATCGTTCCTTTGCATTTAAAAGAGGCAGCTCTACTCCTGCTCATGCCTTATATTGTTGACGTGATGTCATCTAATTCTTTGTTTTACCTTTGTGATGTAAGCGGCTGTTGTGAGTAGCATTAAAGGATTAATGCATAATGTAAGCCTCCGTGTCTTTAATGAAATCCAGATTCTCTGGTCATGTTAATAGGAGAATCGCAATTGACAGTCAAGGTAAAATAACAGGTATTCAAGATTTGTGGCGACTAAAGTTAGGAGAAAGTTGAGTGGAGTTTGCAGGAAAGGACAAGGATTACTGAAGGATCTTTGAAGAGATTTAGAGACTTCTCAGTGGTTTGTAATTCTGACATTCAGTGGTTTGAAATCTTGATGAACAGGAATATACAACACAGGCTATTTATGTTTTCGTTGGCCTTTCTATGATGCATGCAGCTTGATACCCAAGGCTGTCCTGCTTGGATGACAACTAATTGCAGTCCTGGTTTTCAATCCTGGTTTTGAGTGTTTTCAGAACTGGTGTGTCTTGGGTTGCTATTTCTATCTTCAAAAGATTGTAATTCTGACTGCACAGAGTATGAAATCTTGATCTTCAGATGTGTTCCTCAGGAATGCTCCAGCCTTGGCCCATATTGCTCATAGTCCAGGCCACTGTAGATATACAGTGATGGCCATGATGGCTGCTTAATCCTGACCAGTATCCTCATCAGTAATTAGTCTTCTTTATGTCAAGGACACTTATTTTTCTCATAAAGGGTCGAATTGGACAGTACTCATTCACTTGTACTAAGTAATGCCCTCAGACAATTGAAATTATGGTAGACACAACTAAATTGCTTGATAATTTTGACAAATGTAAATGTTGCCAGAACTTAGTTGACACTCTGCTGCTCTTTGGAATTATTTATAGGTTCCAAAAGGTATGCCACATTGACCCTCAAGTCTTTCTTGTCCCAGTACTGGAACTCAAGGACCTGAGAAAAGGACTAAAATGCTTCTTCTGTGATATTCCTGAACTGAACCCATAGGAATTCCAGCCTCATGTCATGTCATAAGTAACTCAGTTGTGACCTGTACAACAATGCATATGCATATCCAAACAATAGTGCATTCTAACTGTGCTCTACAGACGTGGGCCCGCTGGTGCATAGATTTCCAATTCTCAGTGGCACTACAGAAGTCAGCATTTCTCACTCAGACCACAATTCATTTTCATATATGGCCCTGATTACAAGTGGGATGCAGTCACATTCAAATTCACTTTATTTCGGGCACAAATGTGACCATAAAAGTATAGAAGATAAACATAATAATCCAACACTTTTATGAAATATAAATATATATTAAAAGGAGTTCAAAAAGAAATGAATATAAAAACCTGCAGGACGCAAAACTCCACAGGTATAAAAATTATTCTCAAAACAGGCAGTAAATCACACACAGGCTATTATCTTGCAAAGCTGAAGGATTCAAATAAAGTGCAGTGCATAGTGCCAGGATCGTGGAGAAAATTTATTAAGGTGCATATAACTTTCCTCCACAAAATAAACCATCCTGCCAAAACATTAATGATTTTCTTCTGCTGACTGCACATTTCAGAAAACAGCAAATATTAATGCAGTTAGATGTGGAATCTAGTTGTTGTAAGTACACAAGTGCTAATCTTGAAGTTTCTGATCCCCCAGTTTCGTATAATTGGAATTCAGAACTGTTTTGTGATGTCAATAAAAAATTTGCAGAAGAAAGTAAAATGTGTAAGACTTTGCGGGAGGTTACGTCACATGGACATAACAAGACTTTTGAAGAATCAAATTGGCCAGAAGAGAAACCGGGATGCACCTCACAAATCCTAACCTAAACCTGGTAAGCAGTATCCTATTCCATGAGCCATCGATCCACTAAAGATAAAGCTCCAGGGAAGGGGAAAGGTGGACCTTCGCATACTCTCTGGTGGACCGTTTGTTGAATTCAAGGTCCTCCCTCAGTGTTTTCAGCCTAGATTTGAAGGCAGTTTTAATCTACAAAATATCAATTTTTATGCATGGAAGAGGGGTTGGTGGAGAGAGACGGCCTACCCAGCTTCGTTAATTTGTTTTTGATATTTTCAAACCAAAGGATTTTCATGCCTCTTTTGCATGTGAGACTCTCAATAATTTCTGTATTTAGCGAGGTGTGCGAGTTAGCCCAGATAGAACTCCATAGAAGCAAGGGAGTCAACTTGATGGCATCTTCGGCATACTCCATCCCAAGATCCTGATGGACTACAAAGGTGGAACATGCAGGTGGAACACTCAAGAATCCCCTTAGCGCCCTATTTTGCTCCACTTGGAGGAGGCTAGTGTTCGAATACCCCCAGATACCTGTACCATGGGTAAGGATCAGAAGGCACAGCTTCTTGTTGACTTTCATTAGAAGGGCTACAGGTTTTCTCCCAATACATTTGGTCAAATTGAAGATGTAGCCCACCGTATTTACACATTGCTGCCTCGACTTGGCTATACAAGGTCCCCTAGCATTAATACCTGCCCCCGGTATGAGAACTCTATGGTGTGGGAAAGGTTGAACATTCAAAACGATGCCCTGCATCTTGTAGATTCTAGGCTTGCATACCATAATAAAACTTGTCGCTTGATTTTTAACCAGGCCCATGTCCCCATGAAAGATACAAATTCTTGGAATAAAACATTAAGGCCACTGGGGGTTCTAGATAATTAGGTCTCCCGGTTTTATGGTATTTTTTTTTGCCATTTCCGTCTGTATTTATCCATATTTATTTTTTGCTAATTTTATCTGTATTTATCCAAATTTATTTTGTTTTTTGTGGAAAAATTAGGCCGAAATTAGTATATTTCCACATTTATTTAACCGATAAATATGCACTAATATTTAAATGTCTGCCAGGTTCCAGTGCTGTGAACACTAGCAGAAGATAAATCAATGCACTTATATGAAAACATGCACATTTCAGTATGAACCTTGAGCATATCTACTGCGGTTAAAGCCTCTTTACTAAAATTCCTTTCTTTTTTTAACCCCCTTATCTATCAATCCACACATCTATTGGCCTGGCAGTCATGCCAGACAGTATTTAGAATTGCTCAAAAAGTAACCCAATTTCCGTATTTATCCACATTTAAAAATAAATACAGATAAGAAAATGAATATTTTCTGTCTGTATTTATCCTAAAAAATCAGTAAAAAAGGGATAACAGGGAACCTTATATATAATGAAACCACACCATCTGCGTATATTAAAACTGGGACTTTTTTCCTACCAATTGAGGGGGCATCCGAAACTGTACTGGAGAGTGCTGCACCAAGGCCACTGATGAACAGAAGAAACAGTATAGCCACCACAACACAGTCCTGACGCACCCCTCTCCCTAGCTTACAACTATCTGTCTGTTCATCTGACGGGCCAAACCTAACTGATGCTGACAGGTCAAAGTGAACAGCTCTCAAAAACTGCACAGTTTGTCATCCACCCACAGATCAGATAAAATCCCCCAACTTTTCAACTTGTCCATGCTGTTAAAGGTGCAAGAGAGATCCATGAAGGGCTGGTAGACCGAGCCCTGCCTAGCAACAGCATATTAACTGACCAGCAGATGTAAATTTAGGCATTGCTCCATCATACTGAGTCCCTTCCGGACCCCATACTGCACCTCCGAAAGCGTGTCCTTCGCCTTGATCCAAGCAAGGAGGTGCTCCTGGACAACTCTCCCTGGCAGCTTCATGACAGAATCCTACAGGGATATTGGTCGAAAACACTGAGGAGATTGCGGGCTACCCTTCTAAAACATTGGCACAATAACAGCTGTGTTCCATGTTTGTGGGAGACCCACTTTACAAACAGCATTAAAAGAGTTACAGAGCAGAGGGGCCCAAAGGACTGGCGTCGATTTATTCAGGTAAATAGGGACAACATCCAGGCCTGGCGCTGTCTTGGGTGGGCTCTTTTTAATTGCCTCCAAAACTCCCTAGTGTGTGAATTCCAAGACTAAAGGGATGGCCCTCAAGCTGTAAACCTTCTGAAAGTGGTCCACAGAGACTTCTGGACGATGATAGTGACAACAGAGTTAGGCTTAGCATTTGCTGACCCAATCCACTTGCCTCCAATCAAAAAGCCCTGATGTTCTTCAGCCTAAATGCCACTATCAGTTTACCCCTTGGATTCATTTTCCAGTTCCTTGTTCCTGTTCTGTAATGCTGCCTTACATACCGCTCTGCATCTTTGCATTTTATGTAGATCCCTAGGTAACTCTTTTAGGGCCTCGTGTAGTAATGTGTATACCTTCCTACTGGGCGGGCCAAACCATTTGATTTCTGGGGACCTGGGTTCAGTGGGCTTCAATAACAGTCCTTTGACCAACAAATTCAGATGAACAAATAAACTGGCCCTCTCACTAAAGTGGCAGACTGAGTAAGGCAGTGGAACACCAGGGTCAAATATTGCATACATAAGTTAGCCAAAAGGGTGCTCACGTCTGCATTTCTCCACGCCAAGCGCAGGCCCTGGGACTTAGTTGTTAATGACTCTGAAGCCGCACTCTTTACTCCTCCGATCCTCCTTGATAGACAAAGATCTAGGCATAGAGGTTTGTGGTCACTTTAAATGATGGGAGCAATTGATGCCCCAGCCACCTTAGCCAACAATTCTCGTTTGACAAAAACATGGAAACGTCCATTACAACACAGGCATTACATCGAAATGCCTTTACAACGCAACTTTTACAACGCAAGTGACTTTGCATTGCATGCCAATACAACGCATGCCATTACAATGCATATCATCACAACGCATGATAAGGTTAGTAATGGAGAATTTTAAGTTTTAGGATGGGTATGGGTTTTGGGGTAGTTGGGAATAGTAATATTTACCCCTACACTATCCAACAAATTCCCTACTGTTGCACTGACTGCAGTGGGAATAGTCATTTTTATCACTACGGTATCCAACACTTTCCCTGCTGTTGCACTCACTGGAGGGGGAATAGTACATTTTACCCCTATGCTATCCAACAGTTTCCTTACTGTTGCACTCACTGCAGAGGTAACAGTCATTTTTACCCCTACGCCATCCAACTCTTTCCCCACTTTTGCACTCACTGGAGGGGGAATAGTAATTTTTACCCCTACGCTATCCAACACTTACCCTACTGTTGCACTCACTGGAGTTAAAATAGTAATTATTACCCCTTCACTATCCATCACTTTTTCTACTGTTGCACTCACTAGAGGGGAATAGTAATTTTTACCCCTACACTATCCAACACTTATCCTACTGTTGCATTAAAAATATTACGCATTGTAATGGTACACGTTGTAATGGAATGCGTTGTAATGGCATGCGTTGTAATGATAGTTTTAAAAATGCGTTGCAATGGTATGCGTTGTAAAATCAGTCGATGTAATGGTAGTTGTGTTGTAAAAACTGCGATGTAAAATCATGCGTTGTAATTGTTTGCGTTGTAATGTCATATATTCCAAAACCATAATCAATGACGGAAGAGTATTCGCCCCTCTAAAAAGTGGATTTGTCTGAGTAATTAGGGTCACAGACTTCATTTTCCTTAACCAAATCAAATATCTTAATCAGATGGAGCAGTGCAGGACCTCGCCGGTCTCTTTGCAGGGGAATGTGCTCTAAACTGATGATAACACCCGGCTAATGGTCATCTTCCAGCTGTGTCAACCCTAGTTTGGCATTAAAATCCCCACCTAAATGATATCATATGCTTTGTACAAATAAGAAAGTTTGACTTTTAGGTCCACAATAACATCTGATACTATATTAAAATCTGTTCAATTACCATGCACAAAGAAACCATTGTAAAAATGTACAAAAACAATATATGTATCATTAGGCCATGTAAAAAGAAGTTATTGGAATAAAATGCAGGCAGAGTGGATCACACTGATTCTACAATCCAGGGTGATTTTGATTCAATCCCTTAGCCCGGCTATGCCTTGCGATGACGGGACTGTGGGAACAGAGTAGGAGCGATACCCATCAAGGCAAAGATTGTCCAAGTTTCCTGGTAAATATAGTGTTATGACCGAGAGTAAAGTTAACCCACCCCTCACAACCCATTTTGCTGGCTAACCCAGCAAGGTTCCTAAAAAGAGCCTTGATGATGTGGGCACGTATAACTGACACCACAGGATCCTTGGCGGAGGGAGTTTGGAGGAATTTTTCACAGACTGGCCTCCATTAACAGGCAGCTCTTTCAAAGGGCTAGGTTCATGCTGTAGTAATGAATAATTTCTCCTGGATTTCTCAACAGGTCAGTTCTTAGTCACATTAATGGAAGCCAGTCAATCATTATCTGACATATCACCTAGAAGAGAAAAAAGATTTTACACAGGTATACTAAATAAGGATGGCTGCGCAGATTTGGGTTGGGGAGGTCTCTCTCTCCCAAAGGGGCTCAAAGCCCGATCATTATGAAAATAGCCCAGGGAAGTATCTTGACTTCGCTAGGCGGCCCAGATGAGATCACAGGTGAACCTGGGATCCCAGAAAGTAACAATAATGCAATCCCTCTAAATTCTTTGGGCATGTCTCCCACCCATCCCACTCTCCTTGCCATAAAACTCTCAGGGAAAATATTGCCTCTGCATCCAGCATTCCCATGTACCCAAAGTGCAATATTTTTAATGAATTCTAACCCAGATTTCTTATCTTCTGGGAGCAACCCTGGGGCATCAGCCAGGATGATTACATAAGGGCAGGCTGCGGGTGGCAAATCACAATGAGACACATTTTTGTAGGTGGAAGACTCCTTGATGGGAGGTTGCCAGGAAATACGCAAGTGGCTTGAACCTCCTACATGAGGAGCCCCTGAAGCAGGTACAGGTGCAAGAGCTGATGTTTGATGAGTGACCACAGCAGGTGAAGCAATAACCCCAGGTGCAGCATTATTGTTTGCTGACCCTGCCCCTTCGCCCTCCTCGGTTGGCAGCACCCCAGTAGGTTGACTGGCAGCTAGGTGGGGAATTAAACAGCCTAATTTGGCTCAATGGCCCCCAGGCAGGCGTAAATGGGATCAAGCTTACTTAAAATAGAGTCCTTGAAGTTGCAACAAGTGTGGTTATTTTTCCCAGGCGAGTGCCCTCTTTCCCTGGCTCCAAGACAAGCTTCAGGGTAAAATTTGTGACACAGGGCCTTTTTGGTTTAGATCCAGCAGATGCATTCTTCCATTTGCCTGACAGGCCCATAGAGCCTATACCATTATGTTTGATTTTAGGTGCACCTCTTGGCACCTATGATAACGGGGAGGCATCAGCAGGCAACTGCCTTAGGACTTGACAACATGGCCCAGGCATTAACTTTGCCACAGGAATGACCTTTAGGGGTACCCTGGAAGGTTGGTACTGGCTAGTAGCGACACCTGGAGGAAAGCAGCAGGTGGCGTTCAGCCCGCTCAATCTCCTTCGAGATGTCCACTACTGCCCGCTATGCCCAACCATCCAAAACCTAGTAATAACAAAGCGACAGTACCTGAAGAGGAGCATGAGAAAGAGGTATGTCCTGTTCTTGGCCCGGTCTTCATCTGGGTGTGGCCCACTTGCATCTTGCGCTGTGGTATGCCTCTAGTGCTCTGCTCGGCCCATGTGACTGCCAGGAAAGTTGGGAGATGAAGTTCCACCCCAGCGAGTATGGCAGTGACCTTAGGCGGGCAGTTTGCGGGCAGGGAAACAGGCTTGGGACTCCTAATTCCAACTTTGCTCAAACCAAAGTTTGAGCAGCATTGGGAAGTAAAAGTGGTGCGTAGTTTACCACACCCAGTAATTACAAGACGGGGTAAACTTCTCACCCCCACAGTTTTTAGTAGGTTTATAACAGAAGGTTAGACATGCTTAAATATATATTAGAAAAAGGCAGGTAAATACCTAGGCATGCAGATTTTTGTGGGAAAAGGATAATATTCTGCATGTTGTGCCCCATTTTGAAGAGCAAAGCTCCCAAGAGACAATAGTTATCACACTAGTTAAATTCCAAACCCCAGGGTATCAGATTATCAGATAAATATCACACTCCCCACCAGGGCACACATAATCCAGACCTTAAAGTAACTCACAAGATATATTTTTATATCCATGTTGGTGATCCGGAAAAGTTGACTAGTTATTTATCTGAGGGATAACAGTTATGCAGCACTACATAGTTTGGAAAATGCATTTACACAATTACCTTTTTTCTTTGTCCTTTAATACTAGAGTACTATTAACCTAACCAGAAGGCACTGAGTCACAGAAGTAATGAATGGGAGCTGCTGGAAAGAATAGAATTCTTTACCTACTTCTGCAGTGACAAGGTGCTTCTTCTCTGTCTTTTTTATTGATAATGTGTCCTAGCATGCAACACAGGACTGCAAACCCACCTTTTTCTGTTTGCTCTCGAACATCTGCAAAATAAACCTTCTGCGAGAATACAGGGGTGTTGTCATTTTCATCGACCACTATGATCATCAGCTGTAGTGGGTCACCATACTCAACCCCATCATCATTCACCGCAGAAATGTAAATCAAGTACTGAAAATAAAAACACAACAACACAAATGATAACAGGCAATTAGTTAAAGATAGTCAACAAATGCTAACATTTCTATCCTTATTGTGCATCTGAGCAGGGACTCATTCAGGTTTCAAATATTGATGGCAGATTGATCGTAATCACGAAAGAAATCTAATTTAAAACAATGTGCTCAGTAACTAATGTTTTTGATTCCATTTGAATGCATGTAGATACATTTGATGTCTAACCATTAATCGCAACGAATATCTCACAAACTTTATCTGTAGGTTATCAAGATACATTAAAAAGAAATACTTGTTTATTTTCCAACTAAGTCATCCTCTCCACCAGCTATGTGGAGCCAACCAGGGCTGTCGCTGCATCTAATACTTTCTGAAGCATCCAACCCAGCCTTAGCCAACCAGATCTTGCGCGTTCAATCATCACATGTATATGGAAGATAGCTGCCCCCATTATTAAGCAAATGTATGATCTAGGTGTCTGATTTAGCTAATTGACTAATAAATATGATCTGAAAGCAAAAATTAGATGACTCGTTGCAAATAAAGTAGGTGAAATTGTAGTGTTTGTTTATAAAAAATGATGCCCTGCCATTAAAGTTGATCTATTAGTCTAACAGCGGTGATCCCCTCCAGTTTCAGACGACAAGGTGAAAGTTCACTCCTTCAATTTTCTAACATCTGTCCAAAAAAGTACTAATATGAACAAGATCATAGTTGTTTCCTCATTTCACTTCTGAAAAGCTTTGTCAAACTTTAATGAGGAATGGTGAAGAATGGCTAGTAATTGTAAATATGGATTCTAGGCACAGACTGTGAGTTTATAATTAAATGCCTTGCCCTGTTTTAATTCAATAGCTGTCATAAAGCACTACAATTCCCATTAAGAAAGAAAAAACATTGGAAACAAAACAGTGGTAACTTAATGTGATTATACATATGTCTACAAGATTCCAAAAATGCAGCTCACAAGTCCTCCTTTCTTACAGCTACAGTAGAGGTAAATATTTCTTAGATTCTTTTATTCTACTTTGTAAAAGCAAAGATCTACCGAGGTGACTAAGATGATCAATGTCTTAAAATACTTACACTATGTACATACAATTTCTCTGAAGTTTATTGAAAATATGAATTAGTTGTTTCTTGGCCAGTTGGAACATGGTGTCTGCTTTGTGAAGGGGAGCTTATTCTGCAGTGGCACTTGTGATGGGATGATGATAAAGATTCACTTCATACTAGCCTTAGTAAGCCCACAATGGGCCCTGGGGTTGATCACTTACATATGGCAGAGTTCATAGATCTTACAAAACACTCTCTCATCTGGATATGAAGCACAGGTGAAGCACGAAGCTCGCTGTGATGGAAAGTGTGGCAATTGGTTTATAGTCTGGTTATCACTGAGATACCTTCTTTGATCTTGATTGTGATGGTCAATGTTAGAAATGGGATTTCTGGTTGGCCTGGTCATGTGCCTAAGCCAGGCAGAAACCACCACTCTAGTCAGGGCAAGAGAGTTACACACTGAAGATAACCCCTGCTCACCCCCTTGGTAGCTTGACAGAGCAGTCAGGTTTATCCCAGAGGCAATGTTTAAAGCGCTTGCGCAACACACACACAGCAGCAACACACTAGGCATACCACAAAAGAAACTCCACACAAAGTTATATCAAAAATAGCCTTTATATTACTCATAAAACACATTAGAACACCATCACATATGTACACAGTGTCACCTGGCACTAGCTATGACTTTACAGGGATTATATACACTACAAGGCCAATCGGGCCACTGTCATAACCATTAGAATGCACAGTTAGCAAAGCGACCAGTAACTACTGGTAAATACTGTACTTAGCATAAACACATTATGCAAACCCATCATAGCATGTTATTGTAACACATAATCAATAGTAGTGCAGTCTGTCACCCATAATCATAGCAGGCCCCTCTTGAGGATAATACTTCACCCTAGGTGATCCTTACACCACATCACTTCAGGCCCCACCTAAACATAGGGGGTGACCATCAGGCCTACAGGCCTTAACCTCGGGGGCCCATCTTGGGCTTCCCCGCAATGCCCTCGGTCCAAAAGTCAGGGCTCTACTAGCATGGACCTTTAAACTGGCCTTCTGGCTGCCGATGCAGCAGAGTACTCGCCCCAACAGGCCTGTACTAAAATGGGGGAGAGGGTGCAACTCACCCATGACTCTCTGTAGACACCAAATGCCCCTGACATTGCAGCTGCCCGCAATCTGGCGGCGCAGCTGGGAAAATAAGCAAAGGAAGGTGCCAGTGCTGATATTAATAGTATTCGTACAACAAATGGCCAAACAGAACTTGAAAAATCAAGAACGGGAATTACTACTTAATAGTTTTTTATTTTAGCATTATTAGGAAAAAAGAAGGCTTATATATTTTCTCATTTTTTACAGAGGGACATATTTACAAAAGGACACATAAAACTCAAGAAAGTGATTATTATTCATCAGTCATACAGTATTCCAGACATATCACAGACATTCAAAACACATTCACACCACTCAGGGACGGGGACTAAGTAAGACATAAACTACAATCTAAATATATGTACAATATATACTACAAGATAAGCAGAAGGCCACAGTCTGCGGACACAGTTTAACAAAAAATGAAAAAACTGTTAATTTTTATACTGTACAATCCTAAATAGATCTACAAACAAAACCTTCTTTTTGCTAAGAAAACTTGGTATTGTACTAGCGACTAAGGGAAAACAACTGGATACTCTTGTCGCTCTCGCAGACACCATGTGTCAAGGGCCTACGCGTTTCGAATCCCGCTGATATGTTGCATTTGTGTCCAATGTTGCACCAATGGTGCGTTTTCAACTTTATGTCTCAGTCTCGATTTATGTTGAGCGATGCGTTGCCGCACTTCTTGACTTGTGCAACATTGGACACAAATGCAACATAAGATCAGCGATCTGAGATGGACGGTGATATCACCTATTGAAAAAGATCTCCGTGGGGGTGACATGAACTTACAATTGTCCAAAAGAGAGGCCTACCTTATTGTCAAATTTGACACGACCACGTCCGGTCTTAATGAACTGAGCGAAATTTTTAAATTATGACAACATTAACTTAACTGCAGAATTTCCAGCTGTTGATTTCGTCCCCTGGTAAATAGGAGCACCAAGTGTTTTCTTAACCATTTGTTATATATAGACCACTACAGGAGATATGCCAGGTTCAATGCAAGTAGTGATGCATATGGCTTCTTTTCCCCATGCAAGCCTTCCCACGTCTTATTTTTGACTCACGAACTTGCACATGTAGAGACTATAAGGTTATTTTACCAAGTTTGGTGATATATCTTTAGTTACACTGCTCGAGGATCTTAGTTCCGCCTCCTCGTTTTTGGCTCTGCGATGAACGCGCCCTTTGCGTGTTCCGCTAAATGTCTTGCCGAAATCTTTGTATACATCTATGTATAGTTTTTCGTGACATTTTAGTCACCTCTACACAATGCTCCTGACTCCAGCCCGGGCTTTTGCATTAGCTGTCAAAGCGCGCCTTCAATCCGTATAAATTTCAGAGAGCAGTATCTCCGGGTCTGCTACACGCATGCGCTGGAGATTAGTGCCGATTGTAACGCGAGCGGACCGGCGGCCGTCGGAAGGCGAAACAAGTAAGCAAACCCCCCCAACCCCTCCATTCCTTGCCGTTCTCTCTTCTCTTTCACTTGAATGACTTTGTACTAAACTGGCTCTTCTTGTATCTTAGCCATAACTTAAATCAAGTTCCTTCAGCGTGTTGGCTCGAACCTGGAAAAGCTTTTGTTTACTAACTAGGCGGTAAGCTTTATTGTCTATACTTTTCCTTAGTTATATGGCAAATTAATATGCCCCGCCTTATGCCATCTTCCATTTTTCCAGGCATCTGCTAACTGAATTTCGGATTATTTACCTTACCGCCCGTCTTTTAAGGATAGCGGTAAGCACAATCATTTGGCGGCCGCTTTATATAATGTTTTGGTTGATTGACCATTTACCAACCAACCTCTTTGTTCCTTTCTCTAGATCGTATACTAGCTGCATCGCCAGGGCATTTCCAAATCGTCCTGCTGGATACATTCAGACCAGCTTAGGTAATAGTTATCCGTCATGTGTTCTACATTAAACGCGCTGGCCTATGCGCCCTAATAACCCTCGCTTTTTCTATTTTGTAGACTAACACTACAAACAATTAAAACAATTCTGCTGCCTGGAGCCACGTTAACTACCTTCCATTGGTAAGCATGATTATAAACGCGGACTTTTTATCACCATATGACGAGTAAGAACTGAGTCTAAAGAGCCTCATTCTCCTAACAGGTAGAAACCTTGTGCTTCGCTTCGTTTTACCCTGGGTCTCCATCGTGCTCCAGTTTTCCTTGTTAAGACTAAGGCCTACACAGTATGTACACCAGGCAAGTAGGCATTCAGATTTGTTTAAGAACCTCCCCAATCCACACCGCAACATGTTTAATTCCAACAAATACCATTGCACTTGTAGATAAAGACAATTGAAGTCCACCCTCCCCCCTATCTCCCTCTCCAAGTCGGATTTTCTCCCACCGGTAAGATATGAGAGTTATGGGATAGCACTTTGTCCAAGTTTTCTGATGTTTGGTCTCTTTATTTTGTAAAAATGTAACCTTGCAAAATCTTGTCCTTAATATGCCTTTCTCCTCTGTTTCATTCTTTTCTTTGCCATATAGATACTACATAAGGCCCTGAAGAGAATCCCAGGAAAATCAGCGGGATTCGAAACGCGTAGGCCCTTGCCACATGGTGTCTGCGAGAGCGACAAGAGTATCCAGTTGTTTTCCCTTAGTCGCTAGTACAATACCAAGTTTTCTTAGCAAAAAGAAGGTTTTGTTTGTAGATCTATTTAGGATTGTACAGTATAAAAATTAACTGTTTTTTCAGTTTTTGTTAAACTGTGTCCGCAGACTGTGGCCTTCTGCTTATCTTGTAGTATATATTGTACATATTTTTAGATTGTAGTTTATGTCTTACTTAGTCCCCGTCCCTGAGTGGTGTGAATGTGTTTTGAATGTCTGTGATATGTCTGGAATACTGTATGACTGATGAATAATAATCACTTTCTTGAGTTTTATGTGTCCTTTTGTAAATATGTCCCTCTGTAAAAAATGAGAAAATATATAAGCCTTCTTTTTTCCTAATAATGCTAAAATAAAAAACTATTAAGTAGTAATTCCCGTTCTTGATTTTTTCAAGTTCTGTTTGGCCATTTGTTGTACGAATACTATTAATATCAGCACTGGCACCTTCCTTTGTTCATTGATACTCCGGCTCAGCCTTGCTGATTAGAGCCATCCCGTAGTTGCTTTTCACAGGGAAAATAAGCAGGCACCAACAGTGTGCCTTGTAAGCCCCCCTCACCAGGACTTCTCGTCTTCTTTTGCAGCTACTCACAATCTGGTGGTATAGATGTAAGCATACCCAGGCCACAACAGTGCGCTGTACAGAACCCACTCATGTTGGACTGCAAATGCACCTAGCTGCCTCCTTCTAGCATTGTGAGAGTTAGCATTTGTGGCGCCATTTAGTCTTTAGCTGACATTTTGTACTATGATGGAAAGTAAGTTTCTGTCTCACTAATTGCCTGCCTCAGCGATAATCTGCTGCCCAATTACTTCTTCTTATCGTATTAAAGGTTGAATCATAATGCACTAATGAATAGCTTAACCTGTCTTCACATGCCTTTCCTGTACCATAGCCCTGCTCACACACTAGAGAGCATTGAGCTTGAACAAGCCTACCTTGAAAATGTGATAACATGTATCCGTTCTGCAGGTGGTAGCTCCTCTTTCTGTCCCTCCTTTGTTCATCAGTGCCCGAGCTGGAAAATTCCAGCCTGAGTGGGTCTTTAGGGGTCTTGGAAATGCATATTATATTTTACCAAGTGTTCTGAAGTCTGTCCCTTGGCAGCTATCTCGTGAGGCTGGTCAGACTGGACTCTGCTGCAGTGCAATACTAATAAATAACTTGGTTTGTATTCTCTACTGCTTCATCGACTCTTCATTTCTTGTGGAAGGATGAGAGGTGGTTGTGAGTGACCCGGGTGACCAAATGCGGGTCACTTCCTTCAGTTGGTGCCCGAACAGGGATCCACCAGGTGGCCCATCCTCGCCCGCAAACGGGTGTGCAGGACGGGGCAGCGGCAGGTCAGATGGGCGGATCGGGGATTCCCACAAGACAGATATTAGTTTCTCAGAGCTGCCCGCCTGTCTGATCCGGTGGTGCCTCCCCCAGTGGTCATCCCGGCTTGGTCCTGAAATGCGAACCCTTGGATCTGACTGTTTGGTCCAAAGAGTCGGGAGTGGAGAATAACTTTGTTCGACCTGTGTGCACCAACTGAGTTTGTCTTGATTCTTGGTGAATATGGCCCCATTTTGAATAATCTTGGGTATGGTCTGAAGACCATTTCTTGGCTTGCTTGAACTTGGTAGGTCTGCGGACCGTTTAGATACAGAATGTTTGCGGACACTCTGCTAGGCAACATAAGGAATTTAGCTTACTCTTGGAAATGCCTGGGGCATGAGCCTGTCTCTTTGGTACAGTCTGAGGACTGACTCTTGGTTTCTTTTGTTTGATGCGGTCTGAGGACCAACTCTTTATAAAAAAAAGGAAAAGAGGGTATATTTGCAAGTTATTCGTCTGGTACAAATAGTGAACGTGTCTTTTGTTAAGATGCCTTGTTTGAGCAAATTGTGGTGCCTTGTTGTTCTGCTGAGGCTCGACTGGAGGAAAGACAACCTGCACCTCTGGAAGGCACCCCGAATTTTGACATGTATGTTAAGCACAGCAATGGCCCTATTATGTTTAGTACATTGTTGCACAAATATACGAGGGACAATGCCGAGCTGCAGTGGCCACTAACAGGTGCCATTCTAGGAACAAAAACTGAATTTCCTGCAGGATAAATTGTTTGCAAAACAAAGTAGGCAGTCGATGTCTGATTCTCCTCAGGTATGGCAAAAGGAAGCTTTTTACTCTAGCACATAATTAGACTGTTTCGGTTTCGATCTCTCCTACTCTAATCCTAGCGCCAAGAGACCTGCTGGTGAACGTGCTCTTTAGAAATTCACAATTAACATAACATAACATAACATAACATAACATAACATGACATAACATAACATAACATAACATAACATAAAATAACATAACATAACATAACATAACATAACATAACATAACATAACATAACATAACATAACAAAACAATTCTCCCTGCTACGCCTATTGTTTCAGCTTCTGCTCTCTCTCCATCCCTCACACCCTCAACATAGCCATTAATAATGATAGTGCATGCCCCTTTATCTATTGGTTCTTCCTCAAATGTCTCTTCTGCGACATTGCTGAGTATTGGGACGCCGGTGAGTGGACCGGACAAAGGGAATTGGGCAGCAGCTCTAGAACGAATGGGGTGGGTTCTGATTCGATCTGATGTGGGAAATGAAGAGAAAATGATGGTGGCTGATCAGGCTGCACACTGGACCTGGAATCCGATTTACAGCGTGGAGGATGTGTGGACTGTGATGAAAGATTATGAGCCGTTTGTGCAGCAGCATGCCCACAACCAAATGCCGGCCACAATAATAGGGTTGTGGGAACTGTGTTTCAATAGTGTCGCACCTCAGATAATTTATGACATCCGGGACCATGTGTAAGCTGCCGACATGGCTCCTAACAATGTTTTTAGTAATGTTGCCACACTTATCGAGGTAAGTTAAAACAGAAAAACCAACGACAGTGTCACCAATGCTTGTTTGTGCTGTGGACTAAAAAGCTAAGATTAGCATTTTACTTGAAAAGCTATCTATATCTCTGGTATCCTCCTGTGGATTTCGCCCATCTTGGTGTCTAAAGATTTATAGAAATATAATCTATTTTCATAAATTGGTATTGGATTTCTTTATTCATGTGTGGCTTTCTTGTTTCGCTGTTTGGTGCTTCTCAATGCTTTATACTAGTGCCTTTGCTTAATTAAGCCTTGCTGTTCAAAGCTACAGTTACCCAGGGCAAACGAGCCTGATTGGACCCAAGACAGTTATGGGTGTATAAGACAGTAAGGTCGCACAACCATACCATAAAATACACCAACATTCTCACAGAATGCATCAATGTTGCAACCTTACCTGAGAGATGGAAAAGTCCATTCATTAACATGAACTACAAGTGGGTCATGTAAAATATTCCAGACTATTAGTACCACTTCTATGAGCCATTATTTTTCCTTTAAGCTATTCATTAGTACAGGTGTAAATAACAAAAATGCATACACCTTCAGCTGCAGCAAAACATTCACAATGATTTCAATTGGATTTCATGGGATCTCAATGTTGTAATACAGCAGAGTAGTGAACATGTCCTGTAACCTGATTATTAGGCATATTTACCACTCTGCCCGGAGTTCTATGCCAAAATACCATCTGACATAAATATTGTTTCCTAAAAAAGGTTTGCAAGTATATTGACCACCTTGATGTTGATTTTGTAATATTAAATCCAATGTGGTGCTAATTTTTGTAAAGCCTATTTAGGACACAATATTTACGTCAGACGATATTCTGACTATGATATTCTGGTAACATCCCCCCCCGTGGTATAACACAGGCCCCTGCAGCCCCCAATGTGCGGCGGGGCCTAGCTCCAGGGGGCCCCCTCAGCCAGTACTCTGGCCGGAGAGCTCCCGATTTAGTCTGGAGGGGGGCCCTCCACGTACCTTGTAGGGGGGCCCCCTCAAGTCTTATTACGCGAGTGCACACCCAGCCAGGTTCTAAATGACCACTAAGATGGAGGAGATGGCATCTTCAGAGGATAATCAGGAGGCAGATTGACCTCTTTACGTAGATCAATTAATTGAGGAACTGAACAAGTATCTTTTCGCATTTACTTCGGTTGATAAAGCTTGGACACTTCAAGACATGGAAGCCTTTCTCAGCTGGGCATAAGGCTAATTGTCCATGGTTCAAATAGGTGCTCCTTCCTGGCATTCAGCAAAGTTGCTCAACAATCTTTTACCCGCAAATAGTACAGGATGACAGGGCACGAGGCCACTCTGACACTGTCAGAGAAGCAGACACTGCATTTAGTAATTCGGTCTTCACCAGCCGCGGCCAATGCAGATAAGCGCGGTGGGGTGGGGTGCTGCAGGGGAGGGGGGTGTCAAAAGATGACAGAATAGGAGTTATTTATTTATTTAATTTGCCCTACTCCGTCGTATCTCAACATCCTCCCGCAGTGCCCCGCCCCACCGCGCTTACCTGCACCGGCCGCTGCCGGTCTTCACCCCTTTCAAATTTCGCAGCAAACTCACATAGAACTGTATAACTGGCGCACATTGATGCAATACTTGCTGTGGATTAATACAGTGAAGTGATTTTTACTACGAGTTCTACAGCCTGCTTATGGTTCTGTGCATCAGCACGTGGTCCTCCGCTTTTTCCGTTGTTTTTCATGAAAAATCTTTTCTCTTATTCGAGGGGGAAACTGATACATACAATAGGACATAGAGCAAACACCCTTACATCCAGAAGGTTGCTCAGCAACATAATTCTGATGCACAGAAAAGAAAAGGTGCAGTCAGATGTTATTGTAAAGGAGTTCACACTTTTCATTCTGGGATATTTCGCTTCCCAGAGATTGGATGACTTGTCTGGATACCAAAAACTGCACATGTTACAAATTCTCAAAAGGTATTCCTACCAGAGGCTTTCAGAAGTTTGTGAATAACTGAAGCCGACTATTTCGCCTTTTTTTAATACGTAAACAAGTTAGAGTGGAGAGTCAAATACTTATGTGCCAGTAACATCTTCAATTATTCCTTTGAAAATATATCTTCTTTGCTCGCAGAATTGCAGCTTGTATTTGAATGTTAAATGGTCAATATTCAACAGAGATCTACTATTCCAGGCGTGATATAATATCAGGATCACTGAAATAATATCGACTGACAAAATATCGACTTGCCAAAATATCGTGGACAAAATATCGACAGTCAAAATATCGAGTTTGTATCTACAAACAGGTAAGTACAAAAATATCGAGTACAAAATATCGTTAACAAAAATATAGATGTAAAAAATATCGACTTTATTAAAAACAGTGTTAAATTAAATTAATATTAAATTTTAATTACTAAAATATACTTAAAACGACTTAAATTAAATTATAATAATAAAATAATAAATGAAAATAATAAAAATAATTTTTTAAAATCTTATTTGTTGACCCTGAACCCTAAAAATACCCCTTTACCCAAAAACCCAAAACTGACCCTGAACCCTAAAAATACCCCTTTACCTAAAAACCCAAAACTGACCCTGAACCCTAAAAATACCCCTTTACCCATGACCTGAAAACTGACCCTGAACCCTAAAAATACCCCTTTACCCATGACCTGAAAACTGACCCTGAACCCTAAAAATACCCCTTTACCCATGAACTGAAAACTGACCCTGAACCCTAAAAATACCCCTTTACCCATGACCTGAAAACTGACCCTGAACCCTAAAAATACCCCTTTACCCATGACCTGAAAACTGACCCTGAACCCTAAAAATACCCCTTTACCCATGAACTGAAAACTGACCCTGAACCCTAAAAATACCCCTTTACCCATGAACTGAAAACTGACCCTGAACCCTAAAAATGCTCCTTTACCCAAAATGTATCAATATTATTTAATTACCAATTAATTATTAATTAACAATAACAATAAAGTAAATATATTAGAACATTAGGTGTAATTATTTTAATAATTAATATTATTTTATCAAAATTAATTACTTAAAAATAACACAAAATTATATATATAAAAAATTTACTCTAATTAATGTAATTAACTAATTACAATTAATTAATTAACAATTATTTACTAATACAAAATATATTCAAAATTATATTAATTAATTAACTAATTAATATTAATTAATTATCAATTAATTATTAATTAAATATATTAACAAACATATATTAATTAATTAATTATTATTAAATTACTTCCCACCCTATTCCCCTATAAACCCACAACCCGCTACAGAATTACATTACGCAATTATTATCAAAACAAAATTCATGTAATAAAATATTTAATAACATTAATACACACTATTCACACATATTATTACATAAAAATACACTATAAAATATTATATATTATTAAAAAATCGATATTTTTGCTATCTATATTTTATACAGTCGATATTACTTCACTTACCTGCAAAACGATATTTTTGTAGTCGATATTATGTCCAGTCGATATTTTGTCCAGTCTATATTTAAAACTCGATATTATGTCCAGTCGATATTTTGGAGTCGATATTTTGTCTCTATACCATAATATCATTATTTCAGCATCAACCCAAGAGGGTAAAAAGCTAATGCATCCATTATGTTTGAAGGCAGAGTTTCTTCATACCATAAAGTACTCATGAAGATATACTTCCTGCTGTAAAGAATCCAGTTCTATCTAGCACATAAAATTTAACACCTGCAACAGCAGATTTGTTCAGATTGACTTTGGTGTGCATCTTGCCTGAATTTAAAACTTCATCAATACTAAAATATTTTAAGGTATAATTGGCTAGATGTACGAAGCGCTGTTCGCAAAATACTGCTCGCAATTTGTGACCAGTATTTTTGCTACCGATGCAGCATTTTGCAAACCGACCTATGTACTAATAGGTCGGTTTGCAAAATACCAATTCCTATTGGGTCGCAAATCAACCTACCTTATTAATATTAAAAAGGTACTTCACACTTTGTGACTTACTAGGAATCGCAGCCATTACAGGGATGGTGGCTGCTGAGGTCAGAAGTCCACCATGCAGGTACGGCTCCTCCGCAATGGCGGTGGAGACTCCCCCCTCAGCCCGTGCCAGCAGAAGATTAATAAAATGACAATAACACAGTTATTGAAAAAAAAAATTGTCTGATCTCCGCAATACGATAACTATTGGGTGGGGAGGGGCCGGGCATGTCAGGGAGGAGTAGAGTGCACTCATAAGTGCGCATGTGTGCTTGGCTGGTCGTCCTAGGCTGGCCAAGGATACCTGCTCACTTATGTTTCTCTATACCGGCTGTGTTACACAGCAGGGTTGAAGAAAAGGCACATGCTCCAATGCACCATCTGAGCACAAACCGAGGCTCTCAGACCAATCCTGTCGCTGCTCTGGGTCTGGATTGGGTGTGGAGCCTGTGCCCTGAGGGCCAACCCCTTCTAGCCCGACGGTGACGAGAGGAGCAGCAGCAAGGCAGCGTCAGCAGGAGTGGATTGGAGCGGCAGGTAAGTTTTCTTTTTTTCCCCTTTAAAATTATTCCAAATCCCCCCCCAATTCGGCTTTCCCCACCACCTAAGATTTTCAGTGGCCGCCACTGCCACCGCCTGTGGTTGCTTTTAAATAAAGCAATCGTTGTTTTGTATAGTACCCATTTTTCTTAAGTATTAATTCACAACCTAACCTCGGTATTTGCATTCTAACATTTCAATGAGTCCTGGCAAAATGAGGCCATTACATGTAATTTTTATATAGTCTTGCTCACAGCCGTAAAAAGGCTGTCATTTTTGTCTGAAATGTGGCACATTCTGCTTTCTCGAAGTTTAATAATGCCAAACTTCACTTACTTATTAGTTGAAATGTTGATGCGCAATATTACGTACATGATTAAACATACTTAAAATAGAAGTCTAAAAAAGATTTAAAATGTAATACATATATCTTGGTAAGTGAGCAGCACTGAAAATGGTGATATTCTCTTCCAATGTACTTAGTTACATTCTCTACCAATGAACTTTGTTATAGTCCTCTGCAACTGCCGTCATCAGTGACGCCACTGTGCAATTCATAAATCAACAGTGTTACTGAAACAACTGAAAAGAACAGGAACATTGCTGGTGCTCTGACATTCACCAACGAAATGAAGCGGAACGAGAAGAACAGCCGTATACAGCAAAGGTCATAGCCCTACATCATGTTTCTCCGAGTAAGCACATACTTTGATGAATATGTGTGGGGAGTGCACAAGCTTCGGATTTCTGTAAAAGTCTTTCATTTCCCCACATTTCAAGTACTCTAGTAGTCATATAATCTGACTTTACCTGACACAGACTTTTGCAATACTTTTCGTTCCCAAATATTGACTGAGTTATATGAGAAGTTTTATTTTATTATGTTATTAATAATTTTGTATATCAGTGTAGCACTGAGGCAACTTTAGGGTGGTGTTTGTAAAGAAATGCCTTGTTTTGCATGATCACCACCACGTTTTTCAGCAGATGCTGCTGTTTTTTCCACTCTGAAGGTGCACTCAGTCCAGCTGCAAACAGGCCTCAGAGCCGGCACTCTAACCCTGAAAAAGGTATGTGTCTAATTGGCTCACCCTCAATTGGCATAAGTTAACTTTCTTATTTGTCCCTAGTGTATGGTACTAGGGGATACCACGGCCTGTAAGTTAAAGTGTTATTTGTGCCATACAGCACTTATTATGCCACCCCGACAGTGACAGAGCAAACCATAGCTCCCAGCGCACCATTGCAGGCTGGCAGAGCAGTTTTATAATGCTAACTCGACGTTGCCCATTTAAACCAATGACAACGCCCAAACCTTGCTTTTTAAAATGTATAAGTCACCCCCAAGGCAGGCCTACTGAACCCTACAGGCAGGGTGTATTATATTAAAAAGGAGGATACGTTTTTATGAACTTTATATGTTCTGCATTGTGGTTTATAGTTTGGAAAGGCTAGTATCCCCATCGGCAAGTATCGAGTTACATGTTGACAACTCAGCAGTGGTAACCTTTAAATGAAACTTACTAAATATGGTACTTCAAGGCATCAAATCAATCATTGCATTACACCCAACTTGTTGCTAGAGTCAAGTTTAATGTAACTTTTGCACAAATAGCAACGTAAGATCTGTCAAAGAGGTATGGCCTCCTCCAGGCAACACAACCAGTATTGGTGGCAGCCTAAAAGGCAAGTTTCAAAGGGAAAGCCGCCTAACCCCCTGATTACAACTTTAGGTGTAATGTATCTCACCTGATAAGTAATGATACTAAAGGAAACATTATTTATCAGGTGCCATAAATAACACCTATAACAAGTCTATGGGGAATAACATGCATATTTGGGTGTTTAACGCAGCGAAATCTGCATGGTGTGGTAAATACCGTATGATTTTCCCTGTTACATTTTGGCTGGTTTGACTGATAGTTGAGGTATTTAATTCATCCGATAATTATTGGATGTGTTAAATACGTTCAAACTCATATTTACGACCCATGAATAAATAGGTGTTTGCTCATTGGTTTGAATATAACAAGCAACTTGTAATCTAGGCCTTAGAACTAGGGGTGGACGAAGTATTCTGTTCTGCCTGTGGAATTGGCACAATTTCGGTAACTTCCAAGAGTAACATGGAATTTTGGCCAAATTTTGCTAATCGCGCGTGGCGGAATGTTTTCTCGCACTTGACCCCAGAACGGGAATCTGGCAAGCGAGATTTGGTGTGCCCTAGTGTGATTCCCAGTCGCTAGGAGGACATCCAGTAGGATTTTTCTAATGCGGGCAGTCTTGACCGCTCGCAGTCAGAAGGCTGCCACTTGAGTAGGAAATCTACACGAGCAGTGGCAAAATCAACTAGAGTAGCTGCGTCCTCTGGCATGATGCGTGGTGCCACTCACGTAGATTTTTCAGTGTGGAACATGCTCCTGGCACTAAATCACAGTGCGAGCAGCACAATATGTCTATTTCCACCTTTTGGTGAACTCTGCAGAATCTCACAGAGTTTTAATGTAACTCCATGGAATTTCGCTGAATCAAATTCTGCGAGTTCAGCCCCCCACTACATCAAACTGCGTATGGCAATCCCTTATGGAAGGGACTGCCCTTTTGTTTTACAGGCAGTCTGGCATTTCGGGCTGAGAAGGAAAAAACTTGTCAACCTTGTTTGTGTATGTAGCCCCCAGTTAGCCACACACTGCGTTGGGCTAGGGCGCTCCATACATCAGGAGAAGGGTTCTGACATGTTGGGAGTGGACAGAATAGCACATTCTGGGCTAGCTAGAAGCCACACTTTGCAGCAAGTCGTCATTGGGTAGGAGGGGAACTGGTAGGCCATTGGCTAGTTGCACATCCACACCATAAAATAGACCATTTTCCTCGCAGTGTTACAATTGGAGGTTGAAAAGCTAGATAGCAGTATCAGAGGAAAGTCATATAGGAAAGTTAGAATTTGAGCTGCAGGACAAGGAAATGCCAAAAGCCTGCAAGTGTGTGTAACTTATTTACTGCCCTTGAGAACTGTTTCTTCTGAATGGAGAGGAAGCAAATTTCAAAGACGTTCAAAGAGAAGAGCTTTGACAATGGAATGATCTTCTTTAAAAGGATGAGGTAGGACTGTGCCTGACCATGTATGCAAGGCTTTTGATTTTGGGTTCGGCCTTTGCTCTGGGTGGAACCAAATATATGTTTTCAGAGCAAATGTTATGTGATTGCATTTCAATTCAATGCGGAGGTGTGTAGCATAGCTTAAGACTTCACAAGTTTTCATCAGTTTTAGCGGAGAGGCCCACATAAATACCTTTATAGTAGTTAATTTTAGAAATTACCACTTACAAGACAAAAGCGATCCTTTGAGGTAGACTTAAAAGAATGAAGAGTGGTCATAGGATGTGTAGATGAAAGAAGGCATATGTAACCAACATTTTTCACTTGAAGAATCAATAAGAGACTGAAGTCACAGCCAATGCCCAAGAAGGGATGTATCACGTTACAACGCATACTTTCACAATGCTTACCATTACAACAAAACTTTTACAACGCAGGATCCGTTACAACATAAGTATGGGTAAGTATTTTTTTTAAATTTTAATCAATGGGAATGTAATAGAAGTGTAAATGTTGGATAGTGTAGGGGTTAACATTACTATTCTAACTCCAGGGGGGTGTAATAGTAGGGTAAATGTTGGATAGTGTAGGTGTTAAAATTAAATTAAATTCTTACCCATACTTACGTTGTAATTGCATGCGTTGTAATAGCATCTGCGTTGTAATGGCATGCGTGGTAAAGTTTTGTTGTAATGGTAGTGCATTGTGAAAGTTGAGTTGTAATGGCTGTTTCCCCCAAGAAGCGGACGTTTTGAGAGAGAGTTGTGGTGAGACACAGAAGGAAGACAATTGAATGGGAGAGAATGTACATCATCGTGGCCGAAAAGGAGATGCAGTCAAGACAATCCATTACTTTTGAATGATCACCAAAATTGCTGGAGACTGATATTGTTTTTGGAAGTTGACTACATACATGTGATGTCACAATTCAGAGCTCTATAAGTTGTTGCATGGGGAGTCATGTAGATGTCAAAGAGGGTTGGAGAGAGAGCAGAATCATGTGGACATAACAAATGACAATAGTGAAACAGGATAGGAAGGAGACAAGTTCAACCTGGTGCATCTTCTTAGTTAGGATTGCAGAAAAGCACTGACAGACAGTACCATCAACACTACATTTGAATACAAATTATTCAAAGAGTAAACTGTATTAAATGCTGTTGAGAGATCAAGACAGATATATGCACAAGCTTGACCTTGATCAAAAGTGGTAATTTCGAGACACCAAATTTACTAAACTCTGGCAACTGTTGATAGATTATTTTTGCAAACTTTACCATGCCCATCTTCAGCCCCCGAAGCTTCGGGCTTTACACCAATTTGAGGATAACTTGCTCCCCTCTGCTGCGGACAGACCCTGGGGCCCCAATAGAAATGCTGAGTAATATTTTCACTACCCGGGGTTGCCTCTACAAGTAGTCACACTCCTCTCCTTTCCATGCCTACTTCCACGCACAGGGGGTCAGTTTCTAGATGTGGGATGTTTTGCTCACCACGCCTATACATTACGCAGCCCTCCCCTCCAGATGGAATCCTCCATCACTTTACCACTTTCCGCAAGCAGGATAGCCTTGCCCTCCCATGGGGAGCTGCTTTTGATCAATGATGGCTTTGTGACGCACCACAGGTCTGCTTCCTAAGCTTTCACTCGCCGATTTTTCGGAATACTTAATGTTGCTCTCCTCCCTTTCCTCTTCTTTCCCTTTCATACTATCTTCCTCCTCTTTTTTCTTCTCTTCCTTTTTTCTGACCTATGATAATCTTGCTTGCTTCATTGTTCTTTTTTTCTTGTATTCTCAATAAACAGATTTGAAACAAAATAAGTGGTAATTTGTTTTTCCTGAATGTTGATGATCGTAATCTTTATTCTTTACAGTGGGTAATTTCTTGATTGCAAGTTACTCAGATGATGTTGTGCTGTGCCTAGGGAGCAGATGCTTGCGTAATAACCATGGAACTAAGTATATTGGCAAGGCTGTAAAGGTCAGAGATCAAGTGATAACTGGCAATAAATATCTTGGTTTGCTCTGACATTCTTTAGAAGATTTGCAGCAGCTGGGGCACATAACCGAACTGGAAAAAGTTGTTGATGAACTTGGTGATGAAAGGGTCAAAATCAGGTTGGTAAGGTTTTGAAAGGTTTTCATTAGCAGCTACATTTGTCTGCACCTCAATTGTTGGTTGGGGACATTGTGGAAAAAAGGTAAATGTCCACTTGAACAAATCTTCACAGGTACATTTTTTCTTACTCTTTGTAACACATTTACTACTTTTGGCTTTTCACAAACTCTGAGTATAAATTGAATACAAAGTGTAGATTTGCATGCACCGACCACCTACAACTCGAGTGGAGCCAAATTTAAGAGTGTAAATCTACTACAGCCAAAGGGGTCCTAAACAGTCAGAGCTCACATCTAGACTAAGTGCAGCAGCACATATGGCCAAACACTCGAACTACAACACCCTCTATTGAAAATAAAAAAAAGAACCCCATTCCAAATAATGTTAAAATAAATTAAATGATTTGGACATATTAAAAATATATACATTTAACATAATGTTGAATGATTATATGTTAACATACAATAACAATAATCTTATGATTAAATATTTTAATAGCAGTTTTTCATTTGAAAATAAATGTAACTTTTATTTATTTAAAAAAATTAACTAATTTAAATGTATTCTACACATAACGTTTTGTAATTTTTAATATATAATAAGTAAACACAAGCATGTTAGTTTGTTAGTTTAGGAGGGAGTTGATAAATAAATCTATGGGGAAAAAAAAAAAAATATATATATATATATATATATATATATATATATATATATATATATATATATATATATATATATATATATATATATATCTATATATATATATATATATATATATATATATATATACATAATCATCATTGATGTCATCAATGATGTCGTTTAACATGTCATAAATGATATAATACATGAATTCATCATTAATGCATGGTGGAGGCACATGTTATAGTTGCCACAGTAAACTATAACTGGTGAATTTCTGTATTTTTTGTTTTTTAAACATTATTTCTTGTGTTATTTATACATCTAACTAATACAAACTTTAACCTTTGTTTTGTTCAGTGAGTATAAGTTGAATGATGAAATAGTTTAATACGTTGAGGGGCCGATTACGACGTGTCCCGTAAAGGCTCTGACTGATAGTCAGTGCCTTCAGGGCCGCATCTTAAAAGGCCGCTCGGTTTACTTTCCTACCATCTAATTATGAACTAGGTGGTGGGAAAGTAAACCGGCCGGTCATTCCGGCTGGCTTCCAATGGGCTTGAGGAGCCCATCCGGCAGTGGGAAGCCAGCCAGTAATCTCAAGGGTGGGCCTTTCCACCCTTGAGATTTCGATGCCCAGTGGAAACCATGTCAGAAAGCGTGCTTGGGGCCATCCTGTTGATCCCTACACCGCGTGGCAGGCACCTTGAAGTGCCTGCCACAAGGTACAGGGATGAACTGCACTTCCTGTTTCTCAATGGGAGCTTGTGTTACGGCCGTTTTATGGCTGTAACATGAGCTCCCATTGAGAAAAGGGAGCATGTGACCGAACAGTGTTTGGTCGCATTGTAATGGGCTGGTCGGGACCGCCGACCGGGTGTTGGTCGGTCCCAGGACCGAGTCGGTGTCAGGCAGAAGCAATTCTGCCCGACATCGAAATCAGCCCCTTAAAATTAATTCCGAATGAATGCTATTTTAATTGCATGCCTCCATTGTCTTCTATGGGAGAGTATTGCAGTACACATGGTTGGCCATGTGTGGTGCTTGACTTAGTCCAAGGCTGGTTTAGATTAATTTATATTTACACTTTTAGGGTTGTAGTAACTTTAGAAGTTCTTTTTTTGTGAATTGCAGTGGTATTACTCTTTAGGTGCGTTTTGCATAAGCATGTCCCTCATAAAACCCACCCATTTTTGATTCCTTATTCCCACTTTGCCCACCACTTCCCCGGTTATTTCCACTTGTACTACAAAACCTTATACCTACTTGTATGGAGGTCTCTGCCATTGTGGCACAGAGAGACATTTGAGGCTGAGGACCAATTTCCAGCTTTAGGTTTGGGAATTGCATTTTGTAATTAATCCGCCGAATTAGAATATACCTGCACAGCTATTACAGTTCACGTTACGGTTCAGATAGAGCTATTCTGGGTGAAAAAGCTCATGATGAGCAAGTCTTGAAGAATAACATAAAACATTTGTATGGGTATGGTTTAAAACAGAAGAAACTGACGCCTTTAGGATTTTGGGGCCTGTTACCCAAGTACTTTATTTTGCCCCTAGTGTCCCAGGGCCTTGGATTCTACTTATAACCCCACTGACAACCAGTTACTTCCTCTAATCTCTTTGACTCACCATTAGTAGGTAAAAGGAGCTGTCAAGTCTTATCTACTCCAGCATGTTAGTTTACACACACACAAAAACAAAATGAGACACCAGGAAAACTTCTCCCTCATGTCCCGACTTTGACTTTTGAAAATAACATGCTACTGTGTTTTCATCAAAAGCCTTTCTTTTCTTATGTGGCCATCGACACATTCCACACTGCCATTCTTCAGAGGTAGTACGCCCATCCGTAACGTGTTGACAGTAGCACTAGAGCAGTTGATATATACAGGGAGATTGTTCTACAAGTTATTAATTGTAATTGTATGTATATAGTTCTTACAACCCCTGAAAGTCAAGTAATTTTTACTAACAAGCATTGATAAAACCATTAGGACTGGCCTATTCTCTCTAAATGCCGCGTACATGCTGGAAAAAAATGTAAACTGAACCAATGCAAGAATAAATATTAAAACATGAAATGAAAGTGGACATTGGGCACCAGCTCTGGCACTAAAATACTTTTCAAGCTGATGTGTACTCACAGTGTAGAAATCCGGTGGCTGGAGTGGGCTGATCCTTTGCCCCATCTCTAGACTGTCGTGGGCTAAATTAAAACCTGTATATGTATATGTACAAATTTTATTATGATTATGATTTTTTTTAATGTGATGCTGGTGAGACAGCTAAAGCTTTCTATAGGTCAGATCTAAAAACTGATATATACTCTGCGCACAATGCTTTAAATTCAACACAGGCCCAACTATGAAGTCAGGAAAGAGATTAGAGTAGAAGCTTAGCACCAGAGAAGCAGAGCTGTGGCATGATGATGCCGGTCACTACATTTGGAATCACTTGCAATTTTAGATGGAAACAATCTAACAGAACCAAGTAAAAAGCCTTTGCCTAATCAAGAGGAGATTCAGCCATGCAGATATAGTTGTACATCTTCGACCTATGGTCTAAAATGAAATAACTTTTACTTTGATCTAAAAAGATATATATTCCACGCTACGCCTATATCTCTGCCTTTCTAGCATTTAGTATAAGCCATACATCTGCTCCTTGACCTGCATTAAAAATGCTTGAAACACTGCAGCCATTGATCCCTCACTATTAAGGTGGATGACAGACTGAGCATTGTTGGCATACCAATAAAAATGGAAATCAAAGGAACAAATGAGACTTGCCAGAGGCTCAAAATAAATGTTAAACAAATATGGAGGCGAGGCGAGGGGCGCTAGAGGGCGCACAAGCTGAATGGCCGCACTCCTGTGAGGCTCCAGCCGCCTGGCTGTTAATATCCTAAATGTATCCTCTTAACCTGTAGCTACCCGTCTACAAATTGGCTCGAGTGTGCACAGAGATGTGAAACGGCCTCGGTGTGAATCTGGAGTTCCAGCGCTGCAGGGCGGCGGAATGAGAGCTGCTTGAAATCTGACCGCACCCTACCTCTGGAGCTCGGTGCTGCGCCTGGCCGGGCGGACTTTCACGAGAGGCCGGGGCATGCCACGAGGAGGAAGGCCGCCGAGGCGTCTGCAGTGCCCTGTTCAGCTGAGGCCGTCGGAGTGACTGCACGTTGCCGAAAGGTATGACGCACCCCCCCCCCCCGCTACTAATACACCCAGCACCCCCTCAACACGCGGGGAGAGGACCCTTGGCCTGAGCGTTCCGGGGGGGGGGGGGGCGAGCGTGGCTTGCTGGCCTGCACTGCGGACCTTTTGGGACAGCGCGGTGGATCGGAACCTTCCGACCTTCATTCCGCAGGAGGCCTGGGCGGGGAGCGGACCCACGGAGCGAGACCCGCATCTCCCTGACAGTGCTGCGAGGGGAGGTAGGACACACGCCGCGGCGCTGGTGAGGCGGGCCCGCGCTAAGTATACGGGCGGTGTCGGAGCTGCTCGCTTGGGGCCGCAAGCGTATGTGGACCTGACTGCTGTGCCCTGCCGACACCTGTGGGCGCTCTGTAGGGGACCGACCGCCTGAATAGTGAGGAGCGGAATGCCATATCAAGGCTAATGTGAGATCGCTTGGGGTGTGGCATATCGGAGCGACTGGCGGCTCAGGGGCATCGTGACTGCTGCGGAGAGCTGCGCTGCGCCTATTGATGAGAGGGGCCTGCGGACCACCCCGGAGTACTGGCGAAGGGCGCGGTGAATTTCCCCCGCACGCAGACCTGTCATAGGCGACGGGGTGGGGCAGGAGAGGGTACTACCACTGCCCAGCGCCCCTCCTGACCACACTCGGTGGATCCACGCTGCGAGGACGACCAATGGTGAATGTGCGCATAAGGGGCTTGTCTCTGATCCCTTTCTGACACTCGAGGCGTTGCACACGTGGAGTTCCTGCAATCATCCTGTGACAAGGCTTGTGGCCACAGAAGAGGCTGCTCGTAGAGCCGTAGAACTGGTCGTTGGAGGTGCGAGTTGGGAATAACGCGCACAATTCAGCCCTTTACACAGGAGCCTTTGACCAGCAGCTTCATCAGAGGCTGCGCCTGGACCTGAAACCACACACAGGGCCTACACCTAGTAGGGAGGATTGCACCAGCCGTGTCTCACGGCGGCGTTCGGGCCCTATAAAAGGAGCGCCATGGAGAAACAAGATAATAGGCAGCCGAGACTGTCCTTTGAACCTGCTGCTGTTAAGAAAGTCACGCGTAACACTGCTGAGAGCGGAGGAGAGCGTGGGCCCGCCACTACAACTGGCTCTACCATGTCGCCATCCCCGGAAATGCGGTTAATGATGGAGGAGATGAGACAAGGCTTCGCCACTATTGTCGATAAGGTAGACCGCCTGTCGTCGAGGATGGATCCCGTCGCTCAAAAGATAGAAGTACATGAGGAACGCCTGGTTGAGGCGGAGAGGCGCATCTCGGGGACTGAAGACACAACTGCGTCTCATGAAACGCGACTGTCACGGATGGACAATGTACTGAGGGTAATCGCTGCGAAAAATTAGGAGTTGGAGGCGCGCAGTCGGCGCAACAACATACGGGTCCTTGGTGTGCCGGAATCGACCAACACCGGTCGTATGGAGAACTACATTGAGAAAATCCTCTTGGCGGCGGTTGGGAAGGACGCTTTCTCCGGCCAATTCATGGTTGAGAGAGCACATCGGTCCCTTGGTCCGCGCCCCAAACCGGGAGCCGCACCGCGGCCTATAATTGCCCGCCTACTCAACTACCGAGATCGCGACACTGCACTTCGCGCGGCGCGTGCGAATAGACACTTGTCATGTGATGGAGTGAATTTTTCGATATACCCGGACTTCACCCCCATCGTGCAGGAGCAGCGTAGGAAGTTCCTCGAAGTCAAACGAAAGCTTAGAGATATGCAGATAGACTATGCCCTCCTCTATCCGGCCAAACTCAGTATCACTCATCAGGGCACGCAACACTTTTTCACGACTCCGCAACAAGTGGAGGACTACGTAAAGAAACTGAGGCGAGCTGGAGGGGGGCGGCGCAATGCTGACGAGGACGAAGCTGAGGATCATCCAGCAGAACAAGAAGAAAGCTGATTCCTGGTAACAGACTGTACTAGAGTGGTGTTGCAGCAGCGCACTCAGGTAGACTATACTGTGGTTCTTCTTGGACAGGAGGAGCCGTGAGAGACTGAAATGCTACTGACGGGTATGACACTGCAGGTGGTGATGCTAGCCAGGCACCGCCCCTCCTCTCTAACTGTTCCCTTATGAGGTGTGGGGGGCAGGATGGAGATGTGGGGGTGAGTCGGTGCGCACCTTGGGTGTCCCTCGAAGGGAGTTCCCCTCTTAGTTTGCAGTTATTTTCGAAAGTGGGATCTGGGGGCGGAGGGTGGGGATGGAGTGCTGGCAAGTTGGGGTTGCTTCAGTGGGAGGGGGGAGGCCTGGGCAGGGGGATGTTTGACTGTTCTTGGGGGGGGAGGCAAGGGTGCTGTCTCGTAGTGGGGCACGTTCGCTCCGTTTTTGTTGGCTTGCGGGAGTTGACCATGGAGAGTCTGGGGGGGATGTTTCTCAAAGATCATGCTGGGGTACAGACTGGAAACTGCAAGAGATGCATGTTACATTGCGGCTGGTTGGTGCTGTTGGTGGCTGGTGGGCTGGACGCCTGAGAGGGCTGGCTAACTTGAGTCTCATCTGGTGTGATGGGGGATAGTGCATTGAATAGAATATCAGTGATTTCTTGGAATGTGCGGGGCCTCAATGACGCGAGGAAATGTAGGAATGTACTTGCATTTCTGGATCGTCATCAGGTGCAAATAGCCTTATTGCAAGAAACCCACCTCCGTCCACGAAGTGAACCCCGGTTTGCCAGTAAGTGGGCCCTCATTAGGAAATTCTCATCATACTCTACATATGCTAGAGGGACAGCAGTGTTGATTAGGAAATCGCTTGCATTTCAGGAACTTGGGGCGAAGTTGGATGTCGAGGGGAGATACGTTGTTTTGTGGGGGAGGTTGGGTACGGAGGTTGTGATAATTGTAAACTGCTATGCACCCAACGTAGATACACCAGGGTTTTTCACGACGCTTTGGGGGCACATACTCGAAATTGATGCCACACACATTATCTGGGGTGGAGATTTCAACCTTGCACTCAACCCGGGCGCAGACAGGTCAGACGGAAGTGGACAGTACAATGTCCAAGCGCGCGATACACTACAGGAGATACTCCTTGAGGCGGGCTTACTAGACAGCTGGAGGTTTACCCATCCTGAGTGCAGAGAGGGCACACATTTCACAGCACATGCGCGAACATGGGCACGTCTTGATTATTGCTTTATATCGCGGGGGCTGGGGGGTGGAATACACAAGGTGGAACACTTGCCCAGGACATACTCAGACCACTGCCCGGTTCTGCTTACACTAGCTGTGCCGGGGTTGAATAGGGTTCGTCCACCTTGGCGTCTGTTCCCATCGGCCGTACTTGATCTGGTTTTTAAGACTGAGCTTGGCGAAGAGATAGAGGCCTTTTTCCCCAGAAACAAGGGATCGGTGGATAGCGTTGAGGTGATCTGGGAGGCATTTAAGGTCACTATAAGGGGGGTCACAATCGCTAAAAGCTGTGGGATATTGAGGGACATAGTTCGCACACTGACCAGATTGGAGTCGGAACTTAAGGCTCTCGAGGATGGAATGGTTGGGGGGGATGATCCGGCACTGAGGCAGGCCTTCAGGGAGAAGTTGTCGGAGTTTGAGGAGGAGGCAGCCAGGGAAGTGAAGTTCAGGGGAAAATACTGGACAGCCAGGAGGTATTGTGAAGGGGAACGACCAGGTAAAGTTCTAGCTGCCATCACGCGACGCCAGCGATTCAGCACTCATATTCTAGAAATCACCACTAAGGAGGGCAAGAGATGTCAGGACACTGGGGGGATACAGGAGGCTTTCCTACACCACTACCAGCAACTGTACTCCACACAGCAGGAGGGCGAAGTGGATTTCGGGGACTTTCTGAATGACATTGCACTTTGCTGGCTCACAGATGGTCACCGGGCCTTCCTTGGAGGTCCTCTAGAGGTGGAGGAAATACGGGATGCCATACTGTCCTTGAGCAATGGCAAAGCGGCAGGGCTAGACGGTCTACCGGCCGAATTTTATAAATGTTATGTGGACACGATGGCGCCAGTACTCAAGGAAGTTTTTGAAGAATCATTGGAGGTGGGGAGACTGCCGGGGTCGATGAGAGAAGTGGCGATTACCTCGCTGTTGAAACCAGGCAAGGACCCTTTAGATACTGACTCTTACAGACCACTATCTCTCCTTAACTGTGACGCGAAGATACTGGCAAAAGTGTTGGCGGCTAGGTTGTCGCTACTCATGACCACAATAGTGCTCCCGGACCAGGCTGGATTTGTGCTGGGACGGGCCACGTCGCACAATCTGCACACCCTATTTTCGCTCATCCCCACCATAGCCCCTGAGATACCGATGGCTGCGATATTTCTTGACGCCACTAAGGCATTCGATTCGGTGGAATGGAAATACCTCATGGCCATATTGGGCAGGATGGGGTTTCCCAAGATATTCATTGCATGGGTGGAGCTGTTATATACCGCACCTGTGGCCAGAGTTGTCATTAATGGGGTGCTCTCCTCCCAAATGCCGATCACGAGGGGAACCAGGCAGGGGTGCCCACTGTCCCCCCTCCTGTTTGCCATATCAATTGAGCCATTGGCGTGCCGGATTCGGCAGTTGCATAAACTTAGCGCATTCAATTGCTTCCAGAGGCAGATAGGGATATCGCTTTACGCTGATGATGTGACGCTCTATGTGAAAGACCCACAACAGAATCTCAACCCGTTGCTGCGGGAATTCCTTGTCTTTGGCAGGCTTTCCGGAATACACATTAATTGGAAGAAATCGCAACTCTTCCCCCTCACGGCTGCGGTGCAGCACTTCCAATTAGACTTCCCCCTGGAATGGTGCAGTTCGGACGTCTGCTACTTGGGCATCACGATCTCACTCAATAGAGAGGAAACAATTAGACTTAACTATGGTGTGGCTATCTCTCAACTGGCCGATAACGTAACACGATGGGTGGCCCTGCCGCTCTCAATGGCGGGCAGGACCTCATTGATAAAGATGGTGGTGCTCCCCCGCTTTTTATACATCTTTCAAAATGTACCCTACTACCCGGGCTCATATTTTTTTAAGAGACTGCGGACAGAACTACTGCGACTGTTCTGGGGGGGTAAACAGCCACTGCTGCCCTGGTCCACCCTGACGCAGCCATATGACAAAGGCGGGTTTGACGTTCCAGATTTTGAAACCTATTACTTGAGCGCGCAGGCGCAACATGCATACCACTGGATTCATCCTGAGCCCTTCATGCCACAGGTTGCGGCTGAGGAATGCATTGTGCACCCCCTCCCGCTCAATGGTATGCTACAGGGCAGAACAGGAGACATTGAGACACCACCTACCACAGTTACGTGCACTGTGGACGCCTGGAGGAGAGTATCACGGGCACTTGACGCCCCTTTGCTGTACTCACCGGCTATGCCACTCACGTACCATCCGCAACTGTCCCTGTTACAGGAACCTGGGTTCCGTTCAATGTGCAAACGCATCAAATTGAACACGTGGGGGGATATGTTCACCAAAGGGCAGTTCCGCACTAAAGACCAGATATTTCAGAGTGGTTCCCCGACGCCACTGGAGACTTTCTATTTCATTAGACTTAGACAGGGGATGCGAGAGATCCTCCCACACTTTCCAGATGAGCCGGGTGTGGTATTGCCCCTGCATGTGCTACTGATATCTGGTGTCGAAGCTGTACACCAACATCAGATCGCGCAGAGTGTCTGCTGCACCCCGAGCGCGGGCCAGTTGGAGTGCAGAACTAGGCACTGAAGTAACTGACGAACAGTGGCAATATTGCTGCTCCGTCACAGCGAACGTTTCGTCTAGCTGCAGACTCAAAATTATCCACTACAAATTTGTACAGAGATTTTATTTCACACCGGTCAGGAAGTTAAGGCTAAAGCTAGCGGATAATGACAGATGTGCTCGTTGCCGCGCAGAGGGAGCAGGATTTCTCCACCTTGCTTGGGAATGTGGAGCGGTTTAGGAGTATTGGACCCAGGTGCACGCGGCGCTTCAAGTCATGACTGACGGTGTGGTTCCACTGGACCCCATCACGATGATACTGGGCTATACTAAAGATGTCCCTAAGGCATCTCGTAGATTTGTGGATGTAGCACTCTTATTGGCAAAAAGGAGAGTGGCTTGCAGATGGGGGAGAGGCAGGGCTCCAAAGTTTAAGGAATGGATTGATGATATGACGTACTGTCAGGAACAACACAATATCTATGCTGAGCTCATGCCTGTGCGCTGTCGACCTAGGGATATCTGGAGTCCACTTCAGCTCTATTGGCTGTCTCAAGCGAACCAGAGTGGGAGTTCTGATGACGATAGTCTGAGAGGAGAGTCCTGAACAGGGTACTGGCTAGGGATTGGGTAATAGCTCACTGAGGATGCGGGTGGGGCCCCGCCTGCCCTACTGCTGCGCATCGGGTGTAGACATAATACTGCTATGCGGCTGTCCTGAGAACACTAAGGGGGCTACTGACAACACACTTCACTGCGCAGCTACGACATGAAGGTTCCCTAGGCGCTGTGGGTCGGAGCACGGGCAGGGTACCCCTTGCGGGCGTTCTAAGTTGGCACGGGGGTGTCATCATCACACACATGGACTGATCCCCACACCACACAAGGTTGGGTATAATACACTGTGCTCACTGCATGCCGTTGGGAGATATAGCTGGGCCCAGCATATGATGAGGACTGGGGGTTTTGCTTACCCTGCTGAGGACGGAGTTGCTTCTGTTCTGACTATGTAAGATTATCCGATGAAGACTGGATGGTGTTTCTGAACGACATGATGATATCACGTTGACTAGTTGCTCTGCTATGATACATGATGCACCGAACATGACTTCAATGTTATAATTGCTGGCCCCTACCAGGTTTCACGATGGATGTATTACTGCACACTGCGTACTGTGAATATTGATGTGATAATGTGTATTGACATTGATGCCAGGCCCGATAGTACAGTCACTCGGTATTGTCCAGCCATTGCAGATCTGTACTATGTATGTATGTGTTTCATATGTAAGGGATGTATTTTCCTGATTTCTCCATGAATAAAGGTTTAAAAAAAAAAAAAAAATATGGAGGCGAGGCAGAGACCAGAGGATACCAAAATCTGGTGAGGAAAGTTTGAGTGGAACGAGATAACTCTGAAAGCGGTCTGTCAAGAGAGGTTCGAACCAAGCTCATGCTTCATCAGCAATGTCTACACGGGCCAGGCAATCAAGAACAAGGAGGTGGTCA
This sequence comes from Lissotriton vulgaris, assembly GCF_964263255.1. Lineage (NCBI taxonomy): Eukaryota > Metazoa > Chordata > Amphibia > Caudata > Salamandridae > Lissotriton > Lissotriton vulgaris. Next base: position 233,775,264 of record NC_141700.1, on the reverse strand, counting down.
ATGGTGAGAAGAAGCAGACAGATGCAAGAGCATTAGAGCTGCTACATCACCGTGAGCCCCCGCCTGTGTCAGAGTGCCTAGAGCAGATGGCCGAACCGACTCCTGCATTGACTTTTCTTGAACCAAGCTTGATGGGAATCATAAAGACTCACCTTCTCAGAGAAACTTCAGATAATGGTGGGGGCATAATGTTTTAGCCGTTTAACACAATCGGATAAAAAGAAATAAAGCAAACATTTGAGAACTCCAAAGGAAAATCGTTCAGCTTTTTCTTTACTAGAATAATTTGAGTTTTTTAAATTGATCTGGTATAATACCAGAGCACAGGCAAAATTAAGAATCTCCTTCAGAAGGAATAGAATAACCAGCGCCAAACCTTTTAAATCAAGGATACTAGGTAGGGTCATATGGAACTCTACATTTTTGGGAAGCCATTGAATTGCTCAAGGAAGTGTAATAATTAAACAAGTTAAAGGAAGTGTGAGAAGTAAGAGAACAGGATGTGGACGATTTGGAGCAGGATAGTGTTTCCCTTTGAAAGTTAATCATGCTTTCAAAATCCTTGCTGGTAACATCACAAACTCTTGAAAGGAAATAAATAATCAAAGGATGTATGCAGGAGGATCAGAAAGTTTTTTGATAACATGGGAGTAAGATTTCAGGGAATAGGACACCTCCAGAATTTTGGCTGAGTAAAATGCTGTCTCACAAGGGTGGAGTATGCTTTTATGGCTCCTTCGAGCAATTTTACATAAAACTCAGAGGTCCTTGTCGAGAGAGGCAGTGGCAGGCACGCTCTGCTCAGCATGCATTTGTTTTCTTGAGGGCTAAATCAGACTTAAGGCATTGTGACAGCTTCTGTGATAGAGTTTAACTAGGGAATGTCAGAGGAGAAATGGTGCCTGCCGCACTCATAATCCACGACTAGAATGCGGAATATTGATCAGTAAAGCAAATCAGAGATAAGGACAGCATTTCGTAGTTTCTGACTAGGAAGGAGCAGAGACATTTGCCGAGTACTGAACAATACATTTTACTCTTACTGGCCTAGGTTTAAACATCTGCAGAGTGATTTTAAATTGGATAAAAAAGATGGTCTGGCCATGGCACAGGCTTGGCTCTTACATTATTAACAAAGGTATCCGGAAGCATCCTGAGTGTGTCCTTCATTATGGGTGGAGCAGAGAGTCTGTTGCACTATAATATAATTCATAACAAATTGGGAAGAGTTTTAGATGCTCAATCATTGGGATGCTCTAGTAATTAAAGCCATCTGGTGAGACCATCCTATCTATGTTCAACATCAAAATTATAAATAAATCAGTTAGGCAATCAATGAAAGTAAATTTAATAATTAGGGGAACTAGACCACTAAGATAGTCACAGATTAAGAAGAAGGAGAAACTCTAAACATCATCAGTTGAACGAGGAGAGGAATAGGACCTTAAGTTGAATAGTTTAGTTTTCCAGCCAGACTGGATTGCAGCTGCTAGACCACCACTTCTCTTTCAGCTACAATGTCACCTGTAAAAGATGGAATTATCCCTCTGTATAGCCGCTGCGTTGTTGAACACTAAGGGGCTGATTCACAAAGGGCCTCTGCACTTGTGGTGGAGGCCCGCAGTCGTGGTGGGTAGGCCCACACTTCTGGCGGGATATCCACAAAGGGTAACTGCAGTACGGAGGTCCTGCCACAATTGTAGGAACCCCCGCCATGACTGCGGGGTCTCCTCCATGAGTGCTGATGCCCTTTGTGAATTGGGCCCAGCGATCTGCTATACCGTGTTTCAGTCAGAAGGAAAATGTCGAGTTTTTCATTGATAATCAATTTATATACTTCCAATGCATGCCTAACCGCAGAGTGGGTATTTATATATCTTAGCTATGGAAAAGGCATAAGGAGCAGCTTATATTATTCGCCTTGTGAACTGGAAGGAATAGTGGAAAGGTCAGGCTCGCTCACAGAAGGGATATTAGGTTTTGTAAAGTACAAGTATGTAGCCTCCCTTTGTCTGAAGGCATTATGGCAGAGGTTAAAAAGAGCATGCAAGAGTGGGCAAAGGCAGTATGACCCGGCCAGCTCCAGACGGCCCAGACACCCGTAGGAACCCTTAAGCACACCTGCAGAGCAAACACCAATGCCGGCTTAGTTTAGCCAATGTAAATGTTTTGTTATGTTAAATTAATTCATCATCAAATACTTTATTTCAGCCTATAAGGTCATAAAAGTAAAAAGCCAATGAAATGCAATACATACAGAGTAAAACAAATTGAAAACATTCCTCCGATATTAACTACATCTAGTCTATATACATATGGTTCATTACAATTAATTTTCAGTCTAGATCATTTCCATCAATTGGTTTTAACAATCTGGAGTTAAGCCGCTTCTAAACTGCATGTGCAATGTAATCAAGGTGAAAATAAAGCTTGTTCTATATTAATATCTTGTACCTAAAATGTTCATATGCAATACATTCTTGACGGAGCAATATCTTGTACTCTACCATTAGACTCGATCATACACTTGAGTGGATTTTAAATCTTGATTAATAAAAAGGCAGGGAAGGTTAAAAAGTTCAAAGAAACATTCTATAAAGTGCAAATATTGGGAACGAGCTGTCAAATCTTAAGAGTATTGGATCATTACTAAAAATATATGAGCCAATTCAATACAGAATGGATAGGAAAGTAAAAATACTTCAAGTTTTACGCAGGAGCGAAGCTATTTCAATAACGTTTATTTTTAGCTAAGATACATAAATACCTCTATAAATTTAATCGAGATTGTTCTTGCCAGATACAGCAGCGTTACCTCCATATGGGTGCTTTGGGCTAGCAAACGACTGAAGAATTATAATTTTTTCCCTCCATTTTCCCTTGTGAAGTTGACAGCCAGTATGAATCGGCTAAGGGCAAAGACTATTAGGCGCAAGTTATCGTTTTTTAATTTCGCATCATGTCGTTCATTCTTCTAACGCTGAGGCACCTAGCTATTGGTTTTATCCATTTCTTTCTGGCTGATTTGTAAGCCGGGCAAAAAAAAACATGTTAAGTCAATTGATTTTAGAGGTTGGATGGCTATGGAGTGAGACACCTTACCCCGGCACAACGTAGTCCCCCAGAGTGCTTTCAAGCTGAGCAAACCCACCATGTGCAAGATAATTGCTTCAGAAGCCGCACGTAACAGGAGAATCACAGTGAAAGCCGACAGCCCTGCTGTGACCCCGCACCAAGATGGCAGCAAAGGCTGGCCACCTGGAAGATGAATGATGGGCCCAATATCAGGACCAAGAAGTGAGGGCCAAAGTCCTTTGCCTCAACCAGCAGGGACCTGCCATCACAGAAGCCTCCTCCCCCCTCCTGACAGCGGAACCAGGGGGAGGAAGAATATGGACAGCGGGACAGAGGAGCCCCATGCACAAGGTCTAGACGCCTCAGCCATGGGGGCTGCAGCTGGCCTTTGCTGCTTCCAGCTGAGCTTCTTCATAGTGAGTGCCTCTATGGAGGGCTAAAAGGCCTGGAACATTGAGGGTCATCCATGATAGCATACCTAGAGGACTGGCTACAGGAGGTGGTGGTCTAGAGGGGTTGTCTATATTCTATGCCCTGGAGAGGGCGCACAGAGTCCCAAAGTGACCCCCTCAACTAGAAGGTTTTCCACACACAGTAGTGGCCCAGTGACTTTCTCGAGAGAGCAATCTGAAAGAATCACCCATTGCTAGTTGGCAACTGTAGATTTTCCATTTTTTCTGAAATTCACTGCCAGAGTCCAAAAGCTAAGGACCCCATATATATCTGTAAGAAAGGCTATTGAGATCCCTAGGAACTACAATACACACTGCTCTTCCCTGCTAAACTGTGGATTCATTTGGCAGGCAGGGCCCATTTCTTTTACTATTCCCTGGAGGCCTAGGGCTGGTTGGCCATTTGTAGGAGAGCAGAGAAGGCAACAGGAATAATGGCATGGCAGACAGGGCAGCAACGCAAGAGAAGATGCGAAAAGAGGGCCTGAGCAACCGAACCCACAAAAATGAAAGTGAACACAGAGCGAAGAAGTGCAGAAGAGCAGAAAGGCTCGGAGAGGGAGGGTAGCACCAAGGCAGACTCTGAGAGCAGTGCCCTGCTGCCTTAAATCACCCAGTCGAATGCAGATGAAATAATAATATAAGCCAAAATGTTGCACATACTGGTGTGAGAGTCTAAAGTTTCTTTGGACTGGTTGACTGATTGGGCAATATTTCAATAATAGCATTCATTCAAGGAGCCTAGTGGGGTAGTGGACCTGGCGGCAATGGCAAGCTTGATGCACATGAGCTGCGGGTGTACTCTAGATTCCCCCTGAGAGCTCGGGTAGCTGGGGTGATGCTTATCGAGTTGTTTAGTGGGGTCTAATTGCAGACTCGCTGATATGGAACCTTCTATTGGTTTGGACAGGGTGACTTGACTCCTTAGTCCTGAGTTGAAGTTGTTGGGGATTTCTTTAGTTTAGGCCATATTTGGTTGGGTTAGATGGTTGCTCATTGCGGGTGACTCAGGAAGTGACAGGGGCAGAACACCCACAAAATGCCGCATTGGTAGATGGGAATGTTGCGGTTGCGATTGTTCTTGATGACGATGGACATGCAAGTAATACAATTGGAATGTGAGAGGCCTAATTAATAGCTGAGAAAGTGCTATAATATACACAAGTATCTCAAACACCAGAAGGATCAGGTAGCCTTCCTACAGGAGATGCATGTGATCAGTCTGGAGGGCCAGGCCCTGCAGAAACGCCGGAGAGGTAAAGTATATAACCCCACATACTCTGCAATTGCGAGGGGGGTCTCAATATGGATACCCACAGGGTTCTCTTCAAGCCCCAATTGGAAATTGTGGACAAGGAAGGGTGCTATATACTACTGGTGAAACAGCTGGACTGGAGAGATGCAGGATTCCTCAACATATATGCTCCCAATGTGGACCAGTGCAGCTTTCTGGATAGCCAAGCTCCATTGCTTGTCAGTTCTCCATTGCCAGCTAATTGTTTGGGTGGGGGTTAAAACTCTGTTACAAACACAGAGCTAGATAGATCACACACACACCCCCTTACCAGCACAGACCCTCATAACATTTCTTGGGGTTTCAGGATTTGATGTCTCAGTGGGATCTAGTTGATGCTTGGAAGGTGCCATACTGCCACAAAGCAGAATATTACTACTACTTGGAAGTGCACACCTTAAATGTGCACATAAAAAGACAATGGCAGGGGAAAGGTACTGGGAACAGATGAAATTCCCATTGAATTCTGTGTGACTTATGCCACTGGGCTAGTCCCCTGCTTAACTGTTTAACATGGCTAGTGAGGTTGGGGAACTGCTGCTGTCCATCTGAGAGGCAGTGATATATGGGCCATCCAAACCTGGAAGGACTGCGAAGTAGTCAAATCATACAAGCGCTTCTCTTTAATGAATGTGGACTATAAGATTCTTAGTCAGATTCTGACCAACAGCCTACTACCTCGCTAACAAGAATTAATTCACCCTGACCAGTCAGGATGTCTCCCCACATACAGTACTTTCCACAATATCAGAAAACTAATACAGGTGTTACTTTACCTGCTGCCCTCCCTCCAACTTACTTAGCCCTGGCAATATACATTGAAAAGGACTTTCTCTATATGATAAATGGTGGGTATGGGTCTTGGGTTATTTGATGGACTCTGTTGTGGTACACAAACCCAATGGCCAATGTAAAAATAGGGAGCGTAATTTCTGAAAGTTACGTGGTGGGCAGGGGCACCCAGGGTTGCCCGCTGTATTCGGTATTATTGGTGATGGGGCTAGAATTGTTTGCCAATGTCCTCTGTCGAAGCACACATTACTAAGTACTTGTACCTATTGCTTTATGCAGATGATATGATGCTTTACCTAAGAGGTACGGCAGAAGATGTCGAAGGGGCTTTTAGAACCATATAGCATTTTGGTACACTCTCAGGCCTACAGGTCAACTGGGAGAAGTCTTGTGCATACCCTATTGCATGCCTCAGAGAGAGTGGCAAGCAGTAGCAATAGGGTATTTCTGTGGTGGGAACCAGTCACAATCATGTACTTAACCCCTTTGCTGCTGGCGTCGGCCAACGGCCGTCGCGCACACTACCTTCCATAAATGAACCCCAGCGACCCTCCCAAGCTGCCCCCCATTGAGCGCGGACATCCACACAAGATGGCACCCTACTACTTTAGCCATCCCGGGGGGTGACGGAAGAGCCAGGTTTTCAGTTTCTTGCGAAAAGAGACTCCTACTCAGATGTCCTCAGATCCACTGGGAGCTCATTCCATGACTTGGCTGCCAGGAAACCAAAGGATCTCCCGCTAACCCGCGTCTTCCGCACCCTGGCCACTGTCATTCTTGCACTACCAAACGATCTCAGATTACGAGCAGGCTGATAGACTGTCAGGAGAGGAAGTAGAAACGCAGCACCCTTTTCCTAAGGATCCTATGACTAAAGCATAAGGCCTTAAAGGTAACTCTGGCACGGATAGGGAGTCAATGCAGTTCCTTCAAAGCTTCTCCCACTGAAGCCCTCCTTGGGACATTCAGGATAAGCCGGGCTGTGGCATTTTGGACCTTCTGCAAGATGTTAAGATTTTTTGCAGTCACCCCTAAATACAGGACATTGCAATAGTCAAGGGGAGAAGGGAACAAATTCTGTACAATAGTTCTTTTAGCATCCAGGAGGAGGAGGTCCAGAATCTTACGTAGCATCCTTAAAATGCCAAGACATGTCCTGGCCACAGCAGATATTTGCTCAGAGAAGGAAAGATTTTCGTCGAACCACACTCCCAAATTTTTCACCTTGGCTTTCGGCACTGGACTAGGTCCTAGTGCTTCTGGACACCAATGCTGCGACCAGAGAGAGGGCTGTTTTCCAACCACCATCACCTCTGTTTTCCCTGCATTTAGCTGGAGGCAACTCAGTCTCATCCAGTCCATAAGCGATGACCTGTTAGTTCATGGTGAGGGAGGAGTCGAGTATGATGCAGAGGTTGCGGGCATGGTCCGTGGGTGTGGGAGGGTTGCTGAGTTGAGCTTCAGGCAGCTGCTGCTCATCCAGGATGCAACGTCTTTCATTCCATCCTGGAAACTATGTCTGGTGATGTTGGGTTCCTTGTTGAGGGAGAGGATGAGCTGGGTGTCCTCGGCGTCCGATACTATCCTGAGTCTGTGTTTTCTGTCAATGGCAGCAAGGGGGGACATGTAGATGTTGAAGAGCGTTGGGCTGATTGAGGATCCTTGGGGTACTCTGCAGCTGATCTCTGTGGGTTCAGAGAGGATGGGTGAGAGTCTGATTCTTTGAGTTCAACCACTGAGGAAGGAGTGGATCCAGTCTAGGGCAGTACCCTGTATGCCGGCGTTGTGGAGTCTGGCGGTTAGTGTGGGGTGAGAGACGGTGTCGAAGGCTGCTGAGTGGTCTAGTAGGATGAGGGCAGCCATGTGGCCTTGGTCAAAGAGTGTGCGGATGTCGTCCGTGGCTGCTAGGAAGGCAGTCTCGGTGCTGTGATTGCTGCAGAATCCGGATTGGGGAGTGTCGAGAATCGAGTTGGATTCAATGAAGTTCGTGCGCTGATGTTGACAATCTTTTCAGTGACTTTGGCTGCGCAGAGGAGGAGAGAGATGGGTCAGTAGTTCCTCAGGTCCGTTGGGTCTGGGGAGGGCTTCTTGAGGAGGGGCTTGACTTCTGCATGTTTCCAGTCATCGAGCAACCTGCCTGTTTCAAAGATGCAGTTGATAGTATGTCGTAGTTCGGGTACTATAGCGGATGACGGTCTCTCGAAGATGTGTGGTGGGCAGGGGTCGGTGGGGGCTCCTGATTTTATGCTCCTCATGGTCTTAGTGGTGTCTTCTGTGGAGAAGGGCACCAGGCAGTGATGGTAGGATGGGTGGCGTTGTTGGTGGTGGGTGTGGTGTTGGAACCTTGGTACTGTTCGTCGAAGTTGTCGTTGAAAGTCCTGATCTTGTGATGGAAGTAGGAGCCAAGTATGTTGCAGAGGTCCTTGGAGGGAGGGACACTGGATGATTCACTGGGGGGTTTTGTGAAGAGTTGCGGGAGTTGGAGAATATTCTGTACTCGATAAAGGTATTCTTCGCGGTTCTGAGTTGGTGGTGTTCTGTCATGGCGTTTTTGTAGGCGGTGAGTGATCCCGAGGTTTTGCTGCTCCTATAAGCTTTTTAGAGTCATCAGCACAAGCACTTGGATTCTCAGAGGTCGGTGGAGAACAGGTGACTTTCATGGTGTATTGTGTGTTGGAGTTCTGGAGGTGGGCGAGTGTGTTTCCGCAGTCGGTGATCCATCTGTGGAGTTTGTTGGCTGCAGATTTGGCATCGGTCGTGGTGAGCAGAGGAGCGTGATTGAGGACGGAGTTGAGGTGCTCTTCGGTGATCATGCTCCAGTTCCTGCGTGGGGGGGGGTGGTGTATGCTTGTGTGCGGTTGGTTTTGAGAAGGAAAAGTGGATGCAGTGGTGGTCAGTCCAGAGGGGTTGCATGGTGTGGATGAAGCAAATGTTGTTTCCTCCTGCGAAGAAGGGGTCGAGGTTGTGTCCTGCCTTGTGGGTGGGGGTGGTGATGAGCTGTCTAAGTCTGATGTTGGCGAGGTTGTACAGGAGGGTGGTGGAGTTGGGTTTGCTGAGGTTGTCAACGTCGAAATTCAAGTCTATGAGAAGTACATAGTCCATGGATGCGAGGGCGTGGGGCGCAATGAGGTCTGCGATGGCAGTGGTGAATGTGGCGCACGGTCCAGGAGGTCTGTAGGTGGTGGTACTGCGTAGAGTCGTTCTGGAGTTGATCTGGAAATGGAGGTGTTCCATAGGGGATGAGGAGTTGTTTGTTCTGGCTGTAGTGAGTCAGAGGGAGTTTTTGCGTACGATGGCAAGTCCACCTGTTATGTTATGTTATGTTATGTTATGTTATGTTATGTTATAATGGCTTTTGTAGAGCGCGCGGCTACTCAAAAAGAGTGTCCCGGCGCTTTTAAAAGGAGGGCTGCAGACTGCTAACATAACACATTAAAAGAGAAAGTATCACAGATATACAAAACAGAACAAGAAAAAGGCCTACTGGGTAAACAACCAGGTTTTGAGGCCTTTTCTAAAAGCTAATAAGCTGGTGGCTCCCCGGAGTGTAAGAGGCAGAGAGTTCCACAGCTGTGGCGCCAGTAGTCCAAAGGAGCGACCTCCCAGGCGCGCTCTCTTCACTCGTGGGACAGTCGCTAAAAACAGGGATTCTGACCTCAGAGAGCGAGCCGGCCGGTAGAAGGCAAGTCTCTTTTGGAGGTACTTCGCTCCCGTCGCATGGAGGGCCTTGTATGTCAAGGTCAAAGCCTTAAAGGCAATCCGTTTGCGGATTGGGAGCCAATGCAGGGTCTGCAGTAAGCCCGCAGCACTGGCACGTCTGTTCAAGCCAAAGATCGCTCTCGCCGCCGCATTCTGCACAACTTGGAGCCGCTGTAGCAGGTACTCTGGCAGGCCCAGGTACAGAACGTTTGAATAATCTAGCCTAGAGCCTATCAGGGCCTGCACAGTCAGCTTCCTGTGCTCCTCCGACAAAAGGGGAAGAAACCTCCGCAGCATCCTAAGGAGGCCGAAGCAGGTGCCCGACAACCCCAGGATCTGGGACTTCATAGTCAACCCCTTGTCCATCTTGACCCCCAGGTTCTTAGCCACTTGGGAAGAACAAGTGGGGGGGAACATACCAGTCGGCCACCATGCCTGCCAATCTGGCTCCATGTCACACCCAAAGAAGAGTACCTCGGACTTATCGGAATTGCACTTGAGGCTGTTCAGTTGGAACCATTCGAACACGGCCCTAAGGCAATCCCGGATACTCTCCCCATCAAAGTCTCCTCCTCTCTTGCACGAGAAGAGGAGCTGGGTGTCGTCTGCATAGGATACGATCCGGGCCCCAAACGACTCCGCCAACGCCGCCAAAGGGGTCATGAAGATATTAAAGAGGGCCGGGCTCAAGATAGAGCCCTGGGGGACCCCAACTCCCAGAGGCGGCATCACGGCGGAATCTGGCGAGGCCCAGACCGTTTGCCGGCGGCCGGCTAGAAAGGACGAAAACCAGCTGAGCACCGTCCCCCGTAGTCCAATCTCACTGAGTCTGGTGAGCAGGCCATCATGGGGGACGGTGTCGAAGGCCGCCGACAAATCCAGCATCACCAGCATGGCTTTTCTCCCTGCATCCAGCACCCCTTTGACGGTTTCTGAGACCTCAAGGAGCGCAGTCTCCGTGCTGAGATTTGGGCGAAAGCCCGACTGGGTGGCATGCAGAATCTCATTCGTCTCTAGAAAATTGGACAGCACCGACTGCACGTGCTTTTCTACAATTTTCGTGAGAGCTGGTAGCAGGGAGATAGGCCGGTAGTTGACTGGGGCCTTTGGGTCCAGACCAGGCTTCTTAAGCAGCGGGATGACCATTGCCTGCTTCCAAGCCTGCGGAACCACTCCCTGGCTCAGCGAGAGATTCAGTAGCGGGTTAGCCAGTGGATTAATCACCGCGGCCAATTTCGCCAGAATTTTAGCAGGGCACGGGTCCAAGGGCGATCCTGATTTCAAATTGCCCATAAGTGCTAAAGAGGCGGGCGCAGATATAGATGGAAACACGCCCAACGTCACGCCTGGCGAGGCCGGGGGCGGTCGGTTGGCCTCAGAATTAATCAGCCCCGCGGGTACAGCCAGTGGAAAAGAATCCTGTATAAGTTGGATCTTGCTAGTAAAAAAACTAGCCAGATCGGAGGCCCAGGAATCAGAGGGCCTCTCCTCAGAGATGTTAGACCGTGGAGATATAAATTCTCTAACTATAGAGAAAATCTCCTTACAGGAGTTGGAGGCAGCTTCTATCCTCCCTGCCAGGTAGGCTTTCTTGCCCAGGCGAATGTCCCGGTGATAGTCCTTAACCGCAGTCTTATAAGTCAGCTTGGCCTCCGGGTCATATTTTATCCGCCAAGCTCTTTCGGCCACCTTGCACTGCTGCCGCTTAGCCGACAGTGCAGCGGCCTCCAGGGTGGTTGGGGCAGTCCTTCCTGTGGATCTCGTACCCATTGGTGTTGAGGAGATCCCAGATTTCTACTGCATGTCTGTGCAGGGAGCTTACATTGAGGAGGATCCAGCTCAGGGGTTTGGGTTGCGCTGGCATCCAGTGGGTTGGCGGTAGCAGTGGGGGTTCGGAGGTGGGTGAAGGTGCGGTGGCAGTGTTGGCAGGAGGACTGTCCTTGAATCGTGTTCGGTGTCGACAGCTGGCAGTTGTTGTTTCCTCCGGGGTTGAGTGTGTGGAGGGTTGCTGAAGTCATAGCAAATGGTGGGTTGGGGGACCAGGGTCCCTGGTGCTGGTTGTGGTCGGGTCACGGACGGATGCTGATGGGCTTGCCTTTGGCACATCTTTGGCGCACCAGCGGCGTGGCAACACAGCGGCCGCCATTAAGTAGGGGTCGGTGAAGGGAGAGAAGCTGGGAGGCGGGAGTGGGAAGACACAGGAGGTAAGGGGCCGTGGGAGCAGCAGCAGCAGGGAAGGGAGCGAAGTGGAAAACAAGGCAGTGAAAAGGGAAAAAAGACACAATAAAGGCACAAAGAGATAACAAGGCACAATAAAGCACAGAGCGAAAAAAAGGCACAGAAAGGCACAGAGGGAAAAAGGCAACAGAAAAGTCACAAAACGAGGTAAACACAGACAAGCAAGAGGTACAGAAGGTCAGCAGAGCTGCCCAGCAGAACAGCATGGCTCTCCCACTGGACCACCAGGGATGAGGCGCAGGCAGGAGCCCGAGGGTGGAGGAGGGACTCCAAACACCTTCCCTGGAAGGCAGAAGGTGCTGGGGCAGAGGCACAATGATGCTGCGTGGGGGGAGAGCAGTTTCCCTGACCAGGAGGGCAGAGGTCTTTCTCACCCTGTCACACAGCAGTCGCCATTAAGTAGAGGTCAGGGAGAGCAGCATAATAAAGGCAAAGAGAGAAAAAAGGCACAGAAAGGCACAGAGGAGAAAAAAGGCAACAGAAAAGGCACAAAACGAGGCACACAAAGACAGGCAAAAGCTACAGATGGCTGGCAGAGCGGACCAGCAGAAGAGCAAGGCTCTCCCACTGGATCACCAGGGATGAGGCGCAGGCAGGAACCACCAGAGACCTGCATTCCACAGCCCTTCTTGACAGCCTCAGCAACATCGGTCTCACCCAGCTCGTCCAAGGACCAACCCACACAACAGGCCACACCCTTTACCCTATTTTCTCCAACAACAACAGGATACCACCACCCACATGACTGTGCATCATACATTTTAAGATACCTGCGCACCAAGCCACCACACCAGAAAACCCCAAAGCACCATTAAGATACTGTGGCAAAATATCAGAAGAAAATTGAACCAAGACCCTACAGGAACACCCATCCAACCACACTAGGAATCTTGATGCGCCACTGGAGTCAAGCTATCCTGGCTGATGACGGCTGATAGCCAGAAACCGGTCCTAGGATGCATGATTCCGGTCATGGCTTGGCAGTTCGGGCTGGACTGTTCCCATGAGGCACATGGTCAAGGCTGATTTGCATATGGCCATGTCTGAACTGGGGTGGTATGGAGTGCAAAAAAACAATGGATTTAGGCCCAGATCTCTGTACTGGGGTGAATGTATGACATTGTTCTGCATTCTGTCCATCAACTGTTGTTTTTGATCCAGCTCAACACCGGCAAAACCGGGGTAGTCCTAACTTCAGCAACAACCACTCCCCCTGGGACACTTCTTGGTGGCCCTCCGAACTTGGCCCCCACTGACCCCTGCGGACCATGCCAAGAACCTCGAGATCATCTTGGACACAAACCTCTCCATGAGCAGATAGACCAATGCCATCTCCTCATCATGCTTCCACATTCTGCGAATGCTACGCAAGATTTTTAAGTGGATTCCACTGACCACCAGACAAACAGTCACCCAGGTATTATCACAAGTAGACCTGAACATGGAAATGCCCTCCACATCCGAATTACAGCCAATGTCTTATTTTGACTCCAAACTAAGCATGGGCGAATTTTGCGAATCTGGCGTTCGTGAATTTGCGTATTTGCGAACTCGCAATCTGCAAACTCCGCAAATTCTCACGAATTTGTGGATTTTTTTTGTGTTCGCAAGGGTTTCTGCAAGTTCGCGAGGGTTTTGTACCAGTTCGCAATTGCGAACTTACTTGTCGGCTCGCAACGGTCGCGACTATGTTGTTTCTACGTCTGGTTCATCATCACAGGTTCCAGCACCCTCTGTTTCACCACTGCCACCCTCTGTTTCACCCATGCCACCCTCTGGTACATCAATGCCACCCTCTGGTTCATCACCACTGTAGATTATGGGGGGGGAAAGCAAGCACACCTGCCCTGCTTCAACTGACATGAATTCATTTGGGGTTGATTTATTAATGTGTCACTGTTTTAAAATTCCAGTCTGGCACCTGCTTCCTTATCTGTAATTTGTTTTCTGTTGCAGTGCAATTTCTTTTTCCAGGACCTTTGTGGCCTACTTGTAGCTATTCTATGAGCCTGCTGTGAGGGTCAGAGCAGGGTCATACAATTGTTGCAACTAGCAACTGAACTCTGGAGGGGCCCCAGTCAGGAAGCACTACAGGGAACGGTTACTAATGATGAGTTTGAAGTTGAACTTTTGCACCTGCTGAGTGCTTTCAGTTTTGCAAAACTCGTTTTTCTGCGGAACAGCAACTGTAATGCCCCAAACAAACATAGGCAACTGAACTCTGGAGGGGCCCCTCAGGAAGTACTACAGGGAATGGTTACTAATGATGAGTGAACTTTTGCACCTGCTGAGTGCTTTCAGTTATGCAAAACTCGTTTTTCTGCAGAACAGCAACTGTAATGCCCCAAACAAACTTACTTGTGAAAGTTGATTTCTAATCCAAAAGTGATCCAAAGAAAGTCAAAAGGCCTCAACTCCAAAAAAGTGCAGGCAAATGTCAACCTGAGGAGTTATTCTGATAAAAATCATCATTTTCAGAAGGTCTATGCTGCTTGCTAGTGAATTTCTTGTGCAGAATTGCAAATTTTGTAATTTCGCGAGTGCGAGATTGTTGCTGCCCGCCGCACCTACATGTTCGCAATTGCGAACTCTCGCGATGCGTCGCCAAACTCCTGCGGGATCCCGCAGCAAGATCCAAAATGGCACAGCACTCGCAAAATATCGAGAAAAATAACTCGGCAAACGCTGAATGACGGTAAGTGAACGCCGCACGCCGCAAAATTGTATCACCAAGAAAAAAAATCCGCTGCGTGCGAATTTGCGGATTTTCTGTAAATTCACGAGCGTTCGCGGATTGCGAATTTACCGAAAATCCGCAAAATCCGCGAGCGGAACGGATTTTCCGCCCATGCTTACTCCAAACCACCCAGAATGCCACTGCCAGACTCATCCTAAACATCCCATGAAATAACCACAGCTCTCCACACCTTAACAATCTCCACCGGCTCCCAGTCCAAGAAAGATTTACGTTCAAGCGGCTCACCCACACCTACAAACCTCTCCACAACACCAGTCCAGCTTAGCTCAGCCACCGCCTCAACTTCTGCCAACCCACCAGACACCTTCAATCTGCGTCCCAGTCAAGAGCACACCTCCCTGGCAACAGGAAGACCAGAAGTGGAGGACACTTCGCCTCATACCTCGCAGCCAAGACATGGAACGACCTCCCGCAACAACTCAGACACTGCCTCTTCCCCAAGGACTATCGAAGGAACCTCAAGACATGGCTCTTCCAGACGAAACAGCTTAGGCCTGCCCTTCTCAGTGCCTGAATACCCTCATAGGTGATTAACCACACTTTATAAATTCACATAACCTAACTGAATAAAAAGCCAGGCTTCCAAAATGTTTCTAAAAACGAATAGGGTAGCTTCAAAGCATAAATGTAAAAGCATGGGATTCCATGGATTAGATGTGTTGTGGAAAAAGTCTTTGTCACTATTACAGATAGACCTAGACTTAGAAAGCGAGAGCATGAAGTGGGCAGCAGAGTGAAGATTTCTGACAGCAAAATGCCAGGAAAATGAAAATTCTGACATTACAAAGTCCAATGGATGGCCCTGTGCACTATAGTCTTAGGCCTAAAAGGTAGTTCTATTCGAATAGGTAGCTAAAGGAGTGCTTGCAAAACTGGTGTAATATGTTCAAACCTGGATCTCAAAATTGGACTGACCTCTCCGTTGTGGATCCAGTTAGAGGTGCTGAACCAGATTGACTGAGAAGTTAGATAAACGGGGTTCATATAGTCCTGTCTTAATTGGATTAGAACCTTCACCACAGGAGAGTAAATATGATAATCTAGAAAACGATAGATTATTTTCAGAACCCTGAGCTGAGCAATGCAGCTATTGCCCGCGATGGCAGCCTGTAAATTCAGCAGAAGGAGACTCGAAAACTCTCAAATGTCTTGCAATGTATGCAAGACTGGGGCATCAGTTGATGACAGCTAGCCAGGGGGCATTATTCAACTTGTCCATTCCTAATGGTGAGAGCAGAACCTCAATTTTAGAAGAATTAAACTTCAAAAAATGAACATTCATCCACCAACAGATGATTGCATCTCTACCTCTCACTCATTTGCTGTAGCAGTCTCTAAAGGAAATTGAAAGATACACTGAGGGAGAAGTAAAAACAATTAGCAAATTTAGAGAAAAGAACAAACAAAACAAAGGGACATAAATCTAAAATTAAGTAGCCTAAAATTCAAATCAAATCAATAAAATGGATATAAAGAAAAGTGAGCAAAAATGGTTGGCAAGAGCCAAAGCATGTTCATGCCCGTCAACATGACTTTAAATAAAAGGAAGAAATAAAATAAAAGAAACAATCATACATTTTCAATAATGATACAAATAAAACCAAACCGCGGACAAATCTTCCAACAATTACATTGAGTGGTACTTTCACCCCTTGTTCTAAAGCACTAGTGTGAGCTTAAAAATGTCTGTTCCTCTATACGCCAGGCAGCATGGCTCCTCATTTTCCAAGCGTGGCATAGCAGCAGGCCTTTTAGCTCCAGGTTTAGACTTCACAGGCACCAAAGTACACCTGCCAGGGGCTGGTGCAGGTACAGATTACAGCAACCTTGATGCAGGGTACAATCAGCTTGAGTAACATTCACTGTGTCCTTGTAGGGGACAACACTTATGCACGCCGTGGCTTCCATACATGTAACACAAATGTGTTATCACGCAAAATATACTTGGTATGTGTAGGTGCCCAGTCACGATGAAAGGACGCAGTAAACCCTCCCCCGGGAGAACAGGTAAAAAGGTCTCTTCTTGTTACATAATCAAATCAGTCAACATCAATCAATCGGTGGATATATATATATATATATATATATATATATATATATATATATATATATATATATATATATATTTCACGAGCAAATGTCCTAATCGGGGGGAGCAGCAGTACAGCTGGTTCTGGCGGCAAGGTGTAGGACAGCCTCGCTATTAATGCTTGAGCAAGAAAACTTCAATTAAGAAGATGCCGCACACTACTTCCAAGTTTTAACTTCAGTTATTTATTTCCTGTAGGTTTCCTCACCTATGCGTTTCGGACATCCACTGTCCCTGATCACGGTTAACAAACAGTTGGCCATCATTTGTGTTCAACATTTATACTAATGACACCATTTAGCACATTGTGATGCATTGTGGGCATAGTAGTTTAAAAAGCCTCGCTTATTTCAAAGCTTATCTTTGAGTTTAGAATAGCCGGTGTCCGGCATTTGGCAACACAAGAGGAAATTTATTAAACGCTTGTCTTTGTTTTCAAGCGTGAAATAAGAGCATGTTATCATGCGATTGAGTGGCCATTGTGTGCATTAGTTGCGAAGTAAATAACCACACATTAGTAGCTGATGACTTAGTGTCTTGGAGTCAATCTTGGCTGAGAACCTTTTTTTTACTCTAATCCTATTGTGTTGTTTATGCCATTCTCAGAGCTGTCCAACTCTCGGATAACAAATAATCATTAAAAAAAAATATATATATATATATATATATATATATATATATATATATATATATATATATATATATATATATATGTAGCGATTAATCACCCAGTGGGGCAGTATCCAGTTGCTTGGGCCGGGGGAGCTCAGTCGATAGCCAGGGCTTCAGAGCCCTTCGGAATTCCAGTAGAGAGGAGGAGGTTCAAAGCTCTCTATCACTCCATAGCCTGCTTTGGTGCAAGTAGCTACTCTTCACTTTGGATGGGGATACATATTATTAGCTACTATAGCCTTATAGTACACTGCCGAGTGCTATATCGGTTGTTAAAGGCCCTGAAACCAAGTTAAAGGCCCAAATCAAAGGCGATGGCCTATAATGAGGGGGAGGGCCTTTAACAAATCGTACAGCCTGAGGCAGAAGGGCTTTAAGGCTATTAGAACATCCCACCCACTGAGAGTACAATGCTCTACATTCAAAAAGAGAGAAACAGAAAGACCAACATTGGAAGGTTGGAGCAGAAAGCTCATACCAGCCATTATAAGCCCTGAGCCACTTCATTGTCTTCTTTGGAGCTCCCAATATTCCAATGTTCTAATACAGTCAGCAACAAATATCCAGAGAGAATCTCTATTGTGCTCAGATATGTAGAGTCCTCTGAGGGAAAGTACAGGGTCTACCAGAAAATGTCCAACAGGCATGCTTAGGAGAGGTATCAGAACAATGCGAGAACATTCATGCCTAGGAATGTCATCACGGAAAAGGTGGCAGGAGAAAACACACAAGATGATGCCACCACGGAGATAGGTGCATATTGAGAAGAGAAGTGCTCTCAACCCTTAATACCTGCCATGAAATGAGCATCTTGGTGCAGAATGAACCATTTTACAACTGTAGGAGTTGCACATCCCGGCACCTCTAACTCTGGCTCCATTTACCTGTGCTTGCTCCTCTCTGTCAAGTTCTTGATTTACATAGATATTTCCTTCAGGATCAACTGCAAATACATCCTTCGCGAAATCCCCCTCCAGAAGGTAATGAACGTTGTAGCTGTTCCAATTCACCTAGAATAAATGGAATCAACTGAATTGTTATGAACTGTAAAAATGCAAAAATCAGAAATGAGGCAAAATCAAATAACAAGCAAATCCTGGCATTCAAAAAGAGTGGTATTCCCATAAAGACTGTATGTTCCCTCTTGTCGACTGTCAAAGACCCAAAGTGTGAATCAGACACGAAAGGTTTGCCAACCACTCCAGGACCTGTGCCCAGCTTGCCACCCTGAAAGTGTGGCCCACGCAGATGATAAATCGTGAACCGAGCGTGCCTGTGTTCAGGGTTGGCGCTGGTTCGTGGCGAGGAGCGAGACAGGAGAAACTGTTTTTCCTATTGTGGCCATGCGTTTCCGAAATATTATGTAAGATGCAGTTCAGGCCCTATCACATACTTGCAAACATTTTAAAACAGAAAAGTTGGAGCAGTTTTTGGAGAGAAAAATCGAGAGTATTTTTCTACTGCAGCAGAGGCATGTTTCAGGCGAGGACAGCTAAAATAAAGCAATTGTTGGCTTCAAAAATCAGAAGTTTCCCTCTTAAATCGCGCCCATTGGCATATATGGTACCACAAGTACTCTATATCTGTATGGTCCAGTGCTTAATTTGAGCCGGTTGCAGGTGGGGGCGACCAGTACTCATTTTTGGGTATGAACAATTATTTTCCCTCATCAAAGGTTGACCCAGAGCCAGTGGTGGCTGCCTCCGAATAGGGGTGGGGGGGAATGGAAAAAAAAAAAACAACAAAAAAAAGTACCTTCTCTGCCTCACTGCCGCACATCTCTCCTCTGTCCTCTTCAGATCTGTTGGAAGCACTGGAAGCACTCAGGCTTCTGGACTCTCCCAGTCAATTACAGCGCTGCATGAGAAGCGTCGTGATTGGTCTGAGGCAGCTCAGGCAGTGCCTGGGAGGCAGGTTATGTTGGGGCCGGCCAAGCCGTCATGCGCACTTAGAGGAGTGCAAACCACCCCTCACTCTGCAATGGCGTCACAGAGGCCAGCCCCGCCCCTGAGTGCCGCATAGAAAAATAAAATGATAATAACGTTGTTACAATTGGAGCGGGTTGCGGCGCTGGAGACAAGGGCAACAAGCGAGCTCTGGGTAACTTCGGTTTTATTGAAGCAAGTAATTGATCGGTACAGCTTTGTCTGTTAAGAAACTTCCTCGGTGAACGGCTTCTACTCCGTCTGCGATGTACGACCTTCTCCTTCTTCCGGTTCCCTTCCGGTCGTCGGGTAGGGCTTTCTTCGTCCTCGGAGTCCGTCCCGACTTGAGGAGTAGCTCTCCAGCGATCACCCCACCAGAGGAAAAGAAAAGAAAGAACAGTATCAGGGTCTGTTTCTACAATCACGAGGTGAGGGGGAGGGTAGTGAGGGGACTCCCGGTGCTCCAATTAACGCGTGAGCGGTGGTGACCTGTGCATGAGTAACACCTTTAAACTATACGTCCCGCGGGTTTGTACCTAGTGTACGTTGACCTCCGACCCAGCCCCTCAAACGGTCACGTACCTGGAGAAGCCACGCACCTCCCCTGGGTGAGTGGCTGGGCGGCTCGTGGGAACGGTGGCCTCCTGGCTTTCCTCCGTCCTCGGCAGGCGCCGACTCTGCACGCAGTTCTTCTCCTGGGGTCCGACTCCTGAGTTGTTCACCGGCTGTTCTGCTCTCTGTGGTTCCGACGTCTTCTCCCGGTCTCTTCACCAGTACTTCGGTCCTCCTCCGGTCGATACCTTCCTCCTCTTGAATCTCCGTCTGTTGCACTCTCTCTCCTTCCGTCCTCCAGGTGAACAAGCACACCTGTTTCTCGTCGGGATCTCCTTTTGTGGGGCAGGGCAGGTCAGTCGGCTCCTCCCACTCGTCCTGTCTTTCTGAGTTAAAGGGCCAGTCCAGGTCATTCGGCTCCGTCCAGCTCGCGAACGGGTTCTGTAATTGTGACAGAGAGAGGGGAGGGGGTGGAACAATAGTTAGCTCGGACCTCCCCTCGAACTTCCCCTTTTCACAACGTAGCCCCTCGCCGGGAGACATGGAGTTCTGCATGCGAGGCATCATTTTGTACACCCCGTTACACACCTCCCCCCTAGGACGCTCCCGATCGGGGAGGGGATGACGGGACAGGTAGTCCGCATTAACGTTTTCAGTTCCCTTCTTATGATGCACCGTAAAGGAATACGGCTGGAGGGCCAGGAACCAGCGCATCACCCTTGCGTTGTTAGATTTGTTCCTGGACATCCACAAGAGGGGAGCGTGGTCAGTGTACAGGTGGAATGGTCGACCCTCTAGATAGTATGCTAGCTTTTCAATAGCCCATCTCACAGCTAAACACTCCTTCTCAATGGTGGCATATTTGAGTTCTCGGGGAAAGAGCTTGCGGCTGACGTATACCACGGGGTGTTCCAGTCCGTCCTTACCAACTTGGGACAATACGGCACCAATTCCATACTCAGAGGCATCCGTATGTAGCAAAAACGGGACTGAGAAGTCAGGGGATGTGAGCACCGGGGTAGTGGTTAGGATTCGTTTTAACTGATTGAAGGCATCGGCCATGCTCTCAGAGGGCTTGATGGGGGAGTTGGACTTACCGGGTTGGCGGAGGGCGTCAGTAAGGGGTGCGGCTATATTGGCAAATTGAGGGATGAACCTCCTATAGTACCCGACCAACCCTAGGAAGGCCCTCATCTCTTTCCGGGTGGAGGGGAAAGGAGTGTCCATAATAGCTCTGACCTTCTCTATCTGTGGTTCTATCATGCCGTGTCCCAAGACGTACCCAAGGTACTTCACCTTCTGGAAGGCTAGCCGTGATTTCTTGGAGTTCACTTTCAGTCCGGCTTTCTCAAGTACTTGAAACACCTGGTGTATGTGTTGCAAATGCTCTTTCCATGTTTTGCTGTGAATGACGATGTCGTCCAGATAGGCTGATGCCATGGATGAAACGGGGGCCAGTACGGTGTTCATAAGCCTCTGAAAGGTGGCAGGTGCCCCGTGAAGACCGAACGGGAGGACGGTGAACTCGTAATGTCCTTCATGTGTACTGAAGGCGGTTTTCTTCTTGTCCTCCTCCCGTAAAGGCACCTGCCAATAACCTTTGGTAAGGTCCAGCGTTGTTATGTATCGGGCTTCCCCGAGGCGTTCGATAAGTTCATCTACTCTGGGAATTGGGTATGCGTCAAATTCCGATATCTCATTGAGGGCTCTGAAGTCCATACAGAAGCGCCGACTCCCGTCCGGCTTAGGAATCATTACGATTGGACTGGACCATTGGCTGGTGGAAGGCCTTATTACTCCTAGATCCAACATGTCTTGAACTTCTTTCTGTATGGCTGCCCGTCGGGCCTCAGGCACTCTGTAGGGTTTTATGTGGATAACTTTTCCATGCGGAGTGTTGATTTGATGTTCTGCCAGGTTAGTCAGCCCAGGCTGATCCGCGAACAGTTCCTCGTGCTGTTTCAGGATGGTCTGTATGTCCTGTCTTTGCGCTTGCGTCAGCTCATCGTTGATATTCAGCTGGTCTCGAGTAGAGGCTGTCAGAACGTTATTAGTCTCTATTCCCCCATCGTCGGTTGGGGGGGCTCCTAGCCACTTCTTTAGGGAGTTGATATGGTAGGTTTGCGTCTTTCTGGGTCCGATTTGGAGACTGTATGTGGTTTTCCCAATGGTTTTGCTAACTCGGAAAGGCCCTGTCCAACTGGCACGAAATTTCTGAGTGGATGAGGGTAATAATACTAGGGCCCAATCCCCTACCCTCAATTGTCTCCACTTCTTGCCTTTGTCGTAGAAATGTTTCTGCTTTTCTTGACTGTTCTCCATATTGGTATATGCCAGGTCGCGGAGCTTCCCCAGTTTGGACTTGAGGTTCTGTGCATAGTCCAGGGTAGCTGAAGTTTCTTCTGGAATCTCGTTCTCCCAGGCTTCTTTGGTCATTTCCATCAATGAGCGGGGCTGACGACCATATAGCAGCTCAAAGGATGAAACGCCCAGACTGCTTTGTCGTTGACCTCGTATGACATATAGCGCCAAGGGAAGAATTTGGTCCCATTCACTCCCATTCACTTCTAGCATTTTCCGCAAGGTGGTCTTTAGGGTGCGGTTATAGCGCTCAACTAGGCCATCCGTCTGGGGATGGTATGCTGCGGTCCGGATCTGGTGCACGTCTAAGCATTTGCATACCTCCTTCATCAACCTGGAGACGAATGGGGTCCCTTGATCGGTCAGCAGTTCTTTCGGGAATCCCACACGACTAAACAGTTCGATCATTTTATCGGCTACTTGCTTAGTAGTGGTAGCCGTGAGGGGGAAGGCCTACGGAAACCTAGTGGCGTAATCCACCAAGACCAGCACATACTGGTACCCTTTTCGTGTTTTGGGCAACGGACCGATGATATCCATACCGACTCTTTCAAACGGCTTCCCAATAATGGGGAGCGGTTGGAGAGGCACTGCGGGAGGTCTTGTCATATTCATGGTTTGGCAGATACTGCATTCCTGGCAATACCGTTGTGCATCCTTGTAAATACCGGGCCAGTAAAAGAACCGTAATATGAGTTGCGTGGTCTTTTCGCTCCCGGTATGTCCAGCCGTTAGATGTGAGTGGGCGAAGAATAGGATCTGTTCTCTGTAAGAGACAGGCACCAGCAACTGTTCGGGTTCACCTTCTTTAGCCTGACGGTACAAAAGGTCCTTGGAAATGATAAATCTGGGGTATTTGGGGTGAGGGTCATCGGTCTCTCTATGGGCCTGTTCCCAAGCGTTTAAGAGGGAGCTGTCATTTATCTGGGCGAATTTGAAACTTCTATCCAGAACCCAGGGTTCAGGTGTCAGAAGAGCTGGTTTCGGAGATGGTGAATGTTGGTCCCCTTTTCCCAAACTCTGCCTGAACCAGTGTAGGAATTGTGGATTGTCTGTGCCTATGATCAAGGACTCTGGAAGGGTATCTAGGACGCCTACGCGTACTGACTGTGGTGGCCCGCCTTTGGGGTGTATCGGCAACTTTGCTAGAGGGTATGTCCGCACATCCCCATGTACGCATCTTATTGCTACTGTTTGCGATCTTAGGTATTGTGACTCAAGGACATGAGGGGTCTGAATAACTGACTGCCTGCACCCCGAGTCTAGTAGAGCCTGTATGACCACTCCGTTCACCTGTACACTTACCCGATACGTGCTCCCCATCTCGGCGGAGTACAGGACTGTCCTTGGCAGGTACCCCACCTCCATCGGTTCATCTTGGTTTTTCTTTGAGGGGCAAAACCTGGCAATGTGGCCCCAGTTTCCACAATCAAAACATTGCGGCCCAGAGCTGGTGGGCACCTCCGGCTTCCAAGGACGAGGTTTTGGCGGTTCCATGGCCCTCGGTACCGGTCGTCTCTCCGTTTTTACGGGCAACTTCGGGTGGCGCTCGTGTTCCCAGCCCGTGGTGCGGGGTTGGGCTCTTGAGTATGTGGTGGCCATTTCCACCGCGTCTGCTGTAGACAGGTTGTGGTGTTGGCGGAGCCACCTTTGTGTTGCAAACGGAAGCGCCTCCAGAAACTGTTCAAGATATATGCGGTCCATTATCTCGGTTTTCGTGCTGGTTTGAGGAGTCAGCCACTTGTCGGCGGCCATCTTTAGCCTCACAAATAAGGTTTTGGGTGTCTCTCCGGGGGTGCCTCTTTCCTTACGAAACCGAATGCGGTAGGCCTCGGGATCCAGCCCTAGGTGATCGAGGATGATGGTTTTTATGTCTTTGTAGGATGTATCCCCATTCGGGTTGGCGACCTGATAGGCGGCTTGCGCCTCCCCTGACAAGAGAGGGGCCAAGAAGAAGGGCCATTTGCTGATGGGCCACCCACAGGCCCTGGCGGCCCTCTCGAAATTCAGCAAAAACGCATCCGGGTCGTCGCCGGCATGGTACTTCTGCAAAGCCACTGCCGAGGTGCCGTGGGGGATAGTACCTTCTCCCCGTGATCCCCCTGTGGCCACGGGATCTACCCAGGGTTGTTGCAATTCCTCCCGTGCGGCGAGGGCTTTCTTCAAGATTTCCCGGTCGGCCTGGGCTGCGGTTAACTGCTGTTCCGCCACCCATCCTAGCTTCTCCTGTCCCTTCACGAGCTCCTGCAGAATGGTTTCCATCCCTATATCGAGATTTAGACTACCCGCATTCTCCACCACTGTTACAATTGGAGCGGGTTGCGGCGCTGGAGACAAGGGCAACAAGCGAGCTCTGGGTAACTTCGGTTTTATTGAAGCAAGTAATTGATCGGTACAGCTTTGTCTGTTAAGAAACTTCCTCGGTGAACGGCTTCTACTCCGTCTGCGATGTACGACCTTCTCCTTCTTCCGGTTCCCTTCCGGTCGTCGGGTAGGGCTTTCTTCGTCCTCGGAGTCCGTCCCGACTTGAGGAGTAGCTCTCCAGCGATCACCCCACCAGAGGAAAAGAAAAGAAAGAACAGTATCAGGGTCTGTTTCTACAATCACGAGGTGAGGGGGAGGGTAGTGAGGGGACTCCCGGTGCTCCAATTAACGCGTGAGCGGTGGTGACCTGTGCATGAGTAACACCTTTAAACTATACGTCCCGCGGGTTTGTACCTAGTGTACGTTGACCTCCGACCCAGCCCCTCAAACGGTCACGTACCTGGAGAAGCCACGCACCTCCCCTGGGTGAGTGGCTGGGCGGCTCGTGGGAACGGTGGCCTCCTGGCTTTCCTCCGTCCTCGGCAGGCGCCGACTCTGCACGCAGTTCTTCTCCTGGGGTCCGACTCCTGAGTTGTTCACCGGCTGTTCTGCTCTCTGTGGTTCCGACGTCTTCTCCCGGTCTCTTCACCAGTACTTCGGTCCTCCTCCGGTCGATACCTTCCTCCTCTTGAATCTCCGTCTGTTGCACTCTCTCTCCTTCCGTCCTCCAGGTGAACAAGCACACCTGTTTCTCGTCGGGATCTCCTTTTGTGGGGCAGGGCAGGTCAGTCGGCTCCTCCCACTCGTCCTGTCTTTCTGAGTTAAAGGGCCAGTCCAGGTCATTCGGCTCCGTCCAGCTCGCGAACGGGTTCTGTAATTGTGACAGAGAGAGGGGAGGGGGTGGAACAATAGTTAGCTCGGACCTCCCCTCGAACTTCCCCTTTTCACAACGTAGCCCCTCGCCGGGAGACATGGAGTTCTGCATGCGAGGCATCATTTTGTACACCCCGTTACAAACGTCCTATTGTTATCATTTTCTTTTATGCACTACTGAAATAGCAGTGGGGCGACGCTCCTCTGCTTTAGGGAGGAGCCGCCACTGCCCAGCGCACAAGAGTGAAAAACACAGAAGGGGGAAAGGAGAAGGAAGACAAGTACGGCTGAGCAAACCGTGACACTGGAAGAAACCAGGCCGGTAGTGAGATAAAGAGGAAGGTGGTGGTGGTGGATTAAAGAGGTGTGGGATGGATTGAAGATTTTGCAGCCATGGTGGTCGGTACTCCGACCTCTTTAGCAGGGGCTGTTGTGGACCTCTGGGCAAAACGTTGGGCCTGCACGCATATTCTTTTACATGTTAAGCACTTATGCTGGCCATAACTGAATGCCTTGACGAATTGTACTTTAATCAAATAAAATAAATGCGTTGATTGATTTTGACATACTTTTAAATATTATTTTCTCTTATTTCCAACTAGATAAAAAAAAACACTACGTTCCAAAATGGTTGTCTTCTAGCTGGGTGTTCATGGAGCCACGATGACATCATTTTCTATATACAAGAATGGTTCATTGCAATAACATTGGTACCTGTATGACATAGAGTTGAAACTGTCCACACATAATTAAATGGTAATTGTGTGCAAATGCAGTCAGGTTTAAATAAATAGCACTAACTAAAGTGACTGCGTACATTCAGCATCAAAGTAAACGGCAACACAATTTTTGTTGTTGCCATGGAAATGCTTCAGCTACAAACACGTCTGTTTAGACTGAGCATCACGCAGTGACACGTTGCTTGTCAGTTGTTTCTGCAATATGGAGACCCCTCTCTGCAGAACAGTGCCTAAGAAGGGCAAAGGCAGATGCTGACTGTTTTCTATAGACCCTCCAGCGTCCTGCGAACTAAAGGAAGGACTCACGGTTTTCGGAAGCTTCTTCCAGAAATAAAGGTTGGAAAGTTTGTTACATCTATAATGGGTTTCTTGATTGCCTTGTTTTTTGCCTGCTGCACTTTTTATAGTGAACATGACTTCACGTAAAAGCGATGCGACCGAAGCCACAATGGCCGAATTGTCCTCCCTGCAAACTCTGCAAGTCTAATTCGCCCTGTGGCGTAACGCCAAGGCGGCTCGTTGGGAACGTGGTTGAAAACGGGAGTGTTATTTTAAGAAAGCTTTTTCCATTCTTCATTCCTAGGGGATTCCCTCTGGAGTTCCATCGAGAACAGCGGCATGTGGCGTTCGTCACTACAGTAATAAAACTGCTTTGCATTTCTGTTGCTTGGTGACTGGCCTCCATGTTACTATTTAAAAAGTCACTTTACTTAAAAAAGCATTTTCACTCCCTTGGTCTTTAACACATTTAGGGGCAGTTGTATCATCCGTTTTTTTTGTCGCAAACGCTGCGATTCGCAAAAAAGCAGCGTTTGCGACAAAAAAATCGGCAAATACGATGTAGGAAGAAAATCACATCGCAAAATGAAGGAATCGCAAAATGTGCGATTCCTTAATTTTGCGCAAGCATGTAAGGAATCGCAAAAAGCGATTCCTTAAATGCTATGTAAGAAACAATAATGTTTTGTGATTTCACACTAAGAAATCGCAAATTACCACCAACTTGTAGTTGGTGGTAATTTGCGAATTCTTTTACAAATGCACTTTTTGGCATTTGTAAAGGTGCCATATGCGCACACATGTAAATTTCAGGGGTGCAGCAGGGTGTCCTTAAGACACCCTTGCACCCTTGAAATTATTCTCAATTTGCGATTAGCAAATTGCGAATCGCAAATTCAGAATAACTTCCCATTCCTTCCTATGGGCCTCCTGGCCCATAGAAATGAATGGGAAATTATTCCTTAATTGCGATTAGCAATTTGCTAATCGCAATTAAGGAATTTTAAGAAATGGCTAAAAAATAGCGATTTCTACATACATCCAAAATTCCAATTCTCAAATAGCGATTTCTCAAAAATCGCTATTTTAGAATCGCAAATGATGGTGATGATCCATCTGCCCCTTAATGTTTTAAAAACTATTTTAAATATTAATTTCGATTGATTATGAACAGAGGTTGTAATAATTAAGGATTACATTTTAAGGGACAATATATTCAATCTAATGAGCAATAGTTTCATATTCTAGTGGGCATTTTAGAATCTTTAAATATGATAATTAGCTTCGAAAGCAACTAAACAAAAACAGGCGGACATTTAACCCGTTTACCTATGCCGTTATTTCGGCGCAGTGCGGGCGTTCTGAGGAGTGGGCGGGGCTGCGTCGGCCGTTGGCTGTAGCCAGGTATTGCTCGCGACGGCCAACGGCCGATGGGAGCACGGAAGGGATTAATGTATCTGATAAAAAGTAATAAACTTCAGGAGAACCAAAGATGAAGGACTTTGTCCACAAAATTTCGCATGCATATTGGCCAAAAGCCAATGGGGATTATTGGGGCAGCCGACCATAGCATGGTCGGCCCCTCAGGTAATTTGAATGAGTGGAGCAGTCGGACGACTGCTCGGGCTTTGGACGTTTTTTGGGGTACATATGTAGCCCAGGGGTATATAGCCAGACATTTTGCGGAACCAGCCACCATTTTGTCATTGTGACACGCTGGCTAGTACCTGATAGTTGGTGCCTTTGTGCTAGTTTTATTAGTGAGAGCAGTTAATTTGTTATTCCATTTACTTGTGATGTCTACAGGCATGTCCAGTGAAGATAAGGTGTCCCAGGCGATGAGGTTTCTTGAAGAAGTGGGCACCTCAAGCTGTTGGCGGAGGGGACACCGCCACGTAACAGTTGCCCCATCAGGAAAGGCAGTGGAGCGGGTAGCTGCAGCAGGGTTCATGTGTTTACCACTGTGACGGACCCCGATTATGCAGGCACTCAGGTGACCAAGAGGGACCGCTTCTGCATAAGGATAGGGCCCCTGGGAAGGGTGATGGGCCACAGGGCTCCATGTGGGCCCAGGCAGCCCGCCAGTGCCAATTTGGCCATGTAAAGGTTGGGAGTGCAGGGTATAGCCCCCAGCGTAAGTTGGTTCAAAATGCAGTGGTGCAACATGATGTACACACACATTGGTGGATGGATGAGGATGCCCAACAGGTGGTTTTAAAAGATGCATTTGAGTTACTAATGTTGGTTTACGATGGAGAGAGTCTGGAGTAGGGTGAACTGAGAGATGAGGATGAGGTTCAGGTTGTAAAGTTGAGATCGTGGCAACAGGTTCTGGGCAGAAGGGTGCCCCTAATCAATCTGGCCATATTTTTTTGCAAGATGCAGGTTTACACACCCTCAAGGCAGACATGGTGGAGCCTTGCAGTGTGAAGGGATGGCAAGGCAGTGAGTTCCGGAGCAGGCACCGACTTTGGCGCCTGGTAAGCTAACGCAGGGTGAACGCTGCTAAAATGGTATCCCTTGGGGTGGAGGCGAAGGAGCCTCTGGTGATTTGGGAGGCCCGCTTAAGGAAATGTCTCTGTGTAAGGGACACTGATGTCAGTACAGAAGAGCACAGTATACCGCAAGAGCACTGGTCCTGGGGCACAGGGACAATGACCAAGAGGTCCTGGGTAACACAGGGAAAACGAAGCCACAAAAAATAACCTGGGTCTAGAACCAAAGTTTCAGATGAGTGCAGGTACAGAGATGGTGGGGGGGGGTGACAAGAGGGACGAGAAGGCAACGAAGGCAGGGAAGACAGACAAACTGGAGAACAAAGAGTTGAAAATCGAAAACCTGCCATACATTGGGACATGGAAACCATTAGGGCAGTGCTCGAAAAATCATTTAATTTTTACTGGACCTGCAGGTCTAGTAACCTACAAAATCTACTCTACCTAACTGAAATGCACTTGACCTCTGTCGATGATAGTGAGCAAATGTAACAAGTTAACAAGATTTAAAGGCATTTATATTGCTCATTTACTTTGTGAGCTATAAAGATGCCTCTAAATCTTGCTCTCTTGTCGCATTTTCTCTGCTCTCAGAGACAGAGGTCAAAATTCAGTTTATTTTCCTACTCACAAGAAAAGACGAGTAGGACATAATTAAATCTGGCTCACAAATGCGAGTGGATTTTTGGAGCTCTGTAGGGGCTCCTCTCAGTCGGCCTTCTAAGGAGAGGATATGGAAGTGGGACTACGTGGAGATGCTGAAACTCTCAAATAGGGAGTTAAGGACCAAGGAAGGTTCAAAGAAGGAAGGGTTCAAGCTGTACAAGCAGCCAAAGGTGCCAGTGATGATAGAGAATCGGACGACAGCATTTTGTATTTATGCTGGTGTGTACTGTAACTTCCACGCACCCCAAAGAACCCTACGATCAGTCCAGCTCTCCTACCCCATGGTTACCTGCACCAGAAAGACCAGACCGGGAGCCGCTCCTTCTCCTTCCTCGCGGCTAGACCCTGGATTCCCTACTGCTCCTCCTCAGACAGACTACATCACTCCTCACCGTCACGAGAAACCTCAAAACTTGGCTCTTCGACAGACCCTCTCCTTGATGGACTGGAACCTGCTCCTCCCCTCCTCCCCAGCGCCTTGAGACCCTTACGGGTGAGTAGTCATGCTTAACAAACACAGGATTGATTGATTGATTGATTACTGTGAAACGATCCGGGAGAGATCGGTTGCATTATTTAAATATATGGACGTCATCAGAAAAGCCCTCATAAACTACGGAGGTTACGCTTGGGCACAATATGATGATGAATTCGGGCCTGTATGGCAGTGGATCAGGGGGCACAATGGGGTGAGATTGACACTGATTGATGGCAGCATACTACGGGGCTGGTAAAATTTTACAAAACAATTTTTATGGCTATTGTTGATTGCTTATCGTCCCTTTAGGGGCCGCCCCACCCGCGGAGGGGTGGGGGTGTCAAGCAAAGGACAAAGTGGTCAGCTGGGAGCTTTCTGGGATTTCAATAAAGGGCTCTGCATGAGGGATTATTGCAAATGCCGTCATGAATGTTCCAAATGCGTGGGCAGACACGCCTTGTTCAATTGCTTTGGGGGCAGGTGGTCAGTCAAGCTATTCAGCAGGACATGGGCAGTAGCAAAGTACTTTGGGAGTACAGCATCAAGAGCAGGCAACTGGTCACAGGACAGGGAGTGGTGGATAGGGACCTGGGGCAAGGGCATATATGCCAATTGAGCTGGACAGATTGGAATTTTGGCTTTTCTAATATGACCTAATATGACCAGAAGGACAACTTGAGGCTATTGTTGCAAGTTTTACTCGGGAGTTCAGGCTAGCTTATGAGGGCCCGAGGATGCAACGCTGGGCAGCTAATTTTTCATCAACCAGCGAACACAGACAGGTGGGGAGGAACAAATTGCACAAATAGATTCAGGAGGCCAGGATGGCAGGTCCCTTTGTTGATTGACTGATGGATGACTTAACTATGTCCGCTATAGGAGTGGCACCCAAAAAGAAGCTGGGTCAGTTCAGGTTGATCCAACACCTCTCATGGCCGGAGGGCCAGTCAGTTAATGATTTCATACCAAATGAACAGGTCTCAGTATCATACTCCTCAGTGGATGTGGCCCTATCATTAGTGGAAGGAGTGGGATAGGGTGTGCTTATGGCTAGGAGCGACATTAAGTTGGCTTTCCATTTGTTGTCGTACACCCTCCTGACTTACAGCTTTTGGTGGTACAGTTCAAAGATAAATGGTATGTGGATAAGGCACTCCCCATGGGCTATTTAATATTGTGTGCTCTCTTCGAGTGCGTGAGAAAATGGCTCTATATATACTGGACTAGAATGAAGTACAGTGCGTATAGAGTCCACCATCCCCAGAGGTATAACAGAGGTTAAAGTCAGAACTGACCTTACTCGCC
Source organism: Lissotriton vulgaris (assembly GCF_964263255.1). Lineage (NCBI taxonomy): Eukaryota > Metazoa > Chordata > Amphibia > Caudata > Salamandridae > Lissotriton > Lissotriton vulgaris. The sequence goes on along the minus strand of NC_141700.1, from coordinate 233,744,217 downwards.
AAAGTGGTAGCTTGGTCGAGCAGTAAGGCAGTACCAGAGGACAGTGTAAAGCATTTGTTGTACACACTCAGTCAGCAAAAGGTTTCACACACTCAAGGACTGAACTCCAGGTCAATTGTTTTTATATCCACAGATATAGTTGTTTTATTTTTAGAACCAACAGTTATAAAAATATACTTTTCAGGTTATGAGTACTCTCATGTAAATCCTTTGCAAAGGGACAATAAAGGTTGTGCACACAATGATTACAGTATTGATAGTAAGCAACACAGTCCTGATACATATTTTAGCATTGAGCTCAATGGGTTTTCTACATATAAGTACAGTTGATTACATTATAGATTACTTTGGGAGTTCCAGGACTAGGTCTTAGATTCAGTCCTGGGGTCTAAGCTGAAACCAGATTAGCAAAAACGTTTTAGTTACTGTAGTGAATTTTCATGAATATAAAGCTGTTTTAAAAGTTCGCACTTAGACTTTTCAATGTAAATCTCACAATGTTATTCAATGGGAGGAAATTCAGGTTGCATGAAAAGTACGATCGCGTTACTTTTGTAACCCAGCACTGGTCTCCCAGGGCCAGCTCTGGGGTCTTAACTCAAAACAGGTAGGTAATTGCGTTTCAGTATTTCGTATGATTTTTAAAGAATATTTGCAGTTTTCAAAAGTAGACACTCAGATTACTAGTAACCCCACTAGGGATTACTTTTGTGCTTCAGTACTGGGCTGAAAGGTACAGTACTGGCTTCTACCCTGAACCCAGGTGAGTACTTCGGAATTCGGACTTTGGCTGATTTTATAAGAATATTTTCAGTTTTCAAAACTTCACACAGAAAATTTTCGAGTCAAAATGAGTCAATGTTATCCAAAGGCAGGTAAGTGAATTACCGTTTCCAGGTGAGTACTTGGTTGTTGAAGGTAAGGTTCTGGGCATAGACTCAGGGGTCTCCCAGGGTCAGGTAAGTACAGTTAGATCCGTCCCAGAGGCACAGGGGCGGCCGGGTGCAGAGGTAGGTAGGCCCAATGATATCCAATGAGGGAAAGGGGGCCTTCGGTTGGTGGCTGCTGGCTAGCAGGCCACGCAGCTCTGGGAGCTGGGCTCCTGGTCCCTTGCTCAGGGCAAGGGGGGAAGTAGGATAGGACAAAGAGGTCACAGCCAGCAGCAGTCGGGCGGCTGGGTGTAGGGTGCTTTTGAGCCGTCGGGCGCTCAATGTTATCCAATGAGGATCTTGAAAAGGGAACAAAGGCTGCAGGCTCGGGGATGGAGACTCTCCAGGGGCGACCAGCACTTCGAGAGGTAAGTTGGGATCTTGGAGCACAGGTAGGTACCCCAAAGGGACGCAAAGGGGGCTGTAGGGCACCGGGTGCAGGGATGTCTTTGGGTGTCGGAAAAGCTTACCCTCAGCTGGTCGTGGTTGGGGGGGCTCCTGGTTCTGAGTCTGCAGGCATCAGCTAGTTCGTCGAGGAGGGTCTTTGGGCACTGGACTTCGGGTCCCAGTCTCCGGGGGGACATCCTCTTGGTCTTGGTTGGTGTTGGCCTGGCCCAGGCTCGGCTGGTGCAGAGTTGGCTGGTGGGCACCAGGTGGGTTGTTGCAGTAAGCCTCTGCTGATGGGAGTCCCAATCTTCGAGAGGGTCAAAGCAGGCAGGTCCTCTGGGTGTACCAAAGTTTGCTGTCCGTGGAGGTCACCGGGATTAGGCAGGAGCAGGTTCCAGGATCAACAGGCCGGTAGGGCTGGGGCCAAGTCAGTTGTTGCTGTCCTGCGCAGCGGGTCTTCTTCTTCTTGATCTTCTTTCTTCTTTTTGATATCGGGATCTCAGGAAGGATGGTTCAAGGAGCCCCTAAATACTAAATTTAGGGGTGTTACAGGTAGGGCAAGAGCAGGGACCAATGGGTCCCTGTCCTGGGGTGAAGACACCCCCTAGCCTGTTCCTCTCCTGTGGGAGGGGGGCAGGAGCCTAGCCGGGATTGAGCAGGGCTCCCCATCTACAAGATGGCCGGAGCCCAGGGTCGTGTTTCACCTCGCCTCCTCCACCTAAGGGGTGGAGTTGGCATAGATTGGCACACCTTCCTTCCTGACATAGTTTTTCCCACCAGTCTTCCAGTCAGAGTGGGGGTAGAATGGGTGGGGGGGTAGTTGCTGGGTACAGCAAATGGTCTGGAGAAGCTCTCAGAGGCGGTATGCCTTTGAAGCTTCCCCCTGTCCATCCTGGGGGAGGAGACATAGCACCTCGCCCAGGATGTGCATTGTTGAAGGCCCAGGAGAGAGCGGGGCTCTCCACCCAGGGGTCCAGCAACATGTCTGCTATGTGGCAGCCTCTGCAGCCACTCAGCCCAGACGTGGATTGTAGGTTCGGGTTTTGGAGGGCATCTCTAAGATGCCCTCTCATGCATCTTACATTAAATCCCACACTGGCATCAGTGCGTGTTTAATGTGCTGAGAAGTTTGGGACCAAACTTGTCAGTCTTCAGTGTAGCCATTATGGTGCTGTGGAGTGCGTAATGACAACCTCCCAGCACCATATACTCTTAAATGGCATCACTGCACTTACAGTGCCCAGGAATGGCCCTGGGTACTGTAGGGGCATAGGGCTCATGCACCTGTGCCCTCACCTCTGGCATAGGGCACCAAGCTAGAGGGGTGAATGAAGTATGCCAGGGCAGTGGGGTCTGTGGGCATGGCACACAGGGATGTGTGCCATGTCGACTCTTGTTTTAGTTCTGCACTTAGGCACTCAGCCTGCAAAGGCAGTGTGTGGGTGCCAGGGTACAGGGCCCCTGAGGGTGGCACAATAAGTGCTGCAGCCCTCAGGGGTCTTCTCTGGTCACCATGCCCTGGGTACCTAGGGTACCATTTACTAGGGGCTGACAGGTGGCCAGAGATGCCAATTGGGTATTTTGTTTCAGCATAGCTTTTCTTTTTAGGGAAGGAACACAGGCCCTGGGTACCTGATTGGCAGGGACACAGGGCACACTCAGTCAAAGCACATCAGCAGTTCAGAAAAAAAGTGGGGGCATACCAAGGCAAGAAGAGATGGCACTTTCTCACAGAGTGATTCAACACATTCTTACAATGGCTCTTTATATGGAACACAGGTCCTAAGCACATTACACATTACATGGTTGACTTCTTTTTTGTGGTAAACCCCTGATCTGCGGACTGCCAGCATCAGCTGGTAGGTTTTCACAAGCTCATGGAGGGAGCTTGGAGTACCGCGGGCACTGGAAAAGACAGTTTGACCCATTACGGTGCTGTCTTTTCTTCGGTTTTAGATTGATTCTGGGGTTTATGGAAGCCAGAGTGTTGCGGATAAAACATGTACAATGCAGCAGCTGTTGGATGTGATGCTGGCTAAAGCGAAAGTCACGGTGAAAGAGGTGCAGTCAGGGTGGGGAGAGCAGGGAGGACATTTTGTAGGAGATTGGGATTGTCACGGTCGGGTTTGCCCTTACTGCATCATCAGGTGAGGCTGTCAGCAGGTGTCAAAGCGGACCTGAGGTTGTGGCAAGTTTTTCTTTGATCCTTTAATGGGATTCCATTGGCAGCATTGACAGAGGTGGACTGGGAAACACAGATATTTTCAGATGGAACAGAAGGCTTTGGTCTGCGTTGGCAGGGGCAATGGTGTGCAGAGGAATTGCCACTGGGGTGGAAGCGTGGTGGCCTCAGTATTGCCTTTGGAATTTTTTCCCTTGGTAGTAGCAGTGACATTATGGGGAGACCAGTTGTTGTACAAGAAAGTTCTCTTTTGCATTGATAACATGTTGGTGGTGCAAGTGATCAACAGACAGTCAGCTAGGGATGCACACGTTTTGAAGTTGCTGAGGGTCATTGTGTGGAGGTGCCAGAAGTGTGATGCTTAGAGCTAGACATGGAACAGGTGTGGACAATGACATTGCTGATGCTTTGTCTGGTTCAGAGTGGGAGAAATTCCATGGGCTGGCCACGGAGTCAAACAAAATCAGGACTCGGATACCTCAGGGCCTTTGGACAGTAGGAGACAGAGGATGCTTTGGTTAGTACTGTATTCACTAGCAGTCTCTACGAGGACAGCTCATGCACAGGGCTGGTCAGAATTTTTAGCAGGTGGATCTCGCAGGAGGGAGGAGAACTGGGCTGGGATGGAGGATGTAGTCCAATGTATCATGTCATCAATAGACAAAGTCCAGTCAAGAGGAGATTAATTTTGGAAGGTTGGGCCAGGGAAGTTAGTTGGTTTGGTCAGAGGAGGAGACCAATGACTGTGAGCCTATTGTGTGAGGTGCTTATGGTGTTGCCAAGGATTTGCAGAAAAGGGGAGACTGTAGTATTTTCAGCACTGATGACCTGGATGTTCTTTGATGAGTTTCGGGTACCTGCGCTCTTGGGGGGCTAGGGGGTGCCGGGTACTCTGGGAGAACGTCTGTTGGTGTGAGGAAGGTCTGTGTGTTTGGCTGTACAGGTCCAAGACTGATCAAAGGGGGCAGGGAAGGAGCATACTGCTCCAAATTTATCCTGTAACTATGTTTTGCCTTGTCAGCTTGGGGTTAGTTCTTAGTACTCAAGAGGTGCTTGGGGGGAGGGGTATTTCAATATGGGGATGGGAAGCCGATGTTAGCATTGAAACTTTTAGCGATACTGTGCAAGGGGCAGGGGCTCCGGGGCTTAGATGCAGGAGGCTTTGAGCCACATTCCTTTTGTGTAGGGATGGTTAACAGACGCAGGGAGGCGGGCCTGGAGTCAAGAAATTGTCAAAGGCCCAGGAAGATGGTCATTCAACTAATTCCAGCGGTATGTTAGGGCGAGTAGGGGGTTTTGAACTTGATCGGGCTATGAACTTTTGTTTCTGTTTTGCAGGTTCTGTTCCAGGGCCTCAGACAGTTGGTTTGAATATCTGGATTGTGGGGCATTCTTTATTAAAGTGGACGTGAAAATCAGCAATCATTATGCAAATTTGGGCTTTAATCTTGGCATGCATTCTATTAGCTGGCATGGGAAAAGGGAGCTTCTTCCATGTTTGAATAGGTTGCTGGTAGGAGGCAAGTGTCCCGATGTATTGTTGCTATACTTAGGCGAGAATGATTCAGTAGTGCAGATCGGTTTGGCATTAAAAAAAAACCTATGAAGGAGGACTTGAAGGAGATTCAGAGGCAGTGGGCTGGTTGTCATGTGTTATGGACAGAGTTTGGGCTCAGAAGAGTCTGGTGTAGGGACCTTATGCCAGCAGCTACAGACACCAATAGAGAAATCTGCTCTTTTTTTAGGGAGGTTGGCTTGGGTAGAGTTCAGCAATCTGATTTGCATTATGAGGACATGGGATTTTTGGAATGGGGTACATTTGTCCTTCATGGACATGAAATTGTATTTGCTACAGTTGAAGCTATTGTTTGCTAAGGTCTTGAGCATGCATTAGTTGTTTGTTCCAAGGTGGAGGGGCAGAAAAAGGCGCATGGGGGGGTCTTTTTCTAGACGGCAGTTGGCCGAGTAGTTGCCATGGTTTATTAAAGTTTATTGTTGTTGACAGAGGCAATGCAGGCTGAATAGTTGTAGTAAAAAGGGAGGGGAGTTTAAAGGCCTCAGTTGTGGTTGATCAGCTCTAGGGCAATTACTCTACTAGTGAATTAAGTTGTTGTGGGAGAGAGGGATATTTAGGAGTGGGGGTAGCTTAACATAGGATATCAACTTTGTATAGTGAGGAGGGGGGCCCCAGGCCAAACATTGGCTCGGGATGGGGGCTACGTGGCCTCCCTCCCCATATTTTCTTTGTAAGAAGAGGCTGGGCCCCGGGCCAAATTGGCCCAGTTAGGTTCCGTGACGATTGTAAGTGGTGTTTTCGACTCGTACGAATATGGTCATTAGGCACGTCCCTTTGATGCCTGTAGCTCGTGTTTCCCGATACCTCCCTTTTACACCCTTTCCAATCTCCCCACTGTTTCCATCTTCCTCTGCACCTGTCCTTGTTCCTTCTTCGATCTGTTTTTACTGCCGATTGGAATGTACTAATGGTGGGAAGATGGGTTTTTACAGTTGGGAACCGCCAAATGTTTCCGCACTTATGTTCCGGACCTTGAAAGTATCAAAGTGACCAAAGCGACCCCTCTCGGGGATAATTATGGGAACCAAGTTGTAAACCTTTGTGTACCATGTAAACCTATGGGAGAAATGTGTATAAAAGGAGCGATCCACAGTAGCAATTTGAAGCAGTCTCCTCGAACCTACACTTGTTGTACTTCCTGTGACTTCTGTGTTCCCTGCAGTAAATAAACCTTGAATCTTTGACGTCGAAGGAAGTGTCCCGTGTCTCTGTCATTTCATACGCCGGAGCAGGTTACCCACGAAGGTTTCAGGTGTTGTCCCCTGGCACCGCTGGGTCTTAAATAACCCAGTCCTTCAGTTGGCGCCCAACGTGGGGCTGCATCAGTGGTACCGGTCCAAGCCCGACGATCGTGAGGCACTTCGTGTGAAATCTCCGAGGGAAGGTGCACTCCGCTTCATCGATCCTGTTGTCGAAATAAGTGGCCCGAAGACTTTTCCCGCGAAGATTCCCGCCTCCTGACGGCTGTGACGGACTGCTGCCCTGACTGTAGACCTGTTTTGGCGCCTGGCGTAGACCTTGGTATAGCGAGACGATTGACGGGCCTTCCTGGTGACGCCATCGATCTTTGAGTTAAGTATTTGTGGGTCGCTCCCAGAGTTCTTAGTTGTGGTTCTTAGTTGTTGCATGGTTCCATTGCATTTGTGGTTCTTAGTACTTGGTTCTTTGTTGTGTTATTTGACATCTGCAGTTGCCAAAAACCGAGGGTTGTTGCTCTTTGCAGGGACTTGGCAAATCCCGTAACCCTTGACGCTTGTGGAACTCGGCTAGTGTGCAAGATGCCTGGTCGCAGTACTCTGTTTAGTTGTTTCAGACGTTGTGGTACGGATTCCCGACTGGAGGACTCTTGTCCGATACCTCCGGTTGGAACTCCCACTTATGAGCTCTACAGTAAGCACGGGCTAGGCCCGATTACTTTTAATGAATACTGGATTTGTTACACTAAAAAAGATGGTGTCCTTAGTTGGCCACCTCATGGTAGTTTTGAGACCCCGATTTTAGATAATCTTGAGGCTAAATTGTTTGAGAAAAAGTCAAGGCCGGCCATGTTTGATGCCTTTCGGTTGTGGCGTAAAGAAGCCCGACAGAAAGAGATCAGACAGACTAAACGTAATCAGAGAGATGGTGTTGCTGTCATTGTAAAGAAAGCAAAGCAGTTTCAGCGTGATAAGGAGGATAAGCAAAAGGAAGTATTTGATAGGTTACAGCGTATGTCTATAGATAAATGCTATCCGGCTTTGCCTAGGGAGTCGGATAACAAGGAAGAATTAGTTGAGGATCCTTTAATGTCCTATCTTATGAAGTCGCCACCTCCGTATGTACAGGGTACCGCAGCTCCTGTGGGTCCCCCTGTACCTGTTCCTCAACCTGTTCCTCAACCTGTACCCGTTCTTCCGACTGTTCCCGCTCCTTTGCCTACTGCTGTTCCTACTGCTCCTCCGCTTCCGCATACTCCTGCTCCCGCTACTGCTCCTACTCTACTTACTCCTGTCGCTTCTTCTGTTTCTACCCCTTCTCTTGTTAATCCCTTATGCTATACTTCTCCATCTACTCGATGTCGTACCTCTCCTGTTGCGGCTAGCTTCTTTAATTCTCTTGGACCTGTTCTTGGGTCCGCTGGTTCAGACGGTCCTCAAAGACGTAGTCAGCTTCCCGGTAATAGGGAACGTGCTGCGCTGTATAACATGGCGATGGGTTGGATGACACACCCTCTTAGAAATCCTCCACGTGCTGTATTTGATACGTTCTGTCAATTCAATGTACCGACACAGAGGTACGTGTTCGAAGAAATGTGCAAGGTTCTGCGCGATCAAATATCGGCTGATGCATCTGATAATGTATTGACCGCTTTGTCTGATCTACAGCTTCAGTTCTCGAACGGACTGATAGTGGATACCAACGTTCGACGCGCTGTTGAGCGGTTGTTATCTTTCCGTCCCTCTCCGATACCTCAAGCCTTGTTCGTTGAGGACGTTGAGAGACAGTTAGATGCGTCTGGTCAGTTCCCCATGCGTGAAGTTCCACCAGTGTGGATGCCGGGTGATGCTGCTCATGTTCCGCCGATTCTGCCACATTTCCAGAGAGTATGGATTCATCTCCCATGGAAACGGTCGGAAGTATTGCAGGTGAAGCAATCTTTGCCTGACCCTCGCAAAAATCCTGCAGGGTACTATAAAGAATTGTCGCAGCTCGTAGACGCTACGATAATGAATCTTGCCGATATCGATATGCTGTTTGGCAATGTCGTACCGCAACCGGTATGGGCTAAGATTCGTCAGGAAGATCATGCTAACGAATTAGGCGGTGATTGGGCTGCTCTTACTGCGGCAGATACACAACAGATTGGTGAGGCTAAGCCTGAACAGTTGATTGCTGCTCTCCCTCAGAGAATCATTACCCTAATGAAAACACTTATGCCAGCTATGAGGGTGAACTGGGACAAATTGTCAGCTTGTAAACAGAAGAAGGACGAGAGTGTCTCTGATGTCTTTACGAGATTTGAGGAGGCATTCATCGATCATAGTGGTCAGGACATGGGCACTGAGGGTGGTCAGCGGTTGTTTGTGGATAAATTTGTCTCAAACTTATTGCCCAACTTGAGCAATAAATTAAAAAATTCTGAGAGTGCGTGGGCTGTTTCTACCTCGGCCCAAATATTGGCTACGGCACCGTATTATGAGAACAGAGAAAAAGAGGAGAACGACCGCGCTGATAAAAAGACAAAAGAACTTAAAACTAAAGTGTTGTTGCAGCAGGCGTATCCTCCGCGTTCGAATCAGAATGCTTCGCAGCAAAATAGATCGCAGCCGCAATCGAATAGGTCGCAATCTCGAACTGAGTCCTCTTCCCAAAGATCTTCGTTAGGGTACAATCAGTGTGCCTATTGTAGACAGGACGGTCATTTAAAATTTAACTGTCCTGTTCTAAACGATCGTAATAGTGGTAATGCGTCTAGAGAAGGTCGTGGTGGTTCTCAGCAGACATCACGTGGTAGGGGTCGTGGTGCTCAAAATGATCGTTCAGATAACTCATCAAATTCCTATAACTGTTTTGATCAACGTGGATCATCGCAAGGACGATCTGCGCAGTACAATGTAGACGATTATTACGTCGATCAGGGAACTGACGACAGTAATTACTAGGACAGCCATAGACAAGGAGAGGGAGTGGTATCAGTTCCGGTTGATCAGAGAGGGCCTTACGTCGCAGTTGCTACATCGGGCGTCGTTGAGCCTTTTCTGTTGAGCACTGGTACAGCGAAAAGTTCCATAATGCATTCGAAACTCCCTGGCGCACCTTTGTCTGGCTTAACAAATGTTTCGGTTGGATTCTCTGGCGCCCCCGTTAGCAATCCAGTTTCGCGACCTTTGCCCCTTACAATTGGGCCTCGTGAGCTTCAAGCTCCGTTGATTTTGACTACTGGTTGTGGTGAAAATCTTTTGGGCCTGGATTTGCTTAAACGTTTGTATGCAACTTTGTATTGTTCTCCTGCGGGAGTAAAGCTTACTTTGGGTGAGAGGGTTGTCTCTCCTATGTACTTGTCTCTCGATAAGCTTCCCCCGGAATTGAGTTCTCTTCCTGCATCTTTGTGGGCCACAGGTCCCAATGACGTGGGCCTGCTTGACATCTCCCCTTATGTTGTTCACTTGAAATCAAATGTACGATTGCCACGTATTCCCCAGTATCGAATCTCTCTTCATGGTGAACGAGCACTGTTAGCGATCATCTATGATCTGATTGAGAAAGATGTAATTGAAGAAACTCGGGGAAACGTGTGCAACAGCCCTGTACTGCCCATTCTAAAACGTACTGATCCTTCGAAACCGCCTGTTTATCGTTTTGTTATCGATTTACGGGAGGTAAATAAAATTGTGATTCCTCAGTTCCCCGTTGTGCCTGACATCACGGCGCTTCTGACTCTGATTCCAGCTTCTGCATCTTGGTTTTCGGTGATCGATTTGAAGAATGCTTTCTTTAGCATTCCGATTGCCGAAGAAAGCAGAGACCTTTTCAGTTTCTCTCTTGGTGGTCGCAGCTTCCGGTTTAAACGTGCTCCTCAGGGCTACTGTGAGAGTCCATCGATTTACAGTCAAGCCTTGAAGGGTCAACTGGATGCGTTTACGTTGCTGGCTGGTGCGGCCTTAATCCAATATGTCGATGACTTATTGGTGGCTGCAGATACTCAGGACATTTGCAAAATTGCTACGGTGTTGTTGCTGCAACATCTCTGTGACTTACATCACAAGGTATCACCTTCTAAACTCCAATATTGTTGTCAAGAAGTAACCTATCTAGGTCACTTATTGTCAAACGAGGGAAGGCGGTTGACCCCAGAGAGAATTGCAGCAATTGCGCGAATGACTGTGCCAACAACCCAAAGAGATGTGCGTGCCTTTCTAGGTATCACGTCATATTGCAGGCAATGGATTCCAAATTTTTCATTGCTAGCGAAACCATTGGTGGCTCTTACGTGCAAGGATGTTTCAACTACTTTACCATGGACGGAAGAATGTCAGAAAAGTTTTTCTGAATTGCGTGACTCATTGTGTTCGGCTCCTGTGTTAGGTACTCCTGACTACAGCAAGCCGTTTACATTATATGTTCACGAGAGGGAAGGTTGTGCTTTGAGTGTCTTAACGCAACCTTTTGGTGGTAAGCAACGTCCATGTGCATATTTTTCCTCCACCTTGGACCCGGTAGCTAGAGCATTGCCGAGTTGCTTGAGAGCAACAGCGGCAGCTGCGGTGTCCATCCGACAATCAGCAGAATTGGTCATGGATAATATGCTTACGGTGATGGTTCCGCATGCAGTCGACACTCTTTTGAATCGAACGAAAACTCAGCACTTGACGAGTGCGAGGTTGTCTGGGTACGAGTTGACGCTGTTGGCAAGTCATATTCAGATAAAACGTTGCAATGTTCTGAACCCGGCGACTTTGTTACCAATTAGCACGGAGTCAGATGAAATAGCAGAACATGACTGTTATTTGAGGACTGAGGAGGAAACAAAAGGTCGAGTGGACCTTAAAAACACTCCTTTGGAAAATCCAGATGGAACTTTGTATGTGGATGGTTCATGTTTTAAATTGCCAAATGGTGACGTGACTACTGCGTATGCTGTTGTAACTTTGAATACTGTTGTGGAAGCTGCGAGACTGAATCTGAATTCTGCCCAGGCTGCAGAACTGATTGCTCTCACTAGAGCGTGTGTGATAGCGAAAGGGAAACGTGTGAATGTGTTTACCGACAGCCAATATGCATTTGGCGTCGCCCATAGTTTTGGACGGTTGTGGAGAGAGAGAGGTTTTATGACGTCGCATGGCACGAAGATTCAGCATGGACAGCTTGTGAATGATCTTTTGGATGCACTTACGTTGCCTAAGCAGGTAGCGATTGTTAAATGTAGTGCACATCGTAAGGTGACGGATGATGTTGGTCGTGGTAATGCATTTGCGGATGAGACTGCTAAGGAGACTGCCCGGAACCTTAGCACTCGAATGTATGTGACGAGTTCGGTTAGGTGGCCTACAGAGACTAGTATGTGTGAAGACACTATCGAAAGTGTGAAAGCAATTCAAAATGAGGCCACCGACACTGAAAAGACGAAGTGGAAAGAAAGTACGGGAAAGTTGGATGCGAATGGTTGTTGGGTTGATTTGTCGGAACATAAGAGATGGATGTTGCCGGATGCGTATGTGCTAGCTGTTGTGACAATGGCACATGGGTTAGCACATATTAGCGTGAAAGGTATTTGTAAGTTGCTGTCCCCTGTGTGGAAGAATGATGGTATCACGAAATGTGCTGAACGGTTGGTTAAGAATTGTATGGTATGCATGTTGTACAATCCTGGTAAGGGAACCCCAACACCTCCTGGGCATTTTGCTCCCCCTTCATGTCCTTTTGAGGTGATTCAATTAGACTTCATCCATATGGAGCAATGCAACAACCTGAAATACGTTTTAGTTGTGGTTTGCGCGTTCTCCCGATGGATTGAAGCCTATCCTCTCAAAGACAATACTGCCCTGTCGACTGCGAAAATCCTACTGAAGGAATACTTTCCTCGGTATGGAATGCCTCGGATTGTATGGTCTGATAACGGAAGTGAGTTTGTGGGGAGTGTGATGAAGAGTGTGTGTAAGGGCCTTGGAATTAATCAGAAATTCCATAGCGCCAATCATCCCCAGTCAGCTGGTTTGGTTGAAGGGTATAACGGCACCCTTAAACTAAAGCTAGCGAAGATTCAGGCTACGACTGGTCTTTCGTGGCCTGACGCTTTACCCTTAGCCTTACTGTCAACAAGGGCAACCGTACACTCCCGAGTAGGGCTTAGTCCCTATGAAATAGTGTTCGGTCGTCCTGCGAATGTTTGGGGGGTCCCTAGACCGGGTGTGTTCTCTAGTCTTGAGCATCCAATGTTAATTGATTATCTTCATGATCTGACTGCTAAACTGAGGTTAATTCACCAACAGGTTTACGAAGCATTGCCGACGCAGACGGAGGGTCCAGGCCACCAGCTCCAGCCCGGAGACTGGGTGGTAACACGCAACTTTGCCCGTAAGAAGAATTTGGAACCCCGCTTCACTGGGCCCTACCAGGTCCTCCTTGCCACGAGAACTGCCGTCCGTCTAGAGGGCCGGAAAAATTGGGTGCATGCCACCCATACGAAGAAAGTTCCTATACCTTTACCGGCAGACTCGTGGGTGAGGAGGGGCATTGCTTCAGCTGAATCCGAAGGATTGCCGGCTTTTGTACCTTTTAGCGACGCACAACCTGTCGAAGAATCCTCAGTGCAGCAGAAAGACTTTGTTGAACATTTGCCACCAAAAGACTCAAGACCAGAACTTTCGACTGATCAGCAGAACTCTGTTCCCTCATCGGATCCTCTGTTTGATGAACAGACACGTCCTGGGAAAACTCGATACTTTTTGCGATCCAGCACTAAGGACAAATAAAAGATTTCGTTTTTTTGACAATTGTATTTTCCCGTTTTCCACGATCAGTCTGAACACCCGTATCATTGTAATTATTTTTGTATATATTGAGTTTCGTTCCACATGTATTTTTATTTCCACAGCTGAGAGACTTTTTGTATATACATTGTGAATAAAGGCCGTAGGGCCGCGCGTGTACTTCCTTCTGGTTAGTAGGTCTTGACTCTAGGTTAAAGACCGTCGGTTCCTGGGAACTCCTAGGGATTGACTATTGCTACACAGAACGAAGTGCGTCAAGAAACGTTGCGGACGGTTATAGGGGATGGCGTTTTCAAAGCTGATGGACTTGGAAGAAGCTCAGGCGCAAAGATTCAAACTGCAACAACTTATTCGTACCAAATGTTTTATGTTTCAAGTATTCGTATTGCTTTTGACTGTTTCTGCACTATTGGCGGGTGGGGTGTATTACATGATTCGTACTTCTTACCTTCTGCCATACCTACTCCAACTTCTGACCCTAAACTTACCTCTACTGTATCCCCTCATTCTTTCCATATCTTACCCGAACACGAACAGGCTAGACGTGCAGAATTCCGAAATAATTCCTTTATTCAGCTCCTTCATCAGCACCAGTTAGTGGTTAACACTACTAATTGTTGGGTGTGTGGGCTGATGCCACATACCACGGATAAGGGAATTCCATATCTGGTCTTACCGTATAGTTCCCAGGGTTCGGCTCGAGCATTCCAAACAATGTTTCGAAGCGCACTAGATTCTTACCCTAGTCGAGAGCCACGTTCTCCCTACTTTGGCCCTGGCTCGTATCATAAGCCTTTGTCTATAGCGATAGAAGATTTGGATAGAGATATCTATGAGCCGTCGCTCATCCCAGAGGAAGAGGTACAAGCCTATAGGGTCCTGAGTAAGGTCGAGTATAGTGCGCTCACGAGTGTAAAACAGCTTAGAAGCTCGCCTCCGATATGGGTCGTACCCCACATTGGTAATTTCTGTCTAATGGGTCGTGGCCGAAGATCGAAAGCTCGACTTGGAGAGAGTGCTTGCACCGAGAATTACATTCTGCCGATGGTCTCGTCCCCTGTGTTTCTGGCTGCCAAGGGTACATATTTTGTCTGCCATGATCGTGCGTATGCATGGTTGCCCTCCGACTTTGTGGGCTCATGTTTTATCGCAAATCTGTTGCCTCCGACGTTCACTGTAGACGCAGACTATCACAAGACTAGAGTTGTGAGAGGCGTAATTAGCGAAGAGGACACTGCCGGTCAAGAGGTAGGAGACTTTTTCAAGGGTTTCCTCCCGTTTTGGGGGCCTATGGTTAATAGTAGGAACCTGAGACAGTTGACTCGAGTGGTGGAATCGACAGCTAATATTACTGCCAGTGCCCTTGGTAATATCACCACAGAACTTCAGGCGGATAGGCTTATGACGTTACAAAACCGTATGGTTTTAGACGTGATCTTAGCAGATCGAGGTGGGGTATGTAAGGTGATCCATTCGAGCTGCTGTATTTTCATTCCAGATAACGCTCCGACCGTCTATCAAGCCATCTCAAAGTTGCATAAAATCTCTGAATCCATACACGTGGATGTAGGGGATTGGACGCTACTTGGGTGGTTTTGGGGCCTGATGTCGACTTGGGGTTGGAAGATTCTGATGATTATCGGAGTTGTTGTGACGTTCCTGTTCACGTGTTGCTTTTGTGTGCAGTGTGGTCCTGCCTTATGTGGCCTCTGTGCTACGACGTGTATAAGACAGCCGCCTGTTACCAAGGGAGCCCGGTTGGACAGAGCTATGTTACAACAACATCTAGATGGTCTGATGAATATCGAGTATGATTCCGACTAGTGCTTGCCTACATGAGGGCAAAAGGAGCGTCTGAGGTTCCGTGACGATTGTAAGTGGTGTTTTCGACTCGTACGAATATGGTCGAGTCTGGTATCTATGAACCGCAAATGACGAGTTTAGTGGGTGTACGCAGTTTCGCTGTGCTAACCTAAACCGTTCGTCTGTTATGTGGGTTTTTCTATCTGTACCCACGGGTTCCATCTTAGATACGGCATCCATTTTGTCTCTTGCCCTCAAGTAGCCAGCGAACGGACGTTGTCCGCTTCGCGGCCCTGGGATTCTCAAGACTCTTGCGGAAGACACATGTCCTTTGAAAGTGTCTTTATGACGAGGGGGATGATACTGTAAGGCAGATGGCCCCGCTCGAGGCTCATCTTGCCGTGCCGGTCTATTGTCTCAGCCGTGCATCTCATTAGGCACGTCCCTTTGATGCCTGTAGCTCGTGTTTCCCGATACCTCCCTTTTACACCCTTTCCAATCTCCCCACTGTTTCCATCTTCCTCTGCACCTGTCCTTGTTCCTTCTTCGATCTGTTTTTACTGCCGATTGGAATGTACTAATGGTGGGAAGATGGGTTTTTACAGTTGGGAACCGCCAAATGTTTCCGCACTTATGTTCCGGACCTTGAAAGTATCAAAGTGACCAAAGCGACCCCTCTCGGGGATAATTATGGGAACCAAGTTGTAAACCTTTGTGTACCATGTAAACCTATGGGAGAAATGTGTATAAAAGGAGCGATCCACAGTAGCAATTTGAAGCAGTCTCCTCGAACCTACACTTGTTGTACTTCCTGTGACTTCTGTGTTCCCTGCAGTAAATAAACCTTGAATCTTTGACGTCGAAGGAAGTGTCCCGCGTTTCTGTCATTTCATACGCCGGAGCAGGTTACCCACGAAGGTTTCAGGTGTTGTCCCCTGGCACCGCTGGGTCTTAAATAACCCAGTCCTTCACCAGGAGGAGGGGTCGCTCGCCCCCGTAAGTTTCAAATTCTGTTTTTAAAAAGGCCAGGCCCCAGGGGATGGGGTGTCCAAGGCCATAATTGGCCTGGGGAGTGGGGCCATGTGCCCCCCATACTCATTCAAAAACGGCCTGGCCCCGAGAATCGGATCCCTGGGGCCAAAATCAGCCCAGGGAAGGGATTTTGCATGTAATTTTTCAAAATTTAGGCCAGCTCCGCTCCTTCCCTGAAAGTTTCGGGGGGACTCGTGAAGTGGGGGACGAGAAAAAAGGGGGGTCCCAAAACGTGTTTTCCCCATGTTAATTTTTATAGGACGAATTGACAAGGCTACAGCCTAAACCGCTGAACGGAATAACACCAAACTTTGCAAAATTGTAGGGACTGGTATGCAGATGTGCCTTTGCTATATTTGGTGAAAATTGCTCCAGTGGTTTTTTCGAAAATTAACTTCAAAAACACATATATATCTATAGGCGCGCTCCGAGCGCTCCCCGGTACGCGTACCGGGGGAGTGCACCCGGCGCGCCACGGGAGTGCGCGAGCAGAAAACTGATTGGCTCTCGGATGTCTGTCAACATTCTGAACAGTCCAGAGAGTCCGCCATCTTGTGTCTCGGTAGAATCGAGACACAAGAGGTGAAAATAAAAAGGGGGAAATTATTAAAAGAGGACAGGGTAGACACCCCCTGACCCCCTAGGTTTTCTGAAGGGGGCCTAGAAGGACCCTGAAGGGCAAAAAAATGATTTATTTCTTTAGAAATTTTTGCGGGGTAAGCGCTGGCTGCGTTCCCATGTGCGCTTCCCGGTACGCGTACCCTGAGCGTACCATGGGGAAAACCAGAAAAAAATTTTGGGGCCTGGGGGGTCCTTGTGGGACCCCCCTGAGCAGCCCTAGGGGGTCAGGGGGCTTCTACCCTGCCCCCTTTGCGTGTTTTGCACCTTTGTTTCACTGTCATTTGAGATGTCATCAGTGATGTCACTGACCATGTCATGAATGATCTAATATGTGACATCATCAGCAGTGGATTGCGGGTGCGCGAAATAAAGTTAGTACAACTAACTATATAGGAGCAATTTCAATGGTTTTTTAAATGCTAATTCCTAACTATATAAGGACTGAAACCTATGTTGTTTTCAGTGAAAAAAAAAAAAATATATATATATATATATATATATGTATGTATGTATGTATATATACATAGTGTATATATATATATATATACACACACACACATGTATATATTTATATATATATATATATATATACACTCACACACATATTCACTTAAACTGTATTATCATGCTACATAATATTCACTTAATCACTTGCTGTTTGTAAAGTATTACATTTTTTAAGATGTTGGAGGAACAAGAAACATTGAGCGGAAAAGACTTCAGAGTGTCATTTATTGAGTATGGCCCTCTTATGTCTATGCAATCATATCCTGGAGCCAGACGCACCCTACAAAGAGTAGATTAAATGTTTTGCATAAGCTCAAATTTGGAAAATGTAAACACAATCATAACCAATGTTCCCTCCAATTCTTTCCCTCTCTGTGCAGCAGTGTAAGGTCTCTGTGCGCTACAGCCATGGCTATGTGCGCCAGGAACTCGACCATGCGCGTTCAGTGATAAATATGGCTTTTAGCAGTGGAGAGGACATGTGCAGCATAGAGAAGATGCCTGATGTGGACAACAATGTACATTGTAGAGATCGGATTTGGTGAGTGGAGATGGTGGATAAAAGGTTCGAAAGTAGAATTATATGGAGTATAGGCAAGGAAGTAGCCAGAAAAACAAAATACTCCCACTTCTAACCAAAACTATCATGACACCAAGCAAGTGAAGCAAGTCATTGGACCTTCCCCAAAAGGGCTTGCTATTCTCTTGCATCCAAGCATCTATCCATTCATCTATTCATTCTTCCATCCACTCGCTGATAATCACCATTTCACCTTTACATTCCATCTTCTATTCAGTCTTTCATCCAATGTTCTGTTCTTCGCCATTCCGTCCATCCATGCAGCCATCCAAATGCAAATCTATTCATCCATCTTCAAACCTATCTATCTAACATATCTTTCATTTCATTAGGTCATCAATCCTTTCATTTGCCATCCCCCCTTTCATTAATCAATCCTTTCATTAATCCATCCAACCATCCATCCATCCTTTCACGCTTCCATCCACCCGTTTACTCATCTATCCATCCTTTCACTCCCTCCATCCTCCCTCTCACTCATTCATTGGTCCACCCTTTCACTCATCTGTCCACCCTTTGACCCATCTATCCTCTCAACCATCCATTTATCCTTTCAATCATTCAATCATCCCCTCACTCTCTCAACCACCCATTCCATCCTTTCACTCATTAATCCATCCAATCATCCATCCATCCCTTCATGCTTCTATCCACCCTTTTACTCATCTATCCATCCTTTCACTCCATCCATCCTCCCTCTCACTCATTCATTGATCCACCCTTTCACTGTTCTATCCACCCTTTGACCCATCTATCCTCTCATCCATCCATTTATCCTTTCACTCATCCATTCATCCTATCACTCTCTCAACCACCCATCCATCCTTTCACTCATTCATACATCCATTCATCCTTTCATCAATCCATCTACCCTTTAAT
The DNA here is from genome assembly GCF_964263255.1 of Lissotriton vulgaris. Classification (NCBI taxonomy): domain Eukaryota; kingdom Metazoa; phylum Chordata; class Amphibia; order Caudata; family Salamandridae; genus Lissotriton; species Lissotriton vulgaris. The sequence goes on along the minus strand of NC_141700.1, from coordinate 233,725,751 downwards.
CCAGACAGCTATCTACCCTCCCTATCTCTCATCCATCCATTCTTTCACTTATCCATGCATACAACCATCTCTTCATTCATCCATACATCCACTCATCCATCCATCTACTCAGTCCTTCCATGTATTCTTTCACTCATCCATCCATCATTCATCCAGCCATCTACCCTTTCACTCATCTATCCAACCACCCTTTTACTCATCCATCCATTTTTCCTTTACTCATCCATCCTTACCTCCATTCTTTCACTCATTCATCCATGCATTTATCCATCCACTTCACTTACATCCATCCATCATCCATTTACCGTTTTACTCATCCATCAATCCATCATCTCTTTCACTCATCCATCGATCCACCCTTTCGTTCAGCCATCTATCCCTTGACTCATCCATTCACACTTCTATCCATTTATCCATTTACACTTATATTCATTCATTCTATTGCTCACTCATCCATCCACCCTTTTCACTCATCCATCCGTCCACCCTTTCATCCAGTCATCCATATATTCTCCTTTTCACTTATCCATACATTATTTCACTCATCCATCCTTAAATCAACCTTTCACTCATCCACACATCCACCAATGCACTCTTTCACTCAGTCCATTCACACATGCACTCATTGCTCCATCCATTTATCGTTTAACTCAGAGGCATCCTTTCACTCACTCATCCATCCTTTCTCTCATCATCCATTCAGCCATCCACCCTTTCACTCATCCATCCTTCCTCCCTTTCACTCATCCATCCTTCCTCCCTTTCACTCATGCATCCCTACATCCATCTTTCACTCATTCATCCATGCTTACATTTATTCACTCATCCACCCTACTATCCATCTATCCTCCTGTTCACTCATCCATCCATCCATCCATCCATTCTTTCAACCTAGCCATCCATCCTTTCACACATCCGCCAGTCCATTCATCCATCCTTCCTCCCTTTCACTCCTCAATTCTTACATCCATCCTTTCACTCTTTCACCTATCCATGCTCCCCTTCACTCACTCACCCGTCCACCATTTCACTCCCTACCATCCACCACTTCACTCATCCACTCACCTTCCCACCTTTCATCTGCCGAGTTGCAGACAAAAGAGCCCCATCAAAAACCCCATCTGAGCTGCCTCCGCTAAAGCAGGGGGTTGACAGCGGCACTGAATAGGGCACACCATGTGGGTGGACAGTGTATGTTGTGAGTAGAGAGCGCATGCAAAGAATGGAGACCAAGTGGCTGGAGGATGTACAGTTTGTAGAGTGGACGCAGGGTCGAACTTGAACAGAAAATAGGCCTAGTCAGTAAAATTAAAGTGGCACTGTTAATCAGCCAGCTAAAATTTTGGCCGCAGTTTTTAATCGGTCAGTTTTTAGCTTGTATAGCCATTTGTATAGGTATGGGACCTGCATTCCTTTGTGCTTGCTGCATGCAATTTTTGTGGTACTAACTGGAAAAGCAACAGTAAAATGTGGCCCACCAGAACCCGAAAACCGGTCCACAAACAGACCGAAAAATGCCTCACATACTTGAACTATTAGTCCAGCCGTTGGTGCAAAACCAGGATAGTCCGACCATAAGCAAACTTGCTAGAGAAGGCATACAAAGGACGACTATGTGGAAAATAGAGCAGGGGTTCAGGAGGAACTGGGACGAGGGTGGAATGAAGTGTTGAACCCGAGTGGAGAGCTGTAGAAAAGGGTGAAAATGTATTCATGGCTTGAGTGTGGTATGCAGAATGAAAAGAGAATGATTATTTATCCAAGAGAATGTTTACACTAAAAAAAAACCTCAAGAGCGGGAGAGGCATCCTCGCCTGTATTTAAAGTGCAAACCTAGTCAATCTCTAACCTTGGGGGAGGGGCATTGCTGAATTTCTTTTGTTCAAAGGGTGGAGCTCCAGGGCAGATTGTGTGCCTTTCTGAAAGTAATCATATTAATTTCAGCGCAAGACGGGTGCTGCGATTAGCATGAATACTTTTACAAAAGCATACAATATGCCGCGCAACCGTGCCCTTTTAACAAAAGAAATACATCAAGTTTAGGAGGCACTTGCTGGTGAATTTACCTACCCCTGTGCACGCTTCACACACCCCACTGGGCGCGCTAGGCGAGATAGGAGCGCGGGCGCACATGCGTGCTCCTTATAGGGAACAGTGATCACAACACTACCTCATTCGAACAATACAACCATCAGACTTTAAACACTGTATCAATATTGTGTATGCATCACAGTAAAACAGCCAATCTAACATTTTAAGGATTAGACACAATACCTTTGGTCAGAGCAGACACATAACAAGACTGTTCCTGGACTATTCATCCTTCCCTCTTCCATCTACCAAAGTGTGCAAAATCAAACTTTTATTGAACCATCATAACTATCTAGAATTTTCATATTTTCTGCCAATTTTTCGACTAATGTAAATTTTCAATTAGTTTTTTGGTAAATTGATTTTTTTGCTTTTGAATAAAAAGACAAAGCGTCCATAGTGCTTTGAGGAAATAAGCCTTCATGCCACACATGACATGTTTACCTTAACTGTTGTTTGCTACCACACATTACAAGTATACATTGTTTCTAAACATTTACACATCCATGGCATGCATAAACTACTAGATTGTGCATGAACATATGCCAAATTATCATCCACATGAGTGGGCAATTGGGAATTATCGGCACTAGCACAGTGTATCTGAGGTGTTCATGCCAAGTAGACAGAGTTGTGGCCATAGTGTCAAACATTATTAATTCAGTATGCATCCCAGAATACTCAGTACCAGACCATATGTGCATCATCCCAATTTAAACAACAGCACACACCCATTTGAGATGTGCCTGCTGGCACAAGATATGTGCAGAATCTGATATGGCAGCAAGCTTATGTAGTTCACAATTAGGCAATGAGACAGGTGTCCATGCCATAAAACAACTATTTTCACACATACAACTCAAAGCTAAAGGTATACATGAGTTCTGTGACCCAGAGAAAAATTGTGAAGATGACAATGATCCATGTTCTATCCTAAAAGAAGTTACTGCCTTACATAATAGATGTATCTCACGTTTTTGCAGTGGCCGTTCCAGAACCATCTTAACTTCGAAAACCAGATGCAGGTACATCAGTTGACCCATAAAGCAGGCTGATAAGGCAGAGGACATGTGGACCTGTCACCACCAGCATGCCTGCTGAAGATTACATTGACATCAGACAGGTGGGAAGGAAGGACTAAGGTAAAGGTTCAGGATCACCAATGACTGCATCATGACACCATTGCTGGAGAAGGTGCTTCTGGTTATCAGTCCAGCTGCCAGTACAGCAAAAGCAAAAGTGAGGCTTAAATTGGTGCGTGAGTCAATGCAACCTAGATGAGGGCACCCAACTCTGACATTATCAGTAACTGGTACCACACCTGACTTCTGGTAAAGGTTACAGATTTGACCCATATTCGCCTCAAAAGTAGAAATGCTGCCACTTCCATGCCGATGCTTTGAGCCCTGCCTTGCATTCAGAAAAGTTCCTTGCAGCTGCACATGAGGTGAGCATTGATGCTCACTGTGATAACCAACAGGTGCTACAGTGATCTGTTCACAAACTCAAATTGTGACCACTGAGCTCTCAGTCCAGCTGCCTGAAATAATAATGGGTCCAGGTATATATTATGTCCCTATCTAAATCACACATACCTGTGTACCAGCCTATTAAATGTGTTCCCTCAGTACTTTTTAACCAACACATTTTGGCTTAGGTGGATGTTAGATTGGAAGGAATCTTGTGGGCTGTTATATTCTACTGAAATGTTATCTAGTTTTCATATTGTGACCTCATTTTATTCCCAGGTATTACAGAGATAAACTATATATAGTGCAAATTAGACACAGAAAGGTATAGTGGTGCTCTGTACATTGAAGAAAAAATATACAAAATATAATACAATGTAAAGAATGTAACAGAGTTTACATCATACCCAAATTACAACCTATTGGGCATAGGACTATTTAAAAGCAAATGCATTAACAGTAGTTGTTAACAAAAGAACTGATAATATGGCAACTTCTTAATACCGCAACCAAACTTTGTAGACACATGTAATCTGTATTTAAATGTTATCAGAAACTAAAAAGATGAATTTGAAATTAGTATCTCTAAATTGGGTTCTCTAATCTGAAATCCAAAGCATGTGTGTATGGCTTCTGGTACTAATTTATCACATACTAATAGTAAAAGAGTTAATGCATTGGGTTAATTTTTTGTTTCATCCCAATGCTTCAGGCATTATTTCCCGCATTCCCCAACATTTTCCCAATAGTCATTCATTTACTCTACAGTTTGTTTAACTCCTTAAACTCCTTGGAGACCCTGGAGAATAATTAAAAATGTCTCCTAGATGATAATTGGTCATCAGTATGGTTTGAATGCCAACAAACATAGCTGAATGCACAAGGCGTCAGTTCATCCTGCAACTGCGCCAATTACTTCCGTTAGACCTGAGAGTGATCATACTTGCAGTCATTGGTTCAAGGTGTGCTCATTCATCATTTAACTCATTTTTCATATCAATTGGAAATCCTTCTCTGTCAACTAAGACTATTGCTACAGCTTTGATCGATGATTTTCTCACAATATTAATAAATGATGTCAGCCAAATGTACCTCTGCTATTCCTGATATCCAACAGATGCTGTAATCCTGAAACTGACAATTTACCCAAAAATTGACCATTTGGTGTATTTCTTCCCCAAACCTATTGCCTCTATATCTATTTTCTGTAGGTCTCTTACATTAAAAACAAATTTCCCTCCATTAGCAATGATATGAGCATCTCCAGGATGATATGATAATGACGTGTCATCCTTACCACGTCAGGATGACTTTGATGACAAACTTTGGTATTAGTCAGTAATTCTCTATGATTGATAAGTCACATTTGCTTGTCATGGCACACACATTATGTAGTGGGTTGAACTCAGACAGCATCATATACACATAAAGGAAAGAATTGGTTACTATAGTCCTGGACTCTTTGCTCATCAGTAGCACAGCTGTCTTTGGTGTCTCCCAGTGAGTCCAGTGCTCCTTTTCGATGTCCGATATATGGGAAGTAAACGTGATTATGAAATTCATTATCTCGCCAGTCGCCCTTCCTTTCCAGGCTAAGCATTTTAGGTTGCAAGCACAAGGTTGAACCATGAGATCCTTGTCGTGGGAAGCTCTTGCGGTGTGAACTTGGAGCTCTACATGCTGGTGGAGGTGGTCGCTCTTGACTCTGGGTATTATGCAATGACTCATGATCTTATCAAATATCTCTGAGTCGAAAAAAGTATAATCCAGTGTTGAATACGTTTTGTTTGAGGTCCTAGTAAAGGCGGCTGTTTGATCCAGTGGATCATTGGTGTCTCACTTCAAAAAGGTCAGGGCCAGAAGACGGATGTTCATTTGTTGTCTTTTCCACAAAGCAATGGAATGCTTTGCCTGTAAGACTGAAAGCCAAGACTGACCATTTCACTCTTAAAAAATGACTAAAAATTGTCAATTTCCCTTTTCCTTTTTGGGTATTCACACCTACATTTGACTATCATAGCAGGACATCTGAAGGTAGCAGTGCACTTTATAAAATGACACACAAAATAACGTAACAATGTAATATGTTTACCTCTGTAATGGAAGGTGGATGCTTACCTTCAGTTTTGGGGAAAGCTGATTTCTCCAGGATCACACACAAGCTATTATGAAAATGTTCTACCCTATACCGTCCCTCTTGTTTCCTTCACTTTTCCCTAACTTATGTTAGACTTTGTTGCTTGTAATTAAGTTAAAAGTATACATTGCTTTGGATCAAATGCATTCTGAATCAACAATCACAACTTACACTTAAATAAACATAAACCTTTGTTATACTTACTTTTGCTATGACTGTTGGATGTGTTTCATTCAGGTTTTCTAGGAGATGAATTGGACTCGAGAGGGTCCATGTATTTTCAACGATATCAATGTGAGCTTTCCCTGGAGTAAAATATCCTAAAGATTCATCTCCCATGTCTTTGACCTGTACATCCAGATGATACTTGTCTACCACTGATGAACGAAGCAACAAGCTCCCTGTAGGTTAGATATAAATACGTTGCATTATTACTTTAGAATAACCAAATAATTGTTTATATTTGCAGGGTGAAGTTGTGATGTTTTGTTTTCTCTAGTATTGTTAGGTTTTTCTTTAAAATGTGCAAACTTACTTAACATAATGAAGCATGTGCTACTTTAGAAAAGTGGTTGAAAGGTTGCTAAAAATTCATTTTTTTCAGGAGCAATAAAAAAACTTTACCTTTATGAGGACAATCCTCCTACAAAATGAGTGGGAAACCTTGCCTGCAGCAGGATTTAGTGAACTGCACAGACTTTACTACTTAATGAAATGGCAATGTCTCAGGAAAAAATGCCAAAATGCAAATCAAGGATTCCGGATGAGCATCTTTGCATACACACAAATGCATGCACACATACCCATGTCCAAACACACACAAACACACATGGACACATGCACGCGGACAAACAAAAACACACACCCCGGATAGCTTACAATAGATCAGCATACCCAGATTTAAATACTTTGTTCTGCCATAACCACCTGACTTTTTTTTTCAAAGTCAAATTTTGCTTTATTTGGTTAAAAATTTAAAACCATCAAAGCACAGCAATATTTCATGGGGTAAATAACACATTATAAACAACCATATAATATAAATGACACTTTTACAAGTAAACATAACACCATCAAGAAAAACACTTGGCATTCAAATAAATAAGCAAGTTTAAAAAAATGTATCACCCATTACATTTTCCATATGAAGACCCATAATTCATTAACCAGAGCATCACATCACAAAGTTTCTATTTAAAAAGTCACCATAGGTAAGAAGGTGGAGGAAAGGTCCAACTATGTCTGTACTTTATTTCTTCGCCTGATAGCCCCCGTGATGTAGCTAGCTATCCCAAAGCACATCCCAACATTTGCAAATAGGCCAAATTTGGCCTAACTTGCTCAAAGTTACGGCCCTTTAGCAATGGCAAAATGAATTTCTTGCGCAATAAAACATAAAAATCGCAGAAAAAAACCATATGTAAAGTATTCTGCTCCTAGAAATTGTCACAAGGACAGGGCCCCAGGGCCCCTTCCTTGGTGAAGCCTTTTGGAAATGATAATAGCCATGGGAGCATGTTATAATTGAACCTTATTAATACATACAGATGATAAGGCTTGTTTAGATAGGTCAAGTATGGCTGAATTTCTCTCCCTATACTTAGCATTACAAAGCTCCTGACTGAGGGTTTTTGCAGTTCCCTTTCTTCCCTCATCATCATTACCCTGTTCAAAAACTGAAAATGTATGGCTTTAATGGCTGCCTTGCCTAATACCCCAGGGTTAGTAAACAGATCAGGGCTACCCAATAAATCCAATTGGGTTTTGACATATCGTAACCACTGGATATCAAGGGCTCTGTCTAAAGAGATACAATCTTGGATGACCAGTTGGTTTAGGTTAGGTGGCTGCTGTGCCCAAGTTCTTAGCCAGCCTAATAGTGGGGCCACGGAAATCTGATCTAAAATGTAGCCCACACCAAGGTCCTCATGATTATTAAACGTAGCAGCAGAGGCTGGGAGTGACAACAACTTACGAAAAAAGGTGTTCTCTGCCGCTTGGATTTCGTTAGCATCTGTGTGGCCCGATGCCTCGCTCCCATATAGCACCATTGGGACACACTTAGCATTGTATATTTTCATGATGGCCGGAAGTGGCTTAGAACCTAACCGTTTTGCAAACCCTAACAAAGCCCCAGTCGCCCTAACAAGGGTATTGTTTTTGAGGGCACGCTGCATGACCCAGGACCTTCTATCGTCAAAAATAATCCCTAAGTATGGGAAGGCTGGTACTTTAATGAGCTCTAGCCCTTTACAAAAAAATGTTACCCTTTTTGCCTGTCCTCCTCCTATTGACATTGAATGCAACTTTTTAAAATTAGTTATTAAATCTAGAGAGTCCATAAAATCAATAAAACAGTCTAAAAGCAGTTGTAACTCTCCTGCCGTTCTTGCCACTAACACTGCATCGTCTGCATACAATAATGCAGGGATCATTTTTGAGCCGGCTCTTGGGATATCCTAACAGGATGAGATTAGTGCATTACCCAAGTTGTTAATATAAAGCGTAAACAATAAAGGAGCAAGGATACATCCTTGCCTTACCCCTCGTTTTACTGGCCAAGCTTCTGTTAGAATCCCGTTATCATTGTAACGGACCTCTGCAGTGTTATTCTCATGGATGGCAGCCAGGAAAGATATCATTACAGGTTCCAGCCCAATGTCATGAAGGGAAGCCCATAACTTTTGTCTATTTACAAGGTTGAAAGCAGTGGACAGATTCATGAAGGCTAAATGAATGTCACCCTGCTTTGCTACTGTATACTTCCCTATGAGCAGATGTATGTTAAGGCATTGGCCTGTTGTACCTTTTCCCTGTCTGAATTCGGACTGAAGTTCCGAGACAACTGAATTTTTGTCCAACCAATCAGTAAAACGGGCTAGTACAACTTTTCCCATTATCTTGGCAGCAGAGTCCAACAGTGAGATGGGCCTATAACAGGCCGGGTCTTCTCTTGAGCCCTTTTTAAATATTGGGACTATGACTGCTTTACCCCAAGACGCTGGGAAACCAATTTTAGAGGCTGCATTAAAAACAGAGGTTAAAATCTTCGCCCATAGACTAGGATCCGCCCTATATAAATCCGCTGGCACCCCGTTCGGCCCTGGTGCTTTCCCCTTTGCTGTTGACACAATGGCCTCCATTACTTCCTCCTCAATAAAATTAATTTTTGGGCCCTGAATATTGTTCCCAAGAGTGGTGGGCAGCGTCTGACAGGTCTCGGTGTATAGGCCACTAAAATGATCCGCCCACTTTTCTGGGGGAATGAGACAATCTTTGATTGTATTATCTGTCTCGTGAAATACTGGGCTATTAATCTAGCTTGACTGAGTGCGTCCCAAGCCATCTCTTTTAGCTCGATTTTCCTTGCTTTAATTGCGGTTTTGTAGGCCCTTCTCGCCTCTGCAATCCTGATGGAGTCCCTTTCAGACTCTTTCAACACCTCCAAAAGTGCTGTATGAGCAGTATTGCACGCTTGGTCAAACTAATTTTTAAATTTCTTAGGCCTTGGTTTGCCACGCCGACTTAAGTTATCCGTTATCTGTTTTGTGATGCGTTCAAAGGCACCTAGAATTACCCTTGCCCCAGAGTCCGTATTTAGACATGTGCTCAAATCCTCAGAATTGCTATTATAGAAATTTTCAAGGAAGTCCGCTGCAGTGATTACCTCCCATCTTAGCCTGCGACCCTGGCATTTGGTAGCTATATTAGAATTAGAAATAAGGGTCGGTTGTGCCTCACTGTCAAGGGCCTTTATTTTAATGTCCATCGTGAGGGGATTGTGGTCACTCAGACCATTCTGTCTGACGCAACAAGAACTTATTAGGTCCGTCAAAAGACATGATATTAAAATGTAGTCAACAGTACTACAGTGACCTTGACCTATGTAGGTTGGGGTAGGGCACAGGGTTTCTGCTTGTGAAGGGCAAAACAAGCAATGGGCGGATAAAAAACTCTTTAGATACATCCCGCTCTTTGTGTGCACAAAATGGGTAATTACCTGCGGGCCATATTCGTGCTCCATACTTTGCAACCAGTTCAGATGACATACATGAGTATTAAAATCGCCAAGGATTAAAAGATGATGAGGAATATTTACATCAAAATCATCCAAAAATAAAGACAGTGCTTTCAAATGGTCCAATTCATCTATCCTTGTAAAGGAATTATACAAATTTACCACTAACATTGCAGGAAGATTATCACCTACAAGCTTTACAGCTAAAATGTTTGGGGAATTTGTCACAACCAGCTCCGTTTTATACCACATTTTGAGGCTAAATTGTAACGAGACCCCCTCGATCTCCCCATTGCAGATAGTTCAGCGTTTTCACTAAAAGAATGGTACCCATCCAAGTGGTAGGGATCTCTAGCCTCCCAGGTTTCCTGCAACGCAATAATATGATGCAATGACAAATAAGCCATCCAATTTGTGTCCCCTCTTTTCGCCCGCAACCCGGCAATGTTCCAGGAGAGAATCTCTACTTTGTTCTGGGATACAGTCTGCCCTGTGACTTTAGAGTCCAAAACCACTACACCAGCAAGATTAGATTGAGCAGACTGATGTGCGACCTCTTCTTCAGGGTCAGATATCAAATCCGGTGACTCCCCCTCACCCAACAACACAGCCACTATCTGGCGCTCATCAGACTCATCCCTACCCCCCTGACTTAAACCAAGACTGTTGACAGAGTACAAAGGAGGGATGATAATGGTGGAGTAGAGCCATCTAAACCTTAAAATTTCCAAACAATTGACATTTACTACACTAAAAATTCTTCTTCTCATAAGTACTGCAATTTGAAACATTCAGTCCAGCATCTGTTTCCAAACTCTTTCGTCCCATGCAGCGATATGCGATAAAGCTTGACGACTCCGCTTAGCAGTACAGTCAATCCAGTACCAACTGGCATCTGAAAACTCTGCTGCTCAGAATTGCCTCCTGCCACTGGAGGTGGCCGCTCCAGCAGCGAATAACATTTACGCCGTATTTCAATCATGTTTTTATTGGTTAGTGCCTGAAGAAGGATGGAAAGCAAGAAGTATACAGTCCCATTTACGGTGCTCAGATGGTGCATTGCAGCTGCTGGTGTAGGAGAAGTTGATCCTGCTTCAAGAGTTGGGTTCTAATGCAAAGCAGACTGAATCCTCTTTTCAGGTACTTACCACTGTTCCTAAAAGCTACTGCACAGCTCGGATTTGAATGGGATCAGGGTGAGGTGTTAATGAGACTAAAGAATAAGCCAATACCAAAAAAGACAAAAGTTGCAGACTCAGAAAACATGGATCTGAAGCAAACCACGAAAAGCAGGCCTGCACTCTTCAACCATAACACTTTGGGAAAACAGGGCAATAGTGATGAGTTAAACGCACTGACTGCAACCTGAAAATTCTAACTTGATTAACTGTTTATACAAGTATCTTCAATTCATATACTAATATCATATTTTCCTCTCAAGTCTGTCTGGTTGTCTAACATGACGTTAAACTTCTTGTTAAAGATTGCCCTTTCCTTGCTTGCCGTATTGTGTCCAGCCATATGCAGTCAGCTCAAAGATGACCTGCAGCAAGGAATCAGGGCCTAATTTAGACTTTGGTGGATGGAGGTAAATCCGTTACTACGTCATATTACTTTACTCCTGCTGTACTGAGTGCCCCCTGCCCTTCAAAGTTAGAGATGCCCTTAAGCCCAGCGGACATCTCTTAACATAGGAAGGAATCCCAGTGGCACCGGTTCCTGTCAATGTATTAAAAGTTTGACAGATGGCACTGTCAAAATGACGGTACCATCCATCAAACTTTTAAAAACAAAATCCAAAAGTGTGTGTGTGTGTTTTTTTATGTAAATGCAAAAACTAAAGACTCTTATTTGGATTCTGATTACAACAATTAATGACCACAAACATCGGAGCGTCTGCGAGCGGTCATCTCCTTTATGCCTGCCGTTGGCGATACCAGTAAATAAATGTAAAAATATATTTTAGGTCTGGCCTGAAGAAACCATTACCTGTTTCACCAGCCTCTCATATTGACCAAACACATATTCATATATACAAACACAGAGGAGATTTGAGTCAACACTCTTCATCCAATTGCCTGTTAAATTGTCATTCAACTTTTGCTTCCACCCTTCACTGCATAAAGTAATGGGCAATGGGTCTGCCCACTTAAGTTATCGGCTTTCTTCGACTGCGAGTGATAGGCTTTTTTTTCTGCTCACATGCATGTTAAAAGTAGTGCTCTACAGTGCCAGAGCTGGTGGGTCAATCTCTTCTTTCATTACTTCTTTTTTTTATTTATTACTCATTTATTCTTTTTTACTTTGTAAAACTTTACCTCCTACTTTATGTGAATGCAAAATAAATACATAAAAACACTGCATGCTTTTCAAGGCAAGACTCCTTAACTTTGTCAATATTTGTATTATATAAGAAGTGAAAATTGATGATTCACCCAGTCAATACAGGAACAGTTATAATTCTGCTTCTTCATTTCAAGGGTCTATCTAGTTGAGATACACAAGGTTGTCTGCCAGAATCCTAAGACTACATTTTGTGTAGTGATATTTCGGGGGTCGCAGTGAACAACAGAGGCAGTGGAATCTTGACTCTCCCTTAAAAATATGTTGACTTACCAGAACAAGGATAACTGGTCCGAAATGATTGGTTGGCATGTCAAACGTTAACAATTCAGCACTTGTAATCAACACTGGGCTTCTGCCCAAAAATCTAACCAGATATGAAATCCTGCAGCAAGTAGCTTATTGGAGATCTTGCCAATACTTATTTGACTTTATCTTGATACCTCCTCTTGATGGAGCTGAGACTTCTCAATTTGTCTAATCTGGGTACATGCTTAATGCCCAGTTGAGGCTCTGCTGGCCTGCTCTGATGCTGAAATTATTGGCTTGGAAGTTCCCAGGCAGTTCAGGAAGTCACAAATGCTGTCCCAGGAGCCCTCTCTTCCCGCTCATCAGACGCTGATGGAAGACTGTACAAGGCAAACTCTACAAGTGCAGCTGAGTGATATGGAGACCCTACCTGGTGAGCGGTGCCCTCCTCTACTTATGTCTACTGGCTTCCATCTTTGTCAGACCTCTGCCTTACCCTTTCCTGGAATTCACAAACCTCCATACCGCATGGTTTTGAACATGTTTAAACTACACTTTTCATACCCAAACTGTAATTATTTTTAGTAGTTGCATCACAAAACAGAATTGCCCAGCCCAACATCATCTTACAATATCCCTGTTTTGGGATAGGAACAGCAAACATTGTCCAATCACCACTGCAAGGTTCGTTAAATAGTCCAAAGTAGCTCCACCAGTTTCCCCATACTTTAGCGTGCTTAAGTGGGCAGCCTGTGTCAAAGTTACTAGGTTCTTCCCTCTTAGCACAGCAACCCATTGCAGCATGCCATGTAAAAGTGCTGTGAGGCTGCTTAGTTTTTCAGTTGTGTGTAATGTCCCTTTGAGCTACTAGTGAAGTGATGTCACCAGTGTGTGCTCTGTGCCAATTCACCCAAGGACTTCCAGAATGCCTAACAAAGCCATTCTAGGGAGAACTACACAGGCATCTCCAGCGCCCTAGTTAACACTGTTCCTTCAGCTTTTCAGTAGTGCATTATCACTGTGCATGGTCAAACCACATGATAGAATTCTGCATCCAGTGAGGAGCACCGGGAGCGTTCTGGCACGGCCCAACTGCCCACTTTCCACAGCCATCTGGGTGTAAGGTAAGTGGTGTGTAGGTAATTGAGCTGGATGAGACTCAAACAGGAAGAGAGGACAAGGACGCAGGGTCCCATGTCTCCATCTCGCCAGTCGGCTTCATCCAATGGTCCCACCCAGGTTTGCCATCTCTGTTTGAGGGAGTCAAATTTGTCTGGGAAATTGAATATAACTGATCAGTATATCTGGGAGATCCCCCTTTTCCCAGTGCACCCTGAAGAAGTTCAGCCTCAACCAGCCTGTACACCAGGGGTTTTACAATTCCTTCTTGATGGTGGCAGGGTGTGTGTCTTAACCGTAGGTATTTTTTTAATTGGGGGGCTGAGGGTGTGGATTGGGACTGCAGTTCCTGATATGACTTAATTGAAGATCCCTGCCATATGTCACCTAGGTTGATGATTCCTATTCTGTCCCATTTGTCAAATCCGTCTAGCTGCAACACTTGGCAGAGCCAATGCCTTTTAAGAAAGTGGGGTTTGCTGCATTGGTTTCTTCTCCCATTCATTCGTTTGAAGCGCAGTGCACCCTATTGGATTTACCAATCTGGTGGGCTTGAGGAGATGTTGGGGAAGAGAGGCTAGGTAGAGGACGTGGAGGGCATAGTCCAGGCCAGGGGGACAGTTCTAATCTATATGCTGGATTCCCCCAACCATCATTTAGTCAATCATACATTACTAGAAGTTGAGAGGGCCAGTCGGATGTTTCCCATGCCCATACCTCCATTGCAGGTCTAAATTCCACTTTTCTTAAAAAAATGTAATGGTGGGCCTATAAGGGTCCCAATCCGTGGCATGGGTGAGCTGATTTGCATGGGCACATAGTGGTTCAGCAGAATTACTTTGAACTGGTTAGAACAGCAGTGGTGCTGGAACAATTTAAAGTGGGATCATGGCCGTCTCTGTGACCTAACTAGAGTCACGGGTTGTGAAAACTTCAAGTTCCACTCAAAGACCAAATGCACCTAATAACTCATACCTGTTTATCGGGATGTAGGGGTATAATGGGAGCTTGCGACTTTAAGCGTGCAGAAAAAGGTGAAGCAGAATTAACTTAAGGTTCTTTAGAATTTTGGGAATTTAGTTAACTACATATTTATATTCACTTTGGAAATTGCTAATAGGATTTGCTTAATCATAAAAAAAATAGAAAAAAATCAAGAGAAATTGGTTCTCTGGGTATTAGTGCACCCCGTCAAGAAGCTCTTCATTCGTTCTACACATCTCAAAACTGAATTAAATGATCCACAAAGTAGATTCCTGGAATTATTCGAGATTCCATGACAATATGATTTAAACAACAACTTATTTAATTTACCAAAGACAAATAATATCATGGAAATACTATTTTTTAAATGTTTTTATTACAGCTCCCAGCAAAGTTTGGTAAGCACTGAGGGCAATACATTCACACATATCACTGCAGGGCCAAAAGTAAGGGCCTGGTTTACAGTTCGGTGGATAGATTACTTTGTCACAAATTTGATGGATAACCAATGGGCCGTATTACAAGTGCATTGTATCCAATAGTACTTGTAATAGGGTGGGCAGGATAGCCCTAATTTTTGTGATGGAGTAAGTCATCTGCTGAGCACTAAAGCAGGCCCTAAGTCCTTCATATATATCTGGCTGATCATTTTTTGTGCTCAATTTGTCTGACTGAAACACAGATATATTGGAGTGCCACCTCTGCCCTTTTTGTGCTTATGTGTTTGGGTATTCCATGATCTGTTTACAGGTTGCACCTACCTTTAAAACTGAGGTATATAAGGCCTTGGGGACCCCAAGAGACCAACAGCAGTGTTTCTTTATTTCACTGCCTACTCTTAAGAAATGCATTTGTCAACACTTACCAAGGGGAAGGGGTTCCTTGGGGACCCCTTCCTGTTTGCAAATGCCTTACCACTCCCTTTCAGTAGTCATATATTACTGTGAATCTGCATTTGGAAAGGACACCCTAAACACACACCTTCCAAATACCATTTCGATATGTAGACAGAAACCCAAATTGTTAATTGGCAATGTGTTATCGAAGTGCAATTTGGGTTCTTACATGCCAAGATGCCTTTTTTCAGTTTCAAATGGCCTAATTCTGTGAATTGGACTTTTTGAGATTGCAAGAAGCCTTTGTATATGTGGCCCTATTTAGAGTTTGCAATATCAAAGGGGATAATGGACGGAGCGTTTGTGCAAATCAAACACTCACCCCCAGTTAACTGATCTGGGTTGGATCCATCATCATTCTTTAGCTCACTCCACCTCTCCAGTTCAGACATGGCCATATGCAAATCAGTCTGACCCTGTGCTTCATGGGAACAGTCCAGCCCGAGCTGCCAAGCCATGTCTTCCCTAGACCGGAAACTAGCATCCTGGGTACGGTTTCGGGCTATCTTGAATCCAGTGGCAAAGTGAGCAAGTGACCCACGTCTGGGCATATTTAGAGTTTAGCCAGACTGGATACTCAGTCACATGAAATGTCCGCCCTATTACAAGTTCACTATATCTGATTGCACTTGTAATATAGCAGGTGGGATATCTGTCACATTTTGTTGGAGTATCCTGTCTACAAACTCTAAATACGTCCCTAAGCACAAATACACATTTTTGTTGCTGCATAATTAGAGCAAAATAGCACACAATTCCAATATGCAACATACAAAATAACACATTTGTAAAAATTAGCACCTGCTGAGAAGTTTATCAATCTGCTCCAATATTACGATGAATGTGGCTAGTGTAACCAGTTAATGTACAACATGATCAATGCAATGAAGTTGCAATGTTTTGCTAAGCAGGGGCCTGGGCGGAAGGTGCGGGTGCCGCCCTGTCAGCCCAGGGAGACGAGAGGAGATTGGCAGGTGTAGTACCGGTGCTGCAGTTGAGGTATCACATCTCCAGCATTTGCTCCCTGAACAGGTGAAATGTTGGACGCATCCAGTGCACCATCCGAATTAGAGACCGAAGCTGTCCTCGCTACATTGAGGGCAGTGTAGTGACCGGATATTTTATTCTATTTCTGAGTGATGGTGACTTTAGTCTACTACCATCTTAGTACAGTGGATAGATCCCTATTTTCGGCTTATTCTTAGGGTTAGCCTATTGACTTTGGCATAATAATATGTCCTCTTATCATTTTCAGGCCTGAAGGCCTATATTAGAGGGTAGATCCTTTATTCCTGATATTATATTACCTATTGGTAGGGCTTGCGTATGTATTTAGATAGAGCTATGCGTCTCTTTCAGCTTATTCGGCCTACAGGGCCCAAACGAGAGAGACTCCATTTTCATTCCTGCCTCGGCTACTCGAGGCGCTTGTAGGTCAAGAGTGATGTTTTAGTTATGAGCTGTTGTTCACTGGAGAGGAACCGGTCAGAGCTGGCCCTTATCGGAGGAATGTAAGCAGAGCTCGGGTTTTAAATGAAACAACAGTTGGCCACTGTGGGAGCGTCGGAGGCCCAGAGACTAGTACAGGAATCTGGTGGGCGGCAGGTTACTGTCTGGAAATTTCCATGAAAGAGGAGCTCTTTATATTATTGAGGTGTAGAGAGGAGAGGAAGGCAGATGACAGTTAGCAGATGCAGTCGACAGTTGGAGTTTGGAGCGATCGAAGGCCGATGATCTTTTGGAGAGACTGAAGCTACATCGTGAGTCAGTCTGTTAGAGCAGTTGGAGATAGTTAACCGTCGGAGTTAGAAGAATCAGAGTGAAGAAGTTAGTTGAATAGATTGAATTTTGGAGGTGAAGACAGTTCGTGGGAGAGAGGAAGCCAGTGCAAAGTAATCGGTGCAGAGCTGAGAAACAGAGAAGAAGACGAGAGAAGGGTTCCAGTGCTTTGAAGGAGCATAGCGGTGCAGACGTGTATCCGTGGGTGCAGAGTAGAATCTGAGATGAGCCAAGGCACAGACGAGAGAGGGACCCAGATGACAGCTAGAACCGGACTCTGTAATTATAAGGTGAAGTCTGTCCTGCTATTATAGAACGCATCTATACTAATTCTTTCCTTTACTTTCCAGGCTATGCTTAGATTGTTAGATAGTATTGTGACTTCATAATGTAATGTTTTCTTTGTCTGTTATTGTGCAATAAAGGGAGCCCAGTTTGTAAAGAACACATACTTGAGTATTGTTTCTATGATAAAGCTAACCTTTCTTTACAGCCAGGTGCTATCGTATGGAAGGATCGGCGATTCCCTTCCTACAGGTAACTGATGTGGGAGATTGATGTGAGTTGAATGTCAGGGAATAATTCTTAAGTGTAACAATTTGGCAGTTCTTGTGTGAGAGGATCGGAATTCCTATCTATCACATGAGGGATAACAATTTATATAAGATAGAACCCCAGTAAATATTAGGTATAAAGAAACTTCCCCAGTAGAGAGAGAGAAGGTATTAATTGGACAGTGAGATCGCTCAAGATAGGGCGTTAATGAGAGCACCAATTGGGATTGGTGTGTAGTGAGATCGCTCAAGATAGGGCGTTAATGAGAGCACCGATTGGGGATGGTGTGTAGTGATATCGCTCAAGATAGGGCATTAATGAGAGCACCAATTGTGGTTGGTGTGGTATAGTGAGCTGCTCTCCACCATGAGAAGGAGGGTAGAATAGTCCGGGCCAGATTGTCGCGGGGCTATAAGGTAAGATCATAGGATGGGACATGGAATTCCGTAGTTATTAGTGACCATTCTTAGTAACCCCTTAGATCTAGTAGTGTTTTTGATGATATAAGCTTGTATATTGCGAGTGCCCCATTCCCGGGTAAGTTTTCAGGAACCATTGTAAATAGGGTCCGGGAAGGGATGGTGTTACGTTTTGGCCGGGTTGGTTGTATCTTGGTGAGTGGGTGATTCTTGGTCTGAGAATCCGGTCCTTACATTTGGCGTCACAACAGTTTACGAAAGCCTTGTAACGCGTTTTGTTGTTATCTTGTTGGTTTGCGCTCGGCGTGTGCGGAGGTTCTTTTTGTATATTTTTGTTTATTTCTGTATATATATCTACTTTTGGTACCATGTTTTTGAGAAGGTCAAAATCTACTCTTAAATTACCTATTGATATTCCCGGATGGGAATCAACGCCTTATGAGGCGCTAGCTATTGAATGGGCTGATTGTACTGGTTTGAGTGAGAGCTGGAATTCTTGTCTGGAAACAGCGGATCTGGCTCAGGAGATTGCTTGCTTACAGAAAGCACTGATTGTGAAGGGCGAGGAGCTAGGACGGAGAGGTTGGATTTTGTTGTATGCGTACAGGCTTGTACATGAGAAGTTTGTGAAGTCGCAGCGTCAATGCAAATAATTTGAAGATCAGTTTGTTGAAGTGCAGAATGCTTATACTCTCTTGAGATGTCAGAATAAATTGCTTGCCGACAAACTTGATACATACCAGACTATTGCGGAAAGAGCTGCTGTTCGAATTGCTAAATACAAATACAGACATCGACGTGGTCGAGTCAGTAAAAGGAAAGTGCGTTTGGTTGTGGCGAAAGCAGGGCTCGATTGGAACCCTGATAAGTGGGATGGTAATATCTGGGACTCGAATGAGTCTGGCTCCTCGGCTGAGGAGAATGAGAGGCGTGAACCTTCTCGTACTGAACGTGACTGTAAATCGTGTGCTTCTTGTGCATCTGATGATCGGTTTAAATGTGAAGATCGCGCGGAAGTTTCTGCGCATCCTGTCTTTCGAAGAAAATTACAACAGGCTCCTGGCAATCCCAATGGGGTTGCTTTGGATAGTTTGGAAGATTTTACACAACAGAAGGTTAGTGACATGTTGGTACGATTTCGACAACGGCCTGGTGAAGCCTTACTTAGATGGATGGTGCGTCTTTTTGAATTAGGTGCTGCTGGCCTCATGTTGGATGTGGGAGATGCGCTGAAGTTCTGTTCTTTGAATTCCGATTCTACTGTTCAAGATCATTTTCGGAATTATAATAATAGTCAGATTAGTTTGCTTCAATTAGTGACGGAGGGTTGTAATCAAAAATATCCTACTGAATCTGATTGGTCTTTGAATGATAAGCTGTGGTATACTTTGAGAGATTAGAAAAAGAAGGTAGGGGGGTCAAAAGGGGAAAGTTTAATGACCACGGTAGCTCAAACCCCTTTATCAACTGAAGAAACAAACGGGAGTTACCTGGTCAGATTGCTTGCCTACGTGCTGTGTCATGCCAAAAAAGACCACTAAACCAACATGTCCTCGCAGTGATAATACTGGGTTAGAGAAATTCCCATCAGCCCACCCTTATTGGCGGAGTGTCGTCATGTGGGATGTAAACCATGAACCATAGTTTCTCCCAATGCACCTAGTAATGATGCGGACATAGGTTCTGGAAGGTGTTGTTCTGAACCACAGTATTTCAGAGGTAGGACCTGATGGAGTGCAGTGCTCGTGCAAAAAGGAACAGAAGTGAATAAAATTGGCTCCTGGGACAAAAAATATGTTTATTCAGTATTGTCCAGGGTCAAGAGTAAAAACAACACCTCATAGTCTTAAAGAATAACTATGTCATGGCGTAGTGCGTGGAGGTCGACATGTTTCAGCTGGGAGGACCACTAGTCCAAGCTTTCTTCAGGACCACTAGATGTTACGCATCTGCACTGTGTGAAATATAAAGTATATTAACATTTGGGATTAATCCTACCAGATCTTTGGGCCCAAAGTATTCCCTGGTGTTTATCCAACTGGTCGTGATTTTCCTAAAGTGGAAAAAACAGTGTGAGAGACATTAGTGATATAATGGAAATTAAAAACACAACACAACAAAAATAGGCAGGGCGGCAGAAGACTGTTCTCCGCCTATCAGAAGCTACATAAGTCTCCTGATTTGGAACTGATTCAGTTACACAGTATTGGTTTATCTATGTTCTACTCACCCAACATTCTGTGGGAGAAGACCTCACCTCACCCGGCACCTACTCGGGAAGAAGGAGGCCCCGCTCTGTTAGGGATGGAAAAAGTGTAGTGGCCTCAGATGAAGGTTCTATTGAGGTACAGAGTAAACATACTCTACTTATCCATATGGATATCCTAACAAATACTAGTTGATTAAGAAGAGACTCAACCCAAACAGAAAGCATGGTCATGACCAGGCTTGGGGATGATGTTGATTGTGAAATGGTTGAGCTATAGGTACTGGCTAAACCTACACAAAACAGTTTCTTGAGAGCATAGTATAGGAGAGACCAAAGGGTCTAGATTGGTGCCTACAGGACAACAACAATTGAGTAAACAGGACTTAAAATGGTATTCCTAGTTGCTAGATCTTAGGTTTACAGGGAGCCATACCTGTCCGTCGGTACCCCAATGGCCAGCGTCCGAGTGGGAGTGGAGGTGATTTAAGCTGTGAAAGCTTCCTTGTTAAATACCCGCTTTAATTGGTCAATTAGCGCGAAAAAACTGCACTTTTTATGGAAGGGCAATGCCTATTGGCTGGCGCTGCCTGACTCTTATCCTCAATTACATCAGACGCTAAACGCGCATGTGCAGATAATTAGCCTCAAGCCTACGCGCTGACACTCTGGCGCGATTTGTATCTTGGGCCGAATTGAACAAATCGCGCATGCGCCAAGCGGGAATGCATTGCGCATGCGCGAGGCGAAGACATCGCTCGCGTATGTCAGCGGTAGCGACCGCACTGTTTATAGTGCGCATGCGCGAAGCGAACCACATCGCCCGCATTTGTTCGCGCTGTATCAGCTTTGCTTATTGTTTGCGCATTACTATAATGTGATTCTCGCCCTCAATTTAAATGTGTTTGCACAAGAGGACGTGTTGAGATAAGCTATAGTTAAAAAGCATATCACGATGTATGTAAACAAACCTCTTGATTAATACTATGCATTGAGGCATAACAATAATAGGATTAGGAGGTTGTCAATCCACACGCGGGGGGTTCAAAGGTTGGTGTATGACCCACATGTATGTCTGTTATGTGCGTAAATGACTGGTCCCGGAGTGTACATTCCAGATGTATAGGGCAACATATGTATAAGAATGTCAACCTAGCGAGGGGCTAGGGGAAGATGTAGTCCTATGGTGCCTATATGTCTATCAATAGTTGTATTGAATGGAGTCCAAACTTTAAAGCACTGTGTGTTTAAGAGGGCAGATAGGTTGTTGTTAGCGCAACCTTGGTAAGTTATAAGGACGCCCAGGGTATGTTGTCATTGAGCCCATAGGTGCTGCTGGCCTCATGTTGGATCAATCAATCAATCAATCAAAGACATTTATAGAGCGCGCTACATACCCGTAGGGTCTCAAGGCGCTGGGGGGGGGGGGGGGGGGGGGGGGGGGCGGGGGGGGGGGGGGGGGGGGGGGGGGGGGGGGGGGGGGGGGGGGGGGGGGGGGGGTCTGGCTTGGGTCAGGCGCAGGTCGGTCGGGAGGGAGTTCCAGGTCTTGGCGGCCAGGTAGGAGAAGGTCCTTCCTCCTGTAGTCGCTCTTCGGATGCGGGGGACGTCGGCGAGGGCGTGGTTGGCTGATCGGAGGTGGCGTTTGGGAGCGTAGAAGTTGACTCGGCTGTTGAGGTAGCTCGGGCCTTGGTCGTGTAGGGCTTTGTGTGCGTGGGTGAGGAGGCGGAAGGTGATTCTTTTGTTGACGGGGAGCCAGTGAAGGTCTCTCAGATGTCCGGAGATGTGGCTGGTTCGTGGGATGTCGAGGATGAGTCTGGCTGAGGCGTTCTGGATCCGCTGGAGTCTCTTCTGGAGCTTGGCGGTGGTACCGGCGTAGAGGGCGTTGCCGTAGTCCAGTCGGCTGGTGACGAGGGCCTGGGTGACGGTCTTCCTGGTCTCGGTGGGGATCCACCGGAAGATCTTCCGTAGCATGCGAAGGATGTTGAAGCATGCCGATGAGACGTTGTTGACTTGCCTGGTCATGGAGAGGGAGGAGTCCAGGATGAAGCCCAGGTTGCGCGCATGGTCTGTCGGTTTGGGTGCGGTGCCCAGGGCGGGAGGCCACCAGGAGTCGTCCCAGGCGGAGGGTGAGGAGCCCAGGATGAGGACCTCCGTCTTGTCCGAGTTCAGTTTCAGGCGGCTGGTCGTCATCCACTCGGCTACCTCTTTCATCCCTTCGTGCAGGTTGGCTCTGGCGGCGGCGGGGTCGTTGGTCAGGGAGAGGATCAGCTGGGTGTCATCGGCGTAGGAGATTATGTTGAGGTTGTGCTGGCGTGCGATGGCCGCGAGGGGGCTCATGTAGACGTTGAAGAGGGTGGGGCTCAGAGAGGATCCTTGAGGGACGCCGCAGATGACTTCGGTGGCCTCTGACTTGTACGGTGATAGACGGACTCTCTGTGTTCTTCCGTCGAGGAAGGAGATGATCCATTCCAGCGCCTTGTCCTGGATTCCGACGTTGCTGAGGCGCTGTACTAGGGTGCGGTGGCAGACAGTGTTGAATGCCGCGGAGAGGTCTAGGAGGATGAGGGCCGCTGTTTCTCCGTTGTCCATCAGGGCTTGGATGTCATCGGTGGCGGCGATGAGGGCGGTCTCGGTGCTGTGATTGGCTCGGAAGCCGGACTGTGAGGGGTCGAGGGATCCATTCGTCTCGAGGAAGGCGGCCATCTGCTTGTTGACGGTCTTCTCGATGACTTTGGCTGGAAACGGGAGGAGCGAGATGGGGCGGTAGTTCTTGAGTTCGGTGGGGTCCGCTGTGGGTTTCTTGAGAAGAGCGCTGAGTTCGGCGTGCTTCCAGCTCTCAGGGAAGGTGGCGGTGTCGAAGGATGTGTTGATGATGTCTCGCAGGTGGGGTGCGATGACAGCGTCAGCCTTGTTGAAGATGTGGTGAGGGCAGGGGTCAGTCGGTGATCCGGAGTGGATGGAGTTCATCGTGCGGATGGTGTCTTCGGTGCTGGGTATGGGAGATGCGCTGAAGTTCTGTTCTTTGAGTTCCGATTCTACTGTTCAAGATCATTTTCGGAATTATAATAATAATGGTCAGATTAGTTTGCTTCAATTAGTGACGGAGGGTTGTAATCAAAAATATCCTACTGAATCTGATTGGTCTTTGAATGATAAGCTGTGGTATACTTTGAGAGATGCCTCGCAGAGACTGAAAGAGGAGGTGATGAAGACAGCGATTTTTCTAGGTACTTCTGACAGATTGATGGATGGCTTGTTGACTTCTTCTGTGCGGAATAGAATCATTCGTTCCGCCCCTGTTGCCTATAAGCAGGTCGTGATAACATTGTTGATTAATCAAACTGGCAGTCCTTTGTCTCTTGTGCTTGAGGTTGTGCGTCAACTTGGTGAATTGGGTGAGTGGCTGAATTGGTGGATTGGTGAATTGGTGAATTGGGTGAGTGTCTGAAACCGGACAGACAATCCAGACCCGAGGGTCGTACTGGTGGTGATTATCGATTTACTAGACGTGACATGTTTCTCGCCTTGTTGGATGATGGTGTGAAAAGAGAAGATATTGATGGTGAGCCGAATAATCGATTGTGGGCTATGTTCCACAAACGTGGCTTGGACAAAAAGGAAGGTGCTAGGCGAGTGCGTAAACAGGATTATGATCGTGCTTATTCTGATGACAGTGAGGATGACAAAAACCGTGGCAAGTCTGACAGGAATGGCAGAAGATGGTCTGAGAGGGATGTGTCTCCCTATTGTGAACGTGAGAGAAAGGAAAGGGGAGAGAGAGAGAGGGGTAGAGATGAGCGTTTTGAAAGCAGACATAGAGAGGAGAGGGATGAATCTCCTAAAGTGAGAATGAGAGAAAGACGACAGATTTTCTGAGCGAAATTCACAATATTTTGTGGGTGACAAAAATCCATTTTGTGAGGGAAATAAGTGTGAACGAGAGGTGACACTACCTAAAAGATTTTAAAGTCTCTATCCTGATTTGACCTGGGCTTTGGAACTCAATAAAAACGACTAGGAAATAGGTTAAGCCCCTGAACGCATTTCGGGCTCACAGAGATAATAGACACTATGTAGATATTGACATTTTTTGGAGACATCGTAACATACAGAGGGCCCGAGCATTGGTAGATACAGGAGCGGAGGCCACTTTAATTTATGGAAACCCAAAGAAATTTAAAGGACAATTTTTCACAATTACTGGTTTAGGTGGTAAAGAAACTCCAGCAGTGCAAGCTAATGTTGAAATTAAAATAGGTAGAATCCCCCGAAAAGAATATTCTGTATTAGTAGTACCCCTTCTTGAATATATAATTGGAATCGACATTTTGAAAGGTATGACATTACACTCAGATGATGGATGTTATCGATTTGGAGACAGGAACTACATATCATCAAAGCCCGTGAGAGTTGGTCGTTTGAGAATTCCTCCTGTAAAAACCCCTCAAGCTACAAAAGTAATTTCCCAGAAACAGTATCGCATTCCAGGTGGGCATGAAGAGATCAGTTCTACAATTCAGGATTTAGTGTATGCAGGAGTTATAACCCCGATTACTTCTGCCTGGATTAATCCCATATGGCCGGTGCGTAAAAGTCATAATTCTTGGCACATGATAGTTGATTATCGTGAATTAAACAAACATACACCCCCTTTAACTGTTGCAGTACCTGACATTATTACTTTAATTGAGAGAATTCAAAAACATTCAGGAACTTGGTATGCTTCTATTGATATTGCTAATGCTTTCTTTTCCATCCCAATTGCCCCGAGTGTCAAGAACAGTTCAGTTTTACATGGAATGGACGTCAAATGACGTTCAGAAGTCTTCCCCAGGGCTATGTGCATAGTCCTACGATTTGTCAGCAGCTGGCGGCAGAACATTTAACTGAAAACCGATAAGTCCACAAATACATGTGTGTCATTACATTGACGACATTTTGATTCAGGGTGAAACACAGGAACAAGTTCAGACCCAATTAGATCTAATCGTAGCTCATTTGCAAAGTAGAGGTTGGGAAATTAATCCAGACAAATTGCAAGGTCCAGCACAAAGTGTGAAATTTTTAGGCATTAATTGGCATGAAGGGAATCGAGAAGTGACTCCGCAGGTAAAACAGAAAATTGCAGAATTTGCAGTTCCTCGCAACAGAAAAGAAGCACAGAGATTTATTGGTTTATTTGGCTTTTGGCGTCAACATGTCCCACATTTGAGTCAGATATTAGCCCCTTTGTACAAAGTTACCCGTAAAAAGAATGTGTTTGAATGGAATAAACTGCAGCAAGATGCGTTTGATTTGGCGAAAGAAGCGATTCAGCATGCTTTGGATTTGTGGCCTGTACGTGATGGTGATGTGGATTTGAATGTGTCTGTGCAAGGACCTTATGCGAATTGGAGTCTGTGGCAAAAACAAGGTAGTACAAAAGTACTGTTAGGTTTCTGGACTAAAATGTTACCCGATGCTGGTGAGCGTTATACACCATTTGAGAAACAGTTACTTGCATGTTATTGGGTTCAGGTGGATACCGAGCAACTGACTTTGGGACATGATGTAATTTTGAGACCTGAAATTCCTATTATGGAATGGGTTTTGAGTTCACCAAAAACTCATAGGATTGGACATGCTCAAGAAGCAAGTGTGATTAAATGCAAATGGTATATACAAGACAGAGCACGTGTAGGACCGAAGGGCGTTGCGATGCTACATGAGCAAGTGGCGCTGGCGCCGTTAGGAGAGGCAGAAAGTGATTTCTTCGTACCTATAGTACAGGAATCCCCGGGTAAGCCATTTGATGATTTGTCCGTGGAGGACAGAAAACAAGTGTGGTTTACAGATGGTTCAGCGAGGTACATTGGAGAGAAGAGACATTGGAAGGCAGTATCCTACAATCAGATAACACAGAAATTGCTAAGTACCACAGGTGAAGGAAAAAGTAGTCAATTTGCTGAACTATATGCTGTTTATCAAGTTTTGAAACAGGAGCTGCCCGGTACATGTCATATTTTCACTGATTCTTGGTCCACTGCTAGTGGTTTAACGGTTTGGTTACCAACATGGTATTCCCATGACTGGAAACTGCATTCTAAAGAGAATGTAATGTAATGTAAGGGACATTTCTAACCGCAGCTTTCACTCCAAGGAGTATCTTGGCGCTCACACAACTCAGATAGAGGAGTTGGAAGAGAAAGGGGAGTCCTGCATTCTGCACCACGATTACAGCAGAGTCCTACATGTAGCGTTGGGCAGAGAGAAAATCCAAGTTTTAAATGCCTTCCTAAAAGGGGCTTCTTGGGAAAAAGAGCGTAAGAAGAGAGGAAGCTTATTCCAAGCTTTGGTCCCCAATACAAAGAGGGGCTTGCCACCTTTAGTCGCCAGCTTGAACCGAGGGAGAGTGAGCAGGTTCTGGTTGGCAGACCTCAAGCAGCGCGTAGGGTGGTATCTTTTAAACCCACTGTGTATATAACTTGGGCCTCGTTGGTGAAATGCCCTAAAGGTAATTAAAAGAAGTTTAAACAAAATTCTTTTACCTATAGACAGCCAATGAAGTGTGTTAAGTGCTGCTGAGGCTGACGATTTACGAGGCCAACGCAGTACCAGGCGGGCTGCCGCATTTTGGACCATTTGTAGTCTGTGGAGGACAGATTTATTAGCTCCAACGTATAGTCCATTACAATAGTCCAACCTAGAAATTATTAAGGCAACTGCGACAGTTTTCCTCGCTGATAATGGAAGTAGATCGAAAAACTTCCTCAATGCTCTTATGATCTGAAAGCACATGCCTGCTACTGCCACAGCCTGGGGTTTAAAAGATAGCTGATTGTCAAATTTAATGCCCAAGTTGCGGGCAGAAGTGATTGTATTGGGGGGAGCTTCTGCTTCCGCCGGCCAGCACAGATTTGGGGAAAAGAGATTATGATTCCCTATTGGTAGGATTTCAGTTTTTCCGGCGTTACATTTTAAATGGTTAGTAGTCATCCATTTAAAAGTGGCTGCAAGACAATCCTTAAGATCTTCTTCGGCACCAGGCCATTCCCTATCCAGCACCAGTATGAGTTGAGTGTTGTCAGCGTATGAAATGGAACTGATCTGGAATGACGCGATCAGTTTCATAAGGGGTACCATGTAAAGGTTAAAAAGGACAGGGCTCAAACTAGAGCCCTGGGGAACCCCTGAGCTGACGTCTTTAGCCTCAGACTGGTATGGACCTAGCACTGTCACTTGGCGTCGATTGGTAAGGAAGTTCCTACACCATGCCAGGACCTGTCCTCCTACCCCTGCGGCAGCCAACCGGTCCTCTAAGATGTTGTGTGAGACCGTATCGAAGGCTGCCGACAGGTCAAGTAGGATAAGGACAGCCTTCTTTCCTTGATCCGTTGCTGCCCGTAAGGTCTCTGCGGTGAAAAGCAGTGCTGACTCGGTAGAATGTTCTGACCGGAATCCTGACTGATTGGGATGGAGAATGTTGTTATTTTCCAGAAAGTTGGTCAGTTGACTATTGACAAACTTTTCAGTCAGTTTGAATATAACAGGTAACAAGGAAATAGGGCGTAGATTAGAAAGGGTGGTGGGATCTGCGAGGGCCTTTTTTTGGAGGGGCTTAACAGCTGCAAGTTTCCACTCATTAGGAACACTTGCCGTAGTTAGAGAGGAGTTAATGATCCTATTGATCATCGGATTAACCGTCTCTACTAAAAGATGCAACACCGGAGGGGGACAGGGATCAAAAGGAGATCCCGATTTGCTTGCCAGAATTGCCTTAGCAGTTTCCTCGAGGGATACTGGAGCAAATTCATCAAAATAGGGGGACATTGTCGTCTCCACTGTCTGCTCAGTGTCCACAGTTACCGTTATTTCTGATGGAAAAGTCTTCGTAATAGCCAGGATTTTATTATCAAAGTATTCCGATATCGCATTACAAAGATCTTGAGATGGTGGAATGTTTTGCGATAGGGCTGAGGGATTCATAACATCCTTGACAATCTTGAAGATTGCTTTTTGTTCCTGGCCTGCCATAGACAAGGCCTGTAGATAGTGTGTTTTTTTGCGGCTTTTATTCCTGCGTGATACTTCCGTCTCGCTACAATGTAGTTGTTACGAGCATCGGCATCATAATTTCGACGCCATCTCCGTTCCAGGGTTTTAACTTCACCTAATTCAAGTTTTAAGGTAGTTGAAAACCAAGGGGCATTTTTTTTATTCTTACTAGATTTAGCATTATTATTTCTGGATGACTTTAGCAGGAATCCCGCATTGGCAATCCAATTACAGAAAGCCTGATTATCTATCGAGGTGATATCGACTAGGGACGGTATGCTATCTTTTAGACTATCTATCACATCAGGTCTGCTGGCTAGTGATTTCCAATCAGGAATAGATTTAAATATAGGTTTGTTTATGCACTTCGTAGAATTAGAAGTAGGTTTCAGGTTCCCAACAATATTAAAAGGGATAAAAAAAATGGTCTGTCCATATTTGGGGGCAGGGAGATTTGACTCTCAGGTTGGAGTAGTTGGAGCAAATGCAGTCCAATAAATGTCCCGCCTGATGGGTGGGTTCCAGGTTTACAAGTGTAAGTCCTAACACTTCAATTATATCCATGAAACAGCTAACTCCAGGATCATTTGGGGACTCAAGGTGCAAGTTTAAATCGCCAAATACGGAGAAATTGGAAAATCTGAGTGTTAAATCACTTAGAGTGTCGCCTACAGTTTCCAAGAACTTCAAAGAAGACCCCGGGGGACGATAGATAAGAGCCCCAGAGAAAACGAAAGTGTCGTGAATCTCCAAGGAAAATGCTAATGCCTCTGCTCCTTTTATATCCGGCAGTTCTTGAGAAGAACATTTAAAAGTATTGCGATAAATAATTGCAAGGCCTCCTCCCCGTTGTTCAGGTCTATCCAGGCGTTGTACAAAAAAATTATGTGGGAGGGCTATGGCCTGGTCAGGATTACACCAAGGCTTTAGCCATGTTTCTGTGACCAGGAGCCAGTCCAAATGTGAATCAGTAATTAGATCATAAATGTTCTGGGCATTCTTAGGTAGAGAATGTGCATTAATTAAACCACCCCGTACTATAAGCGAGTCTGAGGGTGTTACCACAGGAGGTTCAGGATTTATTGTCATATGACATTGGGCACAACAAACAGGCCCATACCAATTATGGGGTAGAATAACACAGTTACACTGGGTTAGGGGTCCTCGATAAGATAACAGGAAGTCCCTCGACATACCTGGGTCGTAAACAACGGTGTTTACACAGAGTCTCCCGCCTCTCACGCCTCCTTAGCGCTGACGGGCGCAGACGGGCAGACTCTGGCTTGACTCAGGAGCGAGTCAGGCGCCCCCGCTGCGCGTCACCGCTGCGCGGGAGGGGTGAGCATTAAGTAGAGGCTCACCTGAACTAATTGGCTGAGCACTAGAGCGCTCAGGCGAGTGGCACAGTGAAGGTCTCGATCACCTCCAAGATGGCGGCCAGACACCACGAGAAGCCGGTGCTCAGAGGAATTACTCCGCTCTACAAAGCGGTGGGGGCACAATTATGGTGCAGGTGTGTGGGCGCTATAGTGAACATTAAAATCAGGGGCTAAATAACATAAATTTACACAAATGCAAAACGGGTATTTTTAAAATGCAAAAAGCGCTGCAAGCACCTATAGCACGCTGGCAATAACGTGCATTTAGAAACAGGCACACCTTTCTCCAGGGGCGAGTTTCTCAAGGTGTTCGCCTTAAGTAGAGGCTCACCTGAACTAATTGGCTGAGCACTAGAGCGCTCAGGCGAGTGGCACAGTGAAGGTCTCGATCACCTCCAAGATGGCAGCCAGACACCACGAGTAGCCGGTGCTCAGAGGAATTACTCCGCTCTACAAAGCGGTGGGGGCACAATTATGGTGCAGGTGTGTGGGCGCTATAGTGAACATTAAAATCAGGGGCTAAATAACATAAATTTACACAAATGCAAAACGGGTATTTTTAAAATGCAAAAAGCGCTGCAAGCACCTATAGCACGCTGGCAATAACGCGCATTTAGAAACAGGCACACCTTTCTCCAGGGGCGAGTTCCTCAAGGTGTTCGCCTTAAGTAGAGGCTCACCTGAACTAATAGGCTGAGCACTAGAGCGCTCAGGCGAGTGGCACAGTGAAGGTCTCGATCACCTCCAAGATGGCGGCCAGACACCACGAGTAGCCGGTGCTCAGAGGAATTACTCCGCTCTACAAAGCGGTGGGGGCACAATTATGGTGCAGGTGTGTGGGCGCTATAGTGAACATTAAAATCAGGGGCTAAATAACATAAATTTACACAAATGCAAAACGGGTATTTTTAAAATGCAAAAAGCGCTGCAAGCACCTATAGCACGCTGGCAATAACGCGCATTTAGAAACAGGCACACCTTTCTCCAGAATTGGGGTAAACATTTATGGCAAGAGATTTGGGAACTACTTCCTCAGAGTAATGTGACAGTTTTTCATGTTGATGCACACACACATGTAGAATCCCTTGACAAACTCTTTCACCAAATTGCAGATGAGAAATCTAAAATTTCTGAGGCAATGGTGGACAAACAAGATTTTGATTTGGCGGGATTGGCGAAATGGGCCCACCAGAAGTCAGGACATTTTGGAGAAAGAATAAATAGCAGGTGGGCTGCTGACCGAGGAATTTATATTCCTCTCAATTTGATTAAAGACGTCATACTTCATTGCCCCATATGGCAGCACTCTAGACAGCGAGAAGTTCCCCAAATTGTAAGAGGTCAATTGCATCGAGGAAAATCACCTGCACAGATTTGGCAAATAGATTATATTGGTCCTCTTCCCATGAGTAAAAATTGTCAATATATTTGTACAGTTGTAGATACTTTCAGTGGTCTTTTAGTGGCCTTTCCCTGTAAGAGAGCTACTCAAATAAATACTATTAAAACGTTAGAATTAATCATGTTGTACTAAGGTGTTCCACTTCAAATGCAATCTGACAATGCATCTCATTTTAAAGGCAGACTAGTGCAGGAATTTTGTGTGGAGAACAACATCGAATGGGTGTTTCATATATCTTATTATCCACAGGCATCAGGCCTTGTGGAGAGAATGAATGGTTTCCTGAAAGATCAATTATGTAGGTTATCAAAGGACAATTATAGGAACTGGAGAGCTCATTTGTTTGATGCATTGTTAATTTTGAATAATCGTCCTTATTTGAATTCTGAATCCCCATTAATGTGTTTATTTCCTCCAGCTATTGATGTCAAACCTAACACAGTGGAGAGTACAGTGATGTATTGGGAAATTTCCCCTGGAGCCTTGGCTCCATGCAGAGCAACCCCAGGTTCTGCAGACTTGGACCTGCATTCTATAAACACCATTACTTTAAAGAAAGAAGACATTACTGTTGTGGAGACCAACATTGGTGTCCAAATACCTGCTGGAAGTTTTGGATTAATTGCCCCGAGATCTGGCTTGGCTTTAAAAGGTATCCAGGTGCTCGGAGGTGTGATTGACAGTGATTATCAAAGAGAGATTAAAGTGATCCTATTAAACAGTGGTGATTCTGATTTACTGATACACAAAGCAGACCGAGTTGCTCTATTGCTAATTATGCCTGTTTTTAGTGGTGAGATTCAAAAAGGTACTGCCCCAACTCTGTTATCTGTTTGTGGAAAAAAGGGTTTTGGCTCCACTGACAATCCCGGAGCGAGAGTGTGGGTTCAGTCGCCTAAAAATCGCCCTGAACAGGCCGAAATAATTGCAACCGGTCAGGAAAATACCGTCCTAGTTATGAGGCCAGGGCAAGATAGCTGGGAAGCTGTCCCAGCTAATAAATGTTATTTGCGAGAATGAATAATACCTGTATTTGATCTCGTTCTCCTAGACCATCATTTGGACTGCTCCTGTCGGAAGTGTCGTCGCTGGACTCCTTTTGGCTTGCTGCGCCGAGAGACGGGAGAGCCCCCAGGACTGGAATAATTCCTTGGACCGAAGACGTCGTTCTTCTGCGTCGTGGGATTCGTCATCCAATTTTTGAACGTCTCTAGCCAAGAAACTAACTAACTCTAATCATTTCTGTTTGACCCCTATGCATTCAGTGACTGATATTTTAGCGACCTGTTTGGTTGCTGTCCCAGCTTCCATGGAGACACTTGCCCATATTTTCAATTTATCAAATGCTCATCCCAATGTAATTTTTAGTGATTTTGCGGACTATGATTACTGTGCTTTATGCACGGTTTTGCCTGATTTATTGCCCCCTTTGAATTCCCAAATAACAACCTACAATATTACCGAGGGTGATCTTTGCTTTTTGATGACCTGTGATCCTAAAATCATAGGCAAGTGCGTTCAATTGAGACAGAAAAATATTACTTCATTTACTGCCCATGAAAGAACTCTATGTTTTGAAAGACTATCTAAATCATTTACTTCTGTTAGAAATTATATGACTTGTAGGCGTCTTATAGTTACCCCTAGTCACTATCGTATGGTACTATTACCTTCTGGATGGCTATTTTCATGTGGCAATTCATCTTGTCCCTATATTCCTGCTAATATTACTGGAGGTCCATGTGCTATTACTAGATTGAGTTTATGAATGTTTTCTTCACATCCTAATGCTGTTTCCCGAACTACACGTGATGCCCCATCTTTGAAAGCCAATTGTGATTCCTCATTACATTTATTCTCTCCATCTGAGTACCTTAGTTTAGCGTTTTCTATTTTAGGTGTTCCTGCATTATCTGTATACAATGCTAAATCAATCGGGAAATTGGCTTGCTGGATGGTCAAATCTATTAACCATACTTCTGTTGTTTTATCTGACCTATTATGAGATGCTCAAGGTGAGTGTAGAGCCATTTTACAAAATAGAGCTGCAATAGATTATCTTTTGCTTAAACATGGTCATGGCTGCTTAGATTTTGAGGGCCTTTGTTGTTTTAATCTGTTGGACCATTCCAAATCCATCCAGTCCCACATTGATAAACTTCATGAATTAACTGAGGAAGTTAGGCAACACATAGATCAAGGGTGGTTTGATTGGCTTTTCAGTTGGTTGCCTGAATTGCACGCCCTACGTCAAGTGTTGGGGGTGTCTTGATTGCTATTTGTATTCTAGTTGCTATTTGTTGTTGCATTCAATGTCAGTCAGTCATAAGCTTTTATTCGATATGCAGAGATATCTTATAAGCACATTTATAATACAATCAATACAATGTACAAAAAAATCATTGCCACAAGAAGTCAGTATGAAATATTAAAAGAGATAAAAGGATATAAAAGACCGTTAATAAATTAACTAAAAAGAGAATTAAACAGCTACTGACAATCTCTTACATCGAATGAGCCAAAACTGCTTTAATAATTTAGCTATTCCGCACACAATGGGGGGGGAAGTGTCCGTGCTTAGGATACGCAAGGCTACTGAATGACTGCGTGTGCCCATATTTCGGCAGAGTGGTTTCAGCCAGAAGCTCCTAGGCCTTGCGTAATCCGGGCATTCAAATAAAACATGCGCAATGGACTCAACCTTACTCGGGCAACATGCACAGTTGGGAGAAGTACGGGCCGCTAATGACCATTTCGATACCAGAGCACCTAGCGGGAGGGAACCAACTCTAAATTTAAAATAAAGAGATCGGTCAAAGGGGAGAGTGATCAAGTCCAGGTAGGGTTCAATGGCCACAGTGTCTTTAATTTGTAGAAAGGCGGCAGTGGACCTGCAGTGGTTGGAGCTTGTGATTAGACGCTCAGCAGTCCATTTCCAAAAAAGCGCCTTGACAACTTCTTTTGGGGGGGCTGAACGGGATGACCAGCAATCTCCTAGTCCGATATTCTCCAAAAGCTTTTTGGTGTCATTTAACCATCTTATCTTAGCCCAACCCCCCTGGCTCATTATATCTCCCAGGGCATCAGCATAGGATTTTAATTCTTCGCTCCTCCAAATCCGTGTCCACAACAGGAGCGGGCGAAGCTGAGCCTGATCTTTGATGTTTTTACATCCCGTGTCCATCCACACTGGTACTGATGGTGTGCTCAGTGGAACAGAGATGAAGGATTTTAAAAGCTTGCTCTCTGCTGTGACTAGAGCATCCAGTCGGCAGTGGCCCCACAGTTCTGCCCCGTACAAGGCTGATGTCGCTACTTTGGCCTTGTAGATGTCGAGTACTGGGGTAAGTGATCTCCTAGTTGAGGCTCTGTATTCCCTCATGAGAGCTCCTCCTACTCTCCTGTGGTTAAGAACCATTTTTTCAATGTGGTTTGCCCAAGTCATCCTGTCCGTAATCCGGATACCAAGGTAGTCGAATTCGGCTACTTTCTCTAGGGGGATAGAGTTGAGTGTAGGTGGGCGGCCCAATTTTTTAGGTGGATTAACAACTAAGTATTTCGTTTTGTCCACATTTATTATTAGCCCTTTTGCATCACAGAACTCCTGGAATCGTGTTAATAGTTTCTGCAGGCCTTGTGGGGTCTTCGAGATCAGGAGCGTGTCATCCGCAAAAAGCAGGGTTGGGATGCGGACACCTCCAAGACAGGGGGCGTCGGCTGGTTCTTGTTGAAGATGTTTTACCACCCCATTCAGATATAACGAGAATAGGGTGGGTGCCAAGACGCAGCCCTGTCTTACGCCCCTAGACACTGGTATCTTCTCAGTGAGCTCTCCGTTTTTACCCCAGCGGACCTGTGCAAAGGTGTGGGCATGAAGGCTTATGAGAAGGGACAAGATGTAAGGTGGTAATCCCAACTCATGAAGGACCCTCCAGAGCTCTTCCCGGGGAACTAGGTCAAAGGCAGTCTTCAGGTCTATAAAGGCTAAGTAAAGACTACCCTTGCCTAGTTCCACCACCTTCCACCCCAAAAGGGACAGCCTAAACACCTGCTCTATAGTCCCCATACCAGCCCGGAAACCTGCCTGAAAGTCTGATAGGATTTTATTCTCCTCCACCCAATGGAGAATCCTACCAAGGATAGCTTTACCAGCTATCTTTTGGGTGGAGTCTATCAGACTTATGGGGCGATAGTTGCCCGGGGTTTCCCTACACCCTTTTTTATAAATAGGGACAACCACCGCCCCTTTCCAGGATTCTGGCACTACTCCTCCCCTCATAATATCATTTAGGAGAGCAGCTATGATCCTTCCCCATTCCGCTGGGTAAGCCCTCATGAGATCACCCGGAAGGCCGTCCGGGCCCGGTGCCTTGCGTGGTGCTACCCAGCCTATAACCCCCTCGATCTCTAAGGGAGTGAAGAGGTCATAGGCATGAGGTTCAATTGCCAGTGTGAGGTCCCTCCCCACAGACAGATCCCCATCTGGTGGGAGGTATAGGGACCCAAAGTGTTTTACCCAGTTTTGAGGCGGGATGTTGCAGGGTCTCATGGCTGCGTCGGATTTGCTCCGTTTACTTATAAGATTCCAAAAGACCCCTGAATCCCTGTTTTTACTAGCCTGGAGTAGGTCTTCCCAATATTTATCTTCCCACTCCCTTTTAGCCAAATTAAGGGACTTTTTATAGGCCTTCCTTGCTTCCTGGATCACACTTTGGGATTTGGATTTGACTGCCTCAACTAACTTTGCCTTATGGCCCCTACATGCTTGGGTGTACCACCCCTCAACTGGTTTTTTAGTTCCTGTATTGCCCGGCTTTTTAGAGTACAGGGTAAACACGTTGGTTAAGGCTTCAATCAGGGAGACAAATAACCCACTCGCTTTACCCACCCCTTCTAGGGAGGTTCCGAGAGATGTTACCGCACGGTTTAGATGGGATTGAATTTCCCCAACCTTTGCCTCGGATAAAACCAGTTTCGCCCATTTAATTCTTCTACCACATGGGGTGACTTCCGATTCATCTAGTGGTACGGGTGCCAGGTTGATGTTGGCCCTCCTTAAGGGTTGCCACCATTGTTCCATTTTTAGGGAGAGTGAGTTGTGATCACTTTCTGTCGAAGGGACCACCTGCATGTCCCTTACATAAGACCATAAGCACACGTCTATTAGAATATAATCCAGCCTAGAGGTGTGCCCTGGTCTATTGTAGGTATGGGCACCCCCCCTATCCGAGGAAGTCCTCCCATTCGCTGCCCTTAGGTTAAATTCAAGACTCAGGGAGTATATCTGGAGCGCCACTTCTGTCCACCTTTTGATCGGTGGTATGTCCAGTGCCGGGATCCCCCACCTAGCATCCTCCTCATCTTGGTCGAGGGAAACGTCCGAGCCCAAGGGCTCGAACGTGCAGTTCAAATCACCTGCAACCAAGGTGCGTGTCTTATGGGGGGTGTTGTTTAACAGGGTCTCGAGGAGAGCTATTACTGGAGACTTTCTCCCACCCTTTGTACCCCGTGCATACACATTATAGATATTTAGAACAATTCTTCCCCTTTGGTCTATAAGGGTGATATTTTGTATGTCCGGGGAACCTGTGGGAGAGTCCACTACTCTACAGTTTAGAGAAGCCGCGACCCAGATAAGAAGGCCGCCCGAAGGTCGGCCTCTCCCAGATTCCGAGACTCGCGCAGGAGAGGAATATGAGGAAAATCCCACCCTATGGACCGGCACCAGGCTCCATGTTTCCTGGAAGAGGCACAAGGAGTGCTCATCAACCCATGCAGTAACATCTGGAAGAACCAGTTTTCCTGCAATCCCTGCGACATTCCAGCTGAAAACCTTAAAGACTAGGTCCGTCACAGCTGGAAGGTCGCTGGGCGCCTGGAAGCCCCTATCTGTAGGACTCCTCCTAAATATCCGAGGAGAGCAGGGATCTTGTGGAATTGCTATAGAGTCTCCCATTCAACTTGCAAGGTTTGTTTGGGTGGGTGGTGCTCCTACTGGGTCTACTCTGCTCGCTGTTTCCAGTCAGCAGGGGCCAATTGCCCACATTTGATTCTCCCTATTGCCCCCTACAACCCCAACCCAATTTTGGCCAGAATTAGGGGAACCTACACTTCCTCCATTAGGGATAACAAGGTGCCTAGGATAAAAATATGAAAGATCTACTAGTTTAACCCCCGGGGCCCCCATATTTTTGATAGGGGTACAGATGGATGGTACTACTCTGGGGTCTTGGAAGTTTATGATTACACAATCCCCCTCCTGCATTTTTTTCCCTTGCCCCACCCATCCCACTCTGCGGACACTTAGGATAATGCCGTCCACACCCAGGGGGATTGGCTTGTTTGCCTTCAGCCAGTGGATACACTTGTTCTTGAGTGATTGATGGTTTTCCATCTGGCCATCCTTTAGGGGAGGCACATTAACCATGACAGCAACAAAAGGTTGACAGTCTGGTGGGAGATTAATCGGGGGGATCCGTCGTGGTGGATTACTGGGGGCCGGTGGGGAGGTAGTTGGGGCAGAATGTTGGGTTACAGGCCTAGGGGCTTTCCCTGTCGTTAACCCGCTGGGTTTGCTGCTCCCCTCTGTTTTTTGTTGGACTTCCTTTTTACCACTAGTTGTCTGTTGCTGTTTTTGTGGAAGAGGCTTTGACTTATTTTTCTCAGGCTCTGTATGTGTTAAAAGTCCCTTGTGACTTGGGCCTGCTTTGGGATGGGGAGGAGATTTAGGAGTTGGGATTACTGGACTATTAGGAATAGCTTTGTTTTGAGATGTTAGGGGCTTGGGGCCACTATGAGCTGGTAGTTCATTCCCCTTTGCACCCACGTCCTTATTTCCAGTCACTCTAGTAGTTTGTTTGATTGTTGTTTTGAGTGAGTGAAACCCGTCCAGGGTTGACTGCTCTAGTTTGTCAATCCTCTCTCCTAGGCCCTTGACTTGTGTTAGTAACGGTTTTAAGAGGGTATATACCTTCTCCAGAATATTTTCAGCTGCTACTAAGTCAGTTGGCTTTGTGACCTTGGCTGAGTGTGACCCCTTGGGAGAGATCAGTACATCCCCTTCTATATCTGTTTCGTTCAGCATAGGGGCACCCCTTGTAGTTCTCGTACTAGATACAGGAGACTTCCTTACTCTTTGGTAGAGGGCGGCCTGTCTCACTAGCCTACCCTTCTTGCGTTTACGTGACTTTTTACCTAAGGGGAGAAACTCCTGCCTAATATCAGGAGTCACGGTGATAGGTGAAGCCCCAACTAACTTCCTGTCTGATGTAACTATGGGGGGTACAAGCGATTTTGGGGACTCAGGAACTCTGATGACATCACTTGTCGGAGTAGGTGGTGATGATGTGGACAGGTTACTAGGGCCACCGTCTTCCATTGTAACTATAGGTAGAAGAGCGGCCAGATTTTCCAGCCTATCTATATTTTGCTCTATACCAGTCAAATGGGGGGGTTCTGAGGGAACGCCGACCACACTAGGGGGGGTACCCGCTTGAACCCGGACGATGGCAGGTGTGAGCGACTGGGCGACTGCCCCCAAGGATGAGCGTCTTGAGGGGAGGTATACTTCAGATAGACGCCGCTCAGACATGGCGATCTCCTTTTCAATCACCGCCGCTACCCTGGTGATAAAGCGGTCCATTGTTCCTATGACAGGGCTCGCGGCATTTGATCCCCTGTCAACTTCGCCCCTGAGAGGCTTTCCTGAACGGGTAGACATGGTTTGGGCAACAGAACGGGGACAGGCACCGGGCGTATGTCCTCACGGCTGGTGGAAAAGAAAAGAAAGGGACGTGGCCCAATCCAGCCTCTGTCGGCCCCTGACGGCCACAGACGGCCCGCCCTCTGCCCGGGCTCCGCCCGGCGTCGCCCGCGCGCGTCCCACGACGCGGAGGTCAAGGCTCCGCTTTGTAGCGCCTCCGGGCGCGAAGACAGCGGGGACAGGAAGTCCGCGCAAAGCCCACTGGGAGCTGTAGTCTCCAGCCGCTCCTGGATGTCGATGGCGGCGAGACTTACAGCGTTGGCAACCCAGGGGCAGAGGCAGAGTGCTGGCGTGTGGTCAGGTAGGCTGTGTGCGCTTCAAATGACCCCCGCTCCACCGAGGTCAAGGCTCCGCTTTGTAGCGCCTCCGGGCGCGAAGACAGCGGGGACAGGAAGTCCGCGCAAAGCCCACTGGGAGCTGTAGTCTCCAGCCGCTCCTGGATGTCGATGGCGGCGAGACTTACAGCGTTGGCAACCCAGGGGCAGAGGCAGAGTGCTGGCGTGTGGTCAGGTAGGCTGTGTGCGCTTCAAATGACCCCCTATTCAATGTGTCCCTTCCTTAATTCAAATTTGTAGACCACACACTATGTCTAGGTCTGTTAGTTTTGTTTCCTATTATTCTTCATCAGACGTTCGCTCAGTTTGACAGATGTTAGTTGACAAAAGTCAAGGGTGAAGTGTAGTGACCGGATATTTTGTCCTATTTCTGAGTGATGGTGACTTTAATCTACTACCATCTTAGTATAGTGGATAGATCCCTATTTTCGGCTTATTCTTAGGGTTAGCCTATTGACTTTGGCATAATAATATGTCCTCTTATCATTTTCGGGCCTGAAGGCCTATATTAGAGGGTAGATCCTTTATTCCTGATATTATATTACCTATTGGTAGGGCTTGCTTATGTATTTAGATAGAGCTATGCGTCTCTTTCAGCTTATTCGGGCCTACAGGGCCCAAACGAGAGAGATTCCATTTTCTTTCCTGCCTCGGCTGCTCGAGGCGCTTGTAGGTCAAGAGTGATGTTTTAGTTATGAGCTGTTGTTCACTGGAGAGGAACCGGTCAGAGCTGGCCCTTATCGGAGGAATGTAAGCAGAGCTCGGGTTTTAGACGAAACAACAGTTGGCCACTGTGGGAGCGCCGGAGGTCCGGAGCCTAGTACAGGAATCTGGTGGGCGGCAGGTTATTGTCTGGACATTTTCTTGAACAAGGAACTCTTTATATTATCGAGGTGTAGAGAGGAGAGGCAGCAGTCGACAGTTGGAGTTTGGAGCGATCGAAGGCCGATGATCTTTTGGAGCGGCTGAAGCTACATCGTGAGTCAGTCTGTTAGAGCAGTTGGAGATAGTTAACCGTCGAAGTTAGAACAATCAGAGTGAAGAAGTTAGTTGAATAGATGGTTTCCAAAGCGGCTGAAA
The DNA here is from genome assembly GCF_964263255.1 of Lissotriton vulgaris. Taxonomy (NCBI): domain Eukaryota; kingdom Metazoa; phylum Chordata; class Amphibia; order Caudata; family Salamandridae; genus Lissotriton; species Lissotriton vulgaris. The sequence continues at coordinate 233,685,494 of NC_141700.1, read as the reverse complement.
CTATATCATTAGATTGAAGTTTGGAGGTGAAAACAGTTTGTGGGAGAGAGGAAGCCAGTTCAAAGTAATCGGTGCAGAGCTGAGAAACAGAGAAGAAGACGAGAGAAAGGTTCCAGTGCTTTGAAGGAGCATAGAGGTGCAGACGTGTATCCTTGGGTGCAGAGTAGAATCTGAGAATAGCCAAGGCACAGACGAGAGAGGGACCCAGATGACAGCTAGAACCGGACTCCGTAATTATAAGGTGAAGTCTGTCCTGCTATTATAGAACGCATCTATACTAATTCTTTCCTTTACTTTCCAGGCTATGCTTAGATCGTTAGGTAGTATTGTGACTTTATAATATAATGTTTTCTTTGTCTGTTATTGTGTAATAAAGGGACCCCAGTTTGTAACAAACACATACTTGAGTATTGTTTCTATGATAAAGCTAACCTTTCTTTACAGCCAGGTGCTATCGTATGGAAGGATGGGCGATTCCCTTCCTACAGGTAACTGATGCTGGAGATTGATGTGAGTTGAATGTCAGGGAATAATTCTTAAGTGTAACAATTTGGCAGTTCTTGTGTGAGAGGATCAGATCTATCTATCACATGAGGGATAACAATTTATATAAGATAGACCCCCAGTAAATATTAGGTATAAAGAAACTTCCCCAGTAGAGAGAGAGAAGGTATTAATTGGACAGTGAGATCGCTCAAGATAGGGCGTTAAAGAGAGCACCAATTGGGATTGGTGTGTAGTGAGATCGCTCAAGATAGGGCGTTAATGAGAGCACCGATTGGGGATAGTGTGTAGTGAGATCGCTCAAGATAGGGCATTAATGAGAGCACCAATTGTGATTGGTGTGTAGTGAGATCGCTCAAGATAGGGCGTTAATGAGAACACCAATTGTGGTTGGTGTGGTATAGTGAGCTGCTCTCCACCATGAGAAGGAGGGTAGAATAGTCCGGGCCAGATTGTCGCGGGCTATAAGGTAAGATCATATGATGGGACATGGAATTCCGTAGTTATTAGTGACAATTCTTAGTAACCCCTTAGATCTAGTAGTGTTTTTGATGATATAAGCTTGTATATTGCGAGTGCCCCATTCCCAGGTAAGTATTCAGGAACCATTGTAAATAGGGTCCGCGAAGGGATGGTGTTACGTTTTGGCCGGGTTGGTTGTATCTTGGTGAGTGGGTGATTCTTGGTCTGAGAATCCGGTCATTACAGGCAGCAAGCAGATTACCTGGAAGCAGTTCCCCAGTTACTCAATTGTGCTCCCAACTCAGCTAAAATATGGAAGAGGGAGGATAGAGAGCGCCACAAGCAGGATCAGAGAAGAGGTGTCAGGAACAAGGGTCACCCAAGATGCAGTCTAGGGTGGTGAGAGTAGCCTGCCATTATGGAGGACCAGGATTCCGGTGCTGCAGAGTAAAAGTTCTAGAGCAAGCACCCCATGCCTCGAGAAAAGAAATCTGCCACAGAGTGGCCAGTTGGTGAGAGCACAAACGGATGGAGGAGGACAGGAAGTAGATGGCTAAATTATGAACAGCAATGACAAGTGAGCAGGAGTTCCTGGCTATTGAGGCTGCAATGAGGCACATTGGGGAAAACGAATCCTATAGGGTAAAAGAAGGCAGGAGGGGACGGGTGGCAGAGAGACGGGGCGAGGAGCTGAGGAGATGGAAAAGGGGCCATGACACTGGCACAGAATGAGAGGATAGCCCTCAGAGACAGAGCAGGATGGAACAGAGGCAGAAAAGGAAGTGGTAGGGACAGCATTGAATGGTCACATTGGAACAGGTGGAAGAGGTCACGGAAAGCAGTGCCAGGACATGGAGCAGGGAAAGACAAGTGAGTGAGTATGGGTGTGAATGGTGGTAGGGATAAAGGACCTTAAAAGAGTCATTGAAGAGAAGCAGGGAAAAGAAAGGGAAAGGGGAAGCAGTTGGAAACTGGCAAAACATATGTGAATTCCCACAAATATATACACATGGATGGCAGCGTTCATAATCTGCATGAGTGATAGAAGTGCGGTGTTATGGAAATACATGGATGAAATCAGGACATCGAATGTCAGCTTTGGGGGGCGAGCATGCTTGAGATATGACAAGGAGTTCCAGTCCTAAAGGAGCGTGATCCCGTCCAAAGCACTGGATGCCTTAGATAATGAATTATGGTTCCAACGTATGGCTGCAAACCTTGCACACAGCAAATGGTTTCCAACTTCTACAGCATTTTCCAGGTGTCCCACACTGGGGTGGTGGGACATACATGGCGGACAGGAGTTGTTGGCACATACTGGAATTATTAGAAGGGAGCTTCTTAGAGATAACCATGCAAATTCAGACACAATTGCCACAAGTGTAACAGTAGAAACTCAATATTTCACTACAGTGGGGGACCAGGGCCACAGCAAGGTGACATGGGTGGGGTGCCTGGTACAGGAAGCTGCATCAATTAAGGGGAAGGTACTGGGAAAATGGTTGAGGTTGTACCCAAACAGAATCCACTGAACAGGTTATGGGGGAAGTGGAAAAATCATAACATGTGCAGCACTGCCTTAAGACTTTCAAATGGTTGGAACAAAAGAAGGGAGACAGGAGTGGGAGAGACTACTGACACATTTCAAGGAGATGACCATGCACCTTGGAATTCGATTGGCAGAAGACAAAATGAAAGGATCCTCTACATGCTTACGTTTTTTGAGCAATGAACTTGACTTTAAGACAGTGAAATTGTGCCTGTCCCAGACAAATTGAGGACACCTCTGGACCTGCTGTCACAGGGACTGAGTAAGAAAAAGTGTGGGATGCTTTTCATTCATCAGATACTAGAGCATCTTAACTATATGCGCAAAGTAGTGGCACTTGGTAGAGCATTCAGTAGACAGAGTTTGCAATTAGAGGAATGTTGAAGCTCCATGAATGCATATGGATGACAGAGTGTGACTGGACGTAGGTATGTGGTTGCACTTTATATCATCTTACAACAGAGTGACAGTTTGGCAGTGGGATAAACCCCTAGTCTGGATGGTAGAGATATTGTCAGATGCATTGGGAAAGAGAGGCTTTGAACTGGATTAGAATGGGAAGAGGTGTGGTGGCAAGGGTGTTGATACTCGAAACGATACAGTATAACCTTTTTGGAATTTTCCCTGGTTTTAATGGCTGTGAGACTTTGGGGTCAGGAACTTAAAGAGAAAGGTGACGTTCTAGGTCAAAAATGGGGCAGTGGCTTGTGTGATGGAAAGACAGACCACAAAGGATCAGTATGTATTGAGACTGCTGAAAGAATTTGAGTTGATGTTATTACATTGGAACATGAGATTCCAGGTTATCCATATCCCAAGTCTTATTCGCAGTGAGAGAGGATCAGTTGTTTGGCCCCAGAAGCAGACAAGGCAATGACAGCAGTGCCACCCGAGATGTGGGACCCTGGTTGAGAGTCAGATGGCTGCAGGAAAAATCACTAGCGGAGTTCACAGGGCAGACGTACTTGGAGCGAGCTTGTGGAATAGGGGCAAAGAAGGACTGAGGACTTGATGCCCAGTGATGCAGACAGGATGATGCTCTGTGATTTGTGATGGGGTTTAATCAATGTTCACAGGTAGCTATAACTGGGAAAATGTCAGACACATAATTTTACAAGAATTGTCTCTTGGGGGAATGGTAAAGAGAGTATTGAAAGATTAGGTGAGGCCGCAATGGGAGAAGGGGGATTGGAGAATACCAATAACCGAGGTGATATTGGGGAAAGGTAAGAAACAAGCAAGACTTTCATGCGTCTGATGTTTTCTGGGGCATTCAGGATGTTTAAAGTGGGGCACTCGAAGTTTTGTGAGTTCTTCAGCAGGAAGATATGGAGACATGAAGATCAAGATGGAAACGTATGGGTGTGTCTTTGCATGCGGCAAGATGGATCAAAAAGGAAAATGCATTTAGGTTGCTGTAGAGGAGAGATGAAGGTGTGGGCACTGAAAAGATGGTTGGTAAAAAGGAGGAGCCAGAGGGGCCCCTTGTTAGTATGAGAGGAAGGTAGAATGGTGATGGCATGGCAGGTGCTGTAAGTACTGAGACTGTTTGACAAGAAGGAAAGGGGAATATTTTGGAACACACTTTCCATATAGGGGCAGCCACAAAGGTCTTCGGAAGCAGTATAGGAGAGCGAGAGATTAAGCAGTTGGAGAAGTGGAGGCATGACTGCATGGGAGGATATGTGAGCCGATAATGGGGGTTTCAGACTGGAGGTAATGTTCTTTTGACTAGCAAGTGGGATAAAGAGGTGATAGCTGAAAAAAGGACATTTGGGTCAGCGGCCACTCCATCTTTGAGTGGGCAGGAGTGCAGGCAGAGCAACGGACGGAAGGTGTCGAGTTGGGTTTGGACACAGATGAGGTAGTGGTGAGATGGTTTGGAGAAGGTGGCATAAGGTTTAGGCAGATGATACAGGCACAGTGGGAGCTGAGAGAAAAATAGTCCTGTTGAATGCACTGTTGATACATTTGGGGGAGAATGATTTATTTCAAGCTGCAAATTCAGAACTGTTAAAAATAATGTAAAAGGATTTGGGGTTAGTGAGGGAGCTATAGCCAAAGATAGTAGTGATGTGGATGTAGTTGTTGCCCCAGAGAGTGTGGTGGGGGACACGCAAGCCAGTGGTCATCAACATGTCCCGGAGGGAGGTAAACAGGGAGATGTGAGGTTTTTTTAAGGTATAGGAGATAGCCGTGGTTAAGCACATAGACACAGCTTATAAAAGCTGACAAGTGTTCAGGAATGATGGGGTTAATTTGTCCCCCTTGGGGAACCAACTTTATTTGGAACAGGTAAAAAGGGAGAACAAGAGATTATGGTAGGGGGGAGCAAGCACGCTGAGCTGTGGAGAAACAGGATCACTTCAGGGAAGAGGCCTTCTGGTGTCAGTTCAAATGGTGCTAAGGAGGGGATTAGGGGTACAGGACAGGGTATAATTGAAAACAAGGAAAGAGTAAAGAAAGTAAAGGAGTGTATGATTGATCCAAGGGTGGACAAGCCAGTTAGGTGGAAAAGCAGTGGAGGCAGTGGAAAGGCCAGGAGGCCCGAAGGGGACATAGAAATGGAAGTGGTCAAATTTAAGTTAAAAAGAAGATTGTTAATTGAGGTGGGAACTGTCCAGGGTGGGGGTATGGGTTAGTTCATGTGTTAGAACATTGTTAGGCTATATTTGTTTGTGCAGCAAGAGGCTGAAGGATAGTCTTTTATTTGCACCCTTGATTAAAGCAGCCTTATGACAACAACAAAGCGTCAGTGGTGAGTTTCCTCCCAAGGCTCCTTTCTTCGCTTCCACACTACTTTTCTGGAAGTAGCGGTGATCTCGTTTACAGTAAGTGCTGTCAAAGCCTTTACATTCCAAATTGCAGTCAGAAAATATAGCCTTGAGATGCTTCCTGAAATATTTGTATTGTAACTTCTTCAATATATCTCATCTTTCATTCTTCCATATTTCATCCTTCATTGCATGTTGATTGTATGTGTCTGAATGCCATGTTTGACTTTTGTGACTATGAGTTCATACAGGTCAAATGCAGCAAACATCAATTGTTGCTTCAATGCTTTAAGGAGTGATTCCATCTTCTAACCACATCCAAATGGCCTTGACGTGCATAGCCTATTCTTTTCAGCAGCATTAGGAGAGTGAATTAATTAGATCAAAGTCTCCTAATGCATTTCAGAACAAAACCACTAGAACAATGCAAAGCATTATCGTGTGGCTTTAGAACAGGAAGGCCAGGCAGGTTTTCTATGGTGCATAATTTCATTGTGGTAGGATGAATTAATAAAAGACTGGATTTATATAAAAATTGATGCTTGATTTTTTGTTAGGGCGTTGCGACACAAACTGATATGATAACAGAAGCATGGATATCAACACAATGAGCATAATCACAAGAAGGGATGTATCTGCCATAAAACATGCTAGCATGATATATATGACTATGTGGTGCAGGAAACATGCCAGCACCAAAATGCATGCATATGTAGGAAATGCTGATATGACTGCATAGGCATCAATTCATCAATCAATCAATCAGTATTTGTAGGGCTCGCCAATCACCCGGTGGGGGTATCCAAGTGCTGCCTGGATGGTATAAACATGGGGTCTACACCATCTCGGTCAGAGTCATTCATGACCCTTCAAATTAATTTGTATGCCAATCTCTCATTTGCACCCCAAAATTAACGCTTTAGTCAGAGGTGTCAAATCGCAACTCTCTATCTTTCAAAATATTCTTATACTCCTGCAGTCTACAGACCTGATTGAGTTGATGAGATGTCTGGATGTGGCATGCATGGATTGCTGCAATGTGCCCATCAAAAAAGCTCACAGACGGCTGCAAAAACCCTAAATGAAGCCACCAGGATGTCTTTAAACTTGAGGAAATATAACCATGTGAAACCAGCCCTGAAACCAGCTTCCGGTGAAGTATCGGGTCAAAGGGAAAACTCAGCATCACTCATGAGCCACATTGGAACAAAAAGCTTGGATAAAATAATCCCATGATGACTCTTCACTCTGCCAGTCCTGACTTGGTTCCCCCTACGATTCTCCAAAAGCTAAATGCACATTGGTTGGCTGCTTGGAGTACAATGGTAAAAACTATGCAATTCCCATGACTCTGTCCTGAAAGTATGGATGCAAGCTACCTACGATTAAGGAAACTGCTGAAAGCATAACTGTTTAGGTGGATTTGATTGGATTTACCATGGCTTTTGTTTGGCCTCCACGATGTGAGGACCAGGATACTGAGGATGTTGATCCGGAGGATGTAAGAGGTAGAGGGTGCAGAGCTGTCTCAAGTACAGAACTCCCCGGATGAGAGCGTGCTTAGAAAGATGAGTGTTGGAAGCAGTGAAATTAAGTGAGAGCAAGTGATGTTGATATGATGCTACCTTACAAGCAGCTAACGACCCGAAGCAAAACTGGTGGTGAATAGACTTATACACCTGGGTTCCCATCCGTTAGGTGTCCGAATGCTGCCCTCTCACCTACAAACATGTACAGTTCTGGCCTTCCATCAACCCTCCTCGTCTGCCATGCACAGGAGCTCCTGCATTCGGTGCTCTTATGGGCTCATTGGAGGATGCAGTTCGGGCCAACATAAGACAAAACATAAAAAGTCTTCCTACATAAGAACACATGAAAATGAAATAAGAAACTGCGGAGATAAAAAAAATTGTGTTAGCTTCAATGCACCGGTGAGAGGGTGTTATTAAAAGATCTGAGCTTTGAAGGTTCCCATTTCCATTCATGAGTATCTCATCCAGTTGAAGAATTTTCTTTGAATTATGGGACTTGTAATCCTGGTTTTATAATGGGTAAAGAGAACCACAAATCCCAACATGCTGGGGGAAAAACCTGGACTAGATGGACTACTACACTTAGAACTAGGTGACCTGTGAGCCCTGGAAGATTCAATCACTTTAACTGAGTCCCCCAGAACACAAATCCACATTCAGCGGCTTACAGTGAAAGGCAAGTCAGGAGTGTCAATGTTGCTTTAGCAAGATAGCCCAGTAGCGACTTGAGATCCTACCTTCCTCCGTTAATGAGATGGCTCCAGTCTTTGGATCAATATGAAACATATTTTCAGAAGGCGTCTTTGGAGTAACAGCGACAATTTTATATCGCAAATCGGCATTCGCTGCAGATTCATCATCTTGATCAGTTGCACTAATATGCATAAATGTGACACCTGTTAAAAAAAAGTTATAGTTCGTGCTCATGAAGGTCAAAACAATTTGTTCTTAAAACAAAAGAAAACATATAGACTCCAATGTACTAAGCATTGGGTTTCAAAGCAATCACAATTTTTGCACCTTGACTGGTTTGCAACTCGAGGCTTATTTAGCGCTGTGATGGATGTACTAATCTGTTGCAGTGCAAAATTGAAGTTTTTGTAGTTTTTGCACAAGCAAGTCTCATGCATAATAATGAGGCAGGATTCCGACCAAAATTGTAGTGATGAACCCATGAGACAGCCAGCTTACCTCCACTGAATAGGAGTTTGCAGACTTCCAGAACTGGGACACCTATTCGTTAAAGTGCAAGGAATGGTGCTTAAAGGGTTAGGATCGACAATTTATGATCCATATAACATTTAGAGGAGGGGGGCACAATGCCCACAGCCCATATTCACAAGGTGGAAATTATCCTTCAAATACAGCTTCCACTTTGCGAATGGATACCACACCTTTTCTGGTCCTGGTACCCTATCAATAATTTGTAGCTTATATTGTATTTGAAATATCACAATGTAATTCACTAAGAATGGGGGACACCCCTTTCACAGTCCCTTTTCCTAACAATTCACAATGTGTACATTGTGAGCAAAAAATAAATTTGCGACTCACAATGTACCTTTGATACACTGACTTTGAGTTTTGTGATAACAAAGCCAGCAGTTGTGTAACTCATAGGCTTTGCTAACACAGAACCCTTTGCTACATTAGGCACATGAAATTGCATTCTGAAATTCCTACGGTTGTACCCATAATTGATTAAAAAACGATTATTTAGATTTTATTATTATTTTTGTAAATTATAGTTCATGAAACCTTTCAGCACATAAAATAGAAAACACATAATTTACAAAGTGCATTATTTACAAACTAAAAACCATTAAAATGTAACAAATCATAAAAATTATATGTTTAAGTCTTAAGACTCAATCAAACATTATTTGAAGAGTGCTAGCCACCAACATCCATTTACAATTCAAACATTAACTTCATTGAAATAGGTTTCAGAAAGAACATGCAAAGAACCATTCAAGGGCAGTAAGATTAAAAGAATCTCATCTGCAGTTTCCTTCTCTAGTCCACACAATAGACCTACACAATCCCATACAGACAGACTCAACCAAGAACCCATATTGTAATGAGTGACAGCTTTATTTAATGAGATATACAATGATGTTGTGAACATGCCTACCTGCAAACTGATCAGGTATCCCGAAGGTGAAAATACGAATCCGTAGTCAATAGGTTAGTACATCACTTATGTGTATTAACTAATAATAAATCATCACTGAGAGTATAGGTTGTAAGATAATGCATTGTAAATTAATTTCTAAAGAGAAATTTGATTTGCACATGGTGTGGCACTTTTTGTGTTTTATTTCTCGATAAGTGGGAAGTAGGGTGAGTCAATGAAAGTTTATGCGCAGTTCGGGCAGTGAGAAGTTCGCATGGTTCTCCTTACTCCACGTTTTCATAGCTAGCAGGAAACTCCAGAAATTCACAAATTTCTCTGGTTCACCTCAGAATGGATTTGATCGGTTTTTATGTCCCAAATATAATCTTCAAACCAATTGATAAAAACAATTAGATTTCACCTATTTCGAGATTCTAAAGGTTTTCTGCCAACCCCTATAAGTCAATATTATCTCCTTACTTCTGTTCTCTTGTCCTAAAAGGACAATCTCATTAAGATATGTGCTGCACATATTTTTTTATCTAGCTATTAAACAGTGGTCGTATTCTCTAAAACGGACCTGCAGTTTTTGTGAAAGCATGCAGAGCACCACTGTAAATTAAATACTTGCTTCAGGCATCAGATAAAAGACAAGTAAGCAAGATTTATCAGACAGACTACTGCTCCTATCTCTGATCTCATAAGTTTCTGAATGATGGAATAGTAAAAAACAATGTACTGTCAATCAGATCAAGTTGTGGTTCAAGACTATGTAGTATCCTGGGTGTTCCATGTAGAATGTTAGTGTGAATGGAATGCTTGGGTGCCTGGTTTGTGTGTGGTCAGTTGGAAGATGGGCTGAGCAACTAAGAGGCTGCTCCTGGTGGGGCTCTGTATTTACTCTACTTATGGGCTTGCTGTAACATCTACTTATGGACTCAATAAACTACATAAAATCATCTCGGCTACGTCTAGTTTGTCACCTAAACACGTGGGCAGCCCACTATCAATCAATCAATCAATCAATCAATCAAAGCATTTATATAGCGCGCTACTCACCCAGAGGGTCTCAAGGCGCTAGGGGAGAGGGGTCCGCTACTGCTCGAACAGCCAGGTCTTGAGTTGCTTCCTGAAGGCGAGGTGGTCCTGGGTCAGGCGGAGGTGGGTCGGGAGGGAGTTCCATGTCTTGGCGACGAGGTAGGAGAAGGACCGTCCCCCTGTGGTGGCTCTTCGGATGCGGGGGACGGCGGCGAGGGCGTGGCCGGTCGATCGGAGCTGGCGTTTGGGAGCGTAGAAATTGAGGCGGCTGTTGAGGTATCCTGGGCCTTGGTTGTGTAGGGCTTTGTGTGCGTGGTTGAGGAGACGGAAGGTGATTCTCTTGTTGACCGGGAGCCAGTGCAGGTCTCTCAGGTGTCCGTAGATGTGGCTGCGACGGGGGATGTCCAGGATGTGTCGTGCTGAGGCATTCTGGATCCGCTGGAGTCTCTTCTGGAGTTAGGCGGTGGTTCCGGTGGAGAGGGAGTTGCCGTAGTCCAGACGGCTGGTGACGAGGGCCTGGGTGACCGTCTTCCTGGTCTCGGTGGGGATCCACCGGAAGATCTTACGTAGCATGCGCAGGATGTTGAAGCACGACGAGGAGACGGCATTGACTTGTCTGGTCATGGAGAGGGAGGAGTCCAGGATGAAGCCGAGGTTGCGTGCGTGGTCTGTTGGTTTGGGTGCGCTGCCTAGGGCGGGGGCCACCAGGAGTCGTCCCAGGCGAAGGGTGAAGATCCCAGGATGAGGACTTCTGTCTTGTCCGAGTTCAGTTTCAGGCGGCTGTTCTTCATCCATTCAGCTACCTCTTTCATCCCTTCGTGAAGGTTGGCTCTGGCGGTGGCGGGCCCGTTGGTGATGGAGAGGATCAGCTGGGTGTCGTCGGCGTAGGAGATGATGTTGAGGTTGTGCTGGTGTGCGATGTCTGCGGGGGGCTCATGTAGACGTTGAAGAGGGTTGGACTGAGCGAGGAGCCTTGAGGAACGCCGCAGATGACTTCGGTGGCTTCAGATCTGAACGGGGGGAGGTGGACTCTCTATGTCCTTCCGGCAAGGAAGGAGATGATCCACTCCAGTGCCTTCTCCTGGATTCCGATGTTGCTGAGGCGCTGCACTAGAGTACGGTGGCAGACAGTGTCGAAGGCCACGGAGAGGTCTAGGAGGATGAAGGCTGCTGTTTCTCCGTTGTCAAGCAGGGCTCGGATGTCATCGGTGGCTGCGATCAGGGCGGTCTCGGTGCTGTGGTTGGCCCGGAAGCCGGACTGAGAGTGGTCGAGGGATCTGTTCGTCTCGAGGAAGGCGGCCAGCTGCTTGTTGATGGTCTTCTCGATGACTTTTGCAGGGAACGGGAGCAGTGAGATGGGGCGGTAGTTCTTGAGGTCGGTGGGGTCGGCTGATGGCTTCTTTAGTAGAGCGCTGAGTTTGGCGTGCTTCCAGCTCTACGGGAAGGTAGCGGTGTCGAAGGAGGTGTTGATGATGTCCCGCAGGTGGGGTGCGATGACAGCGTCGGCCTTGTTGAAGACGTGGTGAGGGCAGGGGTCGGTCGGAGATCCGGAGTCGAAGAAGTTCGTCGTGCGGAGGGTGTCTTCGGTGCTGATCGGGGTCCAGGCACGGAGGGTGGTGGTGGGGGGCGGTGGTTCAGTCGTGGCGTGCGTCGGTTGAGTGCTGAAGCTGTTGTGAATATCTGCGATCTTGTTGTGGAAGTAGGAGGCGAGGCACTACAGACTACCACACCAAACTGAAGTTCTATATAGAATGAGAGACTCAACCGCGTATGTGTGAAAATACAAAAGCAAAGAGGAGCCTCTGTAGGCATAGGACATTCACCTAAAATTGAATTTGTTCATACCCTGGCCTGTGCAGTATATATTGTGGAAGTAGAATTTAACACACTAGGAAGATATAGATTACCAGAAACATGTTCACCCACAATTACATTGCCCTACCACTGCACTGCTACACCTAAATCTCCTTCCGCCACATCATATACTCAAGTGTTATAAATTTGTATGACTACCTCACCCCACTCTACATCGTATTAGCATATTAAATTGGTGTTGGTGAAGATTGTATCATCCTTAGATTATGCGCCGGGAAACCCTTCTTGGGTAGCTGTCGCGCCCTACAAATTGACAAAATAAAATAAAATAAATAAATGTTTAGTGCTACTATCTTCCAAGTACGCTGTTGTTCTGTCACTGCCTCCCTTCCAGCTGTTTGAAAAAGCCTGCATCACAAGCAGGGGCAGAGAAGAGCTTGTCTAATAGCAACAGTCATTTTAAACCTTTTCTGAAGTGATGTATCATGAAGTCTCACCACATGCACCACACCAACTTAATATCTACACATCACTAACAGTGCCAGCCAAATCCCTGTTTTTTCCACCACTCAGCAGAATACACAAAATGGCTTCTTGGTAGAACTTCACTTCTCTCCTTTCAGGAAAGTTTTTTTTAAATTAATTTTCAACTCCGATTGTTTAAAACAAAAATAACAACGATAAACATTGCCTCCCTCTTCCACACATGCTATGGGAGTTTGGATTAAAGCAATGCATGAGGCACAGTGTAGGCCCCCAGCGCCTAGAGACCCTTACGGGTGATTGTTCGTGCTTTACAAATGTGGATTATTATTATGTTTTCTCAACGCAGGCTCATCCAGTGCCTAATTTGAGCCAGTGGTTGCAAGTGAAGCCCACCAGCACTCATTTTTGAGGACTTGCACTTATTTTTCGCACACATTTTTTATCCAGAGCAAGAGAAATAAAAATACAAAATATTAGAAGAAGTAGGGTGAGAAAAATGGAAAAACAGTGACCAAGAAAGAAAGAAGGGATAAAAAAGAACTTCCAAGTGGGCGATTAAGGGTTAGGGAGTGTCTGAGCCATGAGGTGGAATCAAGACTACACAGCCTTGGTATTTGGCAGTCTTCACATTCATCAGAGCCAACTGCCAGGCTTCCGAGCACAACTTTGTGTCCCTGCAATTGTACCAATCCACAGTAAGAACAGGGATCGTGACAAAACTTCAATTTTCAAGCCGTTCACCAGAGACTGAGTTTCACTCACTTCAAGGACAAATGAAATAGTCACACAATCCCTTTTTCATGGCGCAACTGCACCTGATAGCCTGAAAAAAAACTTGAATTGCATACTGGCGCCCATATATTGCGCGATAGAGAAAGACGATTTAAAATCCCAAGTACGAGCATGTTGGCCAGGCCCACCTTTACATATTTCTTGTTTTGTACATCAAAAGATACATAAGATTAAAGACGTGTAGCGTAGAATAAAAAACAAACAGAGGTCATTGCAATTCTGCATGGCTCCAATACTGGGAAGGGTGCTATTTGAAGCTTTCCCCCTGTTGAATTATTGTTTTTTAAACCAGACATCCAACTATAAATATTGAGCATCTGAGAACATGATTGAATTATTAAAGCTGGAATTACAACCTTCCCTGTATTTTCCTTGCCGCTTCAGGAACTGTTCTCAGTCTCAAAAGGGTACACACTTACTCAAGCCTTTTTACCATGTGCTCTAGGTCTGCCTGAGTATTCTTCCGCACTTCGTTTACATCTGCTTCCACCTCATCCTTCATCTCATCTCCTCAATCTACACATTTTGATATATAGTGAAGTTTCTTGAACCATGGTGTTTCATCTGTACAGCAACACTATAAATACTGGCCAACTTTATCAACACCATCTCGAGGGAAATCAGCATTTCGATCATGGTTGCTGAAGGTATGTCATGGTCACTTGTTAAATCTAGATCTAACAATAGAGGAGCCCTGGTGTGTGGGTGTTTGGCCTCATTCTCCTGCTTTCTTAGATATTTAGCATCCAGAGTGTCTTATGTATACGATCACCTTCAGCTGGCTACTGCCCAGTCTCCAGTTGAGGCCACGGACAAGAATACCTATATCAGTCTGGTCCAAGGCCCCATTGAGAGGAGCCCTGCTCTGTTGGTCTGTATTTTCATTCACATTATGCTGCACATTGGCACCTTTTCCCCTCATTTCCTGAGGAATTCTGCCTCCATAAAACTCCAGCTGACCATCATTTTGAGCTGCCTCCTGCCCTCATCTCCTGAAGTCAAGGGCTTCAAGAATCAGGCTTGGACATGCATTCCATTGATATTGGGCTGTCCACAAAATCCTTCTCTTCTGTAAATTCTTGCAGCCCTCTAAATTTTTCCCCTGAACCTCGTGAATTCATGTTTCTACATCTATTTGCAGCCCTAAGAGGTCTGAAAAAGACTTGTGGTGTTGTGGGAGCTTCACAAAGCAATACACATAAATGACCAAAATTAAATAGTGAGTATAAAGGTGTATTTAAGTTTTCCACTGGTAACCTTATTAAGATTGTTGATAGTACTAAACCTAATCCTTTATTTTACTGTCAGTGTGAGTGAAGGAGGTAGGGAAATTTGATCCATGTCAAGTATCTTTATGGCTTGAGACAGTTGGTTGGATAATGTGAGACCAGTGTGTGAAAGTAGTATCTGCTTCTTATGGTTACCCCAACTTTTTGCTGATGTCTCATTGTTTTTGGACCAGTCTGACTGGGATCCAGCTAGTCAGGACCCTAGTCTATCTGCTTTCTCCCTTACATTGCTATGTATGTACTTTAGGTACACTCCAGATTGGATACTGGGGTACCCTTATCAGTCCCTAGTATATGGTACACATGTGCCTGGGCATAGGTACCCCAGAGTCCACCCATGGGCTCAAACATTTATTATGCCACCCATGGGAGGGCATTCAAAATGACACACCAGGTCAGTTACATCAACCTGTGTAAGCTGGTGCTTGCACCACTTACTTAGATATAGGTTAACTACATCTATCTACATCACTACACTTAAAAACCATTAAGTCACCCCTATGGCAGGCCTTATCAATCCTGAAGGCAGGGTGCTGGGTTTAACGTGAGAGGGTGCCCCTGCATGAGTAGAGCTCCTCTGCAGCCTTTGGAGACCATTCTCTGGGGTTGTCTGTGATGCAGCCTGACATATAGGTTAAGTTGCATCATAACCTTGCAGTAAATGCTAACTTTAAAATGGCTGAAAAGAAACATGATGTGTTTGGTCAAACACCTTGGAATCATACCTCCAGACCAGTAACTGGTGTGGGAGGTATGATTCCACCCTTCAGAAGTAACCTTTGTGGGTCACTGGACTACCCGGTACCAGCTTTCTCGACCCGGACACAGACACATGTCTGCCCTCCTGCCTCTGAGCCAAGCTCGAGCAGAAGAAGGCATTACAATCCACCTCCCAGACAGGGTTTAGTATATTGGGACGGTGGGTGCACACATTTGGTGTCCCTGTGCATAGTCCAGGTCAAACCAGTTCTGGGAGCTGTTAGCTCCTGCTCTGGTGCAAAACTGGACAAAGGACATGGGTGTAGCCACCCCTCTGTCCAGCCCCCCCCCTAGGAGGGTCCACTGAATCTGTCCAACCCTTTCCCATGGGTATAAAGTGGGTTACCTGCCTACAGGACTTTAGATTTTACTTGGACAAGATTTGACTAAGAAGAAACCAAGTACTTCGACTGTCTGCATGATGCAGGGTTACTCCCCTGCACTAGCAGGCACTTAAGCGCATTGGACCAGCTTGCTGCTCCAGAGCTCCAGAGGACTCTGAAGATTTCAGAAAGACAGGAGGTCCCTGAGGTCGATCTGCCCTCTCAGTAATTCTGAGGTCAGTATCCCTCGTGGGGACTGCGTGACCTGAACCCCTGTGCACTACGTACATTTGCAAGTGCATATGCTTGTTGGCAATTCCTGAGCTTGTGCACTGGACTCCATATAGTCCTGACCCAGAGCAGTATTTGCACTGAAGAACTCCAGCCTCCTTGCACTGAGTGCTCAGTGGGCTGGTACTTCGCAAACTTGCTTGAGGTTTCCTTGCGACTCCTGGTCCATTGGCCAGGTGGGTCCAGGCAAGGGTCACCTTGTTTGTTTTTGGGCTTTCCTGGTTACTCCAGCCATGCCCTGACTCTCCATTGCTTGGAGAGTCCCTTGGACCTTGCTGATCCACATCGTAAGCTGTTTGTCCTCCTGCATGGGTTGCATTTGCCAAGGCTTGATTGGTGTTCCAGCTGGACACGAACCCCTCAGCACTCGACATCCTTCATGGCACAGCTCACCTCCAGATCCTGGCCATCCTTGACATCTCCTGGTCCTCGTGGCTGCAGAGGCAAGCATTCCCTCATCACACTTGAAGCACCCGACATCAGTGGGCATTCGACTACCGAGCCCCTGGTCACCTGAAGTGACCCAGATTCTGTACCCTCTGCTTTCAGGTTCCTTCCTTCCAGAATCCAGGCTTGGATTCCACCAGACACTCTTCACCTTCACTGCAGCAGTACTTCTTCCCAGCACTCCATTGAAAACAACTAAGGTTTCCGACACCACTTGACCCCTATGCACCCGGCCCCTCTGGCATAGGTAACTCGGGTAAGCAAAAGACACACAATTGATAGACGGAATGCAGAACAAATCAAAACATTCACCCCCAGTCAAGAGATCTGGGTTCAATCCATCATTCTTTTTCTCACCATGCCACCCCAGTTTAGACCTGGCCATATGCAAATCAGTCTTGACCCTGTGCCTCATGGGAACAGTCCAGCCCGAACTGCCAAGCCAGGTCCTCCTTGGACCCGGAACAAGAATCCTAGGACAGGTTTTTGGGTTTCACCCCTCTTCAGCCAGGAAAGCTTGATTCCAGTGGCACAGTGAGCTGAGGACCCACGTCCGGGCATACCTGGCGCACTTAGGGAGCAAAAGCAAAAGACACACAATTGATGGACGGAATGCAGAATAAACCAAAACATTCAACTCCAGTCAAGAGATCTGGGTTAAATCCATCATTCTTTTGCTCACCATGCCACCCCAGTTTAGACCTGGCCATATGCAAATCAGTCTTGACCATGTGCCTCATGGGAACCGTCCAGCCCGAACTGCCAAGCCATGTCTTCCCTGGACCAGAAACAAGCATCCTAGGACCAGTTGTGGTTTTTCACTTTTCACCCAGAGTGGGACGTGTATGCCCAGACGTGGGTCCAGTGCTCTCCATGCCACTGGAGTCAAGCTATCCTGGCTGATGAGGGTTGATAGCCCGAAACCGGTCCTAGGATGAACGAGAGAGGAGAGGGGCCAGTTTGAACATTTTTACCAGGACTACTTTTCGTTCCCAGTCTGGCCCTAAGAATGAATAGGTGGGAGTCCAAAACCACAATGAAGCTTCTCACTGAGCATACGTGGGCCAGGGCCTAGTAAGAGTGAATACATGTGACAGTATTAATTCAGCTTTGTCTCCTGCTCCTTCAATATGCTGCATAGCACTTCATAGCACTGTCCGTTAAAGAGTGTGTGGAAAAGACAATTCAGGCACAGTAAGGGGGAGGCTTATCGAACACCTGATGTGCCAGTCATCATCAGATCTACAGAAGGTGTACTCTGACAATCATTAATGGTTAAGCAACAAACGGGCCTTCGTCCTATGGATGTAACGCCACGCCTACATTTTTCAGCAACACTGCGGGAAGGACCGTAATCTGCAAATGTGAGTTTGAAGTTTATCTAAGGACTAAGGATAGAACAACAGTGCTGCCCGCGCGATAAGGAGTCTAAAAAGAGCCTATCTGCGGCCTGACATTTCAGTGCTGCCCGTCAGAGCGCGGGAAGCTTTGTAGTGACATCTGAGAAAAGCTCTCCAGCCAGGGGGGACAGAAAAACCTGCCACGCGCCGTCTCTCCTCATCCTCGGTTCCCGCAAATGGCAGCTGAAGAGGCCGGCTAATCCCGCGCTGCGCCACACTCTGCTGCTCACATCCACACCTGGCACCTGGCGCCACGGGTGACGCGGACGGGACGGGTGGGCCGTGGTGCCACGCGACGTCAGCGCGCGCCCCGGGCCTTGGAAGTTCGAAGTAACAACAACATTAGAAATTAAACGGAGGGAAGGGGTAACGGCATATACAGCGCAAAGCTGATTTCTTGTAAATTGAAAGACTGAGGTACATTTATTTTAGACGGTCACATTCTTACCTTGCTTGGTTCCTTTGCTCAAGATACCATGAAATTCGTCCTTCGTCCATAGCGGCTTGTTGTCATTCTTATCTTTTATGATTATTCGAATGGTGACAGTTTCAGGGAACATTTCTTCCTCTCGGTTTTTTGCGGTGGCCTGATTAGAAATATTCATTTGTTTAGAGACAGTATTACTTTGATTGAATCAATGCATTTACACATTTCCGAATCCCACTGTGGGCTCAGTGAAAACTGGCCACTGATCATCTAAGGCTGCACTGGCTTTTTATTTCTTTCTTTCTGCTCGGTTCTAGGTATATACATGCCCATAATTATATACATACGAAATGGCCTGGGAAACGACATGCAGGTCTCCCTTGTAAGTCAGTTTTCATGACTGCAGCAGTTCTTTTCTATTTTATTGCCGCGGTGCCTATGAAAACCTCATACATACAGGAGTACATTCCAGGTGATTTCATCTGGCCTGTTGCCCCTTCCATTCGCTTTATCCTTTCTATATTAGTAATAAGTAGTGGCAAAGTCAACAGGTTTGGCTTTTCTAAAGTTCATACACAGACCAACACTGGAGGCAGATATGAGTCCCCAGACAACAAATACACAGGCAGCACGCTGTCACACAATCATAGATAACACAAACTGTTCCAAAGTCAAATAGTCCTCATGGATACATGTGCTTGTCCGTCTGGTTGTTCTCCGCACACACATATCTGTCTACATTCCTGTTCGTACACCCATCATTGCCAGTCCTTGTGTATGTAGTGTAACTCACAAGTGTTATAAGTGGCAAATGTGCAGTTATAGACCCTTTATCGTCATCAATCACATTACCACCAATGCCCAGTCACCACACAACTGACTGGTCATCCTTCAGCACTGTCTCCCACATAGGCCTTCCCAACATTCTGAACTTACTCAAAGCCACCTCCTACAAAGATAATGTGCTTCCTTCCTCCATAATCAAGTCTCTGCAATGAGAAGCCCTCACACACTTTCTCCACATTGTCAATTTCTTGCTAACCCAGGGCATTTTCCTGGACACCCTCAACGCCAGACAGATCCTTCCCCTGCTGAAAATGCCTACACTAGGTCCAGCCAACCGTGCCAACTTCCATCCTATAACCTATCTCCCATTTGTTGGAAAAATTGAGAAGATAGTCTTCACCCAACAACTTCAGCCAGCATAACCTGCTCCAAAACTATCAATGAGGGTGCAGACCATGCTGTAATATTAAAAGCACTGTAGTCCAAGAACCTGACGCCTCTTTCTCATCTGAAAAAAGGACTTGTGTCCTTGTCCATTGCAGTCTCTCTGTAGCTTTTGACACTGTTGAGTTTCCAGCATTGATCTACACTTTGAAAACTCACGTGGGATTCAATTGCACAATCCTACAATGGTTCACATCCTACCTCACGGGCCAACAGCTCCTAATTTAGATAAGAGCTACCAGATAGCAAACTCTCCCTGTCACATGCGGAGTTCCCCAGGGCTCTATCCAGTCACACATTATTTTCAACATTCAGGATCTACCAGTATGCTGACAACATCCAAATCTATTTCAAAATCTCCTAAATAAGAGACATAGAGATACTCAAAGCCTACCTTTAATGCATTGAAACCTGGATTTCTACAAAGTACCTGATGCTCAGCCCCACAAAGAACAAATTACTTCTGTTTGCCGACAACACCAATCTCTGATTCAGCCATGGCTCTCCAACTTAAACTTAATGGACTTCAACACCCAACTGACAGAAGTGGCCAAATCCCTTGAATTCACCCTCCAGTCAAGACTTTCTCACAAAAAAACACATTGCCAAGACCAAAACTGCCTGATTCCAAATCACTCTAATGAAAAAAGTAAAATCTTTTCTCCCAGAAGAAGACTTGAATGAGAGTTCAAGCCCTCACCCTTTCCCAGATAAATGGATAAATGAAGTCAAAACCCCACACAACACTATCTCAGAGACCACGCTCAGTCCCCTGAAAGGTATTTTTCATGCAACTGCACAGTTTATTAAGGGGCTGAAGAAATCCAACCACATGGTCCTCGGACTAAACAATATACACTGGCTCTCCCTGCAAGTCCCAATCTTCTTCAAGATTAGCTGCATCACTTACAAGGCCCTCTACATAAACACCCCATCTACCTATCTAACAATCTAGCAATATCTGGAGGTCAGTGACAGGAAAGGAGCACCAGGATCACCAGATTAGAAACTAAACACTGGGAGAATGAGAAAACAAGAAAACCAGCTTTCTCAACCTACACCTAAGGCTCTGGAACAACATTCCCTCCTACAATCCAGGAAGAAACTGAACACTACCTCAGAAAGGCATGTTTCTTGCCCCACCCACTAGCTCAACCTCATCCCTCTTTCCCCTGTCCCATGTATCCCCAATGGGGTTCCTCTTTGTATACTTCTTCATTGGATGTATGTCGGACCCCCACATGCACTTCCCATGCATGCCTTTACTCCAGAGAACTACGACCTGCCTTTACTCCCCAGTCACTTCCCCCAACTGCGACATTGACACGTTCCTTTACCATGGAAGTCGTTACCACAACTTGCCTTGAGGGTGGGGGGGGGGCACTGGATTTTGGAATAGTATAAGTTAATAATCCAACTCCAGTCAGTGTATCAGTAGGGAAGGTGTTGGACTTAAAATCCAACACCAGTCCAACAACATGCTCCCCAAAGCAAGTCGTTGTAAAGACTTGCTGGGAAAAGGAACATGTGGTAACGTCACAGTTGGGGTAGGGACTGGGGAATAAAGGCAGGTCAAGGATGTTTCCCTACTCCATTGCTAGGCAGCTAGCTTCTCCATTAGACATTCCAAAACATGCAT
Organism: Lissotriton vulgaris; assembly: GCF_964263255.1. NCBI lineage: Eukaryota > Metazoa > Chordata > Amphibia > Caudata > Salamandridae > Lissotriton > Lissotriton vulgaris. The sequence continues at coordinate 233,664,621 of NC_141700.1, read as the reverse complement.
ACATACATACATACATCTTAAATGTATACTTCAAATTTTACATGTCTTTATGGCAGCGCATTGGATGACACACATTTGGCCTTAAAATGGATACCTATTAAATAGCACCTATAAACTGAAAACAGGATTAGGAATACATGTGTCTTGTGACAAAGGGTAACTGGTGAATGACACATCAGATTGTGCAGAGCTGAACACCATAAGAGTTGAAACAAGAAATAAAGTAAATCTAAGTTGGTAGGTGCATGACCCCCATAAATCGTGCACACATAATATAGCCAAACTCAGTAAATGTTGTTGTAGACAAATTCTCAAAACAGTTTTAAATCTACCGTCAAACTTGCATCACAAAAATGCTGACCCTGCCATCATTTCTAAGCCCTAAAGTATTAAAAAAATTCACGCATTCAAGACACATGAAGGTGGTTGCCAAATTCTCAGGTACATAAACTCTTTTGTATTAGGTTACACACTATGAAAACCAGTAAACACACAAAGTGAAACAGAACTCCTGCAGAACACCTACACCCAGGAAGGCGTTCTACAACTAACACTACAGCCCATCACATAGATACAAGATCAATATCTACAAATCTCCTTCTTCCGATACATCATAAAACCACACCAACGATGTACCTGCTTGGGAACACCCCTGCAACCAACTCCCATGCAACTGAAGCATGAGCACAGTACAATCACAACCAATAACTGGTCCTGCAACAACATACTTGGCAGGCTGAAAACCCCAGTACATCCATGCAGGAGAGTTAATCAATCTCAGCTAAAGAAGGACTGGGCAAAGCTAACATGGCCACAGCAAATTAGAACGAAATCCCAACATGATTACTGTCTTACCTTGTTATGTTATTCTGATTTATTACGCGCTAGGAGCACCCCCGAAGGGGATTCTCTGCGCGAGACCAGGACAACAGATAAAGGGGGCTATCCTAAAATAGATGAGGCTTGAGTACTATCCTGAAATGGAAGTGGTCTTCACAAATACATCATTGCAGTGGCAATTTACTCCAATAGTGGGGGGCGAGAAAGGAAAACAATCTGCGTCCTGATCTGGCCTTTCTGAACCTGGGGACTTTAAGCAAAGCCTTGCCGCATGATCTTAGGAGTCTGGAAGGGGTATAGCTGGTGAGCTTTGATGATAGATAAGTAGGCCCTTTACCACGTAGAGAGCCTTGTGAGTTAGACAGCAGATCTTACAGATAATTCTGTTTCTCACAGGTAACCAATGTAGGGTCTGTAGAAGAGGAGCAGATGCTGTTCCAGGGGAGAGGTTACAGATGAGATGTGCGGCGGTGTTCTGTACTACCTAAAGCTTAGAAAGCAACGTCTCATTTGCGGACGACCATCACGCTTTACAACACCAAGCAATTGCACACAAACCCTACATCAAGTTTTGAAGTAATCAAATTGAAAAGTAAGATTGACATGGGAGATACCTGGTGGCCACTGAAATCTCAGCTAAGCCTAGAACTCAGAAGTGGCTTTTAGTCGCCTCAGTTAACTCACAAAGGAGAAACCACACCAGTTGATCAACCTCAGCAGGTCAGGCAGGTCATCAACACCCCCACTTGTATGCAACTCAGCACAGATGTAATAGAAGATATCAATATCAACAACCTCTTCCCAGCCGCACACCTCAGAATCGCACCACTGACCTCTGGTCTGCAAAGTACTTTGAGACCGTGGCAAGATGTAGGAAAGTGCTATGGAAATGCTGCAATAAAATGCGATTCACTTGCATTTCTACTGGAACACTTGACAGTTTAATTATAAAGCGCATGATGGGCAAATGAAATGTACTTAATATTTTGATTTATATCATTACAATCAGGCTTGAAAGATGGCACACACATTACAAAAAGTTTAATTCAGTGCTTATGGAAGCTTTCTACCCCATAACCAAACTGCTAATGATGTGCATAAAATACTTTAAGATGTATCCTTCTTATGTAGCATATTAGCCCCTGCATCTAAAAACTTTGGTGGAGGGAGGAGTACCTTAGGAAAGCAGGTCAGAAATAGACTAGAATGAGATGAGACTGCAAATTCCAATGGACAATCAATAAGAGAGTAAATAAATCCTCAAGAGACCCTTTGAGAGCCAATAATTACTCTAAATGTAGGCTATTCACATATTTAGATATGGGGATGGCATAATTATTTTTGAAACCATTTTTATGTTTTCCATGAACTCCAGATCGGTCTCTAAAGTGCACCCTTCATGGTTCATTAAGTCAGGGTAGGTCACTCAGCACATGTATGGGGTGTATTCTTCTGGGGGGTGGGGGTGTTGAAATTCTTGACGTTTTTTTTATGACTCATCAGAAAATGGTTCAAAAGGTTTTATTTTGGTTGAAACAACTATATGTAAATAATTTCAGTATTGACCTTGGTCCTGGCTTTTGTGATGGTCAAAGGATAAATTGCAGGAAAGAGTGTGATGAAGAAGAATAGATTTTGGTAACATTTACTGAATCAAATAATGATTATGCTCCTTCCCAGAAAAAGATGTCTTTCTTCTAGATACGTCAGGCTGAGGTTGGGTAGTTTATGATCCCAATGAGGAACTCCGTTAAAATATTAAGTGGTGAACATGATATTAGCAGGATTACAAATGTGGAGAATCACTGGGTTCAATGGGTTTTGTCTTGCCTGAGTTTGAATATTTCTAATATAATTAATCCCAAACTTCCCAGCTGAGATTGACAGTTCTCCGGCTAAAATCTCTGTGTTACCTCAATGTAAGAGTTCAAAGTTTGAATTATTTGAAGAGTGTAGGACACCGTGGGGTGATTAATTAAAGGAAACAGTTGTATGTTGCCAACTGTCCAGAATAAAATATGTTAACAGTGGAAGGCTGCTGCCCAGGGTCTATGCCAAATCCTTCAGCCTATTTAAGAGGGTATCAGGATTGAGGAAGCTGACTAAAGCTCATATTCAGAGTGGAATCAACAACATATTACACCTGCATTTGTTACCTAAAGCAAGATGTCTATACAGCAGTTGGGAGTGTCTCTACCCGGATGGGTCTGAGGTTCAGCGTCTTTAACTTCTAGATTGCTTTGGTTAAAATTCTGGTCATGAAACTGACTTCCAAAACACCTCGAAAAGAAGAACCCCAATATAAATGAGCTAAAAGTGGCCCTATTAACTGCTCCTAATCTAGGGATTTCAACAAATGGGACACTCAAGGTCTTTCTGTTTTGTAAATGAAATGACAGTTTGAGTCCAAGCCTTATGTGCGAAAACTGGATTTTTGTAGAGTTTTCAGGTACAAGATTCCTAGGCAATGGGTGCATCATGTAGGCCTGATACTTCTACTGACATCTTTTATGAGGCTGGAAGTGGATTTCTGGGCCTGATGATGTGTAGTTTCAGTTTAAACACCTAGACTCATAGGTGATTTCTTGAATTTTGTTTCCATGGTCTGTGATGAACTCCTAAAAATAGATTTTGATATAATTTGATTACATTAAATGATTGGTTGCATAAACATATGAAGAATACAAGTAATTCAAAACAGCCTACAGGGAAAGTAGACAAAGACTGTTAAGATTGTTGGTACATTCATCAGAAAGCAACCTCTCTTGAGAAAAATTGACATAAGCTCCTCTGTGGTTTATTGGGTTGTATTGGGCCTTACGTCCCAGCAGCGGCAGAAGGCTATTCAATAACTATACCTGAAGTGTGTATGAATCCTGCTTCTCTCGATCAAAGGCTCTAATCGCAAACAGGAAACCAGACTCTGGATCAATGCCGAAGATGCCTTCCTCATTCCCAGCCAGGTCAATGTTGTAGTAGTTATCCGTTGTGATATTGACCTGAAAAGAAAGAGTCAGTTACTTTGTGGAGAATTCAGTAGAAGTGTATCCACAGAGTCCACAGTGAAACAATTCTTGTGAGTAAAACAAGGTGGCCTTGGAGTTTCATGTAATCTTTTCGACAATGCAGGAGGAGCCATATTGGCTAGCTCACCCCAGATCGAATTAAGAATCCTTCTCCTTACAAGTATACGTAAGTAAGGGGTTCCCTTTCTCTGATACCCTGGAAAGATCTAGACTCTGGGGAATATAAGGAAAGCGTGGAGCAAGAGAAGGGACCCTGATAATCTCCTAACTTTAACTTGTTGCGTAATGAGGACAAAAAAATAATAATATCTTTTCGACAATATGTACACATAAAATATGTCATCACCTAGGTGAAAAATAATTTTACAACATGTTCAAATGGGCGTATTACCAGTAAATCATATCAAGGAAGGCTCTCTTCTAACATATTATTGTGTTAAAAATATTGTTTACATAAATATCATCCCATTGGAGTTAAAGTAGAACACCTACTCCCAATGAGATAATATATTTTGTAACTGATATGTGGCACAGGAATGTAGTGTCAAATGATATTCAACCGTTAAAGTGTCATTGTTAAAGGCTTTTTGTATCAACGTACCCATCAGAATCAGTATTTCAAGCTAGTATGTAAAAGCCATCTACAGTTGAGTTTTGACCAGAAATTAAAGCTTTGATGCTTTCTTGACTGCAACAGTCAGTATATGTGTCATTAATATAATCTGATGGTCACAGACTTCACTTCACTCCTATTAAGGCATTGGGCACCCACCTTGCTAACTGAGGTTTCCTTTGGTGCTTTACTGGTGAATATCTTCCCAGTCTGCTTCTGATTATTCAAACCACCAGTGCAGACCATTTCCCAGTGAGGGGAAATGCAGCAGCACAGACTGAAGACTGGGGAATTGCATCTTCATAACCTCATTAGAGGGAGTACAACTCTTCCTTGACACAGTCCTTATCAACAAGGATATGCGGAGTGTAAACTTCACCCACAAATTTATGTGAAGAATGGGAATTTCACCAGCCAGTGTCACATGTAGCAAGATCAATAAGTATATTGATGATGGTAACATATATCACAGCCCTTGACATATATCAACATGGTCTGTATTTGTGAGTAAATTTACTTTGTGCAGGTTTTTACTAGGTCTTAAATGAGGACTTAGATTGAGTGTCTTTACCCTGCAGAAGTTATAGCTTTGTGCAGAAACTTTTACTTTTTTTGTATTTGTAAAGTTGCTACATACCTTCTCCTCTACAGTCATCAGCTTGAAAGTGAACTTACATGTCTGGACAGCTCAGTTTGGAGGTAACATCTTTCCTGCAGAAAAACGTTCTTAAATCTCCAGTTTCGCTAATAACAGGGTCCTTTATTTAACATTCTTGAATATTTTAGTGAAATGTTGCTATTCACGTAAAACTTGGTTCCGAGTGAGAGTTGCCCTCACACAGGGCCGTAAAGGGACAAAAACCAGTCACAGGCACCAAAATCAAAAGGGCCCCCATTAGCGAATCAAATACCTGAAGAAGCATTGGCAAATCTAATTATTCTCGCCTGTGCAAGAGCTATTGTCTTTGCCAATGTGAGGTAGCCACGTTATACACCTGCCTGGATACTGTTCAGCATGGATAGCAGTTAGTGGCATAAAGAAGAGTGGCGTGGGGTAGAGTGGAGTGGCGCAGAGTGTCGTGGAGTGGCATAGACTGTTGTGAAGTGGCATAGAGGGGTGCAGAGTAAAGTGGATTGTTCTGGAGTGGCGTGGAGTAAAGTAGAGTGGCATAAAGTGGAGTTTCGTAGAGTGTTCTGCAATGTCATGGAAGGGGTAGAATGTCATAGTGTGGAAGGGTATAGAGTGGATTAGAGTGTCATAGTGTTGAGTGGCGTAGAGAGGAGTAGAGTGTCATAGAGTGGCATAGAGTGGAGAGGCATAGAGTGTCATAGAGTGAAGTGGCATAGAGCAGAGTAGAGTGGCATAGAGTACAGTAAAGTAATGTGGAGTGGTGTAGAGGGAATTGCGTAGAGTAGAGCAGAGTGTCGTAGAGTAGAGTGATGTGGAGTATATTGTCGTAGAGTGGAGTAGTATAGAGTGGTGTAATGTAGTAGAGTAGAATGGCATAGAGTGAAGTAGAGTGTTGTAGAGTGTGGTAGAGTGGAGTAGCGTAGAGTGGAGTAGAGGGTAGCAGAGTGGAGTGGCATAGAGTGGTGTGCTGTAGAGTGGAGTAGTGGAGTGGAGTAGAGTGGCATGGAGTGGCATAGAGGGATTTGCATAGAGCATCATATCTTGGCATAGAGTGTTGTAAACCGTCATAGAGTGGCATATAGTGGAGTAGATTGTTGTAGAATGGAGTGGCATAGAGTGGAAGGGCATATAGTGGGGAAGCATAGAGTGGCATAAAGTGTCCGATAGTGGCATAGAGTGGTTAAAGTGCCAGAGTGGAGTGGAGTTGAGTGGAATAGCATAACGTAGAGATGCCTAGAGTAAAGTGTCATAAAGTGAAGTGGCTATAAATGGAGAGGAAGGGCATAGAGTGGGGGGGGCGTAGAGTGGAGGGGTATAGAGTGAAGGGGCATAGCATGAAGAGGAATAGAGTGGAGTGTCATAGAATGGAGTAGAGTATAATGGAGTAGAGAGTCAGAGTGGAGTAGAGTGGAGTGGAGTTTTTTGGAGTGAAGTGTCATAGAGTGGAGTGTCGTAGAGTGAAGCGGCATGTAGAGTGCAGTGGTGCAGAGTGGACAGGCGTAAAGGGCAGTTTCGATGAGTAGATTAGAGTGGCGTAGAGTGCAGTGGTGTAGAGTGCTGTGGTGTAGAGTGGAGTGATACAGAGTAGAGCGGAGTAGAGAGTAATGGCATAGAATGCACTGGCGTAGAGTGTAGGAAAGTGGTGCAGAGTAGAATGCAGTAGAATAGAGTGCAGTGGCATAGAGTAGAGTGGTATAGAGTAGAGTGGCATAGAGAGCAGTGATGTAGAGTGTAGCGTGCATAGTAGAATAGAGTGGCGTAGAGTGCAGTGGAGTAGAGTAGAGTGACATAGAGCACATTGGTTTTGAGTAAAGAGGAGTAGAGTGCATTAGCAAAGTGTACAGTGGCATAAGGTACATCAGTTTAGAGTAGAGTGGCATAAAGTGCAGTAGTGTAGAGTAGAATGGTGCAGAGTACAGTGGCGTTGAGTGAAGTGGTACAGAGTGGAGTAGGGTGGCATAGAGTGCAGTGTCATAGAGTGCAGTGGTGTAGGGTAGATTGTTTCAAAGTAGAGTGCAGTGGCGTAGAGTGGAGTAGTGTCGGGTAGAGTGCAGTGGTGTAGATTAGAGTGACTTATACTGCAGTGGCATAGAGTGGCGTGGAGTGCAGTGCATAGGATCAGATGGTGCAGAGTAGATTAGAGTGCATTTGAGTGGATTGGACTACAGTGCAGTGGTGTAGAGTGCAGTGGCATAGAGGGGAGTGATGCAGAGTAGAGTGGAATAGTGTATAGTGGTGTGCAGTGCATTGGGGTAGAATGCAGTACAGAGGTGTAGTGAAGAATGGTGCAGAGTTAAGTGCAGTAGTGTAGAATGCAGTGGCATAGAGTTCAGTGGCTGGGAGTTCAGTGTTGCAGAGTAGAGTGTCTTAGAGTGAAGTGATGTAGAGTGGAGTGACATAGACTGCAGTGGCATAGAGTGGAGTGGTGCAGAGTGGAGTGGTGTAGAGGGCAGTTGCGTAGAGTGCAGAGGTGCAGAGAAGAACAGAGTGGCATAGAGTGCCGTGATGTAAAGTGCAATGGTGTAGAGTAGAGTGGCATACGGTGCAGATTGCATAGAGTAGAGTGTTGCAGAGTAATGTATACTGGTGTAGAGTACAGTGGTACAGAGTAGATTGGCATAGTGTGCAGTGGCGTATAGTGCATTGAATTTGAGTAAAGTGGTGTAGAGCGCATTGGCATAGAGTGTAGTGGTGTAGAGCACAGTGGTTAGAGTAGAATGGAACAGTGTACAGTGGTGTCAAGTGGTGCAGAGTAGAGTAGAGTGGCATAGAGTGGAGTGGTGCACCTTAGAGAGCAGTGGGATGGAGTGCAATGCCATAGAATAGAGTGACGCAGAGTGGAGTTAAATGGTGTAGAGTCTGGTGGCGTGGAGTGCGGTGGCATAGAGTTGATTGATTCAGAATAGAGTGACGTGGTTTAGAGCGAAGTAGTGCAGAGTAGAGTGGAGTGGTGCAGGGTACAGTACAGTGGCATACAGTGCAGTTGTGTAGAGTGGCGTACAGTGCACTCCACCTCCCCATATATTTACCGGACTAACCTTCGAGCAAATGGATGACTTTCAGTCATCCTTGTCAGAGGTAACGGACAGGCCAAAAATGGACCAGTATCAATTAGCTCACATTTTTCACTTATTTGCCTTCTTCTTTTGGCTCCTCTGGGACTTCCTATAATACGGTGAGGAACATTAACTGGCGCCAAACTTTTGTCTCAGAGGTAAATCTCGTCAAAAGGCTGATTTATAGGAAGTCTTCCTTTATCTCTGTTATTAATTTAAATGTACTAGTGCTAGTCACTGTCACCAGTGATAGTAAGTTTATTTTCTATTTGACCTCCCAGTAGTACTTGCCTGGTCTATATGTTTTTCTTGAAAAAACATGTCATGAGCTTCAGGAACACTGGGTCTAACGCTAGTTAATTTATCGCCCACATGGCAGTGATAGCAGAAGGTGCAGAGGTATCTGATCCTAAGGATATGAAAGGAAACTGGCCTTCAAAATGTTTTACTCCACCTGAAGTTTGATCCTCTTAGCTGGCAACATAGCAGGGGATAAATCATGAAAACATTATGAAAAACTTCCCATCTCATTCCATATCGAGGAAAGCAGAACAAATTGTGAAGCTTTTGGGGAAAAAGGAAAGTTGTTATTAAATAGCATATAGGAGAATAAGAAGGTAGTAGCAGTGGCCACAAGGAGAGTGGTTGCATCCCACCAGCATATTCACTTGAGGGACTGGAAAGGGCGTGGGACCCAAAGAGCTGCCTTCTATTAATTATCTTCTGGGCCAAAACTGGTGATGATGAACTGGAGGAGAAGAATCAACAAACATTCCCAACCCCACAAAGACTGGTATGGGTACTTGGATGCAAGATGTTATTTTCACGAGAGTCAGAGGCCCAGAAAGCATTAATCCATCTAGGAACATCAGTGGGACACCACTGTATTATCCACAAGACTCATCCAAGACAGCACACATCACTCCTGACTATGCCACATAAGAACTGCATGGACTGGAAGACTCTTGAGATGGCTGGTGGCATTGTATGCACTTCTGTCAGGCAGTAAGGAAGTCCATTTGAGATGTCCGGGTCCTCTACATCATCATTACCTACTCCCATGCAACAGAATTTGTGAGGGCATATTGATGAAATGGCTCATCGACATACCTTGACCCGTGAATCCAATCAGGCAGAAGGTGGGAAAGGAGAATATTCTGTCTCTGGTGCAGAAAGTTACAATTTGTCCTGTGCCACTATTAAAACAGAGTCTATATACATTCAAATGCACAGATTGAAAATGTATTGAAGAGGTTCTTGATGCTTACACACTACTTAGACCACATCAGTCAGATCTGCTATTGGTCCTACAGGTTCCTCATGGATCACTGTCATGCGGATGAAGCAAAGACTACTGCGCAGGGGGCTTAATACTACCTTTGTCCACTGCTGGACCATGCAACTTTTATCCCTGGTTCCATGTAGAGTGCATTTGAGTAGCACTATACAATAATACACAATTGCAATATAATGAAATAAACCTAAGAAACAATGGTCATACCTTAATGAGATACCAAGGAAATAGTCCATCATAGTTTTCAGGAACTTCTACTATCTGGACCAACTGGACGAACTGGAAGGTTGACTGCAATGTCAAAATCTGCCCAAGACAAAAGGCTGTGTTACTGGTGAGCAAACACATATGTGAAACAGGCAGTTGACCGAAATTGGCCAAATAAGTGTTTTAAGTCCTTTTGAAATATGTGTAAGTATTGGCCACACGTTTCCATTGTGACAGTAGAATTTCTACACTTGCTTTTGGAAACACTCTCAGTGGTCATCTGACTGTTGTATCACTATTAAGGCCCTCAATCTCAGTTTTGGTATTTCACACAGTGAGATAACTCCAGGAGAAAATATTCAAAGCGCTATAATTACAAGCCTTTTAGCTGCACAAACTCCAGCCCCTATTTTAACAGGCCTGAGTTTGCAATTGAAGGAGCAGGGGCTGGCAGGGGCATAGCTTCAGGGGGTGGGAGGGGTGTGTGGGGGGGGGGGGGTTGAGGTGTGACAACCCCATATAATTTTTTCAGGAAAATAGTTGGGTCTAGATGCTTTTAGTCAAGAACACACACACACACTCTCTCCTTCTCTGCCTTGAAAGGCTTCAGAAATGATGGTTCTTTTACAAAATATTGTGTTTTCTCTCACTTAATACCCCTACCAATCTGCATTTGTCTCCCTTTCCACTGCCCCTTTAGCCCCTTTCATGTGCTCTGTGTTGTATAATGTATAGTAACATTATATGCCGGGGAGATTGTTGGAAAATCTGAAGCTCGCACCCCCCCAAAGTTACTGACCGAGCCACACCCCTTGGGGTTGCAGGCATCAGTAGAGCCCGGTCCCAGCCAGAGCTGGGCTGGGATCGCAATTACGTCTGTCCCACCAGCTGAGATGGGGGGGGGGGGGGCGACACTGCTGATGTGCAGTTACAATGGGCCAATTTTGCAGCACTGCTGCAAAACCGGTCCCCAGTAAAAAAAAAAAAAGAACCCCACCGGCAAAAATGTGCCCCATCCCACCGGGAAACACCTGGTGCCTGCAACAGCAAGTCCGGCCCTGGTTTTAGCCCGACCCCTGCAGCAGTAAAGGAGGAGCAGACAACGTCCACCCCAGACTGATATAAACCTGCCCACATGCTGATCCACCCACTCCTGCTCCTCCTCCTACACTTGCGGTGAATCTTTCGGGCAGCTCAAAGTAGTGAAAAATGTCAGCCATTTTTTGGGGGGACAGAATGAAAAAAAGCTGCCCAGTAAAAGACCCAGTATCTCCCGGTACTAGCACTTATTGCCTATTCTCGGGTAAAACTCAGCATAGTTGGAACTTGGTGCTGGAAATTTCTGATACACTCAATTTCCCGGCGCCAAATTCCATCCAACTTGGTTAATGAGGGCTTTAAACTTCTAAAACTCATTGTTAGTCAAGTAATACATTAATCCCAAATTCCTTTAGAGATTTTGCACTTACCAGCACCTAATAAGTCAAGACATCTTTTATTTTGTCTCATCTATCTACCAGACATCAGGAGATGTGTTCATAATCTTTTCACCTATAACATAGCATATGCAAAATGAAATCCCATTCCGCTGAAAACAACCATACATCACCCTTCTTGGTATTAATCTTAGAATTAGTCCTCACAATTCTGCCAAAGAAATTATTTCTTTCAGTTCACAGATTTTATTAAATCATAACACAATATTGTTTGCAGTATGGGCCTGATTTACAAAGGCGAACGTACACTTTTGTGCAAGTTTACGATTGTTTGCTATTCGCAAGGCTATTTTACTAGTAATATCTGTACAACTGCGGAATCTGTGCACATAATGAGATAGGACTGTCCTATCTTTTCATGTGCGAGGACTCCCCAGTGGTAAAGATAATACTAGTAAAATAACTTTGTGAATAGAGTCACACTGGACCATAAGGTTAGACGTTGCATCCTGATGCTCAGATTGAGGGCATTACCACTAAAAGATATAACAAAAAATTGGGGCAGTAATTTTGATAAAACCGGCCAATGTGATCTGTGTAGCAGAGGAATCCAAGATTCAGTATATGTCCTATTTGTCTGTCCCAATAGCTGCTTGGTTGATGCACGCTCCCGATTTTTAAAACCTATTTGCACAAAATATAATATATGTTGTGTGTTGTAAAAGCTTTATTTCAATACGTAAATATCTTGAAAGCAATACATACAAAAATACATTCTCAAGGCCTATAGTAACATACGATTATGAATTTTAAAATAGTCAAGTATAGTACAATAAATAGTTAAAAAGAGAATTAAATTGAAATAGAATAGAATAGATGTAAATTTGTAGAGCGCGATTTGCTGCCCGGAGGCGTCCAAGCACTAGGAATAGCAAGCCTTTTGGCACGAATCACCCATGCCCATTTTAAAAACTTTGAAACACCACAGACAATGGGCGGGGATGTGTCAGTCAATAAAATGCGGAGGGCCACCAGATGCTGTCGTGTACCTAAGAGCCTGCACAATGGTATTAGCCAGTGCCTCCTTGGAGCACGATAGTCCGGGCATTCGAAGAAGAGATGTGCCACCGTCTCTACCCGTGTCAAGCACATAGCACAGAAAGGTGAGGACTGGGAAGATGAAGATCTCCACCTGGACATCAAGTTGCCAAAGGGTAGGGTGCCCACTCTGAGTTTAAAATAAAGAGCCCTGTCCAGTGGGAGGGAGATTAGGTCCAGGTAAGGCTCAAATGCGGCCACGTCTTTAATTCTCAAGAATGCTGCGGTCGAGTTGCAGTGGCTAGGATTGCGAATGAGTTTAGAGGCTATCCAGTCCCAATATAGCTTCTTCAGGGTGGCTTTTGGAGGAGCAGAACGAGTAACCCAGGATTCTTCTAAGCCCAGCTCCACCAACGGTAAACAGTCAAAATATCGAGTTTTTAATTTCGACCTACACTTATATCGAGTTGCTAATATCGATGGGACAGAATATCGATGTCCAGAATATCGATGGCCAGAATATCGACCCTAAGGTAAGTAATATCGAAATTACTAATATCGATAGCATATATATCGATGTAAGTAATTTCGATTTACTAATATGTGTTAGAAATATTAGTTAAGTATTTAAATTAATTGTTATAATATGTGTTTAATATGTTTTTATAATTTAAAAATATATAGTGTAAATATTATGTTTTACTACCACAGCGGGTTGTGGGTTTATAGGGGAATAGGGTGGGAAGTAATTTATTTGTAATTAAATAATTATTTTTCAATGATTAATTTATTTTGCAATTAAATATTAATTGGCAATGATTTATTTTAATTGATTAATTGATTAATTAATTGATAATTTATGTATATTTTTAACTAAATTATATGTTTTACTACCACAGCGGGTTGTGGGTTTATAGGGGAATAGGGTGGGAAGTAATTTATTTGTAATTAAATAATTATTTTTCAATGATTAAATTATTTTGCAATTAAATATTAATTGGCAATGATTTATTTTAATTGATTAATTGATTAATTAATTGATAATTTATGTATATTTTTAACTAAATTATATGTTTTACTACTGGAGCGGGTTGTGGGTTTATAGGGGAATAGGGTGGGAAGTAATTTATTTGTAATATTAATTAATTTTGGGTAAAGGGGTATTTTTAGGGTTCAGGGTCAGTTTTCAGTTTTTGGGTAAAGGGGTATTTTTAGGGTTTAGGGTCAGTTTTCAGTTTTTGGGTAAAGGGGTATTTTTAGGGTTCAGGGTCAGTTTTCAGTTTTTGGGTAAAGGGGTATTTTTAGGGTTCAGGGTCAGTTTTCAGTTTTTGGGTAAAGGGGTATTTTTAGGGTTCAGGGTCAGTTTTCAGTTTTTGGGTAAAGGGGTATTTTTAGGGTTCAGGGTCAGTTTTCATTTCATTCATTTTAAATCTTTATTTCGACCATGCGGTCATAAAAGAAACATGTACAATACATTCGCATAAATTGTGACACAATCATAAACCATCAAAGCGTAATTTTAAAATCAAAGCCAGACAATACAGGTGATTGTTTTTTTTTTAAAAAAAAAAGATGTAGCAATTCTGCACTCTTACCCAACAGATTTTAAAAGACGACTACGCGTGTGCCACACATTCATAAAAAATTTGGAGAGTGCAAATACAATAGGGCCGGAGACATCACTTTTCAAAATCCTATACATTGGTCTATATTCTCTTCCACCCAGATTTTTAATCAAAGGCAATAGCCAGTATTTTCTTGCTGCCCTGTATGCTGGGCAAAAGAAGATCACGTGCAAGTCGTTCTCCTCTTTGTCGGCACAAACAGGACAGAATTTGGTGGACGGGGTTTTAGACCATGTGCTGCAAAAGGACCGTAGTGGGAGTGTGCTGTATCTCCACTGGAGAAATAGCTTCCTGGAAAATATGGGGAAAACAGGGTCCAAAGTTTTCTCGAATGCATACAGATCCTTGGTTTGCAAGAATGTATAGGATAGGGACCCCTCCGTCTGGGTAGCTATGATCCTTACCCTTTTATGCTCGTGGTACAGCTTCGCCAATTGTGTCTTGGAAATTCTTGGTGCTGTATGTGCTGGTTCAGTCCACAATTCAGGGAGCCCCATATCAATGCAAACTGACTGGATGTTTTGGACCCAGGGGATACTGAGCACCTTTGGATGTTTCAATAGTTCGACTAGTTCCGCCCTGTAGTCGGCGAGATTATCGCTGCTCCATAGCCTGCGCCAGAAGGCGATGGGTCTTAAGCTTATCTCGTCGGCAAGAGGTCGTATCCCTAAGTCAAGCCTCAGGGGGAGAAGGGGTGTACTGGGAGGAAGTGCGGTAATTTGCCTTAAAAACCTATTTTCTGTATGTGACAAATTCCGACATGGGATGTGCCCCCACAATTCAGCCCCGTATAAAATAGCTCCCCTAGCCTGTGCTTTATATATCTGGATTAGGGCCCCCAGAGGGCGGTAGGTAGCACCAGTCATCATTCGGGAAATTCCCCCAGTAGTTTGAACTAGCTTAAGGTTTGCCCTGATTTGATGGCTCTCCCAGGTCATGTTTTCAGATAGTGTCACCCCGAGGTATTCGAACGTGTCAACTCGTTCCAGTCTTGCTGGACCCAGTAGGGGGTTTGGGCGCTGCTTGGTTTTTGGGTTCAATACCATGTATTTCGTTTTTGAGGCATTGATTTCCAACCCTCTATCCTGGCAGAAGGTCACAAATGCGTCCAGTATCTTTTGAATGCCCATGGGTGTTTTGGATACCAATAGTGTATCGTCCGCAAACATTATTGCGGGTACACTATTGCCATTCAGTTTGGGGGCATCTGTGTGGTCGGTGGCATTTAGATGGGCGATTACCCCGTTGACGAAGAGGCAAAACAGGGTCGGCGCCAGCACACATCCCTGTCTCACCCCTCTGCCCACGGGGAATCTGTCTGTTAGCTCTCCCGACCTCCCACATCTCACCTGGGCGTAATTATTGTGATGCAGCCTCTGCAGAGTCAGTAGGATATCTGGTGGAACGCCCATCTCTGCTAAAATGGCCCAAAGTTTGCCCCTCGGCACAAGGTCGAAGGCGGCTTTTAAGTCCACGAAAATCGTGTACAAACTACCGCCTTCAAACCTGGCTGTCCTCCAGTAAATCAGATTTAATCTGAAAACTTGGTCCACAGTTGATATCCCTTTCCTGAAGCCTGCTTGGTATGGGCTAAGGGCGCCCACCTCCTCGATCCAATCCTGTAGCCTGTTCAGGAGGACCCTTCCAAACAGCTTCTGTGCTACATCTATCAGGCTAATTGGTCTGTAGTTGGCTGGGAGCAGGGGAGATCCCTTTTTAAAAATCGGGACCACCTCAGCCCCCAGCCAAGTACTAGGGATTTCCATCCCACTAAGGACACCATTAAAAAGGGTTACGAGGTAAGGCGCCCAGACGGTGGGCTCCTGCTTGTACAGGTCTCCCGGTAGGCCGTCCAGCCCTGGCGCCTTCCCCGCAGCCAAGCCTGAGATTGCAGCTGTTACCTCACTCAGTGTTATTTGGTCCACCTGCAAGCCCTGGGTCACTGTTTCAATTCTCGCAGGAATTTCTCCAGGTTCGGCACTATATAGCGACTCGAAGTGGGCCTGCCACACTCCCGGCGCTATGTTAGGCTCCACTGCCGAACGAAGACTCCCAGATCCCCCATTCACTATTCTCCAGAACAGTCGTTGGTCTTGAACTGCTAGGGCCTTTGTGAGCACTTCCCACTGACTTTCCTCCCATTCTATCCTAGCTTGTATGAGAAGCTTCTTGTAAGCTTGTCTACACTGCTTGAGGTGGTCCCCTCCCATGCCCTCCTTAATAACTCCAAGCAGTTCTGTTTTAGCTCGTCTGCAGGCTTTGTTGTACCATTGTGTTTTGCCTATGGGCCTCGCTTTTGACTTTTGTGTTTTACACGTCAGATGGGGTACCACCGCTTTTATGAGTATTTTGTGGACGTCAGACAATTTACACCTTATGTCCGTTTGGTTAGCCACACTATCGAGGGCCCCAACCATTTCTAGGATTGGGGTGATCTCTTTATAAAGCTGAGGGATTTTATCCTTGTTTGTGACCATCTGCTCCCACTTAATTCTTCTCCTGGTGTTATCTATAAGGAGAGAGAGATGATTCCCTACCTCTTGGGTCGCTAGACCTTGCGGTGCTGGGTGGGCGAGGTCTAACTCGAGTGCATTGTGGTCACTATCCCCCCTGACGGTAACCCTGAAATCCTGTATTAATGGCCACCTCGACAGTTGGATCAAAATATAGTCTAGGTGTGACTCCCTTCCTAGACGATTATAGGTGGTTTTGCCTGGTGTGTCCGAGGTAGTTCGCCCATTGCACGCTCTAAGACCATACCTTAGCGTGAGAGCCATAATTTGTAATGCTAACGGGGTCCAAGCTTTCGGTGGTGTCACATCAGCCCCTGGTACAGCCCACCTCTCCTCTTCTTCTGATAAAAAACCTTCCTGGAGCCCGGGAAGTGGCTCAAAGTGGGAGTTAAAGTCTCCACCCACCACGTAGAAGGAATCAATTGGCAGTTCAGATAAAAAGTTTGACAGTTCCTTAAAAGCCGGTGATTCTTTTGCCTTTCCCATGGGCCTGGAATAGATATTGACCAGAAGGAGGGTGACTTTGTTTGGCCATGTCAGTGTGACCGCGAGGATATCATCGGAGCCGCATGGGAGCCTTGTAGCCACACAACCCAGATGTGCAGCTACCCATGTCATGAGACCCCCTGAGGGTCGGCCTTTGCCTTCCCACCTGGCTGGGATGTAAAAGGATGCATACCCTGGATACTCACAGTCCTCTCTGGCCCAGGTTTCCTGGAACATACATACGTCGCCAGTTTCTATGTAATTTCCCCATGTGGGGTCTTCCAGCTTATTGGTTAGTCCCGCGATGTTCCAGGAGATTATCCTCAAATGTTCTGTGGTTGGGGGTGTTACGGCAAGGGGAAGATGTGGGTCCAGGGATCCAGACTCCCCCGTTCCGTTGGGGGGGGGAACTACAGCTATTCGCTCTTCAGTAGCTTCTCCATCAGTGGCAGAGTTAAATAGCTCAGTTTGGCCATGTTCTAGGGTGAATGAGTCATTTAGTGGGCCAGGGATTGCAACGGGGGACCTCATCTGGGGGTCCGAAGGGCCACGGAAGTCAGGTTCCCCTGGTGTGGAATTATTGGTGGTCAGTCAGTCGACCCCATCTAGCCCATTGAGACAGTTAAAGCGATTGAAGTCGCAAAAGGGTGTATCCGGTGGTTGGTGGTATGGGCGATGGATTGAGCCTTTATGGTTGCATCTATAGTCCACCCTTGTCCATTTGTCATAAGTTTGAACCTGGTGCCTAGGGATAGGAGGAAAGAAAAAGGATACTGGGAGGGTTTGTATCGTGGAATCAAGGGATCGGTTCATTCCTTCACAGATGTGTCGAACCGTGCCTGGATCTTTAAAGGTTACCATGATGCAATCCCCCACTATGGTTTTCCTGGTCTTCCCCAGCCATGGCACCCTCCTCACCATAATGATTTCATTGTTAAAGTGAGAAGGCAGGGGTCGGTTCCAGTTTAACCATTTAATTACCTTCTTCTTGAGGGATTGATAGTCCTCATGTTCTCCTAATCTTAGATGGGGGGCACCTGCTAAGACCACCATCAATCTATTGGCCTCGGGTGGGAGATCTGGCCTCCGTGGTCTAGGAGTTGGGCAGCCTGGTGTTGGTGGAAGATCAATGACCCCGTCTTGGTTTGTTCCAGTGGGCTCCGTTTGTGAGCTATGTGGAGCTAAAACCGCTGGATGAATAGGTCTGTTGCTTGGATTATTATGCTGTACTTGGAGTTGCACAGACATAAGAGGTTGCAGGGGGGCTGCTGGTGGCTTACTTTTAAGTGGGGCTTTGCTAGCATTAGCTGCAGTTTCTGTTGAAGTGGATCCCCCACCCAGGGACTGGGTTCCCGCTGGTTTTGTCTGTTTACTTACTAGAGAGTTAAGAGTGGTAAGAGAAGTCTCTAGTAAGGTAAGCCTGATCTCAATTTTTTTGAGACTATCGGTGATAGGCTGCAGGAGGGAGCGGAGTAAGAATTCGATACTCCCCTTTGCAAAGAGAGGGTGGTTAGTATTCGGTGTATTAGCCTCTGGCTCTTTGGAAATGGGGATTGTGCTGGGCTTTAAGAGCTTGGGTGGTGGGGCTAACTCCGTGTTCTTGGTCAATGTAATAGAGTTAGTCTTACTCTTGCCAAAGTCCAGATGTGATGTTTTAGGTTTCCCCCGTCCCCCCGCTGATTTCCGTGCCCGTTTACTGGGTGGGGGCCTATGTATCTCAGCCATAACTTTTAATTTGGGCTTATTTTTATTGGCCATTAGTGCTGGTTGGATTTGGGTTATCAGATCCACGGGAGTGTGGGAGATCTCTAAAGGGGCTGACTCTATGATTTTTTCAGATGGTAACCCCTGGGTCGTAGCATCTTCCCTTAATAAAGCAGGGAAGTCCTCCATTGTAGATATATCTAAGCTAGAGGATAGCGCACCTACTTCCTGGGTAGTGGGGTGGGGGGTGATATCTGACAATGGCCTGTTTTTCATGGATTCAATGGAGCGCCTACGCTCCGCCCTACGTTGCTCGAGTGAACCTTCCGAGTCAGTGTCACCTTTGTTGGCTTTAAAATAATTGTCCAGTGTCCCAGAGCAGGAGGCTCCCTCCCTGGCGGGAGTTTCCCGTGGGGGGGGCGTATGCATATCCTGATTTCAGGTGCAGGAAAAGATCAAGAGGGGGGGCCCAGCCCAGCCTCCTCCGGCCTCTGACGGCCTAGGACGGTCCCGCCCTTGTCCCGGGCTTCTCCCGGTCGCTCCCGCTCGCTCCCGCGAAGCGGTGTTCCTGCACGTCTTATATTGGTGGAACTATGTGATAGGCGGGGGGGCGTGGCCAGCGGGGAGAGCAGCCCAGGTGTTGCTAGTTGGGCGCGCAGGGGCTCCTGGTCGCTGGAGTCCCCTGCTAGCTCGCAGCCCTGCTGGTTCTCTTACCTGCCCCCGCGTTCCTCCCTGGCTCCTCCGGGCAGTCCACAGGCAGGCTACGACGCGCTGCGGGACCCGCGAAGCGGGTCCGGCGAGTCGTGGGCTTCAATACAGGTCCGCTGGGCAGCTGATACAACGCGCTCCTCCTCCTACAGCAAAGTACGCAAAAAGGGTGTCCCACAGGCACAGGGGCAGCGGCAACTTTTCACTCCGTTGGCGGGGGGGCGTGGCCAGCGGGGAGAGCAGCCCAGGTGTTGCTAGTTGGGCGCGCAGGGGCTCCTGGTCGCTGGAGTCCCCTGCTAGCTCGCAGCCCCGCTGGTTCTCTTACCTGCCCCCGCGTTCCTCCCTGGCTCCTCCGGGCAGTCCACAGGCAGGCTACGACGCGCTGCGGGACCCGCGAAGCGGGTCCGGCGAGTCGTGGGCTTCAATACAGGTCCGCTGGGCAGCTGATACAACGCGCTCCTCCTCCTACAGCAAAGTACGCAAAAAGGGTGTCCCACAGGCACAGGGGCAGCGGCAACTTTTCACTCCGTTGGCGGGGGGGCGTGGCCAGCGGGGAGAGCAGCCCAGGTGTTGCTAGTTGGGCGCGCAGGGGCTCCTGGTCGCTGGAGTCCCCTGCTAGCTCGCAGCCCCGCTGGTTCTCTTACCTGCCCCCGCGTTCCTCCCTGGCTCCTCCGGGCAGTCCACAGGCAGGCTACGACGCGCTGCGGGACCCGCGAAGCGGGTCCGGCGAGTCGTGGGCTTCAATACAGGTCCGCTGGGCAGCTGATACAACGCGCTCCTCCTCCTACAGCAAAGTACGCAAAAAGGGTGTCCCACAGGCACAGGGGCAGCGGCAACTTTTCACTCCGTTGGCGGGGGGGCGTGGCCAGCGGGGAGAGCAGCCCAGGTGTTGCTAGTTGGGCGCGCAGGGGCTCCTGGTCGCTGGAGTCCCCTGCTAGCTCGCAGCCCCGCTGGTTCTCTTACCTGCCCCCGCGTTCCTCCCTGGCTCCTCCGGGCAGTCCACAGGCAGGCTACGACGCGCTGCGGGACCCGCGAAGCGGGTCCGGCGAGTCGTGGGCTTCAATACAGGTCCGCTGGGCAGCTGATACAACGCGCTCCTCCTCCTACAGCAAAGTACGCAAAAAGGGTGTCCCACAGGCACAGGGGCAGCGGCAACTTTTCACTCCGTTGGCGGGGGGGCGTGGCCAGCGGGGAGAGCAGCCCAGGTGTTGCTAGTTGGGCGCGCAGGGGCTCCTGGTCGCTGGAGTCCCCTGCTAGCTCGCAGCCCCGCTGGTTCTCTTACCTGCCCCCGCGTTCCTCCCTGGCTCCTCCGGGCAGTCCACAGGCAGGCTACGACGCGCTGCGGGACAAAAATATTTACAACAAGGGGTGGTGAGGGACAGAGTCTCTGAATTAAGCAGAAAGCTCTCACCCAGTCAAGAGATCAGGGCTAGATCCAACACCGTTTTTTAGCTCACTGCACCATCCCAGTTTCAGAACCTGGCTGTATGCAAATTAGTCTGTTCCTGTCCCAGTGCATGATGGGAACAGGGCAAACCAAACTACAAAAGCCAATTCTTACACTGGGAAGGAAACAAGCTCCCGGGGACCGGTTTCTGGCATTACAGCCGTCTTCGGCCCGGTTTGCTTGAATCCTGATGGTGCAATGAGCAAGGGTCTCACATCTGAGAATACCCTTCCACGCTTAGGGTGGACAAAAATATTTACAACAAGGGGTGGTGAGGGACAGAGTCTCTGAATTAAGCAGAAAGCTCTCACCCAGTCAAGAGATCAGGGCTAGATCCAACACCGTTTTTTAGCTCACTGCACCATCCCAGTTTCAGAACCTGGCTGTATGCAAATTAGTCTGTTCCTGTCCCAGTGCATGATGGGAACAGGGCAAACCAAACTACAAAAGCCAATTCTTACACTGGGAAGGAAACAAGCTCCCGGGGACCGGTTTCTGGCATT
Organism: Lissotriton vulgaris; assembly: GCF_964263255.1. Classification (NCBI taxonomy): domain Eukaryota; kingdom Metazoa; phylum Chordata; class Amphibia; order Caudata; family Salamandridae; genus Lissotriton; species Lissotriton vulgaris. The sequence continues at coordinate 233,643,494 of NC_141700.1, read as the reverse complement.
ACAGCCGTCTTCGGCCCGGTTTGCTTGAATCCTGATGGTGCAATGAGCAAGGGTCTCACATCTGAGAATACCCTTCCACGCTTAGGGTGGACAAAAATATTTACAACAAGGGGTGGTGAGGGACAGAGTCTCTGAATTAAGCAGAAAGCTCTCACCCAGTCAAGAGATCAGGGCTAGATCCAACACCGTTTTTTAGCTCACTGCACCATCCCAGTTTCAGAACCTGGCTGTATGCAAATTAGTCTGTTCCTGTCCCAGTGCATGATGGGAACAGGGCAAACCAAACTACAAAAGCCAATTCTTACACTGGGAAGGAAACAAGCTCCCGGGGACCGGTTTCTGGCATTACAGCCGTCTTCGGCCCGGTTTGCTTGAATCCTGATGGTGCAATGAGCAAGGGTCTCACATCTGAGAATACCCTTCCACGCTTAGGGTGGACAAAAATATTTACAACAAGGGGTGGTGAGGGACAGAGTCTCTGAATTAAGCAGAAAGCTCTCACCCAGTCAAGAGATCAGGGCTAGATCCAACACCGTTTTTTAGCTCACTGCACCATCCCAGTTTCAGAACCTGGCTGTATGCAAATTAGTCTGTTCCTGTCCCAGTGCATGATGGGAACAGGGCAAACCAAACTACAAAAGCCAATTCTTACACTGGGAAGGAAACAAGCTCCCGGGGACCGGTTTCTGGCATTACAGCCGTCTTCGGCCCGGTTTGCTTGAATCCTGATGGTGCAATGAGCAAGGGTCTCACATCTGAGAATACCCTTCCACGCTTAGGGTGGACAAAAATATTTACAACAAGGGGTGGTGAGGGACAGAGTCTCTGAATTAAGCAGAAAGCTCTCACCCAGTCAAGAGATCAGGGCTAGATCCAACACCGTTTTTTAGCTCACTGCACCATCCCAGTTTCAGAACCTGGCTGTATGCAAATTAGTCTGTTCCTGTCCCAGTGCATGATGGGAACAGGGCAAACCAAACTACAAAAGCCAATTCTTACACTGGGAAGGAAACAAGCTCCCGGGGACCGGTTTCTGGCATTACAGCCGTCTTCGGCCCGGTTTGCTTGAATCCTGATGGTGCAATGAGCAAGGGTCTCACATCTGAGAATACCCTTCCACGCTTAGGGTGGACAAAAATATTTACAACAAGGGGTGGTGAGGGACAGAGTCTCTGAATTAAGCAGAAAGCTCTCACCCAGTCAAGAGATCAGGGCTAGATCCAACACCGTTTTTTAGCTCACTGCACCATCCCAGTTTCAGAACCTGGCTGTATGCAAATTAGTCTGTTCCTGTCCCAGTGCATGATGGGAACAGGGCAAACCAAACTACAAAAGCCAATTCTTACACTGGGAAGGAAACAAGCTCCCGGGGACCGGTTTCTGGCATTACAGCCGTCTTCGGCCCGGTTTGCTTGAATCCTGATGGTGCAATGAGCAAGGGTCTCACATCTGAGAATACCCTTCCACGCTTAGGGTGGACAAAAATATTTACAACAAGGGGTGGTGAGGGACAGAGTCTCTGAATTAAGCAGAAAGCTCTCACCCAGTCAAGAGATCAGGGCTAGATCCAACACCGTTTTTTAGCTCACTGCACCATCCCAGTTTCAGAACCTGGCTGTATGCAAATTAGTCTGTTCCTGTCCCAGTGCATGATGGGAACAGGGCAAACCAAACTACAAAAGCCAATTCTTACACTGGGAAGGAAACAAGCTCCCGGGGACCGGTTTCTGGCATTACAGCCGTCTTCGGCCCGGTTTGCTTGAATCCTGATGGTGCAATGAGCAAGGGTCTCACATCTGAGAATACCCTTCCACGCTTAGGGTGGACAAAAATATTTACAACAAGGGGTGGTGAGGGACAGAGTCTCTGAATTAAGCAGAAAGCTCTCACCCAGTCAAGAGATCAGGGCTAGATCCAACACCGTTTTTTAGCTCACTGCACCATCCCAGTTTCAGAACCTGGCTGTATGCAAATTAGTCTGTTCCTGTCCCAGTGCATGATGGGAACAGGGCAAACCAAACTACAAAAGCCAATTCTTACACTGGGAAGGAAACAAGCTCCCGGGGACCGGTTTCTGGCATTACAGCCGTCTTCGGCCCGGTTTGCTTGAATCCTGATGGTGCAATGAGCAAGGGTCTCACATCTGAGAATACCCTTCCACGCTTAGGGTGGACAAAAATATTTACAACAAGGGGTGGTGAGGGACAGAGTCTCTGAATTAAGCAGAAAGCTCTCACCCAGTCAAGAGATCAGGGCTAGATCCAACACCGTTTTTTAGCTCACTGCACCATCCCAGTTTCAGAACCTGGCTGTATGCAAATTAGTCTGTTCCTGTCCCAGTGCATGATGGGAACAGGGCAAACCAAACTACAAAAGCCAATTCTTACACTGGGAAGGAAACAAGCTCCCGGGGACCGGTTTCTGGCATTACAGCCGTCTTCGGCCCGGTTTGCTTGAATCCTGATGGTGCAATGAGCAAGGGTCATGTAAATCGATTTTGGCCACTATAGGTGTGGCAGGGTATACTCAGACATGAGTCCCTTTCTCACTGCTCCATCAGGATTCAAGCAAGCCGGGCCGAAGAGGCTGAAATGCCAGAAACCGGTCCCCGGTAGCTTGTCTCCTTTCTGGTAAAGAATTGGCAATGTAGTTTAGTCTGCCCTGTTCCCATGATGCACTGGGCCAGGGACAGACTGATTTGCATATAGCCAGGTTCTGAGCTGGGATGGGGCAGTGAGATAAATAACGGTGATGGATCAAGCCCTGATCTTTGGACTGGGTAAGAGTGGTCTGCTCAATTCAGACACTCTGTTCATCACCACCCCCTTTTGTAAATCGATTTTGGCCACTATAGGTGTGGCAGGGTATACTCAGACATGAGTCCCTTTCTCACTGCTCCATCAGGATTCAAGCAAGCCGGGCCGAAGAGGCTGAAATGCCAGAAACCGGTCCCCGGTAGCTTGTCTCCTTTCTGGTAAAGAATTGGCAATGTAGTTTAGTCTGCCCTGTTCCCATGATGCACTGGGCCAGGGACAGACTGATTTGCATATAGCCAGGTTCTGAGCTGGGATGGGGCAGTGAGATAAATAACGGTGATGGATCAAGCCCTGATCTTTGGACTGGGTAAGAGTGGTCTGCTCAATTCAGACACTCTGTTCATCACCACCCCCTTTTGTAAATCGATTTTGGCCACTATAGGTGTGGCAGGGTATACTCAGACATGAGTCCCTTACTCACTGCTCCATCAGGATTCAAGCAAGCCGGGCCGAAGAGGCTGAAATGCCAGAAACCGGTCCCCGGTAGCTTGTCTCCTTTCTGGTAAAGAATTGGCAATGTAGTTTAGTCTGCCCTGTTCCCATGATGCACTGGGCCAGGGACAGACTGATTTGCATATAGCCAGGTTCTGAGCTGGGATGGGGCAGTGAGATAAATAACGGTGATGGATCAAGCCCTGATCTTTGGACTGGGTAAGAGTGGTCTGCTCAATTCAGACACTCTGTTCATCACCACCCCCTTTTGTAAATCGATTTTGGCCACTATAGGTGTGGCAGGGTATACTCAGACATGAGTCCCTTTCTCACTGCTCCATCAGGATTCAAGCAAGCCGGGCCGAAGAGGCTGAAATGCCAGAAACCGGTCCCCGGTAGCTTGTCTCCTTTCTGGTAAAGAATTGGCAATGTAGTTTAGTCTGCCCTGTTCCCATGATGCACTGGGCCAGGGACAGACTGATTTGCATATAGCCAGGTTCTGAGCTGGGATGGGGCAGTGAGATAAATAACGGTGATGGATCAAGCCCTGATCTTTGGACTGGGTAAGAGTGGTCTGCTCAATTCAGACACTCTGTTCATCACCACCCCCTTTTGTAAATCGATTTTGGCCACTATAGGTGTGGCAGGGTATACTCAGACATGAGTCCCTTTCTCACTGCTCCATCAGGATTCAAGCAAGCCGGGCCGAAGAGGCTGAAATGCCAGAAACCGGTCCCCGGTAGCTTGTCTCCTTTCTGGTAAAGAATTGGCAATGTAGTTTAGTCTGCCCTGTTCCCATGATGCACTGGGCCAGGGACAGACTGATTTGCATATAGCCAGGTTCTGAGCTGGGATGGGGCAGTGAGATAAATAACGGTGATGGATCAAGCCCTGATCTTTGGACTGGGTAAGAGTGGTCTGCTCAATTCAGACACTCTGTTCATCACCACCCCCTTTTGTAAATCGATTTTGGCCACTATAGGTGTGGCAGGGTATACTCAGACATGAGTCCCTTTCTCACTGCTCCATCAGGATTCAAGCAAGCCGGGCCGAAGAGGCTGAAATGCCAGAAACCGGTCCCCGGTAGCTTGTCTCCTTTCTGGTAAAGAATTGGCAATGTAGTTTAGTCTGCCCTGTTCCCATGATGCACTGGGCCAGGGACAGACTGATTTGCATATAGCCAGGTTCTGAGCTGGGATGGGGCAGTGAGATAAATAACGGTGATGGATCAAGCCCTGATCTTTGGACTGGGTAAGAGTGGTCTGCTCAATTCAGACACTCTGTTCATCACCACCCCCTTTTGTAAATCGATTTTGGCCACTATAGGTGTGGCAGGGTATACTCAGACATGAGTCCCTTTCTCACTGCTCCATCAGGATTCAAGCAAGCCGGGCCGAAGAGGCTGAAATGCCAGAAACCGGTCCCCGGTAGCTTGTCTCCTTTCTGGTAAAGAATTGGCAATGTAGTTTAGTCTGCCCTGTTCCCATGATGCACTGGGCCAGGGACAGACTGATTTGCATATAGCCAGGTTCTGAGCTGGGATGGGGCAGTGAGATAAATAACGGTGATGGATCAAGCCCTGATCTTTGGACTGGGTAAGAGTGGTCTGCTCAATTCAGACACTCTGTTCATCACCACCCCCTTTTGTAAATCGATTTTGGCCACTATAGGTGTGGCAGGGTATACTCAGACATGAGTCCCTTTCTCACTGCTCCATCAGGATTCAAGCAAGCCGGGCCGAAGAGGCTGAAATGCCAGAAACCGGTCCCCGGTAGCTTGTCTCCTTTCTGGTAAAGAATTGGCAATGTAGTTTAGTCTGCCCTGTTCCCATGATGCACTGGGCCAGGGACAGACTGATTTGCATATAGCCAGGTTCTGAGCTGGGATGGGGCAGTGAGATAAATAACGGTGATGGATCAAGCCCTGATCTTTGGACTGGGTAAGAGTGGTCTGCTCAATTCAGACACTCTGTTCATCACCACCCCCTTTTGTAAATCGATTTTGGCCACTATAGGTGTGGCAGGGTATACTCAGACATGAGTCCCTTTCTCACTGCTCCATCAGGATTCAAGCAAGCCGGGCCGAAGAGGCTGAAATGCCAGAAACCGGTCCCCGGTAGCTTGTCTCCTTTCTGGTAAAGAATTGGCAATGTAGTTTAGTCTGCCCTGTTCCCATGATGCACTGGGCCAGGGACAGACTGATTTGCATATAGCCAGGTTCTGAGCTGGGATGGGGCAGTGAGATAAATAACGGTGATGGATCAAGCCCTGATCTTTGGACTGGGTAAGAGTGGTCTGCTCAATTCAGACACTCTGTTCATCACCACCCCCTTTTGTAAATCGATTTTGGCCACTATAGGTGTGGCAGGGTATACTCAGACATGAGTCCCTTTCTCACTGCTCCATCAGGATTCAAGCAAGCCGGGCCGAAGAGGCTGAAATGCCAGAAACCGGTCCCCGGTAGCTTGTCTCCTTTCTGGTAAAGAATTGGCAATGTAGTTTAGTCTGCCCTGTTCCCATGATGCACTGGGCCAGGGACAGACTGATTTGCATATAGCCAGGTTCTGAGCTGGGATGGGGCAGTGAGATAAATAACGGTGATGGATCAAGCCCTGATCTTTGGACTGGGTAAGAGTGGTCTGCTCAATTCAGACACTCTGTTCATCACCACCCCCTTTTGTAAATCGATTTTGGCCACTATAGGTGTGGCAGGGTATACTCAGACATGAGTCCCTTTCTCACTGCTCCATCAGGATTCAAGCAAGCCGGGCCGAAGAGGCTGAAATGCCAGAAACCGGTCCCCGGTAGCTTGTCTCCTTTCTGGTAAAGAATTGGCAATGTAGTTTAGTCTGCCCTGTTCCCATGATGCACTGGGCCAGGGACAGACTGATTTGCATATAGCCAGGTTCTGAGCTGGGATGGGGCAGTGAGATAAATAACGGTGATGGATCAAGCCCTGATCTTTGGACTGGGTAAGAGTGGTCTGCTCAATTCAGACACTCTGTTCATCACCACCCCCTTTTGTAAATCGATTTTGGCCACTATAGGTGTGGCAGGGTATACTCAGACATGAGTCCCTTTCTCACTGCTCCATCAGGATTCAAGCAAGCCGGGCCGAAGAGGCTGAAATGCCAGAAACCGGTCCCCGGTAGCTTGTCTCCTTTCTGGTAAAGAATTGGCAATGTAGTTTAGTCTGCCCTGTTCCCATGATGCACTGGGCCAGGGACAGACTGATTTGCATATAGCCAGGTTCTGAGCTGGGATGGGGCAGTGAGATAAATAACGGTGATGGATCAAGCCCTGATCTTTGGACTGGGTAAGAGTGGTCTGCTCAATTCAGACACTCTGTTCATCACCACCCCCTTTTGTAAATCGATTTTGGCCACTATAGGTGTGGCAGGGTATACTCAGACATGAGTCCCTTTCTCACTGCTCCATCAGGATTCAAGCAAGCCGGGCCGAAGAGGCTGAAATGCCAGAAACCGGTCCCCGGTAGCTTGTCTCCTTTCTGGTAAAGAATTGGCAATGTAGTTTAGTCTGCCCTGTTCCCATGATGCACTGGGCCAGGGACAGACTGATTTGCATATAGCCAGGTTCTGAGCTGGGATGGGGCAGTGAGATAAATAACGGTGATGGATCAAACCCTGATCTTTGGACTGGGTAAGAGTGGTCTGCTCAATTCAGACACTCTGTTCATCACCACCCCCTTTTGTAAATCGATTTTGGCCACTATAGGTGTGGCAGGGTATACTCAGACATGAGTCCCTTTCTCACTGCTCCATCAGGATTCAAGCAAGCCGGGCCGAAGAGGCTGAAATGCCAGAAACCGGTCCCCGGTAGCTTGTCTCCTTTCTGGTAAAGAATTGGCAATGTAGTTTAGTCTGCCCTGTCCCCATGATGCACTGGGCCAGGGACAGACTGATTTGCATATAGCCAGGTTCTGAGCTGGGATGGGGCAGTGAGATAAATAACGGTGATGGATCAAGCCCTGATCTTTGGACTGGGTAAGAGTGGTCTGCTCAATTCAGACACTCTGTTCATCACCACCCCCTTTTGTAAATCGATTTTGGCCACTATAGGTGTGGCAGGGTATACTCAGACATGAGTCCCTTTCTCACTGCTCCATCAGGATTCAAGCAAGCCGGGCCGAAGAGGCTGAAATGCCAGAAACCGGTCCCCGGTAGCTTGTCTCCTTTCTGGTAAAGAATTGGCAATGTAGTTTAGTCTGCCCTGTTCCCATGATGCACTGGGCCAGGGACAGACTGATTTGCATATAGCCAGGTTCTGAGCTGGGATGGGGCAGTGAGATAAATAACGGTGATGGATCAAGCCCTGATCTTTGGATTGGGTAAGAGTGGTCTGCTCAATTCAGACACTCTGTTCATCACCACCCCCTTTTGTAAATCGATTTTGGCCACTATAGGTGTGGCAGGGTATACTCAGACATGAGTCCCTTTCTCACTGCTCCATCAGGATTCAAGCAAGCCGGGCCGAAGAGGCTGAAATGCCAGAAACCGGTCCCCGGTAGCTTGTCTCCTTTCTGGTAAAGAATTGGCAATGTAGTTTAGTCTGCCCTGTTCCCATGATGCACTGGGCCAGGGACAGACTGATTTGCATATAGCCAGGTTCTGAGCTGGGATGGGGCAGTGAGATAAATAACGGTGATGGATCAAACCCTGATCTTTGGACTGGGTAAGAGTGGTCTGCTCAATTCAGACACTCTGTTCATCACCACCCCCTTTTGTAAATCGATTTTGGCCACTATAGGTGTGGCAGGGTATACTCAGACATGAGTCCCTTTCTCACTGCTCCATCAGGATTCAAGCAAGCCGGGCCGAAGAGGCTGAAATGCCAGAAACCGGTCCCCGGTAGCTTGTCTCCTTTCTGGTAAAGAATTGGCAATGTAGTTTAGTCTGCCCTGTTCCCATGATGCACTGGGCCAGGGACAGACTGATTTGCATATAGCCAGGTTCTGAGCTGGGATGGGGCAGTGAGATAAATAACGGTGATGGATCAAGCCCTGATCTTTGGACTGGGTAAGAGTGGTCTGCTCAATTCAGACACTCTGTTCATCACCACCCCCTTTTGTAAATCGATTTTGGCCACTATAGGTGTGGCAGGGTATACTCAGACATGAGTCCCTTTCTCACTGCTCCATCAGGATTCAAGCAAGCCGGGCCGAAGAGGCTGAAATGCCAGAAACCGGTCCCCGGTAGCTTGTCTCCTTTCTGGTAAAGAATTGGCAATGTAGTTTAGTCTGCCCTGTTCCCATGATGCACTGGGCCAGGGACAGACTGATTTGCATATAGCCAGGTTCTGAGCTGGGATGGGGCAGTGAGATAAATAACGGTGATGGATCAAGCCCTGATCTTTGGACTGGGTAAGAGTGGTCTGCTCAATTCAGACACTCTGTTCATCACCACCCCCTTTTGTAAATCGATTTTGGCCACTATAGGTGTGGCAGGGTATACTCAGACATGAGTCCCTTTCTCACTGCTCCATCAGGATTCAAGCAAGCCGGGCCGGAGAGGCTGAAATGCCAGAAACCGGTCCCCGGTAGCTTGTCTCCTTTCTGGTAAAGAATTGGCAATGTAGTTTAGTCTGCCCTGTTCCCATGATGCACTGGGCCAGGGACAGACTGATTTGCATATAGCCAGGTTCTGAGCTGGGATGGGGCAGTGAGATAAATAACGGTGATGGATCAAGCCCTGATCTTTGGACTGGGTAAGAGTGGTCTGCTCAATTCAGACACTCTGTTCATCACCACCCCCTTTTGTAAATCGATTTTGGCCACTATAGGTGTGGCAGGGTATACTCAGACATGAGTCCCTTTCTCACTGCTCCATCAGGATTCAAGCAAGCCGGGCCGAAGAGGCTGAAATGCCAGAAACCGGTCCCCGGTAGCTTGTCTCCTTTCTGGTAAAGAATTGGCAATGTAGTTTAGTCTGCCCTGTTCCCATGATGCACTGGGCCAGGGACAGACTGATTTGCATATAGCCAGGTTCTGAGCTGGGATGGGGCAGTGAGATAAATAACGGTGATGGATCAAGCCCTGATCTTTGGACTGGGTAAGAGTGGTCTGCTCAATTCAGACACTCTGTTCATCACCACCCCCTTTTGTAAATCGATTTTGGCCACTATAGGTGTGGCAGGGTATACTCAGACATGAGTCCCTTTCTCACTGCTCCATCAGGATTCAAGCAAGCCGGGCCGAAGAGGCTGAAATGCCAGAAACCGGTCCCCGGTAGCTTGTCTCCTTTCTGGTAAAGAATTGGCAATGTAGTTTAGTCTGCCCTGTTCCCATGATGCACTGGGCCAGGGACAGACTGATTTGCATATAGCCAGGTTCTGAGCTGGGATGGGGCAGTGAGATAAATAACGGTGATGGATCAAGCCCTGATCTTTGGACTGGGTAAGAGTGGTCTGCTCAATTCAGACACTCTGTTCATCACCACCCCCTTTTGTAAATCGATTTTGGCCACTATAGGTGTGGCAGGGTATACTCAGACATGAGTCCCTTTCTCACTGCTCCATCAGGATTCAAGCAAGCCGGGCCGAAGAGGCTGAAATGCCAGAAACCGGTCCCCGGTAGCTTGTCTCCTTTCTGGTAAAGAATTGGCAATGTAGTTTAGTCTGCCCTGTTCCCATGATGCACTGGGCCAGGGACAGACTGATTTGCATATAGCCAGGTTCTGAGCTGGGATGGGGCAGTGAGATAAATAACGGTGATGGATCAAGCCCTGATCTTTGGACTGGGTAAGAGTGGTCTGCTCAATTCAGACACTCTGTTCATCACCACCCCCTTTTGTAAATCGATTTTGGCCACTATAGGTGTGGCAGGGTATACTCAGACATGAGTCCCTTTCTCACTGCTCCATCAGGATTCAAGCAAGCCGGGCCGAAGAGGCTGAAATGCCAGAAACCGGTCCCCGGTAGCTTGTCTCCTTTCTGGTAAAGAATTGGCAATGTAGTTTAGTCTGCCCTGTTCCCATGATGCACTGGGCCAGGGACAGACTGATTTGCATATAGCCAGGTTCTGAGCTGGGATGGGGCAGTGAGATAAATAACGGTGATGGATCAAGCCCTGATCTTTGGACTGGGTAAGAGTGGTCTGCTCAATTCAGACACTCTGTTCATCACCACCCCCTTTTGTAAATCGATTTTGGCCACTATAGGTGTGGCAGGGTATACTCAGACATGAGTCCCTTTCTCACTGCTCCATCAGGATTCAAGCAAGCCGGGCCGAAGAGGCTGAAATGCCAGAAACCGGTCCCCGGTAGCTTGTCTCCTTTCTGGTAAAGAATTGGCAATGTAGTTTAGTCTGCCCTGTTCCCATGATGCACTGGGCCAGGGACAGACTGATTTGCATATAGCCAGGTTCTGAGCTGGGATGGGGCAGTGAGATAAATAACGGTGATGGATCAAGCCCTGATCTTTGGACTGGGTAAGAGTGGTCTGCTCAATTCAGACACTCTGTTCATCACCACCCCCTTTTGTAAATCGATTTTGGCCACTATAGGTGTGGCAGGGTATACTCAGACATGAGTCCCTTTCTCACTGCTCCATCAGGATTCAAGCAAGCCGGGCCGAAGAGGCTGAAATGCCAGAAACCGGTCCCCGGTAGCTTGTCTCCTTTCTGGTAAAGAATTGGCAATGTAGTTTAGTCTGCCCTGTTCCCATGATGCACTGGGCCAGGGACAGACTGATTTGCATATAGCCAGGTTCTGAGCTGGGATGGGGCAGTGAGATAAATAACGGTGATGGATCAAGCCCTGATCTTTGGACTGGGTAAGAGTGGTCTGCTCAATTCAGACACTCTGTTCATCACCACCCCCTTTTGTAAATCGATTTTGGCCACTATAGGTGTGGCAGGGTATACTCAGACATGAGTCCCTTTCTCACTGCTCCATCAGGATTCAAGCAAGCCGGGCCGAAGAGGCCGAAATGCCAGAAACCGGTCCCCGGTAGCTTGTCTCCTTTCTGGTAAAGAATTGGCAATGTAGTTTAGTCTGCCCTGTTCCCATGATGCACTGGGCCAGGGACAGACTGATTTGCATATAGCCAGGTTCTGAGCTGGGATGGGGCAGTGAGATAAATAACGGTGATGGATCAAGCCCTGATCTTTGGACTGGGTAAGAGTGGTCTGCTCAATTCAGACACTCTGTTCATCACCACCCCCTTTTGTAAATCCATGTTGTACATAGGGCGTCGATATTTTTGCTATCGATATAATTACGCCGATATTTGTGTAGGTCGAAATTCTGTCTGTCGAAATTCTGTCATAGATCCCCACCAACAGGCTCTTAACATCCCGTAGCCATTTGATTCGATGCCATCCCTCCATTGCAATTACCTCAGACAGACCTGCTGCATAGGAGGCTAGTTCCGGGACCCTCCACAAGCGGGCCCACAAAAGCAGAGGCCGTAACCGCGCCTGGTCCGCAATTGGTTTACAACCCTAGTCAAGAAGCACTGGTAATGTCGGAGTACTCAATGGAAGCACCAAGAGTTCTTTCAAGAATTTGCTTGCTGACTTGGCCAATACCTCCAGGTTTGTGGAGCCCCACAACTCCGCCCCATACAGTGCAGCAGCGACCCCTCTGGCTTTGTATATATCTATAGCCGGGGAGATACAATGTTTGGGGGATGAGCGGTGTTCCCTGAGTAGGGCACCAGTCACCCTCTTGTGGCTAAGCAACATCTTTTGGATATGAGGGGTCCAACTCATAGAATTGCTGAGGCGAATCCCCAAATAGTCATACTCACGGACCCTCTCCAGGGGAACAGTATTTAGAACCGGAGGGGGCCCTAGCTTTTTGGGAGGATTCATAGTCAGGAATTTGGTCTTATCTACGTTGATTGTCAGGCCCCTAAGGGAACAGAACTCCTGGAAGCGGGTGAGGAGCTTTTGGAGACCCTGTGGTGTCTTTGCAATAAGCAGGGTATCGTCTGCAAAGAACAGGGTGGGGATCCGGGAGCCCGCCAGAGACGGAGCATCTGCTGGTTCCTTAAGCAGGTGCTCAACCACACCATTCACATACAATGAGAATAGTGTGGGAGCCAGCACACATCCCTGGCGGACACCCCTACACACTGGAATCCTGTTGGTTTTCTCCCCATTCTTGCCCCACCGCACCTGTGCAAAATTGTTTGAATGAAGTTTAATCAGAAGCGACAGGATGTATGGGGGCAACCCCAGCCCCTGCAAAACCCTCCAGAGCTCCTCCCTAGGTACTAGGTCAAAGGCAGTCTTCAGGTCAATAAAGGCCAAATAAAGACTGCCCTTGCCCAGCACCTGGCCTATTCCTATTTCTGATCAAACTCCAGAAGCCCCTTGCATCCTTTTCCTTGCTTGCAGCCAAAAGATCTTCCCAAAACTTCTCCTCCCACTCCCTTTTTGCTGCCTTTATGGTAAGAAAATAGTCCTTCCTAGCTACCCTAACTGCTACTGGGGATTTAGATTTAACAGCCCCTATCAAGGCCTTTTTCAAGGTCCTGCATTTGGTCGTATACCATCCCTGTCTAGTCCAGGATTTATTCCTGTAAGTCATACCCGAGGCACCGCTAGGCGAGATGAAAAACTTGCTCAGTTCCCCAATTAAGCCACAAAAGACCTGCGTGGCCTCCTTAGGTACACTAAGCAATGAGCCCAAATTGCTCTGGGCTGCAGCCAGCAGGGCCCCTAAGGCAGTTAATTTCTCACTAGACAGGGTGATTTTAGGCCATTTTAACCGCCTCCCACAGTTGGATACACTGGTCGTCTGGGGGTTGGATACCAACAATGATTGTTGAGACCCATCATTACCCCTTAGCCACTCCGGAGACAAGACAAGAGAGAGAAGATTATGATTGCTCTCAATACTCTGGATAATCTCCATGTCGCTAAGGGTGCTCCATAAGCATACGTCGAGAAGAATATAATCTATTCTCGACGTATGGTTGGGCCTATTGTATGTGGGTGCGCCCTTCAGATCAGATTTGGACCTCCCATTTACCACCCTCAGATCGAATTCCAAATTGAGTGCGTTGATCTGCAACGCCACTTGCGACCACTTTTTAATGGGGGGCAGAGCCAGGGCCGGAATCCCCTTCCTCGCATCCTCCTCTTCTATGCCTAACATGTCATCAAGGCCTAGGGGCTCGAACGTGCAATTTAGATCGTCTGCCACCAAAGTGCAAGATTTCCTCGGCCGTTGCCTTAGGAGATCTTCCAAGAGTGCAATGGTGGGCGAATGCACTCCTCCCCTAGTGCCTCTAGCATAGACATTAAAAATGTCTAAAAGCAGGCAACCCAGAGAATCACTTAACATAATGTTGAGGATATCAGGAGAGTTTGTGGGGTGTTCCTCCACCCTGCAATCCAGAGAGACTGCAACCCAAATAAGGAGGCCACCCGAAGGGCGCCCCCTCCCTGCCAGAGACATAACCGCTGGAACAGAATGGGACGAATAGCCCACCTTATGGCATGGCTCCATAGCCCATGTCTCCTGAAATATGCAGATGCAATATCCCTCCACAAGGGCGTTCCAGTCAGGCAACTCCAACTTCCTGTCGATTCCCGCGATGTTTCAGCTGAAAATCCTGAGAACTGGATCCGTCACAGCTGGAACACCGCCAGAGTCGAGTTTAAGCCAGTGCATTGTTTTGTTTAATAAAGCTTGAGGGGATTCATTTTGACCAGCCTTCAATGTGGGAACATTTATAAGGACCGCAACATACGGGTGGCAATCTGGGGGCAAATTCACTGGGCGAGATTTTGGCGCAGCTTTGACAGCTACGACTTTATGGGCCACGTTTGATGGTTGTGTTTGTGGGTGTATAGGGGCAGAGTTAGTAGACAAAGTTTTGACTGGACAGACCTGAGAAGTAGCTTTACCCTTGCCCGTCCCCTTTGGGATTCCCTTTGATTTAACAGAACCACTCCCGCCAGGCAGCTCAGCCCGACCCGGCTTCAAACCCGGCGCTTTAGGGGGCATTGGGACACTGGGAAGAGCTTGCGCTTTTCGACCAGCGCTCCCCGAGCGAACCTCCAGCGGCACTACGGGTGCACTGTAGGTCGGCTGGGGGGTTACCACACTAGCCACAGGGGATGCAACAGGTAAAGCCTGCTGCGACACCATAGATTTACTATTTTCAGAGGACCCTCCCTGCCCCTCCTCCCTTAACTTAGAGTGCAGTTTGATGAGTGATTTCAGCGAGAAGAAGCTATCTAGGGTTGATTGTTCAAACCTGTCTAGCTTATCTCCCAACCCTGTTACTCTATAGACAATCGGAGACAGCAATGTTTTCAACAGCTCCTCAATTTGGACAATGGTAGCCGGGGCACAAGTAGACAAAGGCTGATGGGCAGGAAAGGGAGGTGCACTTACATTTTCTGAGGTGGAACCCATCCCCTTAGTAAAAGAGGAGGAAGTTGTTGTACATTTGGAACCTAAGCCCTTGAAACCCTGCTTCCGTGCTTTCTTGAACAGTTTCAAGGAACTTCCTTTACACGGGCTAGCAATCCTTTTCCTTTTCCTTTTTGTAAGTGCCGGGATCTTAGAGACCAATAGCGGTTTGCCCAGGGGCTTAAAATTTACAGCTGTAAGAGGGGTAGACACAGGGCCGGTTTTAGCAGCAGGGGAAACAATAGGTGGGAGTGCCTCAATACCGTCAACCTCAGGAGGGGGAATAGATGATGCAGCCAGGCTCTCCAATCTGTCGATACTAGCCCTCAGTGAGGCAAGCCGCGGTTCATCAGGCAAGTGGGACATGTGAGGAGGGGATAAAGGGGGGGCAGAATTGATTATGGGTGACTCAGCCAGAGCTATGGAACCCAAGGATGATCTCTTAGACGGATGGAGCTCCTGCGAAAGTCGCCGCTCCGTCATAGCTATCTCCTTCTCAATAACAACTGCTACCCGTGTAATAAATGTATCCATGGTGCCTATAACATCACTTGGACACACATCGCCCCCTCCCCTCAAGCTCTTCCCTGAGCGTGTAGACATTAACTCAAAATATACAGGAGGAGCAGGTACTCTCACGGCTGTTAGAAGGACCACCCACACTGAAGTGAGATACCGATGTTAGAGGGGTGGCCCAGCCCAGCCTCAGACAGCCCCTGACTGCCACAGACTGCCCGCCCTTTGCCCAGGCTTCGCTCGGCGTTCCGCTCGCATTCCGCTATGCGCCGACCGTGTTATTAAAATAGGTAGCGTTGCGGGCAGGGGGCGTGGCTTCGAGGGGGTGCGGCCAAGATCACTGTGGCTGTGCAGGGACTTCTGGTCTAACGAGCCCCTGCCTCTCACCACCCTTCGCAAACTCGGCAAAAGTTCCTCCACTCCACCCAAGTCCTGGATAGCAGCAACTCCACCAGCGCGTCAAGCCCCTCGCCTCTTACCGCGCTGCGGCACCCGCGAAGCGGGTGCGGCGAGAAGTAGCGGTTTTGGTGGTATCCCTCTAGCGTGAGGGATAGAGGGCAGCCCAGGAACAGCGTCGGCGTCAAGTCAGCTCTCCCACCGTAGACCTTGCTTCACTCACTTTTAAGACTCAGCTGGGTGGGGGGCGTGGCTTCGAGGGGGCGCGGCCAAGTTCACCGTGGCTGTGCAGGGACTCCTGGTCTAACAAGTCCCTGCCTCTCACCACCCTTCGCAAACTCGCCAAAAGTTCTTCCACTCCACCCAAGTCCTGGATAGCAGCAACTCCACCAGCGCGTCAAGCCCCTCGCCTCTTACCGCGCTGCGGCACCCGCGAAGCGGGTGCGGCGAGAAGTAGTGGTTTTGGCGGTATCCCTCTAGCGTGAGGGATAGAGGGCGGCCCAGGAACAGCTTCGGCGTCAGGTCAGCTCTCCCCTATCTAAAACTATGGATTTGATTGAGCTAATAAGAGCCCCACCAGATGAATTTCCGTTGTTTTAGAGATGTTTAAACTAGGAATAATAATCTCTTCTGTATTTAATGTATTTCTATATTGTGGTAGTATGGAACTGAAAAACGTATATATATATATTATATATTATTTTAACATATTGTGGTTCTCTGAAGATGTCTATATCAATGAAAAAATTAATTTCATTAGTAAACTAACACAAAAGTGTAATTTACCTTTGTGAATCAGACCCTATACGTATATGTATAGATGTATTTATGCATCAAGATATGTAGGGGTACTTGTATAGTACAAATCTAGTTAAAAAGCAATCAAGCACTTAAGAGGTCACTGACACTTGAAGAGATATTTCTTCAGCTTATTTCTAATTTATAGAAGGGTCTGGGTAGTTTTTATGTCGATGTGCATATTGTTCCAAATTCTGAGGGCATAGATGGAGTAGGCATGCCTTCTGTGTTTTCCTTCCTACTCTTCTTGGTCTCCTTTCTTTCTTCCTTGTTTTGTTAGCCAGCACTTTTGCACTTTGACTCCACATGCAATAAGCAATGATTCTGATTTTCAACAGCGGTATGTGGCATGTCCAAGCAGCTTTCTTGGACCACGGCAAACTCTCTGGGAGAGCATAGTCATTCTTCAGGTTACTTATCCCCTATCTCACCACCATTTGTAGCGTCTACCCCAGCTTGGGTACCTGCCAATGCCTATGCCACACACGGAAGTTAGTATTACACATCCTTATTCTGCTGCATGAAAGTACGAACTCAACATCCCAAAAAACAATCTTTCATTGCGTTACGAGCTGACACCTACATCACAGCTCCATAGAAGCCATTAGGAGCCAAAAGGGTTCCTTCATTAAATGTCGCAAGACACTACAATGACCTCTGCAACATATAATTGAAGACCAATGGGGTAATAAAACTTGAGGGGGCCCCCGTGCAAGGGACATGGAGGGGCCCCCGCAACGGATTTAATCAGCAGCTCTATGTCCAGAGTACTGTGCTGAGGGGGCCCCCTGCAGCTCAGGCCCCACGCCGCACCGCGGGGGCCTGTGTTGCTCCACTGTTGAAGACATATTAAAAAAGATTATTATCTTGTCTGTCCAACACTCTGTTATTCTAAAAGCCCACCTTAGTGCATTTTTACTCAATGCGAAGGCCTGGACAGCGTTAGTGGCTAGCATGGGTATGCTCGATGTAACCCGAAGAATGGTACTGCATATCATACTGAATGAAGTCACAACACAATCAACCAGGTGGACTTCTTCTGTTGGTCAACTAGTGCTTGCACAAGTAGCTACCAAATACCATGTCATTTGCCTCCTCTCACACACACTTGTTGGCTCAGGTCTTGTGAAGGAATCCAAACTGAATTTGCAGGCAGCAATTCAGTGTCTAATTTGCTTAGTTAAGTAAGCAAGGTATCTGTCAATGCACCACTGAAAGGATAGAGGCCCCTAAGAAAGAATCCAACATCAAGGTGGACCTCTGCTGATTATGATTTAATAAGACAACTCTATTATCCTTGATTCTATATTGATGAACTTACACTTCTTCATTTTAAACAGATCTTTTAGAAAAACCTGAGGTGTTTGACCTTGACACTTACAAAGACCATAGGGGAATCCTTTCTAAAGGCTTTAGACAATGGAACTGACAGATCCGTAGATAGAACATGTTCCTGTTTCCAAGACCCATCTATGTCAGACCTGCCTATCCTAAGGGTCCTGCTGAGGTGATCTGTAAACGACCTCATGGAATGGTGGGTAAACTAATGCCTAAAATGAGCCCATAGTGCACAAAAGAGCTCAGAAAATTCAAGCAAAATAATTCAGATTGGATAAGTGTGAGTCAATCTAGGTGACAGTGGTGTTTAAAAACACACGCAAGTGTAGCAGAAGACCTACTTAAAAACAGTCCTTTGTTATCATCTTTAAGGCTGCAGATGGTTAAATGTAGCAACATCCTTATGTGTCATGGCTGACTCCCTTGAGGACTAAAATATAAATTGGTGGGTAATAAATCAAAACAAATATTTCACAATGCGGAAAAAAAAACTTTTTAGTCTCCAAAACTCACAGAAGACTAATCATTTTTATGGGAAGGGAGTTTTGAAGAAAAAAATATCTGAATAAATTGGACCTTCCATGTTCCTTCTTTATAAAAAAACATAGGGTCTTCTTTGCAAGTGCCTTGCGCCGCTGGTAACTCACTTTTAATGAGAGAAAAAGTGATGTACCAGTGGTGGAAGGGCTTGTAAAGAAGCCGCATAGTTCTGGTGGGGGAAAGTAGAAGGAAACAAGACCACTACTGATGGTGAATTGCTACATCAAAATAAAGGGTAATGCTAGATGCTTGAGCTGATTATTTATTTTTTCAGGGTAATTGTTGTGCAATATAGGGAGCAGCTCATGTTAACTGAAATTGGTAGGTGCACGAGTTGCAGCCATCTTTTGTGCAGTAGTTGCTAATTGGGCCACAAATGAGCATATTGCCTAAGCCAATGATCATATTGCAGCATGCATTATCAATAATGAATAATCAGGCTGTGACAACAGAACAGCAGCACTACCATCACAGAGGAGAGCATACATGGAAGAAGATGAGGACCTGAGGGAGGGAGTAAAGCCTGAAATCAAAGGAAATCGCTACCAATGCTCTCAATTGGAGGAAGTATCACAACACATTAGCCTGAAGCTGGGGTTTTCTTCCACACTTAAGGAGATCCAGGGACATTGCCACTTCCCTGCACAGTCAGGAATGCTGTATTAAAAGAATGGTGTGGAGAAGCTGCAGCTTCAATAAATATGGCCACCAAGGTGGAAAGTGAAATAAAGAGATTATTTTCAATCTTGGCTTGCTCTTTACTAACTAATTTGTATTTTGCTTTCAGCACCTAATTACTGCTCAACCACTTTTAGCATCTTTTTTCTCTGTTCCAGGGCAGGGATGACTAATTCGCGAGATATGGAGCAACAAGTCACATTTCTTCTCAACTTGACCTTCAAGGGACTTTGTTCTATTACAGACACATCTGGATCAGGGGTTGCTGCCTGACCATACAACTGGAACATATCATAGGAAATGGAAGCTTCTCAGAAGAGGTGATAACTGCAGAAAAATTATTATGTCTTCTCAAGTTAGGTGAAAGCTGCATAGAACTAGGGTACTTTGTACCCTTTCTCTCAGTTGTGTGCCAGAGTTCAAGTTCACTTGGCTAGTTTGCTTTCACACATACACCGGCCTACCTAGGCAACCCATTTTCTTTTTCCTGAAAGTGGCTGGACCAGGATCCGATGGCTGTCTATAATGTACATGTCAACTGTAGCTCCCCTCCTCCTCCACCAGTACCAAATCTATAAATATGCACAGCTTGCCCATGAACTGCCATTAGGGTTGAGCCTGCCTTTTGCCCTTCAACCAATATCATAATTCAATGTCTGCCCTTTGTCCTTCAGCTACTTCCATTTCTGAGGAGTGGTATCTCAAGCTGAGCAACAAGGACTACTGCTTAGACTTATGTGCTATATCTCAGAGGGATTCCTTTATCTAGACTCCCTTTCTAAGATGCCAGATCAAGAGGAATCTCCTTTCATAGCATGTCTATATATCCATACTGGAGATAACAATATCAGTTGCTCCCCTTACGGATCATGATATGGGGATGTTTTCATATCTGCTCCTTGTGCAAAAGTTAATAGGTGGGGTTTCATGCAGTGGCAGTCTTTAAATGAGAACATTTATATATTCTTCCTGGCCATGAAAGATGCTGACTCTACCTATATGCCATCTTCACCTGCATCCAGATGGAACTTTTGGCGTCATTTGCTCTAAAGAATGCATATGTTCATAAACCTATCTTTGAGATGAATTGCTGGTTCCCCTCAATTACTGTGGCCCTGGTGTACTACCAGCTAACTGATTATCCTTGCAGTCTATCTTCTGCTCCAAATTTTTTTTTTAAGGAGACGTGGAATCCTTCGTGAGTTATCTCCAAATTCAGAGCTAGAGATGATTGATGCTCCTTTCCTCAAGGTACAGTCAAATGCCTGCTGCTTTGAGCCATCATGTGAAAGCGCTTATTTCTGATCAGTGAAGCAAAGTAACCCCTTGTGCCAGCTCTGAGCCTGTTCTTCAGGAAGGCAACCTTTGCATGCACTTCCGATTGGTATCCTGGCTATGGCAGGCAGCTTCTGTGCTACAGAAGCTTATACTGCACTTTTTGAGCAGCAGCAAGCGATAGTCAGGGATCAGCATGTGCTGAGTCTATTAGTCCCTCGTAAAAGGCCAATCGGACTCTGAAAGTTGAGCATTCCTTTATTTGTACCAGAACCACTCACCAATTGACCAGGCATCTGGGCAACCGACCCTTCAAAATTACAATTACCCGGGTCTCATACATTGTTAGTGACATTCCACAATCCAAAACCTACCCAATGATTTAACAACACGCTGCAGTCTGGATTTATTGCAGTCTTAACCTGCTTCGTCCCATTAGTCTGATTTTAAATGAAGCCCCTGTATGTCTCACACTTGCTCGTAGTCTCCCACTTTCAAAATAAATGTGATCATGATACTTGTCTCACTGGTGGTCTGAAGAGAGGTAGCAGGTAGCTGAGCCGGCCTAACTCACTAGATTAGAGGTTCTGCTATCATGTTCAGCTCCTCTGTTATTCAGGACTGATGCCAGCCTCAGGGCATGGAAAGCAATGTTTGAGGATCAGGTGACACAAGGATTGTGGAATAATCCACTTGCTTAGTTAGAGGGAGCTAATAGTCATCTTGTAGGCTATTCAGATTTTTGATCCTCTTTTTCACGTAAGTGCAATATTAGAACAGACAAAAGGTGAGGTTTCCAAGAGTCATGTTCACTCTCGGGGGAAGGGGCTATCTGTTACTCTCTAACTAGGTTATTGCACATCATCTAACAATAGCCAAGCCTAATAACCCATTTCTGAGGACACACAGGGGTGTAACACAGGCCCCAGCAGTCACTGTGGCACATGGGGGCCCCCAACACTTTATTGGGCCCCCAACTCTTCAGGGGGCCCCATTCCGCCGATGGGTAATGAAAATTTAGGAAACATGCAAGGATCAGGGTTCCCTCATGTCCTTCTTCAGGATGACCCTATCATTTTATGCTGTATCACTGTAGGAAAGTGCCCCTTCTTGTATGGCCACCCCCCACGTTGTGCTCCAAATGCTGACGGTTATGGCTCTGATGGTGCACTTTAGTCTGCTGTGCAGACCCTGGTGCCTGTGCTCTCTCCTAAAACTGTTATATTTTACTTGGCAATCCCAAATTGGCAAAGCTTTACTCCCTTATAAGTCCCTAGTATAGGGTACCAGGGGTACCCAGGGTATTGGTTGTAAAGGGGTCCTCAGGGCAGCAGCATGAGTTTGTGCCACCCTGGGCGACTCATGCAACCTACTGACATCAGACCTGACATTGCAGACTGCAGGAGCAGTGCAAACTGCTCAAACTCGACTTTGCCCTTACCATGTGTGGCACAGTCACATGCACTGCCTTTAATGTATTTAAGACACCCGTAAGGAAGGCCTCCTTAGCCCAGGAGGCAGGGTGTCTTATATTTAAAGTACATAAATGTAAGTGCAAGCCTATATGTCCCTATAGTGGTGTATGAGTTAGAGATCCATAGGATACCATGGGCTGCCAACCGGGCACCCTCGAGATTGCTAGCTCCATTATGGTACCACTAAAATAAGTCATGGTATCAAACAACATACCGTCTCACCCCTGACAAGATTCTCATGCCCTGGGTGACATGGCATGCACCCAGAGGGCACCTAAGAGGTTACCCCTGTTGCCCCTGGCTTTACTGTGTTCTGACTGACCAGCCCACACTTTCCTGCATCTGCTGCAGCCAAGACAGGGTTCTCGTCACCTGTCAGGCAGTGTGATCACCCCCAGGAGTCAGAGACAAAGGCTAGGCAGGAAGGAGGTCACACTTCCCTCATCCCCAGATGGCTAGTACATTGGGTCAGTAAGGAGGTAAGCTTCAAAGACCAAACTGCCTCTGAGATGCATCTGGGCTGTCCCCCTGAGGAGGAAACAGCTGTCCCCTTGCCCTAGGTGTGCTTGCACCTGGGCAAGGCAGAAATTAGCTATGCAGGCTGTGTACACCCATAGGACGACTGGTGTTCCTCTAGTAAAGCCTGGATGCTCTTTTCTGACTTGCCAACTCAGACGGTGTGACTGTGTCACACGATTTAGACTCTTTTCACACGATCACCTGTTGAGGAGTCAAAATCACTTTGTGGCAAGCAAGAGGAGCTGTGAAGACTGAAGAGTGCAGATTTCCAGCTCCTCTTTGGAGGCAGTAAACAGCCAATGTCCATTAGGAGATGTGAAAACACCCCAGGACATCGCCTGCCGCCCCCAGCAACCTTTGTGTATTGTCGAAAGGGGGGAAGGAGGTCTATGGGGGCAACGCATGGGGACAGACTGGCCTCAAAGGTAGTTAAGCATACAGCCACGCCCCCTCCAAGGCCACATCCCCTTCTAAAACTGCCAATTTTATTTTCAAGTAGGCAGGTCTGTCTTTACCACTCTACCAGGACTGAGCTAAGGTTTTATTAGTGTGATTCCAAGGACCATCTTTGGGGTATTGTAGTAATATTACATAGTAAGAACACCCAGCCATACCACATAATATTCTGCTTTCCTACAGCCACTGACAACCCAGCGCATATTACACTAAGAAAGAATGCTTGACAACTCTCTTGTTTTGCCTTAGTCCACTCATGCCTCTTTGGGCAGATTTCTCAGCTGTTGATTGACAGGACTGCCTGACTTCAGATCTGGTTTGGAGGCATGGATGCTATCTTTTTTTGGCATAGTTAGGAGGCTCATTTATGCCTTCCCTCCCATTCCTGTACTCTGAGGGGTGCCTGCAGCAAGTAGGAACAAGACAATGAAAGTTATCTGATTAGCTCCATTTTAGGTCATGGTTTTCTCTTATGAAACTATCATTAAGTCCATTCTCACTTCTCCCAGTGTGCAGTTCCCAGCTTAGCTTGCTGACCATATCAATACTGGTTTTGATAAATCTTCACCTCATGGCCTGGAGGTTGAGAGGTTAGATTTCCTAGCAAAAGGTTGTTCCTTCAAGAAAGCAATCAAGATCCAGCAATCATTTTGTCCTATTCCAATCATGGCGTGAGTTCAACACCTGATCCATTTTTCTCCATCATGCACTCCCTGGGGTCTCCATCTAACTTCATGTAACATGCTGTGAATTTATTAAAATAGGTTGCTTACTTGAAAAATGAGATTCCAGGCGGTCAGTTTCCAGGCAGGATTCATGCTGTTTAATACCCTGTGGCAAACAACAAGGGGATCAGAGGATTTAGGACAATGCTAAGATGTATCATTTGCCTGTGAAGGAGAGCCACAATATGTTAATGGCTTTCAAAGCAAAATATCATATGTTAACATTCATTTATTTTCATTGAATTCATTTTGTAGCATATCTATAAAAAATATTCGATAACACACGGTAAATATATGTTTAAATACTTTCCACGTAATCACGCCTCCTAAATTTGTGACCGATGTTTGGGGTATGATTTTCCTGCTGTTCTACTTGATTCAAAACTCATGTTAGCCACTTTTGCTCTTATTGATTGGCTGATGAGGGTGACTGGTAGCTCCCCCCGCCCAACCTGTGGAAAGTTTAATACACACACTCTTTGAGTATAGTTTAGGTTCAAGTTATATAGTTTGTTTTTATTACTTTAGCACAGTTACTTAAAACCATTGCTATAAAAGTCAGCATTTACACGTTTATCATATTAAAAGAAACAAAGCTAAAAGACAACTCTCCAGGCTTAATGACCATTACAATTGTAAAGGAAAAAGTCTTATATTTGCCAAGGTCAAGGTAAACATATTACTTTGCTAGACCTAAAATAAAAAATAAATTATGACATAAGATTCTAAACCGGGAGACAGAAAAAGTCTGTGATGAGTTTTTGAGGGGGAGGGGATGGAAACACAGGAATCAAAGGAGGTAAAAAAAGATTGTCCAAAAGTCTCACATATTTTCCAGACCTTGCAAGTACTTGAATGTCTGTAGACGTAAATCACAGGGCCGATGCCTCCCAGCATGTTCTGATGCCCCATTTTAAAGACAAAGGTTTTAAGAGAGACCTTCTGGGGGCAGCCAGGGCGGGGCAACAGCACAGGAGATGCAGCCATGATTCGGAGTGGTAATTACACAATCTGCAAGCCCCCCCCCCTCGCTTGTTGGAGCCCATCTGTTAAAGGCCGTCGAACGCAGGCCTAAGAGTCGCATAAACATTATGTTCTTCCGTGCTGCTGCATTTAAGTTTTCCTGGAGATAAGGTTGCGATTTCCCAGGAAGGTAAGAATTGTTCAAGGGAAGCAAAATGGTAGATGCTTTTACAGCCTGAGGGGGCCATCCGATGGGAGATTAGTTTGACCTGCTTATTGATAAGTTTTTTCCAGACTGAGTATGGAATGGTGTCTGAAAGGAGAGATAAGTTGTCAATCTCTAGCACTATTATGGCCTTTTCAATCTGAGTGTTCCAGGGGTTACCAGGACTAGAAAGAGTTTCTTTTAGCTGGGATTTTAAGGTATTATCACTGGCTTTTACTGACCTTATAAAATATTTCAGGGTGTCTGCCGCACAGTAGATTGATTGTCTTTGTAAGCCCAGCTCCAAACGTAGTCTTGCCCGCTGGATGAAACTTGGGAGATGGAAGATTTTTTTAAAGGTGGTAATTTGAGCGAGATCAAGACTAACAGAGCATGCACCGGGGAAGGCCTGATGCCCGTAGGTTAGGGCAGGAAGTAGAGTGGCTTTGGTCACCTTCAAAATGGGTGCAGCAGAGGGGCTGCTCAGGGACAGGTTCAATCGTGTCAGGGAGTATGTAATTGTTCCTGCTCTCTTCTTCAAGGCTAGATGAGTTGCTGGTCTAGACGTCTCGTTGAACCAGACTCCCAGGTAGTTATATTTTAGGGTTGTTTTAATCCTGGTAGGCCCAATGTTCCACTTCAAGCTTTTCTTATTCTTGCATCTGCCAAATATCAGTACCTTGGTCTTTTCCTGGTTGATTTTAAGGGCGATGACGGTGTTGTATATGTGGAGCATACTTAAGGCTCTTTGGAGACCCGATTTTGCTTGGTCCATTATTACAATGTCATCAGCGTATTGTAATATGTGCAAAGACCTTTTTGCAGGGCCCAGTTTTGGCGGAAGAAGATTACTGTTCTCCAAGAATGTTCCAATTTTGGCTGTATAAAGATTGAACAAGAGAGGGGCAAGAACGCAGCCTTGCTGTAGCCCGTCTTCTGTAGCAATTTTTGAAGAGATAGTCTTTGGGCCAGTTTTAATTTGCACCCACGTGTTCTTATGCAGGGAAATGAGTGCTCCTAGAAGGCTCTGCGGAATCCCCCACTTGTTCAGTTTCCTCCATAAGATGTTTCGAGATACTTTATCAAAGGCCGCACTGTAGTCTATAAAGCAGCAGTAAAGTAGGAGATGGTTTTTTGTGCTGCTTGTTGACTCAGAATGGCTAGGGTTGTGATATTGTCTATTGTGGAGGCCGATGCCCGAAACCCTGTTTGGTAATAGGGTATGATGTTACTTTCTGCGACCCATTTTTCGAGTGACCTTAGAAGACACCGGGCGTATGCCTTTGCCTCTAGATCTAGTAGGGCAATGAGTCGGTAATTGGCCGGTGACGAGGGGTCTCCTTTCTTAAATATGGGGCACAGAATCGAGCCTAACCAGGAGTCAGGTAGCTGACATGACTTAAACACGTTGTTATATAGGGGGGTCAGACATTCCGCCCACTCTACCAGGGCACATTTAAAAACCCCAGCAGGCAGGCCGTTGGGCCCTGGGGCACCGTCGTTCTTCATGGCTCGCAGATATTTGGAGACCTCAGCGGTAGTGGTCAGCTCGTGAATTTCTGTATGGATGGAATCAGCACGGTCACTTAATGCAATCACCACGGGATCCGAGGCATCGTTGCGGTATAGCTGAGACACGTGCAGGGCCCAATCTTCTTCACGAACTGCGTTTCCTATCATCTTATTCGTGGAACGGAGCTTGTTCATGTAACTCCAAAACTGGGACTGATTGTTGCCCTTTAACAAGGCAAATATTTTTAGCCATTCATTCTGATCCTTTAGTCTCTTGGCCTCCCATGAGAGTTTCTTGAAGGCCTTTCACAGTGAGGCTAAGTTGTTGGCAGTTGTACAGTTCCAATCAGTTTATGCTGGCGCACAGCCCTCCTAAGAATCATTCTTTGAGAGGTAAATACTGAATCAAAAGTTTGCTTCGAGTGTGGCCCAGATGATCTATGATGAGCCACAGGACCTGCTAGGAGATCTTGTAATTTGACAGTGGCATTGTCCCACCGGTGGTGTAAATCAGTGGGCGCATTGTTCTTTGAGTAAAACTGTGAGAACTGTATTCCTCTGCTTCTTGGGAGCGCTAGGAGAGTGGAGATGTGGACACAGTCTCCACCGACTCACCCGAAGGATTGCTGTTGCAGGCGGTGTGGTCCCTACTAAGCATAGGCGTTTGCCGCCAACTAATTAGTAGAGTCTGGGTTTGTTACATGTGGAAGGAGGGGTGAGCAAACTCAGAGACTGACTCATTGCTCTAGCTCTTCATTGCAAGTCTGTGCTTTTGTGATCTATTTGCTTAATGGAACTTGCTTTCTTAGTGATGCAGGCCCTTAGAGCAGGGGGGCATTGTCACAAAAACATGTTGGAGGTCAGAGCTGTGCGCAAATTCAGCAAATTCAGCAAATTCAAAAGAATAGGGCACTACACTGTGTTTACCACAGCGAAGGCACCCTTTTTCCATGTTGCAAGGGTGCCTGTGCTTGCAGGCGATTGTTTATGTGCAGGAAGGGACACCTTCCTGCTCATAAACAATTATTCATGGTGATTTGCTCTTTCTATGTACGTTGCAGAATGGAAGGCGAAACCAAATGAGGAGAAATTAATAATTTCTCCTCAGATTGCCATTCTAAACACCTGGTAATGCATGGCGTTAGGATGGCGCTGTTTTTGGCACTGCCTCAGCCTTGTAAATCTGGGGCAGCGTTAAAAAGCAATGGGTGCTGCGGTGGAACAGCCACAGCAACACCCATTGCACGCCCCTTTGCTGCAGAGGACTGCGGCAGAAAGGGGCATATTTACAAGGTGGCCTTAAGCCACGTTAAGTGGCTTAGTGCCACACCTTGTAAATATGGGAAATGGTATTAGACCTCTAGCGTGAAAAAAAGTGATGCAAAAAAGTGATGCTCCGGTGGCGAAAGGAGCTTGTAAATATGCCCCAGGGTTTTAGAATGAACCAGCCAACTGCCAGCCCTTTAGTGACTAAGAAAGTGGGTAATGGCACCCTCCGGTGAAAAGGGCAGTGCTGCCTCATCAAGAGTAAGGTTAGGCTGGTACCCAGCTACCTGTGAGTCACCACCGAATAGCCCAGAGAACTGCTCAGAGTGAAATGTATTTCATTTATGTTTTCATGTACACTGTCTGTGTGAAGGTCAGATCTCAAGTCCTCTCCTGGCTTCTGATGAGAGGAGTAGGGCTGATGGTGCTACATCATGAACCACCTGCAAAGTGCTAATTAAGAACACAGCACTCTGTGAATGAATACTGGGATTATGCATGTGTGAGGGACTACTTCAGCCATGTCCCCTCACATGGGCACCAACTATATTAATCACCTGACATACTGCACATGCCTCAGGCAGCATTGTATATTTGCTAAAACTGGTTTGTCTGCAGAGGCACTAATCAGTGCATTCCCGTGCCCAATGAGAATCCAGGCAGAGTGGCAGGGGTGGAATTTCAAACCCTGTCCCAACATCTAACAGGGCTGTGCTTCCAGCCCCATCAGAAGCTGAGAGAGGGCTTGCCACCAGATTAAAGCTAGCCTGGCTGATGAGTGGTGATACCCCGAAACCGGTCCCAGGATGCTTGTTTTTGGACCAGGGAGGACCTGGCCTGGCAGTTTGGGCCAGACTGTTCCCATGGGGAGCAGGTTCAAGACGGATTAGCATATGGTTGGGTCTAAACTGGAAAGGTGTGGTGAGCAAAAAAAAATGGATTTAACCCAGATCTGTGTCTGGGGTGAATGTTTGATTAATTAAGCATTCCGTCCATCATCTGTTCTTTTTGCATTTGGGAGAGGGCTTGAGCTAGGTCTTACTGTCATAATCCTGTCCCTGCTCTGCAGTCCGGCTACGCCCTTAAAGTTATGAAATCACATGTTATGATATTTTATAGTCTTCAGGATAAGCCATAACAATAACAATAACAATAAGAAATGTAGTTAAAAGTTACAATCATTCATAGAATACTCATAGTCATAACACTCTAACAATGATAACTCTAAAACACATTGATGATAAAATGAGGCATTAGTAGTGCACTAAG
Organism: Lissotriton vulgaris; assembly: GCF_964263255.1. Lineage (NCBI taxonomy): Eukaryota > Metazoa > Chordata > Amphibia > Caudata > Salamandridae > Lissotriton > Lissotriton vulgaris. Next base: position 233,614,929 of record NC_141700.1, on the reverse strand, counting down.
CACCATTAATCGTCAGGACATGTCGATGATCCAAGGTTTAATCACATTACTGTTTTTTCAAGATGGCCCATGCCTCCCAAATGTAACTTGCTACAGACATGAATATTGTAGGATGGTCTGCTCTGTAGCAAAGTGCCAGTGTCTTAGTACATGATGTTATACAGAATGACTTAAATAAAGAAAATATCCAGCTGTGACGTATAACCCTAGTCTCTTTAAAAATAAAACCATAAAGTGTATTCTGCATGTCCAGTATGTTCACAACTGCAGAACGAATTGCTTGCAGGGGCTTTTTTAAGCTTTGACAAATAACTGCATTAGGAATGGTATCCAACCTAAATTCAAGACAAGTGCGAGATGCCTGCCAGTTGATACAATCAAGATAAACACTCCAATTCAACTGACTTTTTTAGTTAAAAAAAAAACTGGTGGTCAATAATGATATCCCTGAAAACTCAAACTTTCTCCCATACTTAAGCAACCAATATGTCTCTTTGGCTTGTTTGCCTGCATCTAGACAAACCAATACAGGATTGGTCATAAATGATGAAAATCTATCTTTAAGAGACTTTTTAAAGATGGGCAGGCCAAACATTTTTGTAGACTTTGCCCTGGAGAGATACTTCTATTATGGCTTTTAGGTGTATTTCCCTGTGGTGGATCCTGGTAATGCTTAGCCAATACAACCAGCTGGGGCAATCACATGTGAGCGAGGGGGAGCAGGGCAGGGTGCTACGGGGAAGTCGACAGACGACGGATTAGGCATTATTTATTTATATTATTATACCTATTCTGTTGTATGACTTCCCCTCTCCCAACCTGCCTCGCCCTCTGCCTGCCCGCCACTTTTACCTGTGCCGGCAGGCCCTGAATACAACACAGGCCTTAGTGCCATAATGTCAGAAATATCCATTTCCATATACAAACCGACCAGTGGTGTACAAGGTTCCAACTTTAACAGAAACTTGCCAGAGCCCCATAGGTTTGCTCCATACACTGCCGGGCTTGCTGCTATATACCTTGAATAGTAAACTCAAGGATTGACTTCCAATTTTATGATTAAAGTTTAATAAAGTGTTAGATGACCTTCTTAAAATGAGTGCAGCACTTCCTATTTTACCATGCTAATCTCTTTTAGAATTTAAGTGTATGCCCAAATAGATGAATGTTAATATGCTCTCACGATCTTGGCCATTAACCAGTTTCTAATTTCCTATTTCCAGAACTAGAATCTTTCCCTGCTGCTACCTTGGAAGAGTCACCAGCAGGAGAGCAAGGTAAGTTTTATAAATGTGTTTATGAGTGAATGAAATTGAATGAGAACAGTGAGGATGTGAGTGAATGTGAGTGTAGGAAAGTGCCCTTTTTGTGAGGTCACCCCACCTTCTTGCTCCAAATGCTGATGGTTCTTACTCTGATAGTGCACTGGCGTTTGCTGCCCAGACCCCAGTGCATATGCTCTCTCCCAAAACTGTTATGTTTGACTTGGTAATCCCAAACTGGCAAAGATATTACCCCCTTATGAGTCGCTTGTATATGGTACCAGGGGTACCCAGGGCATAGGTAGCAAAGGGATCCCCAGGGCTGCAGCATGGTTTTGTGCCACCATGGGTGACCCAAGCAAACTACTGACAGTGGGCCTGCCATTGAAGACTGCTGGAGCCGTGCCAACTCCTCAGACTCGAATGATGACGTCACCATGTGTAGCACAGCCAATACATTATCTTTAATACATATCAGGCACCCCTAGGGAAGGCCTCCACAGCCCAGGAGGCAGTGTGCAGTTTATTAAAGGTGAGAACATATAAGTGCAAGCCTATATGTCCCTATAGATGCCTTCCCCATCGGAAACTACTACAAGTGTTAGCAGTCCATAGGATAACATGGGCTGCCACCCGGGCAGTTTCGAGTTTGGCAGCTCCTTTATGGTACAGTTGAAATATGTCATGTTTGGTATCAAACAACATACCTTCTCACGCTTGACATGAACCTCGTGCCCTGGGGGATGTGGAATGTAACCGGGAGGCTATCTGAGAGGTTTCCCACTGGGTGCCCCAGCTTCTCTGTGCTCTGGCTGGAAATTCTCTGTCTAAATTGTATTCATAGGTTTAAAACATTGACCTAATAATAGTGCACTGTTTAGAGTTGATTCTGGTACATTTCACCCCGTGTCAGAGTGTGTACCACCTTTACATCCTGAATCAGTCAATATTTGTGTATATCGACTGTATAGCACCAGTGCACTTTACACTCTCTTATTCCACTTGAACTGCAACATTGCTCTCTTTGGGATCACCTTTTTACCTACATATTGGCTTCAACCTGTAATTGCACTGATTTATTCTATTGTTAAACAAATTGAAAACAGTCTTGTTTATAAATGGAACCAATATATTGATGGTTAAACCAATTTTTTCCAAGGGAGTAGAGGTTCACACTTCCCCATTGATGGACCACTGTTTTTCCTTATTCCACAAAGTTACAGGCAGCTATCACGTTCCCCTTTCCTTACGGACATCAAAGTTTCTTTCAATACAGCTTACCGTTCCCAAGGCTTGTTTGTTGCCAGTATGGCAACTGACCCTTTAACTTGAAGCTGCAATAAGAGGGAATTCCATCCGACCTTCGACCGATGTCAGCAACCACATTATTGTTGTCTTTTTGCCTCTTTTTCTTCCACAGCACCATCTCAGTGTGAAAGCAGTTCCCGTTCAGCATCAAGGACAGCCTGGACAACTCTGCACCCGGGCTCCATGGGTGAAATGTCAGCTGACTGTTGTGGCTTGGTCCTGGGACCTGCATTACCTTAACCCTGCAAGAGTTCAACGCAATTCGACCTGCAAGTGACCAATTGTCACTAGTGGTTTTGCTCATTGTCCTCAATGTTATATTTAACTGTATTATTTTGCACTGATTTTCTATTGCTCCAACAATACATAACTCTGGGTAAATGTATGCTATTCCATTCATTTTGGTGTCTAAATTAAGATAAAAATACACTTTATTTTTTATAACTTGGTGTCAGATTTCTTACTAGTCGTGTCAATTACTGATCATCCATGTTGGTACTCAGAAAGCGTAACAAATGTTCCTCTAGTAAAGCCTGAATGATCTTTGCCACAATACCAGGACTGAGCTAAGGATTTATTAGCATGAATCCAAAGACCATCTTTGGGGAATAGTGATAGTATTACACGGTAAGACTACCAAGCAGAATTAGTGTTTGTGTGTGTGCATACCAGTGTGTGTGAGTGTGTGTGTGTGTGTGTGTGTGCGCATGTGTGTGCGTGTGTGTGAGTGTGATTGAACAACTGGAAGAGGGTATAAATATGAGTTAGAAGTAGTGCTAGTGAGTTATGGAGTGTGTGTGAGAGAGGGAGAATGCTATCGAATATGAATGAGTGAAGAGAAGTATTTGATTGAGAGAGGAGGAGTGAGTGAGATTAAGTGAGTGTGAAAGACCGGGTGTACATGTGTGAGTGTTTGTGAGAGTGAGAATCAATAGGAGTAAGTGTGAGTGAGGAAGTCTGAGTGTATTAGAATTAGGCCTGGCCAGAGCTCGCGAAGTTTCACTCTGCAGAATTTCACTGAGTTGTCAAAAAACTGTGGAATTACAGGAGCTGGTAGTGTTGTATTGCAAGGTTACAAAACATTATTTAGTTTGGAAAGTACTACAAAAGAATTTGCATGTGTACATTTTTATATCGGTTATGGGTCTTATTTTAATATAAAAGGTATTTTGGCACATGTGCACTCGGTCCCATCTCACTTGCAATGCAAGGCTCAGTCCGTCTCCTAGCGGCTGGTTGATGGAATCGATGTGCGCATGGGCGAGTTCCTGCAGGGCCTCATGCCGGGTTTCTTTCAGCACTTTGCAGCCCATTACTTGGGCTGTGAGGTGCTTCCTTTTTTTTTCTCTCGAAGTTTTATATAGCGCGAACTTGACACGAAATCAAGTATCAGAGTGCTTTACATGAGCACCAGTTGTGTTACATGACGACATGTTTATTTTTGTTAGGCACAGGGAGATTAAGTGATTTGCCCAGAATCAGAGACTGTTGAGCATCGTTGCTGAGACTCTAACCCGGTCCCCCAGAGTTGAAGTCCAACACCCTAACAGGTAGGCTACTTCCTTCAAGCTGGAAGTGCTGGGCAGACTCTGTCATTTTTTGTTGTCTCCATTCCGCCTCTACTAAACTCTGACTTCCTCTGCTTCACCCCATGCTCCGTATGCACTTCTTAAGAGGTTTCTGGGAGTTATAGTTTGTCCCAACTGTACTAAGCCATATAGCTGAAATCTGCGACTTCACCATACCCGTGTTATTATCAGCTTTGAACTCTTGAACGTAAAAAGCTGAGAATGGTGTGTAACACATGCTAAATGAAATCATAAGCTTTGGGATGGAGCGGGGAAATTCAAGGTATTTACTATTTTTCAAACGAATGACCACTATTGTGCAGCACCATTTGGAGCACTGAGTGAGTGACATACGGCTACCATGACTGGCAACAGTGACACTCCATGGGCTAGTGCACGGATTGAAACATTTGACATTCTGGATGGCGCTTAGAGAGCGGTTTCCCATCGCTGCAGATGCTGCTACTGAGGCCCACATTGTTGGTGACTGACTTTTACCCAGCCCTTATGGTGTTAGACAGAAAATAGCTTGCATGAAACCGACACGCTTTCCACAAGGATGCTTCTGTCTCTGGTCTTTCTGGAAGTTGACCGCCTCAGCTGTTGAGGTTCAGATCACAAGCAGAATCACCATAACGCCTTGATAGTGTCGCACTCCCAGCAACAGACGTATCAATAAAATGACTGCACTAACTTTTCATTAGTGGACCACCTGGCGGTCTGTGCGTGTCCGTCGACGGTAATCCACTGTCGAGTCTCTGGAAGAGAGGAATCCATCAGCCGCAGAGAGGGGTCAAGTGCTGAGTAGGGGTGTGCAGTGTGCGCACCAGTAAACTCGGCTCCACTGACGGTTGGCAGACTCCAGCGACAGAGTTGTTTCACCAAACTCTGTGCTCCAAGTAGAGTACAGAGTGGCAAAAGTCTGTGAACTCCACTGGCATGGCAGAGCAGAGTTCACCACCCACCCCTAGTTAGAATAAGTGAAGGGGGTGACTGTGAATGAATGATGGAGTGTGAGTGAGGAATGCAAGTCCATTGCTTACTTGAAGTAGATTTTGGGTTATCTGGGCACCCATAGCAAAATGCTAGCTCTGGCACACTAGAGGTAATTATTGGCATATGGGGCACCTCTGGTTAAATAATGGTGAAGGGATTCTGAACATAATTCTTAGCATATAGGGCCATCCATAGCAAAAATTCTGGTTTCTGGCATATGTGAGCTAAATCCTTGCATAAGAGCCACCATTGGCAAAATGCTGGCATTGACACACTAGTGGTAGCTCTTTTCGTAAGGGATACCTGTGTCAAAATGCTGGTGCAGCCATACTGGAAGTCATTTTTTGGAGTGGGGGGACCACAACACAATGCTGGCCCTGACATGCTAGAGATATCATTTGACATTTCACTCCTGGTTCTTAGCATAGTGGGGTATCTATGGATTAGGGGGGGCACCTATGACAACATTTTGGCCCTTGCACAATAGCGGCAATTAATGACATGAAGGGCACCCACTGCACATTTATAAAAAAACGGGTCAACTTCTGGGGAGCATCATGCTTCATTTGCTTAGCAATTCAAGGGATTTGGAGCACAGATGAGTGAAAATTGCACTTTTAAAATGTATTATTTGACCCAATTTTTGGAACATTTTCTCATAGCCTTCCTACCCTTCCATGAACGCTACTAGAGGATTTGTGCTCACACACTTTGCTTGCTTACTGAAATTTGAGCCAAATATTATGCTTCACCGCTTTCAGAAATCTCCTACTGTGACGGAAAAACGACCCCCTAAGCATGGGATGAAAAGAGCTCTGGCAATAGGGCTTGGAAATATGATGGGTTACCTCAAAGGAAATAAACTTGCACTGTTAACCAAAGCCATCCATTTCACCACCGTGGAATTAAAACACAGTCAAAATGTTAAAGATTGCAGGAATCGCTGTTAGCATGAGCTAAAAGCCATTTTGTTCTTGGCAGCCACTTTAGTTAGCCATGTGCTCGCCATGTGCTTTCTCTCTCTTCCAGAGCCTTGCACATGCTCAGAAAGGCCTAGCTGGTAGAATGCACCTGCTCCTAGTGTAGAACTGTCAGGCTATTTTTACTGATGTGTTCAGTTTAGTCTCCCCTCCCACTTTGTTCAGCAATCAAATTTTGTATACCCATATTAGTCGATAACTATGCTTGTCTGTGGCAGGACCTCCCCTTAGTTTTATGCGGACTATGTAACAAATGCATATATAAGGCCTGTGTTCTCTGTACTCCTTAGACTGTCTCCTACAGTGATCCGAGGGTACTGTATGACGCAGTCTCCCTCATGTGAGGTTATTACAAAAATTTATTTTCATATTACAGCTTCAGTGCCAATTTCTTCTTTGTTGGTTTAAGGACCATGTGGATCAGTAAATCCCTTAGATGTGGAAAATAACGAAATTGATGTACATAAGCGGCGTTCATTTGCCTTTTCCCATTCCCTTCCCTGTACGTTAACCGCACCACTCCGCCAGTAAAAGCCCGTGCCCACATGTACCTGATAGCCATTTTTAGGCACCATGGCCTTTTGCCCGCTCATTGGAATCCCCGGCTTCCCTCCTGCGCGTATTTGAACCCCCCCCCTCTCACATGCATAGACCATGAAACTCTCTCCCTCTGCGCGACCCTGCTACGAAAAGCAACCCTCCTGCTTGACCCACGCAAAGCCCCCCATTTCCTCTTGAAGAAGCATCCTTCGCCTCAGCTGACATAACCCCCCAGCTGTATCTGACTGCCCCCGTCCTCTCATGTACGGGTCATAAGACCTCGCTCTCTGTGCGACTCTGTCCCTGTGCGCACCCTGGCTCTCCCCCCTCACATGGACAAGTCATAAACCTCCTTCTTCTGCAAGACCCTGTCCTTGGGAGTCACAGCCGCGCCTGACCAATACCTCCTTTCCTTTCATTAATAACCCCTCTGTTAGTAAACCCTCCCTCCGCGATAGACTGTCCACACATGTCCGAGGCCATCGCCTAAGCCGGAAGATACTGTTTATTGCCCCTCATTGTATGGAGTCACTCCTCTTCAAAGAACCCACTATTGATCCTGGCTTCCCCACCCCTTGTGATACGATCAGGCGCACACATCCTAATAATCAGCGGAACACTCAGCTGTGTGATTGCCCCTTCTCTTATCGACAGTTCAAGGGTCTCTATTGTGGATTCATGTGGGGTGGGATTGACACGAGGATAACGGGAATGTCTTTTCCTTGTTTCACAATGTCATTATTGTAATAAGGAGTGTTTTGTAAGGTATAAAAGGTGATGTCTCAGAACACTTGTTAGAGCACCTCCCGAAAGACACTGTGTTTCGTGTCCGAAATGACAGGCTCTCCTCATGAGAAATAAAACTCTGTTCTTGTGATTCCTGCTTCCAGCGCCCGTCTCTTTATTTGGTAACTATTCAGAATGGGAACTAAGAGGCGACTTGCGCCAGCAGCCCGGGCATCGATACTAATATGGGCTCACTTTCCACAATTGGCGCCCAACGTAGGGCCCATCAGTGACATAAGGTCCAGTAAGAGAGATCCAGACGATGAGGTGAACATCTAAACGATTGGAGTATACCTGCCTTGAGAGGGCCCTCGTCCGGCTGCCGATTGAATGAACTTCACCGATTCTGAACGGACCTCTCTCGAGTGACCTATTGTCCTGACTGGAATCCCACAGGAATGCTGCATAGAGTAAGAGAACGATCGGGCGCTGGGGGAGGAAGACGAAGAACCGTCCGCATGGTCCGGTCCGGGTAAGATTAAGTAGGGTGTTTTCACGCCTGATTGGTAGGGTGGTTTTTTCCATCTGATTGATTGATTGATTGTATTGGAATCAGTATTTGAATACTGATATTGTTTGTTTATTGGTTCATTTAGCTTTGGTGGCTACTTGAAATATTGGTTCTCTTCTTGAGAACGAGACATTCTCTGTTTGCAAACAGCGGCGAATAGGAACGTTCGTCTCTCTTTGCAGATAGAGAAGGGTAGGTAATGCCCCTTTATGATTCGTCATGCCTACCTTTCTCCCCACTGATTGTTTGATATCGATTAATAATCGATTATTGCTCTTTGAGATCTTCCCTGTCCACAAACAGACGAATAGGAATATTCTGTCTCCCTTTGCAGATAGCGAAGGGCAGGTAATGCAGACGTTTGTCCCCGTTGTAATCCGTCATGCCTGTTTTTCTCCCCACTGATTGATTGATTGATTGACTGGACATTGTTGTCCAAGGAATTGTTCGTTTGAGGTATTTTCTGTTTGCAAATAACGTGGAATAGCAATATTCTGTCTAGTCTTTGCAAGTAGTAAAGGGTAGGTTATGCCCCTTTATGATTCGTCAGGCCTACCCAGGATGATACCATAATGAAGGGACATGTGTTCCCCACTGATCGATAATCTAGTTCCACCCGGACCATTTATTGGAGGTAACTCACCTGGTCCGTCCAGGAGTACCCCTAATGAAAAGGACATATAAAATATGAAGTGATCACCGTACCCTGTTAACAGAAACTTTAGCTCGAAACACGCTAAGGAAAAGAAGGAAAAATAAAAAGAAATCGGGCTAAGTCAGTAACCCCCTGATGAGCTTTCGACTTCACTAAAAATAAGAAACATTAGAAACAGTTCGTAATAAGAAATATAAAATGGCGGAAAGTTTGACAGCAAGACAGCCACGAGGTAGCTAGGCTCCACTGCCTATTCCTGCTCCCAACATGTCTGCCTCATTGTCTGCCAGGCCCAAATAACGGTAACATGAAATAGATACAAATCAATAAAACACCTACCCCCATTCCGGAAGCTCCCGAAGTGCAACAGGTCCGCGGTTATGCCCATCCGGACGGCGAGGCCTTAGCGCGTGTCCAGAGCAGGGCCTGGCTGGCCGCCATCGGAAGGGGAGGCTGTAGGGCGGACGGCCCGAAAAATCGTAATGGTCTCTCCTTTTCCCCTCTTCTGCTGCCCTGCAGGCCACGGGGGGGGGATGTCTTGCCTCAGCCACCGACCCCCCCCCCCTCTCTTGCCTGATCCGGCCACATCGAAGACTGGAGCCAAGGCGAGGTCGGCAGCGTTTTTCAATTATGTCTTGGACAACTCTGGAAAGTTGCAGGTAGTCCCGCCACAGCGGCAACCCTTGAGAGTTGCAGGTAGTCCAGCCACAGCGGCAACCGCTGACAGTTGCAGGTAGTCCCGCCACGGAAAAGGGGGGGATGTCTTGCCTCTGCCTCCGACCCCCCCCCATCTTCATTACCTGGCACGGCCAATACCGAAGCGCTGGAGCCGAAGAACGGCGCGGGGTCGCGGGAAGGGGGAGGCGGCGCGAACGAGCCTCCCCCACCTCCCTCCAGGTGGAGGCTTCCAGCGACACCCCAACGCTCCTGCTTGAAGAGGGTCCATATCAGAAAGCGGGTTTTTGCCCGGGACGGGCACACGCCCTGTGCTCCTCAACCTTGAAGATTCTAAAAGAGCCGGGGGGGGCCTACCTCTCCAAGAGGCGCCCCCCGCCCCCCGTCCTCCGATGGAGCCACGAGACGTCGGCGCACTCCTGCCGGCGCCAGCCTCAGTTTGGAAATGGCTAAAATGCAGCAAAGATACAGACTTGTTCAGTTCCGGTGGAACACCAGAATGACCCGGTAGGAAAGATTGTTGCCGCCCTCCCCACTCTTTGACTGATGGTCCATATTGCTAGACTGTTACCCCATTGCGAAAAACTTTTTGAACTACCAAAAGAAGTTCTGATCCAACCACGAGTCAGTGGAGGCAATCTGACTATATTGGGACTTGCCTGACCTCGCCCAAAATGGCGCCGATACAACATGAGACTTTTTTAAAAAAAATCCTTGTTGCACCCTGATTGCTCAGCTTTGATGCTCCAAGATATGTGTGCAGTTTTTGGACAATGAAAGTGGATAAGATGGATCTTGAGTATGTGCTTGGAAAAGAAAGCGATATAAGAGGGATATTGATTATGTGCTGGGACGGTGAACTGATTTAGAGTGGGTACTAATTATGTGTTGGAAGCAATGAATTGGTATGAAATAGGCACTGATTGAGCATTAGACAATGAATTGATATACGTTGGGTCTTGAGTAAATAGTAGGATAATGAGATGATATTATTGAAAGCTTGACACGCATTATACTTGCCCCTTAAGAAGGTTCGATACGATTTTCATTGCACTGCCGCACTTTGTGAAATAGATGGCCACCGACTTCGTTCCTCTTATGCACAGTCCCAGTCTTCTCCGTAGCCGGCCCACTGGGTTGTAGGCCCGTATTTGTGCACCAACCTTTTCATTAAAATCTTTGAACACGCAAATATTATCGTAGCGTTTGTATTTATGAATGTTATTGAAATGTATGGCTACTGTCACCGACATAAGTAAAATACATACAGCATGATTAAGGTTGAAGGTTAAAAAGGGCCCGACACTTAGCAGCTACATTATGCGTCGCAGGCAGCCGAAAAGTGTTTTAAGACGCCCTTAAAACGATACCAGAGAAATACCCCTTGACCACCACCCTTGCATATGACCTAAAAGGCCACGACCAAGTGATTCATGTAGGTATGCAGACCATCAATGATTATCTATCTAACACTACTGGTCCCTCTGGGCTCAAGCGCCGAGATGGTAGAGAATGCACCCCGTGGAGATAGGTCAAGTATGTGGTAGGTAAAAACATTTTCGGATTTATGCGCGTTGATGTGTTTTTGAATGCTGCCCCCACCCCCTTCTTTCCCCCCCCTTCTGCAGGTTGCACCGGAACATCGGCTGACGTATGAAGGAGTGATGATCAAACCACCGACGAAAGGGGAAGGAGGGGGCCTGAGTATAGTACTTATGCTGACGAGTTTCGAAAGACGTAGACTTAGATATGACTGTTCCTCCTTAGAACATAGCGACTGGGAGGAAGGACTGACATAGAAACTTGACGGGTTAGTACTGTATGACGAAATTTGACTCGAACCAGCACGCCAGATAGTGCACCTATGACGTTTTACTAGATAGGGAAAGGACAAGGAAAAGTTCCGGGGTAAGGGTTACCTAGGCACCACCCGTCTGGGAAAGTAGGAATGTTGTTGATGTTCGAAATGTACCACCTCCTTCTCGCACTCTTATAGATCTAGCCAAGCTGTCCGACTGTTCTCCCGATCAATACCCTCCGTTGCCTCAGCCTGAAGAACTTCTCACCAAAAGGAGAAACTTCAAAGTGGTTTAAGATCCAACCGTGGGCAATAGCCCGACCAGGTTAATTTCTGACCGGCCGACCGGGGTGTAAGTATTAGCGATCGAGAACGCTCGCAAAGATAGCAAAAGAAAGGAAAAGGAGGAAGAGGTAAAAAGAGCTCAGAAAGTAGAGAAATAGGATATTAAAGATGCGCAGCATGCGGAAAAAGATCTTTATGGCCAATAACTGTTCTATGTTTTGTCGTGAATGTTTCTTTTTATGTAAAACAGGTACTGTCTTCCCTTGTTTTAGTGTGTGTGTGTAGTGTAGGAGTTTGTGTCTTCCCTCTGTTTGCGTCTCTTTGTTACCTGACCCCTGCTGTTCTGTGTTGTGAGCACACTAAATGACCTATTTTCGTACACGTCTCTCTCTCTCTCTCTCTTTCCCCCCCCCCTCTATCTATCTCTCTCTCTCTCTCTCTCTCTCTCTCTCTCTCTCTCTCTCTCTCTCTACATGTCATACGTGTACTGAATGGCTCGTTTAGGTTGCGGATGACTCTCACTTTCTACGAGAGTCCCCCTGTTCCATCTTCCTTTTTGTGATAAAATTGTGCCTCGCTGGCACCGGTCTGATTGGATACTCATTGAACGCGAAGGTGTTCAGTGAAATTGACAGAAACTAAAATGATTGTATCTCGCCATATTACTACCTCTCCTTTCTGCAAAATGAATAAAACTCGAATTGGCTAAGAAAGAAAGGACAGGTAAGACGACTAAGGTCCCCCAATCTGACCTTTTATAGGGGAACTATATGTTAATGGCACCTTATTTTTAGTTCATCAGAGACAAGCGCCAACGTCTAGATTGACCCCCAATGCCCAGATTGCCCCACCCCCTTTGCACCCAAGCGCGAATGCCCAAGGCGTCCCCGCCCCACTTGATTGATCCCAGCTGCTGTCCCCGATATATATAATGGCCATGAGTACCTGTCGCCCCTCGAGAGAAACTTGTTTAATCCTGTCTCTCGATGATTGCACCCTCGCTCTGTTTAAAAGAGTTGGCTGGCTCTAAAAAGGGAAATGTAAGACTGCTAAGGCTCGGGTTGGAAGGACGAGTCTCCCCTGAATGTTTATTTTTGAGTTTTTTGATGAAATATGCAAGTGATAGGAGTCTGACCTCTGTCCATATATGTCATGAATGAACGCCGATTAGACTTGGTACAAACACAGTAGAAATACCCACATACTTACTTCACGGTAATAGACTTCTGACTATGACCAATGAGCATAACACCCAGGTGCTAGGATTGCGGGTGGAATTCGAATGTAAAAATCTCTTCTCCTGTCAGTTCCCTAAAAACTTGTTTTTACCCCTTCAAAGATATACGATCATCGGAGGAGAAGGGTCGGACGTGACATACAGCCTGGCTGCAGATCATGGGACACATGCGACCTCGACCAAAGGTGGAGCCACAGCACAGCAGGAATACGGGACGAGGCAGCACTCTCCAATGTGGTAAACGAAAGGATGAAAGGCTGTCCTGAAGCCCTCTGTCCGCCTACCCACGCGTGCCTGAAGCCTCCGTCCCCCTTTTCAAGCCCGGTTGATGGGCTTGCCTGCTTGTTATCCATTGCTCCCTTGGTCCCTTTGGTGTGTCCCAGGAAATCTGACCCCACTCCGCTCTCTCTCTCTCCCATCGACTACTGAACCATACCCCCTTTTTCCACGTGACTTTTTGTCAAAAGGAAGAACAGCATTTAGGTGGAAATGGGGTTACGCCACAGGAATATAAGTGCCGAGCATAAGGCGCCACTGAAAGGATTGGTTAGGGAACAGGACTGTGGTCTAACAGCAGAGGACTGACCGCACCCTGCAACGCGTAAGGATGGATCCGAGCTGGACCTATAGCTCCACCGCCGGTGCTCAACAGCGCCAACGAAAGGACACGGACTAGAGCCTACCAGTGATGGCTCACTGCTAAAAAGACACTGTGACGAAGAGATCTTGTTGGACTGAATTCCTCCCTCAACTACTTGGTCAAAATGTTCATTGGTCACCTTTTTGAGAAAGTCGGAAGCATTTATGCTATGAAGTACGTTTGCAAATGCAATTTCCTATGTGCTGCATTCTGCCAATCACACCAACTGTTCATGATTATATGCAATATGTTAGTATTGACAAATGCCGTTTCATCAACCACACATGTTTATATGTACGCCCATTAACTAGGAAGAATAGGGAAAATGAACTTTGTTATGTAAAAAGTGGCGACTGTGGAAAATAACGAAATTGATGTACATAAGCGGCGTTCATTTGCCTTTTCCCATTCCCTTCCCTGTACGTTAACCGCACCACTCCGCCAGTAAAAGCCCGTGCCCACATGTACCTGATAGCCATTTTTAGGCACCATGGCCTTTTGCCCGCTCATTGGAATTCCCGGCTTCCCTCCTGTGCGTATTTGAACCCCCCCCCCTCTCACATGCATAGACCATGAAACTCTCTCCCTCTGCGCGACCCTGCTACGAAAAGCAACCCTCCTGCTTGACCCACGCAAAGCCCCCCATTTCCTCTTGAAGAAGCATCCTTCGCCTCAGCTGACATAACCCCCCAGCTGTATCTGACTGCCCCCGTTCTCTCATGTACGGGTCATAAGACCTCTCTCTCTGTGCGACTCTGTCCCTGTGCGCACCCTGGCTCCCCCCCCCCCTCCCCCCTCACATGGACAAGTCATAAACCTCCTTCTTCTGCAAGACTCTGTCCTTGGGAGTCACGGCCGCGCCTGACCAATACCTCCTTTCCTTTCATTAATAACCCCTCTGTTAGTAAACCCTCCCTCCGCGATAGACTGTCCACACATGTCCGAGGCCATCGCCTAAGCCGGAAGATACTGTTTATTGCCCCTCATTGTATGGAGTCACTCCTCTTCAAAGAACCCACTATTGATCCTGGCTTCCCCACCCCTTGTGATACGATCAGGCGCACACATCCTAATAATCAGCGGAACACTCAGCTGTGTGATTGCCCCTTCTCTTATCGACAGTTCAAGGGTCTCTATTGTGGATTCATGTGGGGTGGGATTGACACGAGGATAACGGGAATGTCTTTTCCTTGTTTCACAATGTCATTATTGTAATAAGGAGTGTTTTGTAAGGTATAAAAGGCGATGTCTCAGAACACTTGTTAGAGCACCTCCCGAAAGACACTGTGTTTCGTGTCCGAAATGACAGGCTCTCCTCATGAGAAATAAAACTCTGTTCTTGTGATTCCTGCTTCCAGCGCCCGTCTCTTTATTTAGTAACTATTCAGAATGGGAACTAAGAGGCGACTTGCGCCAGCAGCCCGGGCATCGATACTAATATGGGCTCACTTTCCACATAGAAGGTTTCTATTTCTTCAAATGGCGCCAAAACGTGCACCTCATCAGAGAAGCGGCTATCCACAGGAGTGGTCTTGACGGGAGACAGGAATCTACTTAGGAGGACAGGACAGGAATCTAATGAGGAGGTACCCTGCACACAGAGATTCATTGTCTTTGCATCCCAGTATATTTCTGGTCTTCCTGATCTAATCCTCCAAGTGTTTGCCGCTCCCAACTGAGAACTTCTTTGGCGTGAGTATTCGAAAACGACCGTTAGGTCACTCAGAACTTGGCAGTGAGAGGCTGGAGATTTGTGCTTGGTAAGGTCGTCAACATTTGTTTGCTTGTTTGGCCAAAAACGTGATTTACGTGATGTGTCTGGATATATGTAATTTGCAATTTATGTAGGCAGGTAATGAAGAGATTTTTCTCTAAATTGTGAAAATTCGTAACGGCGCATATTGTGTTAAATGCCACTGCTGTATAATATTGTATATGCTGCAATATTCATGGCATGCCTGTTTTAAGCGCACATAGAAGAGTGTGCTGCTTTTTTTTGGAGGTACCAATGTGAACCTTGAATGAACTCAGCCGGTTACCCTAGAGGGGATACCTAAATAGGTTTAGGTATATTGAAAAAGGTATTTCTTCCTTGGTGAGTGAGTACACCATGGGATTAAATATATACATAAAAGGTTTCCTGCAAAACAGGCAAATTTGGTGTTTTTTAGCTTCTTGGACATGGAACAGTCTTTGGGCTGCCTTTGTGCAGTCTTTTGGACGACTTTTGAGAGCTTTTCTTGTAGATATGACTTACAATTAGTATTTACGAGGTTTGGTTTAAGTACAGTCTGTGGGCTGTCTCTTGGTTTTATTCTAAGTGTTGATTTGTGGGTTGATTGTGTGTTTGAATGTCTATGTGGTATGATACCAGTGGTACTTGTGTGAATGAGTAGCGATTGCGCTCTTTGTGTGAGAATGGCTTGCCTGAAGCGCGCTGTATCGTGTGTTCTGAGTGTATGACCCCCCCTACTTTAAATGTCTGGAATGAGCTCAATGTGGTTTTTTTTGTTGTCATCATTCTGTTATGCAAAATGTCATTGAATAAATTACATTTTAAAAAAATCCAGAAATGAAATTACGTAACATATGTTAAATAGCTGCACGCTACTATTAAAATTGAAAAAGTAGGAAACTATACATGTGTGCAAATTGCCACAATGCTAAAGATAACATTAGAATTCACATTCAATAGGAATAAAATAGGTCTCATAGAAAGGAAGAAAAAAAAACGAAATTGTGTGCTTTACAATAACTAGAACTAAAATACAAAATGTTACAGCATTCTCCTTAGATGCATTGTATTACATATTAAAAGGCATTCACATAATCTGAGTGAATTGGTTGTTGCTGAAATAAAGACCACATTACAGAACAATATATTTGTGCTGGATTGAAAGGTGTGAGATGTTGGCGCCAGCTGGTCAGAGCACAGCTGAGTCAATAACACATGGCTATTCTTGGTCCCAAGCCACAAGGAAAACTTCTGGGTCAACTAGATCTTACGTTAGTGCAAACCTGGTATAAAGTCGTGCATTAAAGACTGCTGATTTTAAAAGTTAGAAAAGACAGTTTCATTATTTTGGATAACAGAGAAAAAGATTAAAAGAAGGGATTTTCTTTCTTATTGGCCTTTAAATAAGCACATCCGTGGTTCTGATGTTAAATAATTACTATAGCCTTATAGCCCGCCGTAGAGGGCTATACCGGCTATTAAAGGCCCTCTCCAGCGTTAAAGGCCCCGAGCCGAAGGTGAGGGCCTTTAACAAGGAAGAGGGACTTTAATAGCGGTATAGCCCATCTACGAAGGGCTATAAGGCTATTAGAACATTCTGTCACTAGAGGACAGAATGTTATAACAAAAAAACAAAGCCTTTTAGGAGCGTGAGGGGATTGGAATCCCCTCAGGCTCCCTGAAACCTTTGTTCACAACCAGAGCTGTGAACAAAGAAACATTGGAATGTTGGAGCTCCAGGCTTATACCAGCCATTAGAAGCCCAGAGCACTCCATTGTTTTCAATGGAGCTCCCAACATTCCAATGTTCTAATGTCCTTTAAAAGTGGCGCAGACTTTTCATGTTTCAGTAAGGCTTTTGTGCTTAGTGTTTTAAATGAATGCATGTAAAGCTGATAGGAAAGGAATGAGGCTTGCTTTTCATATGTGGAACCATCAAAAGGGTTGGTGATCATTATTAAGAATTGTTTTTTTTACTAATTGAGGATTTTTTTGGTTAAAAATGATTGCACTAAAAATCATTTTTGATCCTTATAATATCTAATACTCCTACTGTGAATAATATGTGACTCCTAGCATCAAAGTTGGAATGTTAGCAGTATTTTACCCACAAGGTGGGGAATAAATTGTAAAATGTCACTTTACCCAGGTGTACAAAACTCATTTTTTTAAGGGTGTACCTTATACATTTCTGATCCCCCATTCCTAGGATATCTAGAGAACACTCTTGGGGTCTCTAATATGCCAAAACATTGTAGGTTATCCATTTTTAAGTGCAGTGCCCCTACCACCAAAGTCGATACCACCAAAGTCGAATTTGGGCAACATTTACTTTTTAAAAGCAGTTCTGCCACTCAGGGCAATTTTCAAACTGATCTCATGCTTCAGTAATGCACACATGTAAGTATAGAACGAGCAGCTGACCTCTATACTGCTAGAAAAGCACACCACACACTGCACACAAATGAAAAAAGTATGAAAAACCATTAGAGGTTATTATCCTATCTTTAAATTACTGGCAAACAGGAACGGAACAGGACTGCCTTTCAGCTGTCAGTCTGCAGAGTTACTTTGGATTGGAGAAACCATATAGAAAAGCCTTGTACAAAATAAGACAGCTAATAAGGATTAGAGGTCGAGTTCTGCATTTAGCAGCCTAGCAGAGCTAAGAGCAAGGTTTGCTTTGACACTTCGGCCTCTGAAAAATTCTGAAAGACGAGATGACAGCGCAGAGAGAGAAAGGGAAGCTTTGCTTACTATTTTTGGCAAAAGCAAGTTTTTGCGCAGTCCCATGAACAGAAGGAAAGATAGTGGTGTATGTGGGACCTTAGTAGAGCACAGCTCTGCCATGTATATAAAAATAATGGTTTTAGCTTAAAGATTACTGTGCAAGGGCTGAGATAAGGAGGCAATGGGATTTAGTTTGCATTCATTCGCCCTCATGTTACACTAGTACAATTGCGAAAGGATTTGGTGGTTGGTTCTTAATGTTTTCTAGCTAGCTCAATGTGTTATTTACCACCTACAAGTTTGTTTGTGCCCAGTTGGCCAAAATAGGGGTAGATAGTGTTTTGACAGTAGATAAACCTGTTTCAGGTTTATCTACTGTCGAAATGGGGGAAGGAGGTTAGCTCTTCTGAAAATTAAGGGTAAGCAAATCTATGTTTTCTCTCTCTTTCGCTCACTCTCTTTTGAGCCTGTCTAAGCTGTCTAGGAAACAGCCATGAGACATTTAATTGGCTATTCAGTAATACTGTTTTAAAATTCTTAGCATTTAATAAAATGAAAAGAAAAAAAAATATATATATATATATTTATATATAATATATATATATATATATTATATATAATATATATATATATATATATATATATATATATATATATATATATATATATATATATATATATATATATATATATATATATATATATATATATATATATATATATATATATATATATATATATATATATATGCTATGTTACTGCCCATCCTGTCTGATTAAATTATGAAAGGATGAGTAGTCTAGATTGATGATCCCTTATTTGACCTTTAAGGGGAATTATATGTTATTCTCATGTTATATACAGTTTTGCAAGGGCATTGTAAGTCTTTTATTAGCTAATCTGTGTAAATAAACTGACAGCTCTTATTAGAGCTGATGTTGCACAGTTTGGATCGTGAAAGGTAGAATGCAGGAAAGACACCCATGTGATCCTCAGCAAACATTTTTTTTAAGAAAATATTGTTTTATAGGAGTTTGTTTGTCACAACATGTTCTGCTGGAGAAATGTATGTACCCACTATGTTGAAGCTTTTTTAAGTTCTTTATGTAATAAGAATCCCTGTTAAATTAGCAGTTTTAGATTTTTCCCGCTGCACCTATAACATGAGAGCATGGTCCTAAGCGTATAATGTAGGTGTCTTCATGAAAGAAAAATCATTTTAGAAGTGTCTGCAGTCCTGTACAAGTAGTGAAAGGTTATAACTTATGAAACACAAGCTTGTTAAGACAAGAAGCACAAAAGAATGCTTGTTCTAAGAATTTCCTTTTCTTGAGGGTTCTTCAGATGAATAATATAGGAATATACAAATGAAAGGATTTAGAGTGCGTCTGTATTGTTTTTCTCTTTTCGTCAGCATTTAGTAAATGAACACAGACTTCCTTAGCTGCTTCAAATAGTGTAATAGGTCCAGGGTTTTCGTTTTTTCTCAGATAGATGAAGTGATTCTTAGGTGCTTTGCTAATATATGGGGCACCCCAAAACTAGGAAGTATTCTGAGACTATCCTCTCTGTTGATAGATTATTTGTATGCCTTGTCTAAAGACCTTTTGTTCTGTTTACCAATAGATATTTTGCTGCCTTACAACCATTGCCAGAGGGGCCCGGCCATCATATCCAGCCTGGGGAGTAAGCACCAGTCCAGCTTGAAGCCAAGGTGAAGGTAACCAGCACACAGCGAGGCGTTGCTGGCAATTAGGACCTCAGTGTAGGCGGAAGCACTGGGATGGGAAGTGTGTACCCCTGCCACTGTCATGGGCGAAAGACGGGGTCACAAATCAGAAAGGAGAAGTTGTGGATCAAGTTTTTGATGCCCAGCTGAGAGAGTCACAGACCGACAAGGACGGCAAGGAGGCTTTTGCTTGAGGTGACCCCCTTTTGAAACAAGGGTTGCTTCAGAGATCCCAGCAATAAGCCTTTGAATCCTTATCCCAAAGTGAATGAAAGTTTACACCTCTGTTTGTTGATCAAGGGATACTACACTAGGTACAATCTGTGGCCCCAACAAAAGAGCAGTGCCCCAGCGGGGCAATACAGGAGTTAGGAAAGGATTTGCGTTTAGGGTACAGGTGATGTGCCCTTCATGTCTGTTACATTAAAGTGAAGAAAACTGGTGCACTGCCTGAGACACTGGACAGGATCGGGTATTTGCCCTGGAAGGTGATTTCCCTATCCTGAAAAAAAAACTTTTTCTTCTCAAAGTGAGTCGTGATTGTTTCCTTGAATTGCGAGTTGTTGAGCTCCTCGGTGGGAACAACAAGAGCCTGCCTGTGAGGCTCAAACGGACCCAGGTAGAAGACTTCCCTCTGGCTGGTTGTACTGTGGCTTCAATTTCCCAAGGACTTCTTTTTGTTAGTAATGTACCCTTTCAGTCGTCCCATTTTTGAGGAGGAGCAGCCCTTTGCAGCTCCTTGTCCATTCTCATGGTCTGTGGTCCTCCTGGTCCCCTGCAGCCAGGATTGTTTTTGTAATAATATGTCTGACTGCTTTAAGATTTGCGTTAGGAATGGAACGAGATGAAGATGGCGTCGGTGTGATCGCTGCTGCAAGCTGTGTCTCTGCGAGGTTCTGACCTCTGGTAATCCTGATGGAGATATAGACTCTGATATGAGATACTGCCGCTCATCGCCGTGGTTAATGTAGTGCAATGGATTCTGTACTACCCGGTACCCAGAGACCTGTCTATGAGCCCCCTGTGAGCCACCTGCAAGAGAGTCTACGAGCGACGAACGAAGTGTGGGGAAGGGATGCACCTTAGCTGTCGGAGCCTGCCGGAGCCTGCCGGAGCCTGCCTGCCTGACTGTCGGAGCCTGCCTGCCTGCCTGCCTGCCTGCCTGCCGGAGCCCAGCCCAGCCAGGGGATAGAGACGGACACAGACAGACTGTACATGCGTAATAAGTAACAAGTAAGCTCCGATAAAATTGAGGAGGTCCTCTACGGGCAGTCAATAAGCACACAGCACAATAATCACAGCACAATAAGCACACTGTGTGACACGGATAAGCTAAATTGCACGGCTTGACACGGATAAGCCTAACTATCGGCAGTAACCACCTGCAATAAGGTGAAAAGACTGTTACCGGCAATTAGTAAAAGACTGTTAAAGGCTGTTAAAGGCTGTTAAAGGCTGCTAGAGGTCTGGTGAGGGTGACTGTGTGAAAATTCTGCGAAAACTCTGAAAAGCCTATTCACACACTTACGCATTATAGCTGCTGCTCGCATGCTTGTCTGCTTGTCGGTATATCGTCTATTATCTATCCTGCAGCAATTAATCACAAGACATATACATAGTGTCCGGAGTACTCTGTTGTCTGGAAGAAAATATACACTACACTATTAAACCGCTATTAACGATAAGATGCCGCACCGGATCTGGACAGGATCTATGAGAGCATGAGACTCAGTTTTATTTACGGCTCTTTAGCGGCTCTCTGCGGCTCTCTGCTTTCTCTCTGTTGCTTCATTACCTCATTACTTCCCACTGTCAACTTACCGCGATCGGGGTTCATCGCTTCTCAACTGGAAAGCGCGGGGGGGTGGCCTCGATTCAGGAGCTCAGAGAAAGAGAAATCTGAAATAGGTAAAGCCGCTGGCAAGATTTACCAGGAGGGGGGAGAGAGGGAGAGAGGAGACTGCCCGGGAGCTCACTGACATTGCCCCGATGCACTCGGTCTAACCACGAGGCAGATCGACTTTTTCCAAAGCCTCGGTGCTCCACTGCTCTCCCGGGTCACGTGGTCACGTTGTCAGGGAGACACCAGGGAAAACATCAGAAGACAGCTTTCGATGCGGGGCAAACATACACGGAGCTCACGGTTAGGGCTAGGCTTAGTCCCATTGTGTCTCCATGCAGGCTGCTGCATCAGTGGGTTTGGTTGCCAAGAGAAAGCAATCTTGAGATACGTGTCTCTACTGTGGAGCAGTGGCACTGGGAAACGATTCTCTTGCTTGTCTCTGTGCTGGAGCTCATCAAAAGCAAAAACAAAAGAAAAATTAAAGGAAAACAGCCAGAGACTAAGAACTGTTGGGAAAGTAAGCTGCTCTTATGTGAAAGAAAGCTGCTCTTATGTGAACTGGTGCACGAAAATCCAAGAAAGACAGCAGCGGTGTCAGAGACAGACTGTGAAGAGTGAGAAGAGAGTGGCCGGCATGGCTGAAACAGAAGGCTATGAATCGCCCTTGCAAGCGCAGAGTGAGCTAACTGTGACAAGTACACGGGGGGCAGGTATTCGGCTCGAGGATGTAAGCATGCAAGGCCCGGCCAATTTAACACGGCGACCGGAGACAAGAGGGACTAAAAATAAGGAAGAAAAATCCAAAAATATCGACAAAGATAAAGAGAGGCAGAAGGAACAGAAAGAGCAGAAAGATAAGGAGAAAGACAAGGAGAAAGACAAGGAGAAAGACAGAACAAAAGATAAGACCAAAGAAAACAAAGCAAAAGATATGGCCAAGGAATATAACACAGAAGAGGGTCCTGATAACCTGCAGGCAGCAGCTAAGCTGGAATTACAGGAAAAAAAAGCCAAGCGGCTACAGGCGATTAAAAACCTGAAATCAGCGGCCAAAATTAGTGGTCAGGCCAACGAAGCTCAACCCCTGATCTCAACCATTTTTACACCAGTATCTAAGGGACAAACCCCGCAAGAGAAAATATCAGAGATTGACAGCAATCCAAGTAACCTAAGTGAATTGCCCAAAACACTCAGTAATCGGAGTAAGATCCCAGCAGCTATGAGTGGGAGAACCACGACTGGACCAGCAACAGAGACGTGCAGGGCTGAACCAGCCGAACCTAAAGGACCAGTTATAGATCTGACTGCACCACCACTCAAAGATTTTATACAAACAAAGAATCTCATTGCTCCAAATGCCTTGGTACAAATGCCTCTCAGCCCGAGTGCAGTAGAGTCGGAAAAGACTGATCTGTTGCGTGCTTATCTAGGTTCCTGATCGATACTGTGACCTTATGCCCCTATTCGGCTATAAATCCATTTATTCCCTATATTGGCATAACCGTTCAAGTGCGATTTTCTGAAAAGTCATCTCTGGCCTCACACGAACAGAGCCACATTCCAGCATGACTCTCTGCTACTTCCTTTGCGACCAATTAGTGCAATGACAGAGCAGCAGTCACTATCTGATATTCCTAGATAACACTCCGAGTTCTTCAACAAGATAAAAACTCAGCAAACCTGGAAATCCCCGCTTGCTATGTTTTGATTAGTAATGGAACTCTAATGAGCAACTGATAACTGTCACTTCCTAGTGACATCTTTAATTGACGTCTTATGTCCAGCAAACTTGCGTCAAACCCGGCACCTGTCAGGTATAAATATTACCAACGTTGCCTTAAGCAATGCGAGTTCGTTGCCTGTTGCTGATGCCGGCTGCCTGCATGACCCTGTGTTGGTAAATCTAGCACTCTGTCGCTGCAGCCTGCTATCCTGTGGTGGTGAAGCTGCTGATTACCATTATCGCCGCTACAGCGCGAACTATGGTGCAGTACGCTTAAGGAGCTGAACAGCCGTCCTCTGCGAAGACATCCAGCAGATTCCAGCTGCCCGCGGACGCTGTCACCCCTCCTTCCTCGACGCGCTGAAGAGAAGCCGCTGCATTTCTCGTGCAGAGAAATCCAGTCCCGGCGCTTCCGGTTTACCCTCGCGGGTGACTGGGATATCGAGAGAGACCCCTGAAGGAGATACCAATCCTCCATCATTCTATTCAGAGGTATGGTGTTGACTAAACCCTTAGACGAGAATTCTTGAAACAAACCTTGGCAAAACCAACTTAACTTAAAGCTACTTACTTACTCCCCTTCCACGTGTTAGGCTTAGGTCAGGCACACTGGGGTAGGCTTAGTTAGAAGCACCAGTTGAGTATGTTAGCCTAATGTATATATGACTGTATATATGTTTTATTACTTTTAAACCATTGTATGGCTAAGAAACCATATCAATGCTTTTACAGTTCTATTTCGCAATACTTATCTTACTGTACGTACTTTTTATAATAACAATTATTGCAATTGTGGCAATACATTTCTCTTGTACGAGAAGAAAGACTGTTCAATAAATGTTAACCTTTATTGATACACGCCCGTCTCTCTATTCTCTACATCTCGTGAAAATAAACTGCACTAGACTGACTGAGTGAAATCTATGTCTATTGTTTCACACGACCCTAGAGATCGACTCTTGATCTGAGGAGCAAAGTTGTCATGTTGCACGGTTGTTGGAAAGCTGAATCCCTTCTTGTCTGTGCCAAGGAAGCTGATCACTTCCTATGCAGAGAAGAAAGTTTCCAGTGACCTCTGAGCTAGTTGGTAACACAACCCAATTAAGTTTAGCATAGTCAGTGGAGGCCTGGAATATCCGCAGTTCCACGTCGATACTGCTGTTTATGTTATTCCAATGCGCAGGGCCTAGTGGGAAACTAGGAACTACACTACATGGCGCCCAAACGTTTGGTAAGGCGATAAACTAACGCAAGACTTGTAGAGTAACTCAGTCGTGCATATTTCACACCCCTTTCTCCCGTAAATACTCCAATAGACGTCTGGAGTGGGTGAAAGGTTAAAATCCGCCCGACCTTAGTAGGAAGAGATTCCTATGTAAAGCTCTGGTTTATTCAACGTTGAAGGATACAGTGTTCCAAAATATTGTGCACCTAATCTTTGTCTCCTTGGAGACCTACTCTGCAAAACCTGCATTTATAAAATGTCAGTAGAAAATAACGGAACCACTGGGGCCGCAGCAGATGCGACTCAGCAAGGTCCCGAATACACAGACCCGGATGCAATAATCATCCCGGCACACTTAAGAAGATCTATAACTTTAAAACTTATAGAAAACGGACTGACACCTCTAGGTGGTACAGTAATTTTCGTGATAGAGGCTCACGAGTATCGGCAGACAGAGGTATTCTATTCATGGATAAACTTTCCAGCGGTAAACGCAATAACAAAAGAGTTTCACTATTACAAAATAGAGGAACCTCCGGGAGAGTACGCTCCTTTCGAGGAGATTGAAATCCCACTTAAATTTCAAGAGCACCTGCTCTGGTTTAATGGCGCCCTAAAACATACTGATCACATTACCAGGCTCGGTCCACTAGGTAGACCAGGAGCCACGTGGCCGGTTCTAGCCAGCTACACACCACATCCTGACATTGCAAGAATGTCTAGAGAAGAGCTGTTAGCACAGCTAAACACATTAATAAAAATACATAGGCAATTAGTCCAATATGTAATGCGGACTGCAACAGTCCAGCCAGCTGTTAATACACCACAGCTGACCCCTCATCAGGGGAACACAAATAAAATCACACCACAGAACATACAGTCATGTCTTGGTAAAACACCCGTAAAACGGGAACAAATTCCTTTCTGGTTAGCCCAGAAAATCACTCAAATAGAGGCAGTATTTCCTGATACTACCCCTGTTGAGAAACACAGAATCTTGACCATCTGCCTTCCTATGGGAATCGCACCACACGTGGAGGACTGTGACACTTGGGGTACAGTCTTTGCTTCCATTTACACAAAAACACACGGTGTTCCGTCTATGGCGGTAATACCAGAAGTGCTAAAACAGATTCAAAATGAATTCGGTCCAGAGCCCGCTTTAAATCTAGGTATGAAATTACTGAAAGACTTCAAGCAGGTCACGGCTATATTATTAGCCAATATTAAAGGAGAAGCAGCATCTGTGGCGATCCGCCAGAAGTTGAGGGAAACAGATATAAAAGATCCTGTTGAGCTTGCAAAAATCATAGAAAAATGCTATGAAGAATTAGGTAGAGACAGCTTGGGTGGAAAACCAGTTAAGCCCCAACTGCTCGAAAATCCTGAAAAATTATTTATTAAAAATAATTTAAACACTCCTAAAAAGAGCTGGGATGGAAATAAACAATCCACTCCCAAGGAAAAAGTTTTCCAGTCCAGAGGAAGGTCTCCTCGACGGAGGGAAAGAACTCTGACTCGAGAACGCCAGTCTCCCCAACGGGAGCCCTCTGAGAAAAGATATAACCTTAGAAATAGGGATAATCTGAAAAAACCTGATAGATATCAAAGTATTGATACACGTCCCTCTCGATCTCTTCCACAGAATTCGGAAAGAAGAGGACGGTCAGACCCAGGAGAGCACACCAAGTCCAAAGACAAGGAACCTGCTCAGAGTAAAAAATCTCAATTTCAGAAAAAGAAGGTAGCCAGTATTAGAGTAATCAACCATGCCGAGAATACTGAGGACACAGTTGAAAAACGGGGAGTGGGCATTGACAATGTTGGACAGTGCAGCAGAAATCAGTATAGCGCGCAAGATCTTGATGAGTCATCTGGAGACAGTGGACACGAATGAATTCATTCAGGTTGAAACTGCCGACGCCAGACTTAGCGAGCCCCATAAAATATACGAAATAACATTGCGTATGGAGGGTGATAAGACTAGGAAAATTAAGGGTCTATTTTGGGATAAGCTCTCAAAAGGCTATGATATTCTGTTAGCTGAAAAAGATTGGCCCCCAGAGTTTGTCAGGGAGTGCCCTCGTGGCGAAGAAGTGATTATGCCTGCCTTCTCGAATCACATTCCGATTCACAAAAAATATACCTATGCAAGGAAATGGGCAGTGGCCCAGGCACCTGCATTATATAAAAATCATGTAGGATGGGATGAGGATTCACCGCCTCACAAAATCCATTTAAAAAGTGAACCGACTGCCCAACGGCAGTATCCCATAAAGCAAGAAGCTAAAAAACAAGTCAGGGAGATCTTAGATCAACTTGAGTACCAGGGGGTGATTGAAACATGCACCTCTCAAATGAACAATCCTTTGTTTCCTGTCTCCAAGCCAGACAATTCATATCGTCTAGTTTTGGACTACAGACATCTTAATACATGTTGCAAAACTTTTGCAGTACAAAACTCGCATAGTGCAGCCCTAATGAATAACATAGTTAGGAAAAAATACAAAACGACATTAGACATATCTAATGGTTTCTTTTGTCAAAACATTGCACCAGAAAGCAGATATTTGACCGCTTTCTCTGCATTTGGGTCGCAGAAAAAATTCTGTCGACTCCTACAAGGGTTCAAGAACAGCCCAGGACTATTCTCAGCTAGGGTAACAGAGTTACTACAAATCTATGATGATGAAGCATTATCTTACGTAGATGATATTTATCTCACAGACGACGACTTGGATACTCACTTGAAAAGAGTGAACACCATTATACTTGGGTTCGCAGCAGAGGGTTACAAATTCAACTTTAAAAAGTCCCGAATTGCCCATCTGACAGTACTATTTTTAGGATACGAATTATCAAGTGAAGGGAAAAGCCTAGCGGACAACTTCTTAGAGAAGTGCGCTGTACTCCAAGCTCCAAAAACGCTGAAGAATTTACAATCAATATAGGGTTTTCTGAATTTCGGAAGAACTTACATACTAAATTACGCAGAGAGGGTTAAACCTCTCTACGAACTAATAAAACCTGATTTAAAACAAATCAATTGGACTCAAAAACACACAGAAATTTTGAGATCGCTGCAAACAGACATGTTAGCAAAAACCAAATTAGATACACGTGACAACACACGTGATCTTGTAATCCGAGTCATCCCAGGAAGATGCGGATTCACGTACCTGACCTCTAATGAGGGAGAAAAGGTACCTATTTCAATTAAATCTCACTTGTACACACAAGCAGAAGAAACATTCAGTCACACAGACAGAACTGTGAACGCAGTGCAAATCGCATTAGCAAATGAACGAGAACTAGCACACGGCAAACGGATTAATATCCTTACAGCGGAATCCGCCTTCGAGGCGCTATTCAGCCCAGTAAACCTGCCTACAGTGTCACTGGATCCGAAATGGATACAGTACATAGATTCTCTAGGAGCGGAAGATGTGAAATACTATTTCGGCCCGCAATTTGAAGAACTGAATGATTTAGAATATGAAGAAGAATATCCTCTGCCAATCGAAATTCTGCCTCTCCCACAATACGCCTGTATAATCTATACAGATAGCTTTGTACAGCACTTTAACGTAGAGAGAAAATCCTACAATGCAGCGTGTGCGATCATTAAAGGTCGTTGGCTGTGCGGTAAATTCAGACCGAAAGTAACAAAAACTGAATCTGTAAGAAACTGTTCGGTTCAAAGAACTGAAATCAGATCTTTAAAGATGGCGCTCGAAAATGCAGAACGTGAATTCCCGACACTTATAGTGTGCGATTCTCATTTTTGCGTCAACTCTTACAACAATAAACTGCAGAGTTGGATCGAAAACGACTACAAAGATGACACAGGTGCCACAATAAAGCATAAATTGCTCTGGAACGAGGTAGCTCTTTTACACAAAGAACTACAAAAGACTCACGTGATTCACGCACAGAGTCTTCAACGTGATGGCGTTCACGTTGCAGGGAATTCATTGGCTAATACAGCCACAGCGGAAGCAACTAAACCGGCTTCCGTAGCAACAAAAAAGCGTACAGATAAGTACATAGACGGGGAAACCATGCTAGCAGTAAAAACGACCGTAAAAGGCGACTGTGCAGCACCACCCGTAAACTATCCACTCAATTATGCATACATAATCGATGCAAACTCCGTTCCTTTTGCTCGAATCCCTGGAGTGGGGGACAGAGTAATTCCAAACAGGAGCAGGAGGGGCTTCCTATTACTGGAAGCACACATGGGAATTGGGTTGCGGTATTCTTGTCCGTCGCACCCCGAAGGGAATAGTGTGGTAGAAAGAAAAAAACGTGACATAAAGCAATCTATAACAGCGAAGGTATTAGGTTCAGGCGCTGGGTGGGTCAAACATTTAATAAGTGTCCAGACTAGTCTTAACAACATGCCAAGAAATTCTCTAAAAGGTTTCAGCCCATACGAACTATTGTTCGGAATTAGAATGAGCGTTCAGGACCTCGATAGTCAGATGTCAGTGGTACAAGAAAAAACAACGCACTTTGATGTAAAAGACCGTTTGGCTGTTTTACAGGAACTGAATGAAACAAGAAAATCATTAAGCAACATAAAGTTAAAGCAACAGCCAAGTACCACTGACGAGGCACCACCCGCAACAGCCCCAGCAAGGCCTGTCTGGATTCCAAAGATTGGGGATCTAGTCAGAGAAAAGATCGCGGTTAAGAAGGAATTTGGGCCTTCTTACAGAAAAGCAGTACCTGTCTTAGCAGTCACCGGAACAAGATCAGTTGTGCTACCGCCCCTTGCTGGTAAAAAGGAGAACAGAGTCGTGTCTATCGATCTGGTAAAACCACAAGCATGTGGCCTATAATCAACAGTAGGCCCAGTGGACTCCCAAGAAACAACAGAATACCCAAACTTGCAACAATCCAAGAGGTTCAAACTGAAAGACTCATCACATTCGATCGGCCTGCAGTGCACAATGAAGGACTATGCAATAATGCCATGGAACTCGTGCCTCTTGAAACACAGATTGAAACAGTTCGTCAAGAAACAACACAAGTCTACAATGATGTGGCATCAGAAAGTGCTACCGAAAGACAGATTGAAAGAACAATCCCATCAATTGACAGAACTGCCTCTGGTTATTTCATCAACTTCGACAACTTCTCTGAAGATTTAAACGACCCCGAAGTGATGCCAGAAACAAAAAAGACTTTTAAAGAAAAAGCAACGGAACTCTTTCATCAACTGAAGGAAATCTACCTAATTTCCCCTTGGCTAGAGTTCTGGTTCGGTCTAGGTGTATTTTTCCTCCTGCTTTGGCTCATAATGGTACTGTGTTTGGGAAAATTCATTGAAGGAAAATATATTACAATGGACAGAGCAAGTCAGAACATCAACCTAGTCCTGAAACCACACAGATCATCCCACGTGAAGAAAAGAAAACTGTCAACAGTAAATGTCACAGCAATTCCAATACCTGGTGGGGTAGTATGGGAGAAAACAGACTATGAGATCTATGGTCCGGTCGAAATCCTGAAGTATCCTCATCAACTAAAGGTTTCCTTAAGTGACTTTGTGACACCTAGTACATTCTCTGATGATTGGGACTTTAACAGTATTAATGACATGATGTCTGATTTAGTAATGTCAGCTAGATTCACAGATCATGATTATTTACAAGGTTCATCTAGTTATGAGCAGTTATTCTGTTATACCCACTATGGGGATCATTACTTGCATAAATCTGCACAGCCTAGAAATGTTTTTATGTATAATCAATGGGAACATTGTGCTACACCACCTAAAAGCAGTTCTAAAGCATTTTTTGAGAAATTCAAATACTTCTCAGGGTTTAACACCAGTGATGCAGAAACGTTTTATTACAAACTGTTAGATAAAACAGGAATGAAAACAATGCTGACAAATTCTAAATTGATATATTCAGAAGCATTTTATGATAGAATGATGACATTTGGTTTTGATTATTGGAAAAATAATATTGAAACGAAAACAATTTGGGGTACAAAAGAATGGCAGGTGCAAGGCATTGAAGCACTGTTTAGAACCTGCATGATACCTGAACAAATGTTATTTTTAAATGACACAATACACCAAACATTTTGTCTTGGCCTAGCTAAGATCAAAGACCTTAAAACACCGTCTATACCAAAGCCAATACCTGAAAATGCAACCACAGATATTGAGTTAGACGTGTCACAAATTTTACATTTCAACAGAACACATCCTGATTGGAAAAAGTGGTTAATCTGGCCTACAGACACAAATAGCTGTCAAGATAGGTTCCTGAATAAAACACAGGGGTTAAAAATGACCAGATTAGACCCTAGATACTCCCAGAGACAACATCCAGGGATTATAACAACATACAGTGTAGGGAAGCTCTGCCTTGAATGGCTAACCTCGTCCACACTGGCTGAAATTAAGCAACACTTGTCTTTAATAAAAGATGGTGCTGATTTGCGCGATTTCATTCTTGGACCACGCAAAGCGTCAAAAGCGTTTCATAGCGACCAGTATCTATGCTGCTTACAACGAGGCTTGGAAAGTAAAGCAAATTGAAACTGCTGAAAAAATACGAGAAATTGATCGTATTAATTTGGAGAAATCACTTTCTGTGGTAGACAATGGGTTAACGACTCTGTCTTCCAGAATATATTCTTTGGACAATATTGTATCCTCTGCCTTTGATATGATAGACAGAGATTTGCTTATGTTACAACATGGCCAATCTCAATTACGCTCTATTATAGAATTAGGCTGGACGCTGCAAAATCTTCGTTCAGGCTATGTGCCTTGGCGTTTAATCAACACAACGTCATTATTTTCCAGTTTTAACCTTACTGATAAACAGATCAGTTTGGCACAGAAAGGAGCAGACTATACAATCCTGAGCATCCAAAAACTCGAGAGATTACCATTGACAATGTCAGAGAGTCCTGTCATTGAATGGATAATACACGGAATTATCACAATTCCGATAACAACTTTCCGATTTAAAAAGTGCCTTGAGTACATACCTGCTGGCCAATATGAACAATTGGGTAAGGGATATGTAAAATCCGAATGGAAATTACCATACACTCATTCTTGCTATAGTGACAGTGACAAAAATGTATTTCTTAGTGGTGAAAATTGTAAGCATTCACTAAGCGGTATACTTTTGTGTCAGGGTATTAATTTACACGGAGCATGTGATGGAAATTCAAACAACCTTTCATGCCACCAGCTAGTCACACCTGCAACTCAGATAGAGCCCTTCTTTATGCAACTCGCAAACGGGAGTTACATTCTTAGAACGGATCACAGATGTTGTGGCCTGACGCCAGGGAAAAGTTATCTAATACAAGTTACGTCAATGGTCAAATGTTGTATGCAAGCATTGTTTCCGAGCGGGCCTCCAGACATAGTGACTCCCATCTGGCCTCGTCTGAATCTCTATTCTATACGAATTGATACATTAAGCAAAATGAAATCTGTACTTTTACAGACAACCGTGCCTATAACGTCATCTAAAGAGACGTATGATCTTCTAGTTGCAAGGACGGCTACTGAGGTTCATGACCTTTTATCAACAAATTGCCCCGTGCATTTCGTAGAAATGTTCAGCCAACTCCTTAACATGTCTAGTGCAACAAGCATCCCAGGCATATTTAAGACAGTCTTTACGGGACTGCTAACACCCTTCCAGGCAATTTTGGGAATCTTTCCTAATTTTGTGCACTCCATTTTTGGCGGCATACCACTATTTTTGGGACTCGTTGCAGGGATTCTATTTTTGATCCTCCTGCTACGTTATGGCAAACCTCGGCTCAGACATAGCTCCCATGGGAATGGAAGAGACAATCCTAGCAATGCGCTACAGGGACAGGATAACTAACGTCCTCGGATTGGCCAGGCTGAGAGATCTAAACATGACCTGGTTCCTTTCATTCAGACCGATATGGCAAAATTGCATTTTACCTGTGCTACGGTGTATGCTTTGCGGTGATGAATGTGTGTTGGACATCTGTCTTTCACTTCCATCAGCAGTACCAATGGACGTCGATACTTTGCTCAGTCCAATAACGGCTCACGCATTGTGTTGTCCCCAGCGGCTACCAATCCTGATGACGGCATTTGTGGAAACTCCTGTACTACAGCCAAGTGGTAACAGTGGAGCGAGTGACAAAAGCAACATCATCCAGGTACAACGTTCTGTGAGCATTGCTGGTCCTGCCTTCGATGACAGCAATCATTCTCACACCTGCCAAGTTACAGCGCTATCTAATTTGGTTGAACTATCACCTGAATTTGTAGACCAATTCTTTGAGAGCCTGTCTGATACGATGTTCTCACCCACAGAGAAACAATAACTTTTAAAAGCTTTCCGACACACAGCGTTCCCATGAACTCTGAATTCGGCCTTCAGTTTTGATCAACAAAAACTGCCAGGAGCTTTGGAAATCTATTTTCTTTGAATTGGACAATTTTTTAAATATTGACCCTCTCTTTTGGCACGAACAATTCTTTGCTTAACGTAAAAATTATTCTTAGAGAACAGAAGCTTCACACTTCTATTTCTAAACACATCTAGAGACATAACAATATTACACCAGCCTCTAGCACACATGTTATTACAATGCATTTTTATGTGATGATTTATCTCGCCTTTCTTCTGTCAGAGATACTTCATGTGTAATTCCTTTTGCATAATCGTTCATTGATTTCATATGCAATAGTTTTTTGAATGATTATTATGCTTTAAAAAAACGTACAGTACCTAAATTCCATGTATTACAAGTACGCCTATTTCGAATGCATTTATGTATTTTGGGGTGGGCAATGTTACACATGCATCTTATTGCTTAGTTTTAGTAATTTTGATGGACATGAAAACGTGGAGTGGGTGTTGCGTGCTTATCTAGGTTCCTGATCGATACTGTGACCTTATGCCCCTATTCGGCTATAAATCCATTTATTCCCTATATTGGCATAACCGTTCAAGTGCGATTTTCTGAAAAGTCATCTCTGGCCTCACACGAACAGAGCCACATTCCAGCATGACTCTCTGCTACTTCCTTTGCGACCAATTAGTGCAATGACAGAGCAGCAGTCACTATCTGATATTCCTAGATAACACTCCGAGTTCTTCAACAAGATAAAAACTCAGCAAACCTGGAAATCCCCGCTTGCTATGTTTTGATTAGTAATGGAACTCTAATGAGCAACTGATAACTGTCACTTCCTAGTGACATCTTTAATTGACGTCTTATGTCCAGCAAACTTGCGTCAAACCCGGCACCTGTCAGGTATAAATATTACCAACGTTGCCTTAAGCAATGCGAGTTCGTTGCCTGTTGCTGATGCCGGCTGCCTGCATGACCCTGTGTTGGTAAATCTAGCACTCTGTCGCTGCAGCCTGCTATCCTGTGGTGGTGAAGCTGCTGATTACCATTATCGCCGCTACAGCGCGAACTATGGTGCAGTACGCTTAAGGAGCTGAACAGCCGTCCTCTGCGAAGACATCCAGCAGATTCCAGCTGCCCGCGGACGCTGTCACCCCTCCTTCCTCGACGCGCTGAAGAGAAGCCGCTGCATTTCTCGTGCAGAGAAATCCAGTCCCGGCGCTTCCGGTTTACCCTCGCGGGTGACTGGGATATCGAGAGAGACCCCTGAAGGAGATACCAATCCTCCATCATTCTATTCAGAGGTATGGTGTTGACTAAACCCTTAGACGAGAATTCTTGAAACAAACCTTGGCAAAACCAACTTAACTTAAAGCTACTTACTTACTCCCCTTCCACGTGTTAGGCTTAGGTCAGGCACACTGGGGTAGGCTTAGTTAGAAGCACCAGTTGAGTATGTTAGCCTAATGTATATATGACTGTATATATGTTTTATTACTTTTAAACCATTGTATGGCTAAGAAACCATATCAATGCTTTTACAGTTCTATTTCGCAATACTTATCTTACTGTACGTACTTTTTATAATAACAATTATTGCAATTGTGGCAATACATTTCTCTTGTACGAGAAGAAAGACTGTTCAATAAATGTTAACCTTTATTGATACACGCCCGTCTCTCTATTCTCTACATCTCGTGAAAATAAACTGCACTAGACTGACTGAGTGAAATCTATGTCTATTGTTTCACACGACCCTAGAGATCGACTCTTGATCTGAGGAGCAAAGTTGTCATGTTGCACGGTTGTTGGAAAGCTGAATCCCTTCTTGTCTGTGCCAAGGAAGCTGATCACTTCCTATGCAGAGAAGAAAGTTTCCAGTGACCTCTGAGCTAGTTGGTAACACAACCCAATTAAGTTTAGCATAGTCAGTGGAGGCCTGGAATATCCGCAGTTCCACGTCGATACTACTGTTTATGTTATTCCAATGCGCAGGGCCTAGTGGGAAACTAGGAACTACACTACAGATCCACCTAGAAGCCTCGAGGGAAATCCTGGCAATATAACCCTATTGCCAGATGGATCTGAAATTGAATCAGAGTCACTATCAGAGTCGGAAGTATATGAGACGGGGATGTCCACATCAAGCGAACCACATGGACTAAGCCAGGAACAGATACAATCTGAAAACTTAGAATCTTCTGACTCCAATTCCTACTCCAACTCTAAAAAGATGGATGATTCTTCTAAAGACAACAGTGCAAAGAAAAGACAAGATAAAAAGAAAAGAAGACTAAGGAGACATAATAAATTTATTGATGAAGATACCACGGATCAAGGAAGTAACACTGAGCGGATAGAGCATCGCCACAGGAATCCACCTACACAAGGCACATCAATGTCCGATCCAAAATACAACTTGCTAAGAGATACAAACGTATCTGACCATAAAACACCCGATGTGATGAGGGGCCAAACTGAACCGTCCCTGGGCGATGTATTCAACTCAATTATGAAATTTCAAGAAGTCGTGAAACTTGACAATAAGAAACTTCAAGGAGCAATCAATAAGGTGGGGCAAACTTGTCTAGAAATATCAGATAGAATGGCATCGGTTGAGTTACGGACAGAGAGCCTCGAAAAGGATGTATCCGCTCTACAGAAACAGGGAAAAGAGCATGAAGGGATTGTGAGAGACCTGATGGTGAAAGTGGAGGATCAAGAAAATCGGGCCAGGAGAAATAATTTACGCCTCTTGGGAATTCCGGAGGGAGTCGAGGGGACCAACTCCAGGGGCTACATGATATCGCTCTTTAAAGAATCTTTTCCGGAGCTCACCACCTGGGACTGGGACAAAGAAATCCAGCGGGCCCATCGCTTTCCGCTAACCCTCAATAAACGATCCCATTCATCAGAGATGTACCCAAGAGCAATGTTGGTGTATTTTGGCAATTTCCTCCTACGTGAAGCAATATTTGACCTGGCACGCCCAACCCATAAAAGAGAACACAAAGGATATACATTTTTTAGCAGACCAGACTTTGCCCATGCGACAGTGGAAAGAAGATGGCGAATGCGACAACTCTTTGATCCTTTTGAACAGTTGGGAGCGACGGTATTTCTACAGAATCCTGCAAGACTGAAAATTATCTATAATGGTGTCACCAGAAGCTTCACTAGCGAACCTCAAGCACAAACTTATCTCGAAGAGATTACAAAAAATAAAGATGGCAAAGAAAAACCCAAAAAAAAGGAGGGGGGAAAAATACCTAAAAATATGTTGTTACTAAATATCTTTTTAACCAGGCAACCGCGGCATAAGGAATAAGACATCTTGAGAAAGCAGGAGGGAGGGGGGTATCTTATGTTATATAGACAGATGTTATGTTTATATACAATGAAGATAAGAAAATGTAAAGTCGTAAAAACATACCTCCCCGAAACTCCCACAGCGACAGGGGTCAGGATGCGGTGACACTAGCTGCCAACGAATCACTCGATGCCCACAACCTGGTTCCAAGGGAACCAGGCAGTCTCACTAGATGGTGGGGGGGTGGGGGGTGTAGGGACGGGGGGGATCCAACGGGGTTTTAGGGGGAGAGGGGAGGGTGGGGACAGGAATCGGATCTTACACAAGGAGCACAAAAAATATACAGGGGGAGATGGGAATGGAGGCTGATGAGGAAAGGCTGGATCCAGGGCTCGCATTTGATCTATATGGTAACTTTGAAAGAGATGGATGACTAAATTGAAAATACTTTCATTGAATATATGCGGGCTGAATGATATTAAGAAAAGGCAGAAAGTGGCAGAAGGGTTTAAGCTATCTGCAGCAGATATTATATGTCTCCAGGAGACTCACATTGAGGGATCACAACAATATCTTCTGAAAACACTTGGATATAGACTTATCTCTGCTACATCCCAGGGGTCACGTACAAAAGGGGTAGCCATCTTGGCGAAGGGTGGAGGGATCCAGTTCTCGCGTTCAATCGCGGATAAATTCGGACGATTTGTGATAACTGAGTGCTGCTATAATAAAGGGAAAAATAAATTGACATTATGCACTGTTTATGGCAATATTAGTGATGATCAGGAAGTGATGAACAATATTTCTAACGAACTGGTACATTGGCCCCTCCCTATTATTGTCTGTGGAGATCTTAATATCCATTTACCTAACGAATGGTTAGCTGACCCAGGCTTTGTTTACAATGGTAGGAAACGAAAGGTATATCAATTTCTGAATGATTTGTGTGTACGTCATGGATTAATAGATGGGTGGTCAGAGACATACCCGGGGAATCCTGGTTATACCTATTATTCTTACCCGCATTCTAGACATTTAAGACTGGACTATATGCTCATGTCCTGTGCTTTAAAATCAACTTGCCAAATAAAAAAACACACGAGAACTCTCTCGGACCACAATCCTCTTGAACTAACTATAACAGTGGGGGCCAATAGACCCACAGCTACTAGTTGGACGTTCGAAAGAGCGCTATTGAATAATGAGGAATATTGCACGCATATGAGGAACTGGATTCCGGCCTTTCTGGAGGACAATTTGGGGTCCACCTCAATAGAAAATGTTTGGGACACTATGAAGGCATGTATCAGGGGTGAAACTATGCGATTCTCATTCC
Organism: Lissotriton vulgaris; assembly: GCF_964263255.1. NCBI lineage: Eukaryota > Metazoa > Chordata > Amphibia > Caudata > Salamandridae > Lissotriton > Lissotriton vulgaris. The sequence goes on along the minus strand of NC_141700.1, from coordinate 233,577,672 downwards.
GACGTAACAATTTAGATAAACAAAAAATGAGGTCCCTGGAACAAAGTCTGCGGATCGCGGAAGAAGACCTGATCAAGGCAGTACAGGATGGCAAGAAGACAGACAGGGAAGTGAATAAGGTGGCAATAGCTAAAAACTGTATATCGGAAATTCTAATTGAGAACGCAGTTGTGAGAGCAACTACCAGCAGGGAGACTATTTATGAATTGGGGGAGAAAATGGGTCATCATCTAGCGGTCAGAACTCGGGAAGAGATATCCGGTACCCTAATTAAAGCAATTAATGATCCTACGCTTGGTTTGAAGACAGATCCTGCAGATATTAGAAAAGCTTTTCAAATATTCTATCAGAAATTATATCATGAGGATGAGAATGCATGCGAGGATCCCATGAGCTATATTGAACCATCTATTACAGAGGGCTTGGGATTAGAAGATCAAGAAATCTTAGATAGTGCATTATGCTGGGAGGAAATCCTACTATCTATGAACTCCCTAGCAACTGGAAAAGCTGCAGGCTTAGATGGGATTCCGACTGAGTTCTATATAAAATTTATACCACAACTCAAGTCTATCATGACTGAATTATTTCAAAACATCTTTGAAGGCGGGAATCCCCCGAAATCCTGGTCACATGCAAAAATAATAGTTTTCCCCAAAAAAAACAAAGATCCCCAGGAAATGGGGTCGTATCGACCAATTACATTGATTAATGGGGATTCCAAAATATATTCCAAATTATTAGCGTCACGGCTAGCACCTCGGATTCATAATATAGTCTCTGAAAGACAACATGGGTTTATACCAGGGAGATCTACAACTGACCATGTGCAAAGAGTTATATCCCTCTTTGACTACACGGGAACGACAGGAGACCCTATGGCGCTTATACTGCTCGACGCAGAGAAGGCGTTTGATAGGGTCTCCTGGAAGTTCCTGTGGGCCGCCATGCGAAACTGTGGCATAGGTAAGAAATATATTACAGCGATCCAACAGCTATATGTTGATCCCAGTGCTAGGGTATTGATTAACGGGGAGTTAACCGACAATTTTAAAATTAACAGGGGGACACGACAGGGGTGCCCTTGTTCGCCCCTCCTTTTTGCCATGTACATAGATGGGTTCATACACAGGCTCGAAAAAAACGTGTTAATTGCCCCTATAAGTGTGCGCGGTTTAGAAACAAAATGCTTAGCGTATGCTGACGATATTGCTATTGTCACAGGGGATCCTACAACTGCTATGAATCTCATTGAAAATGAAGCACATAACTTCGGTAGAGCTTCGGGGTACAAGCTAAATTCCAGCAAGACACTGCTCGTGCTTAATACTAAGATTGTGATGAGAGACCCGAGAATAACTGATAAAGCAACATACTTGGGTGTTAGCATTAGTGCCAATGTTGAGAATATTGTAAATAACAATCTGGAGCCACTTATGCTACACACTAAGAGAGAATTGTCACGGTTAGATAACCTACATCTGTCTATCGGAGGTAGAACAAATTTAGTGAAGATGTTTTTTTTTCCTACGTTTTTATATTTTTTTAGGGCAATTTGCTTGGAATTCCCACCACATGTATTTAAGAAAATAGATTGAATGTTCTCACAATTTTTATGGGTTTATAGTAAACCTCGGAGAGCACTAAAATGGATCACACTACCTAGAGAGCGTGGGGGGTGGGCGTTACCTAATTTCATGCTTTATTATTGGGCTACAGTTATGAATTACAGCACAAGATTGTTAAAATCTAACCCAGATGATCTGAGTATTCCTACTCCACAAGAACTTATCCTAGGGAATGGGAGTACTGGCTGTCTCTGGCGGCACGTTAATGATGATCACCTTAAAAGGGTGAAATTCAAAACCATCAACAATGTGGTCAAAGTCTGGAGACAGGTCAAGAAATTACTTGGTCTTGGGCGATTTTCACATTACACACCGGTTCTTCAGAATTCAGATCTTCCAGGAATATTTCATGACTCTTATATACAGAGCTGGTGTACACTAGGGATAGAGCAACTCGGATGTTTCTACTCTACTCAGGGATTGAAATCATTTGATGAATTAAAAAAAGACTACAACATCCCCAACAGGGATTTCTTTAAATATCTTCAAGTGAGAGACTTCCTGCTAAAAAAAGGGGGTGGTCGTATTAAATTTCAAATATGCCAAATCATAGAAAATATGCGCAACAACACGCCCCCAAGAATTGGCGAGATTTATGAAAACTTTAATGCCTTGCTCCCAGATGATATGGACAAACATGGGGCGGAATGGCAAATTAAACTACAAGTTCCACCTAGCATTCCACTTATGGCATATGACCTGTCACTTACTTACTTAATGTCCTTAAAATTACAGGCACAATTCTATAAAACATACTTTTCGCTGTATTATACACCGTATAAAGTTGCTAAATGGGGGACAGGTAAGGGCACTACTTGCCCGCGATGTGCATTTCCTGCTGCAGACATTGTGCATATGTTCGCCACATGTAATACTCTATCAAACGTTATAAATGAAATATCTGGGTTTCTTGCTGATATCACCGGCGCTGGGATTAACATGACAACTGAAGAGATTATACTGGGCATCACTAATAAAGATCGGCCTAGACAAGTTCAAGGGGTGATCTTCGTGGCAATGGCAATCTTTCGACTATGTGTCGCATCAGCCTGGCTCGATCCCACTCCACCATCCTTTTCCCAATGGAAGGCTAGATTACTTGCGACATGTAGCCTCGAGGTAGCCATTTATAAACAAAAGGGGCGTAATATTCGGCAGAGAGGCATGAAAATCTGGGCACCTTTGCTAGATTGGATACAGGCGCATTGAATATAGGATTCAAAAATGCCTTGGATAAATGCTAAAAAATTTCATCCACCAAATAACGCAACTGAACCTCATTGAGAATACCAATACCTGTCTCATTAAATCATCGCAAAATGAAATGTATGATCAATAGTGTATTGGGTTTTGATGTTAATATGTTTTTTTTTTTTTTTTCTGTTCTCTGTTACCCCCTCTTTAGGAATTTGTATTTGTGTAATGTAAATCTCTTTGTAAATAATGTTAGAAATACCTGTCCTCATGGGGGGTGGGGGGGGGGGGGGGTGGGAACCAAGGGCTTTAAATAACATGTTGTAAAAATCTGAATAAAAAAGGAAAAAAAATAAGGAAAAAAAAAGGATTAATGTTTTCTCTGCAAGAGAAACGTTCTTCTGACCCGTTGACAAATGTTACTTTGCCCTTTCCTTGAGAATATTAATTAATACTCTAGCCCTCATAAAAGGAACACTGGAAAAGTCTATTGAAAATGTTTTTATTAGATATGTGCTGTTGGCTACTCTGAAATTGAAATAGATGGTCACTGAAACATATAGGAGCAAATGTTTTTTACATAGAATTGGACTAGATGGTTCCAGGATTTGCTTTCTGCTGGGGGTTGAAAAATATTGATAGTTCTGTTTGTAATAATAGTCATTACTCTCTCCTGCTATCTGCATGTTAATTATGACCCAAAGGTCTGTTTCCTTTGTACCTTATATATACCCGCTTAATGAAATGTTTAGAATGAAAGATGCCCACCTAGCAATGGATTAGGATATTGATGAATGTATGAGAATAAATGTGCAAAATATTTTCTATGTTCCTACTAGATCATAGGAATGTCTTTAGCTCATGCTAAAAGGACCGCCTGTTAAAGATTGCAGGAATCGCTGTTAGCATGAGCTAAAAGCCATTTTGTTCTTGCCAGCGATTTTTGTTAGCCATGTGCCTACCATGTGCTTTCTTCCTCTTCCAGGGCCTTGCACATGCTCAGAAAGGCCTAGCTCGTAGAATGCACCTGCTCCTAGTGTAGAACTGTCAGGCTATTCTTACTGATGTGTTCAGTTTAGTCTCCCCTCCCACTTTGTTGAGAAAGCAAATTTGTACACCCATATTAGTCAATAACCATGCTTGTATGTGCCAGAAACTCCCCTTGGTTTTATGCTGACTATGTAACAAATGCATATATAAGGCCCCTGTTCTCTGTACTCCTTAGACTGTCTCCTACAGTAACCTGAGGGTACTGTATACCGCAGTCTCCCTCATGTGAGTTTATTAAAAATGTTCTTTTCATATTACAGCATCCGTGCCAATTTCTTCTTTGTTGGTTTAAGCTCCAGGCGTATCGGTGAACCCCTTAGAAGGTTTCTATTTCTTCAACAAGATTCGGATAAGGCAGGCTTTTGCAACAAGGAAAAGGAATAAAGCATGGATCAATTCACTTTGAAGAGAGTGCCAGCCAGATAAACCTCCTCACAATCAACTAGTGGAATTCAATGCAGGGTTTAGAGCACAGAACACTTTACCCTGAGGTAGGATACAATGTTATATCTACTTAGGGAACAGGCAGAGAAGGGTATCATGAAGTGAATAGCATGACAGAGGTAGGACCAATGAAGAAGGAATCTAAGTGAAAGTATCCCCTCCTTTGTCAGGAGTGAAGGGTGAAAACTATTAGATTCATGAAGAAACTGAAGAACTAGGGTTTTATCTATGTGACTGTACCTGAAGGAGGCTGTAAAGGAGAGTATCAAAAGGAAGGAATTCAAAGGGTAAACATTGGATCCAGCACCACAACCTCAACCTCAACTTCTAAGGAATGTGAGATTGAGGGGCCAAGTAGGAGTGGGTAGTGGTGGCAGTGGGTATTTTTGAAGAGAACCACAACTAGGGACAGAGATTACAGTTTGGCAGGTCCTGCTTCTCCCCTCTCCCACACCTAAAGGGAACGTAGGGAGAGGCCCCGGAACAGGTGGTAGAATCCAAGATGGACTGCTGGATGGTGGGGAGAGCAACAGACAAACAGATGCCGAAGAGAATAACACAGAGCCCACAGTGAAGTGGAAAAGAAAGGGACAAAGGGCCTGATTATGATTTTGGCAGACAGGGTTACTCCATCACAATCATGATGGATATCCCGACCTTCCAAATTACAACTCCATTATACCCTATAGAACTTGTAATAGGGCGTTTGAGACGGAGTATCCCATCCGCCAAGATCGTAATCAGGCCATAGGTGTTGGTGGTGGAATCAGAAGGGCAGACTTTGAGAAGGAGATATTTCTTCAGCCGTTTAAAACCTGGGGATTACACTGGAGTGGTTGCCTATGCAAGGAGAGTGGCTAGCACTATTTCTTCACTTTTTCTAAGTTACACTATGGGACATTACAGTGAGTTGTTAGGGGATTTATTTCAAAGGAATTTGTCTTTATTTTCTTTTGCCCCTCTGGTCGACCCCACTCCTCCACCTGAGCTTCCAAGAGCATCGAAATAAGAAGTATGCTTGAGGGTAGTTCTTCAAGCCAAGGCCCGGCATCTTGTAATGGACACACAATTCTACCCACCAATGAGATACTAAATGAGGAAGAGACACCCCTCACATGAAGCAAGTGGACCTTACTGAAGTCTAACAATGCAAAACACATTGAGTTGATATCAAGGATAGAGGATATCAACAGTTGCTACTATGGAAAACAAGTTAGGGAAAGTCAATATGCACTGGGGAGAACTGAAGTCTCCCTCGTTACACTGGAGATAGGCAAGTGCTTCCTTCTTTCTAGTTGAAGTGAGGGAATTCAGGAGGTGTGCTGTGAACAGAGTGCTGTAGATAGGCTCCTGGGGAGATCCTGGACACTCTTTGGAGCAGCACAAAAATGAAGATCCCACGATCCAGGTGGAAAAACCTGCAGGCAGCTTTAGAACAAAATTAATTAAGTGGTTCAGGATCCTCTGGAGGCAACCGAAAAGATCGTTAATTTATACTTGCTTTCAGATACCTAAGAAGGGACCTCAGTCTGGGTGGGCCTTATGTGGCACAGCGATAGTGATCATGTGGATTGAGAGAGCAGATCTTGGGAGGGGCATTTTGGTAGAAAGAGGTGCTCTGAAAAGGAGCTCGGCATTTGCCAGACCTCTGATCAGACACTCTGGTCAGAGAAAAGGCCCGGTTTGCAGTGAAGAAGCAACTAGACATTCTGCTATTGTGGTTAATGACCCATTTTCCAGGCCAAGTAACTCACACAGGCAGAAACTATATGTACACCCAGGAAGCTGCAGCTAAGTCTTCTCTGAAGATGCTGTGAAATGGTGAGTCTTACCTTTTGTTCCCTTTACAGCTGATATATCAGTGGTAGGGGGGGATGAAGATGTTTTTGAGTTAGGGGTTGTATGTGATTTCATAGGAAAACAATTTCATGGAATATCGTTTCATCTTAACTGTTTAAAGGAAATGTTCAAAATGAGTGGTATTTACTTTTTCATAAAAACCAATATATAGAAGGAGTTTTTGGTCAAAACAGGCTTATTTTTTAAGTCTAAATGGAATGGTTGCAGGTTTTTTGTTCAGAATAGTTTTGTTGGAGATAGCAATTTCAGTGCTTTACTTTAGGGGAGATTATTTCATATTTAGCTCTTTTACATTGTCAAACAATTACTTTGGATTGCTATTAATTCATTGACCCATCACCACCTGTAAACACCATCCTTCTATGACGGCTTGAAACTTCTAAACACCACCTGAACCCTAAAACTCCTTGCCACACCTAAACCATACCTGACACCTTAAACCCCTTTCTACTGCAAATATCTACCAACCTTGAACCATAAAATCACCCACTACCTCAAACTTCATCCATTCCTGAACCCTAAAAACCCCACCCATTTCATTATACCTTAAAACACCTCAGCACACCCAAACTCTACCCATTCTGAACCCTAAAACACTATTTTCACCCTTAAACACCAGCCATCCATGACCCATATGAAATCCTCATCACCCTAAACTTTTGATCCCTGAACTCTAAAAAACCCTTTCTACATCTAAACTCCACCTATCCCTAAATCCTTAAAACCCCTCAGAACCGTAAACTCCACCCCAGCCTGAACCCTAACAACTCTTCACCATCCCAGCTGCCATCTATAATTGAACCTTAAAACCCCTCACCAGCCCTAAACTCCTCCCATCCATGAATGCTAAAACTCCTCCACACCCTTACATGTCACCCTTCCCTCAAACCTAAAAACACCTCCCACACTTCAACACCACTCATCCATAAACCCTAAAAATCCCTCACCTCCCCTACTCTCCACCCATCTTTGAGCTCTGAAAAGCCCTTTTCTAAGCCTAACCACAAATTATTTTTGACCCTTAAAAACCTTCATCACCCTATGCATAACCCATCCCTGAACAAAAAAAAACACAGAAGTCACAAACTCCATCCAAGTTTAATGCAATTTTGTATATTTCCTTAAAGTTTCTTTCTGTTCCAATGTGCTTTCTCAGTTTTCGTTATCCATTAATTCACACACTTCTGGAGTTAGGGCAGAGTGGATCTTTCATGTTAAGGTTGTGGTGATTTGATGGATACTAGATGCCCAGCTAGGAGTCTATGTTGAGGTAATTGGTTGCCTTCACCGCTTTACATATAGCTTCTTTATCCTTACAGTCCTTTAAAGTGTTAGTGGTGTTTATTTTACTCATGCCGTAATTCAGGAGCTAATTTATGTGCAACTTTCACATGTGTTTCATCAGTCTGAGTCAAGTAGCAGGAGAACTTACCAGTACCATGGCCATTGACTTTCACTTTGCATGGTATAAACCTGTGTGGTGCCAATAGAAACTATTGTGTCCTAAACTACATATATTTGGAGTTTTATATAGCATGTACTCGACCCGAAGGTATCAGAGCGCTTTACATGAGCACCAGTGACCTTACAGACAGACACATTGATTGTGCTAGGCACGGGGAGATTAAGGGCTAGATGTAGGTAATTCTCATTTAACGACTCTAGAATACCGAATTTTACCGATTTGGTATTCTAGGGGCCAGATGTAGGTAAAAAACATTTACCGATTTTAAAATACCGAATTGTACCGATTCGGTATTTCAAAATCGGTAAATGGTATGTAGGTCCCAACATCTGGATTCGTTACCGAATCCTTAACAATTCTATAATTACCGATTCGGTAAATACCGAATCGGTAATGCCCATTCATTCCTATGGGCTTTGAAGCCCATAGGAATGATTAGGCATTACCGATTCGGTATTTACCGAATCGGTAATTAAAGAATTCACAAGGGTGCAGGGGGTGTCACTTTGACACCCTCTGGCACCCCCAAAACAGGCACAGGTGCCATGTGGCAGGCATACCTGCCCTAAGGGCAGGTCTGCCTGTCACATGACATAGGTGTGCATGCACACATGTGCATGCACACCGGAATCGGTATTTTACCATCAAATTGGTTTTGATGGTAAAATACCGATTCGTTAAGGCTCCTGGGACTCTGAAGAGTCCCACCTACATATGGGTGGCTTAAAATCGGTAAATTTACCGATGTTTTATTTTACCGAATCGGTAAAATTACCGATTCGGTAATTTTACCGATTCGGTAAAATATTGCCCCCTACATGCCAAAACTTGTAAACCGGTCAGTAACAGCCGAAAATACCGATTTTCGGCCGTTACCGACCGACCTACATCTGGCCCTAGATTCAGTAAATGAGATGTAGTTAAAAATTGGGTATTTTTTACCAATTCTGTAGTATTCGGTAATTACGGAATCGGTATTTACCGATTCAGTAATTGTCATTGATTCCAATGGGCCTTGAAGCCCATAGGAATCAATGTTAATTACCGAATCGGTAAATACCGATTCGGTAAAAATACCGAATTTGCAAGGGGGACAGGGTGTCACTTTGACACCCTGTTGCACCCCTGATTCTGGCTTGTGTGCCATGTGACACACATACATGCCCTTGGGGCATGTATGTGTGCCACATGGTACATGCACAGATGTGCATGTACACAGGAATTCGTTATTTACCACCAAATAGTATTTGGTGGTAAATAACGAATCGGTAAGGGCCTGTGGCACTAACTACAGTGCCACCTACATCTAGATTTTCTGATTCGGTAAATATACCAATTCAGTATTTTACCAAATCTGTAAATTTACAGATTCGGTAAATATACCGATTTGTTATATTTTCAGGCCCCTACATTTCCATCTGCAAATACCGGTCGGTAACGGCCGAAATCGGCCGTTACTGACCGGTATTTGCCGTCCTACATCTGGCCCTAAGTGATTTGTCCAGAATGGCAGGCTGCTGAGCGTCTCTGCCAAACTCGAACTGGGTTCCCTAGGTTCGAGATTGACCGCTCTAGCCATTAGGTCACATCGTCCACATTCTCACTGTCTTTTTCCAAGTGATGAAACACTTCCCAGTTTCATGCAGTGCTGACTTGTATGAAGCAATACTGCCCAATATTTTGCAACTTGCAATACGTCTCCGTGTGCCACTATGCTCCCAGTATCACACAGGTGATGTGTCAATGATAAATTTAAGGTATAACTATAACTTTAGAATTTCTAATGTTTTGTGTAGATTAAGTTTGGTTTGTATAAGGAATAAGTAAAGTTTCCTTAACCGTAACAAATCTTTGAACTCTGTTTTTTTCCATTGAATTTCAATGGTTTTTATTTTTTAATAAAAAAGTGTTTCACAATGTAAGGTTGAGTGTTATCGAGTCGAGTGCGTTAAGTGGACTGGTATAGAGTTGAGTAGAGTGTCACAGAGCATAGTGTTGTGTAGTGAGGTGTTATGGAATGGAGTACAGTGAAGTGGTGTAGAGTGCAGTGGCATATACTTGAGTGGAATAGAGTGGAGTAGCACAGAGTGAGTGCCATACAGTGGAATAGCATGTAGTGAAGTGGAGTATAGTTAAGTGGGTAGAGAGGAATACAGTAGAGTTGATTGGCATAGAGTCATTCGCAGTAGAGAGTCCTATTGTGGAATAGCATAGAATGGAATGGTGTAGAGTGGAGTGGCATTCCACGGAGTGGCGTAGAGTGGAGTGATGTAGAGTGCAATTGCATAGAGCCAAGTGGCATAGAGTGAAATAGAGTACAGTGGAGTGGCTTAGAGTGGAGTGGTGTGGAATTGAGTGGTGTACCGTGGCATGGCGTAGAATGGAATAGCATAGAGTGTAGTAGCACAGAGTGGAGTGGCATAAAGTGGAATAGAGTAGAGTGCAGTAGAGTATAGTGGAATAGCGTGGAGTGGGAGGAGTGTAAAGTGGAGCATTTTATAGTGCAGTGAAATAGAGTGTAGTGCTGCAGAGTGTTATAGTGCAGAGTGGAATTGCGTAGAGTGTGGTGGCCCAGAGTAGAATACGGTAGAGTAGCATGGCATAAAGTGGCACAGAGTCAAATTATGTAGAAGAGCTTACAGTGGAGTGGTATAGAGTGGAGTGGCATAGAGTTGAGTGGCATACATTAGAGTGGTGTGCAGTGAGGTGGCATATAGTCAAAGACCGTTTAGTGGAGTGGCATAGAGCGTAGTGGTGTGGAGTGGAGTGGCATACAGCAGAGCAGCATAAAGTGGAATAGCGTAGAGTGGTGTGGAGTGGGGTGGCATATAGTTTAGCGGCATAGAGTGGAGTGCGTGCAGTGTAGATATATATAGAGTGGAGTGGTGCAGAATGGAATAGCGTAGAGTGGCACTTAGAAGAGTGGAGTGGTGTAGAGTGGAATAGTATAGACTGGAGTGGCTTAGAGTGCTATCGAGGGGAATACCATAGAGTGGAGTGGCATAGGGTGGCATAGAGGGGAGTGGCATAGAGTGGAACAGCATAGAGTGGAGTGGTGCAGAGTGGAGTGGCGTAGATTAGAATAACGTAGAATGGAGTGGTGTACGGGGAGGGGTGTAGAGGGGTGTGGCTTAGAGTGGAATAGCATAGAGTGGAGCAGCGTATATTGGAATATCATAGAGTGGGCTGGCATAGAGTGGAATAGCGTACAGTGTAGTGACATACATTGGAGTTGTGTGCAGTGGAGTGGCATAGAGTGGAATACCGTAGAGAAGCGTGGAATAGAGTGGTGTTGAGTCGAGTACCATAGAGTCGAATAGCATACAATGGAGAGACATAGAGTGGGGTGGGATACACTAAAGTGGTGTAGATTGCAATGGTGGACAGTGGAGTGCAGAGAGTCGAATAGTGTAGAGTGGAGTGGCATAGAGCGGAGTAGCGGAGAGTGGAATGGTGTAGAGCAGAGCAGCGTAGAGTGAGTGGAGTGGAGTGCCATGTAGTTCAACAGCATAGAGCGGAATGGCATGCAGTGGTGTGACATAGAGTGCAGTGGTATTGAGTGGAATAGTGTAGAATGGAGTTGATAGAGGGAGAGGCATGGATTAGAGTGGAAAAGCATAGAGTGGAGTGGCGTAGAGTGATATAGAGGGAAGTGGCATAAAGTGGAATAGCTTAGTGTGGAGTGACATAGATTCGAGTGGCATAGAGTTGAAAAGTGTAGAGTGGAGTGGATTGGCGCACAGCGGAATAGCGTAGAGTGGAGTGGCCTGGCATAGAGTGGAATAGCATAGAGTGGAGTGGTGTAGAGTGGATTCCCATTGAGTCGAATAGTGTCGAGTGGAGTGGTATAGAGCAGAGTGGCATAGAGTGGAATAGTGTAGAGTGGAATGGTGCAGAGTGGCACAGAGTGGAGTGACATACAGTAGAGTAGCATAGAGTGGAATGTGTAGAATGGAATAGCATATACTGGAGTGATGTACAGTGGAGTGGCGTACAATTGGATGGCATAGAGGGAATAATGTGGAGTGTAGTGGCAAATAGTGGTGTAGAAATAAATGTTAAAGAGTGGAGTTCCATAGAGTGGAGTGATATAGAGTGGAGTGGTGTAGAGTGAAATAGCATAGAGTGGCGTAGAGTGCTGTAGTGTGGAGTAGCATAGAGTTGAATAGCATGGAGAGTAGTGGTGTAGAGTGGCATACAGTGGAATAGCATAGAATGAAATAGCATAGAGTGGCGTAGAGTGCTGTAGTGTGGAGTAGCATAGAGTTGAATAGCATGGAGAGTAGTGGTGTCAATTGGAACGGTGTAATAGCGTGTAGTGGAAAGGCATGGAGTAGCATAGAGTGGAGTGGTGTACAGTAGAGTGACATACACAGGGGTGGCATGGGGTGGAACCTCCACTATGTGAAATATACAACGTTTGTGAGCATTAATTGCTCAACTATTAAACAGATTTGCACCAAATCACAAAGCAATCTTTCTGGAGCAAGATCTAGCTTTCTGCCAAATTTGGTGTAAATCCGTTCAGTAGTTTGGGCTGCAGCTGTGTCTAAAGTTGCTATGGAAAAATTAATAGGGAAAACGTGTTTTGGGAACCCCCTTTTTTCTCAGCTCCTGCTAAACTGATCACCCCTAAACTTTCCATATGGAAACTAGTCACAAAGTAGCACCTTTCTGAAATGCTTCATGGATATTTGTAACATTGTGCCACAGTTATGGCAACACATAAAATACATTTCTTATGGAAACATGATCCTCTAACTCTAACTACCCAGTGACGACCAGCACTGGGTATATATTATACAGATATGTAATGTAAACTTTACAAAAAAAGGTTTATTCAACTCCTCAGCTCCCTACTGGAAAGTTGTGGGGTGAGCTATCAAGCGGGTGCCCCAAAACACATTTCCCATAGGGAATGTGGGAAGCAATACAGTTAAAATGGCTGAACAGAAATATATCACATTTTACAGAAAGCTTGATCTTTACTCAGACAGCATGCTTTGTGTGATTTGGTGTATATCTGTTCTGTCATCCTTGAGAGATGAATGCTCAAAATATACTACGATCTGGACAGTTGGTCTGCCAGGAGTACTGCGGTACTTTTGCGATATTGCACATTAAAAAAACAGAGTGATCTAATAACCAGAGAGGGCTTTTTTCCTCATCAGTCATCTCAATCGGTCCTGCAGGACTGAGCGATCTGATTAGCTAGCTGCAACTTAAACAGAGATGTTGTGGCAGCCCTTACAGGACATGGAGTCTCAATCCCATGGCCTGAAGTTTTCACATATTAAGGAATAAAGGGGTAGGGTAGTGGTACCCTGATGCCCTGACAGTTATGCGGAAAGGGGTCCTAGAGGGACGCCCTCCCAACAAAACTTTAGCTCCATGGTTTTGTGGTACTCCTACAGGACTCAGTGCGTACCCCCACTTGGCCGGTGGGACTCTTGAAATATGACACTGGGTTCCATGCTGGATCCTGTGAGAGTATCACAACACCACTGAAAAACTGCAAACAAAAGTACCCAAACTCCTGTGGGAACAAATCTAACCTCCTGCAGCCAGCCAATTCCGTAAGGTCGCTGAACTTGCACTCTGCACAGCCTACAGACTATGCTGAGCCCTTTGAGGACAGCTAAGTCTTAGTCTCTGTTCTTCAGTATCTTCCCCTCACACACAAGTCCTCATGGAGAGCCCACTTCCTCCAGACAACCAAAACTCGTTAGGTGCCCACGCCTCTACTTTGCACAGCCTTCACCCTCTACCAAACTGTTCACAGACAGCCAATCTCTTGTGAGAAACCAATCACAAATGGCTTGGCAAACTCCTGATGCAAATGGTCTTTCTCAATGCATATACCCTCACAGAGAGCCCACTTCCTCCAGACGCTGAAAAGTCCTTAGGTGGGAAAACCTCCACTACCCACAGCTTTTGCTCTGTTCTGAACTCTTTGTGGACAGCTAACTCCTTGTCAACAAGCAAGCACACATTTGTGGGCAAGCTCCTGCTGCACACGGCCTTCACACTATGCAGCACTCATGGAGAGCACACTCCCTAAAGACACACAAGCTTCTTTAACACCTACTATACACAGCTTTCACCTTGCTCTGAATCTTTAGTGGACAGTCAACCGCACATGGTGCATGGTTTTCACCCTTTGCTCATGCCCTGACAGGCAGCTCAGTCCCTCCAGACACCCTAGTCGTGTTAGGTGGCCAAGCTCCTACTACACACAGCCTGCGACCTGCACTGAACCCTTCGCAGATAGCCAACCTCTCTTGGGCCAACAAGCAAACGTGGGCAGGCAAGCCCCTCCTGTGCTCAGTGATTGCCCTGGGCACGAAAAAGTCCACTCCCTTCATACACTCAAGGCCTTTTAGGAAGCCAAACCTTAAGCACAGCTTTTGCCTTGTCCTGAACCCTTTGTGGACAAACAATGCCCTTGTGGGCAATCAAATGCACACAACTGGGCAATTTCCTGCTGCACTCTGCGTTCTCCCAGGGTGCAAGCCCTCACAGAGAGGCCAATCCCCCAGACACTCAAGCCTCCTTGGGTGGTGAAGCCCCTACACACTGCCTTCACCCTGTACTGAACTGTTCACAGCTAGCTGTTCTTTTGTGGGCAACCAATCGCGCACATGTGGGTAAGCCTTAGTTGTGCAGAGACTTCACTCTGGGCACAAGCCCTCATGGAGAGACTATTCCCTTCAGGCACCCACCCGGATTCTGGTGAGAAAGCCTCTGCCATACAGGGTCTTTGCCCTGTGCACAACCCTTCAGAGACAGCCCACTCCTTTCAGATACTCAAGTCTCCTTAACAAGCACAGCCCCTCTTATGCACAGCTTTTGCCCTGTTCTGGATCCATTGCTTTTGCCCTGTTCTGGATCCATTGCTGACAGCCAACCTCTTGTGGGTAACTACACATGGGTAGGTAAGCTTGTGCTGTGAACGGTCATTGCTCTGTTCACAACTCGTCATGGAGAAGTCATTACGTCCAGACACAGTAATCCCCCCCCCCCCAGGTGGCCCTACTAGTCACTACTTTTGCACCGTTTTGTACCTTTGAGGATAGCAAAATGCTTGTGGGCAGTCAAATACACATGGCATGGTAAACCAAGGGTGTGTTCAGTCTTTGTTCTGTAGAGAACTCTTTGTTAGTTCATCATTGATGACATCATTAATGACATCATCCAATGTACTGCCATTCAAATTACTCTATAAACTGATACATCATCTGAGATAAAAAAGCGAACAGTGAATGGTACAGAATCATGTAAGACAAAAATTGCCTGAGCGTGTATGTGATAATAAACAACAGAAGATGCACGTGCTGCTAAAGACTTGCCTACCTTATTTTTGGTTAAACATCAGAGATGAAACAAATGTTTATATTGACCATAATGTGTCATTTATTTATTTTTATTTCAAATTAGAGTTATTTTATTTTTATCTCAAAAGAAATCAGATTTTTTCAAGTTCGTTATTTAAGACCGTATGTACAACAACAAATGGCATATATTCAAAATAAGAAATTTTTACAAATAGCAAAATTAGGACACTTTGGACAACATAAATCACACACGGTCAGTCATACAACTCTCAAACCACACTATTTACACTATATATACAAACACATCAACAAGAAACAATATGAATTATTTCAACAATGTAATCACTTAGATTTACAAAGAAGCCAAAAACATTCGTATTTTGTCAAAAAAACGTTTAAGATTTTTATCACAGTTTTGTTTTTCAGTTTTAGGCTTATAAAGTCTACGCGTTTCGAACTCAAGCAATTAGTGAGTTCTCGTCAGGACCAAGGTCTGTAAAAGAGAAAGGGGAAACTTATTGGTATGCTGTTTCAACTATAAAGCTACACTGCATTTTCCTACTGCCAGCTAGTGCCTCTTACCTCTCAGTCAAATGGAAACCAGAATAAAGTGTGTGCGTGTCCAGGAAAATCAACCATTTGTCATAAGAAATGTATAACACCATTACCTACTGAAACATATTTACTTGTCACACCACATGCAGACATACACTTCTCATTTGTGCTTACATAGTCAAAGCGAGTCTGTATCCCGCAGTTGAATGTAAGGTCCGCCTGGCGGGCGCTGTCTCTCTGTGGTAACAAAGGAGCCTGTAAGTTTACCGCGGTGGTGGGGCGTGATCAAATGGGGCGAGGGGGGCAGGAGTGCTCTCACCTCGAAGACAGTGAATGGCTCTTTGTAGCCGGGGATAGCCGTCAGCGAAGATGTATCTGGAAATTAGATCGAAAATTCCTGTTAGAACTTGTACAACGGTGTGACTGTTGTAAAGTTTCTATGTATTGGCTGGAGTAGCGGTTCTTACCTCAAGTGGGTCGCGTCAGTGCGGAGCAGAATTTTGTTGCCACTGCCGGGCGTCCTCAATGTGCAATGCTTCCGGGTGTTGACTCAGAGTTTGAACATTTCTGACATTTCATTCAACCCGGAAAATGCTGTATTGAATTTGACAATTAACATCGCTTCCATTTTTGTTAGTTTAGCGTCTATGTGCGCATGTACAAAATAGTAATAGTGCAGTCCTGAACACAAGTGTTATTCATTGTGATAAAAGTTAAATGGTGCACATTTTAACTACAAGTAAAGTTTTGTATCCATAAATACTTTATAAAACCAAGGTAAGGATGGTGCACGAATAATAAGAGTTGCAGACATACATTTCAGGCAGGTTGCAGCTTTAAGCAAAGGCAAGTTCGAAACATTTAACAGGAAAAGAAAAGTTTCTCTCTTCAATATATTAGTTGCCCATACATTTTAGCAAGCAAACTCACGTGATAGAGTTGTCATGTTGTACTATCAAAATAGATTGTGCACTGCATTTATATGTTGCACATATTTTCGTGCAGAAATTCTGTGAAAATTGTCAAAAACTAATGAATAGATTTACATCAAATCACAAAAAGCACACTTTCTGCGTAAAGATCTAGGGCCAGATGTAGGTAGCCTAATACCGGTCGGTAACGGCCGAAATTACCGAATTTCAGGCCAAATTGAAGGATTCGGTAATTTACTGAATCAGTAATTTAAGGAATCAGTAAATTACCGAATTCTTAAAAACCGATTCGGTAATTTACCGAATCCCTAATGTAGGGAGCACTCAAAAGAGTGTATTTGTCATTCAAGGATTTGTTATTTACCACCAACTACAAGTTGGTGGTAAATATCGAAAAACTGTGAAAAAGCAAATTTGTGCTTTTTCAAAAGTGCCATGTGGCAGACATACATGCCCCCATGCACTATTCAGGGGTGCAACAGGTTGTCAATGTGACACCCTGCCACCCTTGTAAGTCTTTATTTACCGAATCGGTAATTCCCATTCATTCCTATGGGCCTCCAGGAATGAATGGGGAATACCGAATTGGTAAATACCAAATCGGTATTTATTGAATTTTAACGATTCGGTAAAAATTACCGAATCAATACCTAGATACCATTTACCGATTTTAAAATATCGAATCGTTAAAATTCGGTATTTTAGAATCGGTAAATGGTATTTACCTACATATGGCCCCTAGTTTTCTGCCAAATTTGGTGTACTTCTGTCCAGCAGGTTTTCCTGAATCGTTGTTCAATTTTCCTATGGAAAACTGCATGTGGAGAACGTGTTTTGGTACCTGCCCTTTTTCTCTGCCCCCGCTTGACGGATCACCCCGGAACTTTCCAGCAAGGAGCTGAGGTGAATGAGAGTATGTTTTGGGAAGTTTGGTGAAGATTCTTCAAATGACACCAAAGTTAATAGCAAACCAAATAATACATTGCAATGGAAAGATGGTCCTGACTATAACTACCCAGTGACAACATTATAGCTAGATATGCTAATAAGATCTTAGCTTACATTAGAAAAAAAACTAGAAATCCACTGACGAAATCAAAGATTAAATTAATGTTTTATTTAGATGTTGAAATAAGGTGAAACTAGCATTTAAAAATGAAAAAAAAAACTCTGAAATTCACCTGTTATAGTTTTCTGAGACCACTAGAACTCACATATCACATCACTCAGCACATGTTAAATGACATCACTGATAACATGTCAAATGACATCATGTATGACATCGCTGATGACATCTCACATAACATCATCAAAGCTACTGCTTCTCTAATTTCGGTATAAACCCCCTTAGAATATATTAAAAAATGATGTAGGTACCCACAAATATATGCAGTATAGATTGATTTTATATATAGGTGCATGTCTGAAATTGAAATAGTGCAGTATTCGAGGCAAGTCTGATTCACTATGTGGAAGTTGGACGGTGCAGAGTGTGCACATTACTTCATTTACACAAAGTAGAGACAGAGCACACGTAGTGCGAATTGTAGACGTATGTTACAAATAGGTTGTGGCTTAAATCAAAGCCCTGTTGCCGAAATACATGAGAAAAACAAACACTCATCATTAAAATACATTATTCACCTGTGGATTTCTGTGCACACGCAACGTTAAAGAGTCGCTGTGTAGTACTATTGCCAATTTCCGTATAAAATGGTGGTTTATAAGGTGTAAGTGTTGTCCTAAAGTTGTATGCCATTTGGCTCATCTCAGGAATATGTGTATGGTATTTGAAAAACTACAGAGGGTCTGGTTGTGAATACCTTATCAGTGGCTAATGTAAAGCAGTTGACTTAAAATGTGGTGCCAGATGGGGTAGATAACAGGTACATGTCATTAAGACAAATAATCACAAACACGCTTTTGACAGATTTTAAAGGTTTTATAAATTGCTGATTGCATTAATATGTACATCGACCTTACCGTGTCAATTCACAAAGGTAACTTAGACTTGAAGTAATTTCCAATGAGTTTACTCTTACATAGTTTGCTGATCGCATTAATGTCTACATAGACATTACGCTTCTTATGCACCTGAATACCAGTAAAAAAAATTCTCTACTAAAAATGGCTGATTTCTCAGATATGCCTCATGCTCTGAAAATTGCTAACGGTTACACCCATTTGCACTACAGGGTTTGATAGAAAATAGAGTCTACATGTTCCTCTGTGAACACCTTTAATTATGAAAAGTGCATAGAAAACTGTCAAATTCATAGGATGATGTAATCAGCGATGCAATTAGTGATGACATCAATGATGTCATTTAGCATGTTGTGAGTGATATACTATGAGAGGCCATACACGGTGCATGGTGGTGGAACAAGTTCTACTTGGTTCACTAAACTCTGGCTAATTTCAGTGGGTTTTGTTTTGGTTTGTAAATGCTAGCTTTTAACCCATTTCAACACCTAACTATTACTTCACATGAACCTTTGCTTTTTGAAGTAAATTTCAGTTTTTCTGAATAAAAGGTAAGATCATATTGCCATACTTAACTATAATGAATATTTGATGTTTTTCTAATTAATTTCTGGAGTTTTTTTTAATTATACTGAGTCAACACCCCAACTGCTTATGGCCATTGGTCATGTGAAGCTGAAGACCTGGCTGTTCGAGCAGTAGCGGCACCCCCCCCCCCCCAGCGCCTTGAGACCCTATGGGTATGTAGCGCGCTTTATAAGTGTCACTGATTGATTGATTGATTGATGTGTAGTGGGGGTTGGCCCAGGCCCACCTCCCATGAGTGGCCAACCTACGGCACACTGACCTCTGTGGTCAGATTGGTGCTCCTCTGCTCCCCTCTTATCTGTACTCTGTTTCCCGTCTACGTGCCCCTGCAGCATCCATCCTCCCTCCTTGGTTAACTTGCGGTGCTCCCTCGGCAGCCCGCCCTGAACAGTAAGCTTGCTGCTCATGCCCCTGCACCCATCCTACCTGCCCTCTGTTCTCCATCAGCATGCCCATGCCCCATTCTGTCGGCCCTACATGGTCAGCTTTCTGCCCATGTCCATGCCAGTTCACCCTCTGTGGTCAGCTTGTTGCCATTGTGCCCTCATGTCTGCCCTACAGTCTGTGTGTGTACCCATGCCCCCTCTCTTCTGCCCTTCATAGTTTGTTGTGATGCCCACACCCATGCTGATCTGACTTCTGTGGTCATCTTGCTGTTCCTGTCCTTCATCCCTCCTCCCTGCCTTTTGTTCTCCATGTGTGAGTCGCTATCTGCTCCCTTCTGCCCTCGGTGATCCTTTGTGCATCCCTTGCCAATGCCAACCTGCCCACCATGTTTAGCTACCTGCCCCTGCTTCCCTTACCTCTGTCCTCTGTTCTCCTTCTGTGTATCCCTTCCCCCTCCAGCCTGCTATCAGTGGTCAGCTTGCTGCCCCTGCTCTCCATCCTCCGTTCTCCATGTGAGTGCTCACACGCCCCTACCCTCCCTTCATGATTATTTGTGGTACCCATGTCAACCTGCACTGAATGGTCAGCTTTCTGGCTCTGCCAACACTCTTCTGCCATGTGTTTTCAGCTTGCCGACCCTGTCCATGCCAGCCTGCCCTCCATGGTCAGCTCATTGTCCCTGCCCCATTGCCCATGCCCTAATTCTCCATATGTTTCCCCTGCCCCTAACTTCTAACCCTTTCCCATGCCATCCTGTTCTCTGAAGTAAACTTGAAGACTTTGCTTCTCCTACTTCCTCCAGCCACTGTTCTGCATGTCCCTGTCCCTTCCCTCCTGCTCTGTGTAATCCACTGTGCTACCCTGCCAGCCTGCACTTGGTGGCCAGCTCGCTATCCCTGCCCTCTTTCCCCTGCCCTCCATTCTCTGTGTGCATGCCCCTGCTCCCTCCCTCCTGCTTTCCCTGCTCGATGGTGCTGCTGTTGCCAATTCCGGCCCTCCCTCTGCTTGCTGCCCCTGCCAACATGCACTCATTTCTCCATCTAAATGTTCTTTAACTCTCCTGCATGCCCTCCATGGTCAGCTTGCTGTGCCTGCCCTTGCCAACGTGCCCACTGAGGTCAGTTTGCTGCCCCTGCCCCCTCCAGCTGACCTCCATTCTGCGTGTTTGTGTGTGCCTCTGCCTTCTCCCACCTGACCTCTGCAGTCCATTGGTCTGCCACTGCCCCATCCAACAGCCCAGACTGGTAGGCTTGCTGCCCCTGTCTTCCCTGCTGCCTTCGATTTTCATTGTAGGTTCCTCTGCACCTTCAATCCTGCCCTTTGCTTATCCATTGTGCTGACAGCCCTCTGTAGGCGCCTGGCTGTCCCTGTCACACTCTCCCCTGCCATCCGTTGTCATGAGTGTGCACCTGCCCTGTCCCCATGCTCTCTGCAGCCCATTATGCTGCTCCAGCCCATGCTGCCAGCCATGATTGGTCAGCTTGTGGCCTCTTTCCCCCTTTCAAATCCCCTTTTGTGTCTGTGTGCATGCCCCTTCCCTTGCCACCTTCCTCCTGCCCTCAGAGATCCATTTGTTGCCACTCCCCTTGCCACCTGCCCGGTCTAGCCAGCTTTCTGTCCCACCCTCCTCCCACCTGCCCCCCCCCCTCCGTAATCCATATGTGTGTCCTTCTCCCCCTCCCACCTCCAGTCCATGGTGCATTGTGCTGCTTCTGCCTCTGCCATCTGCGTCCCTGGAGGCGCTGCAGCAACTGCCCTCCTCCCCCTGGACTCTGTTGTCTGTGTGCATGCCCCTGATACCTACTTCCTGCTCATCAGGTCCATTATGCTGCCACTGCCCACGCCACCTGCTTGTCCTCATTTTAGCTTTCTACAGCACTAACAATACTTTCTATGATAGACAGAGCCTCCTTATTTTGTTCATTTCCAAAGGAATGGTTTAGGATATACAGATTTGATTCAATCAAGACGGCTTCAAGTGTGCCACACATTTGTCATAAATACAAATATTAGAACTCTAGTTATTTATTAGAGCACTGTGGGAAGCTGCACTAGCACACGGGGGCACTGAGAGACTGCTGCTGACCTTGAAAGTATTTGTCATGAAACCAGAATGCTAGTGCTCGAGTTGTTTATTAGAACACAGTGGAAGGCTCCAGTATAAAATTAGGGACAGTCTGACGCTTCTGGTGAAAGGACAAGTTACATACAAGAATATCAGACTTAATTTTCATGTGACCGAGGAAGTCATTGTGAATTTATAGAAAATGTTGCCTCATTTTACCTTCCATATAGCCTCTATGGTAACATCATGAGAAAATAAAGTTAACTCTCAAAAGTGGTTCATCATATCCCTGAAGAGGATCAATATTTCTCACTGGATAAGATCACCTCAGACTTTATATTGTGACTAACAAGGACACATGAAATCTGATATAATGTATTTCCCGGTCCTCAACCTAAGGGCTACTGATGAACCAGGAGCGTGAAAATACCCTAAGGAATTGGTTGCTCCACAACTGAACTTGATAAAAACTGCCTGACCTGTGTCATGGGTTAAGTACAAAAGAGAAAAGGTCAGTGTTTGATAATTCAAATAAGAAATGACTTACAAACATTCAAATGGTAAATGAAAAGCAAAAATTCATCACATAATCAACATATAACTTTAGCAAAATATGAATTTAATGAGCATAAAGATAGTGGAGACTCAAAATCAATTATGTAGCTCCAAAAGTATTACTCACAGTATTAGGTCAACAAAATACATGAATAACTCTTGTTAGTCAAAGTTATCTATATACTATTAAAATTGAGCGTGCTCTCAGTGAGGGAAGAGAAAAGGGTATTTGGGTAAGATGGGGGTGATTGGGGAGGTGGGGGACTGGGTAAAGGTGGTGTGACAATAACACAATCACAGTACAATTGGAAGAAGACCTTTACAGTCTAACAAGATCAATAGTTCCCTAAATCTCTTCACACATGGGATGGATTCCTCAATTCTAGTTAAGTCCCATAGTTTGAGGTGATGGTGTAGTCTACGTTTCGACCCCGCTTGTTACAAGAGTTATTCGCGCCTCATTCTGGGGTCTTCATCAGGACAATGTATAATGAGAGCACTTCATGTACGGTCTGCAAATGACCTACAGTCCAGGACCTTTAGGAAGTTCCTCGCTTGTTAGCTTGACTCAGGAGGGGGCAGGTCGAAACCGGGTGTGAATCACCAGATTCCAAAGCTTCTAATCACATCCAATCCGGCTGCGTAGTCAATCTGCCGTCTTAGGGTGCCCGAACAATCAGGCCACATGGGTGAATCTGTGGACTTCCACCTTCACCTTCACTGAAGGCAGTGACATTTCGGGCAATACGATTTAAGTAAAAATGACTGTTTCACAGCCCATTTAGAGATAAATTCAGGAGTGTAGTATAGCATGAATAAAACACGATGCTGTTGCAATTTCAGATTCACAGATGCAACTGCTAAATCTAAAGTCTCCAACGATTCCTGTTTAACTTCTTTAGTTATAACTGTATTGAACATCCAACTTCGCTTTAATGCAATCTGCATCCCATCATCACTTGCGTTAGCTCGCAGTGCCTGATATATTTTACCTATTTGCCCTCGTCCTATAATCTGAAGAAATGCGGACAAAACCTCCGATGAAAAGGGCATCTGTAATAAACCAAGTCCCAGAGTAAAATAATCTCTAATTTGCAAATACTTAAAGAATGTATTGTCCTATATTCCATACTCTTCTTTTAAAGCGGCAAACGTCTGGAACCCTTGCACATCATACAATTGCCCAAACTGTACTAGACCCTTACTTTGCCACCTTTTCCGAAGAGGCATGAAATGTCTCAGGTAGTGAGGAGTTCCCCCAAAGCCTAATATACACATGTAGCTTTGGAAAAGAATATGCCATAGCAACATCCTGCCATATCCTAACAATGTCCCTAACCACCTTACAACAAACCCTCTTATAGTAGTTAGGGTCAGCCATTTTATATAGCAAAAACCCTGTGGCAGGACCACAGGCCACCTGGTACGAAAACCAAGTTGTCCCAAAATCGGGTCCTTGAAGCAGGCTTTGAATTCGGCCAACAAATGCAGCCCAAAAATATAGTTTAAAGTCTGGTAGTTTAAAACCGCCCTGCTTATATGACAGCTTAATATACCCTAGTGCTCTCCCTCCACGCCGATAACTCCAAATAATACTATCTACTACGTTTGGAAAATGCCAACGGTACCCTCAGCGGAATTTTACAAAATAAATACAAAAATTTGGGGAGAATATTCATTTTTACTATATTACACCTACCAATTACACTAAGAGGGAGGCGATGTTAACTACGCAATTTAGCAACCACCCTCTTAAGTAAAGATTCATAATTTAATTTGATCACTTCCTCTACTCGACTGCTAATACATACTCCTAAGTATGTTGCTGTTTGTGTTGATGGAGCAAGGTTTCACATATATAGAAACTTGCTTGTACTCAGCCCTCTCTAAATAACCTATAATATATTTACCAACATGTTTTGTTCATTAACATCTGCACTATACGACATTACTAGTATCTAGGGGAAGCTTGACAATGTGCTTTTACTAACAATAACTCAAATGTATTAATATGGCCACCAAAAACGTGGGAACTGTACTGAGCATGCGTCTGTCACACTAACGTGGTGTGACGTCTTTCTGCCTTGGAGGGAATTTCTCGCTTCTGCGCACTAGTGCCAGAAATGGCGGCTTTAAATTTCACATGCTAACGCTTATGCTGCAGCTTGTACTAAGCTTGTTCTTTCTACTTAACTATTAATGCAAAAGTTAAGATAAAGTAATGGGGTTAGAGTACAGATAAGTGGTATACAGTGCATTCATTTATTTTTGTATTCTAATATGTTTCTTTTTGACTTTGTTACTAGTTCGTACTTTGGGCCTGAACATTGTTAAATCCTCCATCTTGGATGATGCCGCGCACGCGCACTCTGACTCTGAAATTGCTGAAGCATTGACATTGAACCTCAGCCAAGAAGCATCTTACCCACGATGTCTATGAGAAAATGCCCTTCTGACCTCTGGAGGAACTGAAATCATATAAATTGTATCAAACTTGTCGAACAGAATTGATGGGCGGAATAAAATCATGGGAAAGTAAATTGTGGGTGGGGATTCAATTAATATGAATCACACTGAAATTACATCATCTTAGTATGGTGTGATGACCTCTCCTTGTCTTTCTAAACAATCACTGAAGGGGAACACATAGATTTGCAACATTTAGGGGTGGTACATTGCCCTCAAAATGGTATAACTAAGGTAGGTTTAGATAGAGAAATTTTCCGACTTGTCCGAATAGCTGACCTGTCACTGACCCAACGCACTCAATAGGCGATCGAGAACAGAGGTGCTGGCGGAGCAGTCTGTCAGAAGAAACGATTACCCAATCGGGGTACTAATTGGCTTTTCCTAGGGAGAGGGGTGTGATGCTGGTGTTTCACTTAGCTGAGATCACCTGTCCTGATCTGCACCTGAATTGTCTCATGGGCACCTGATTAGTCAGGAGCCTGGTCCTGAGCTCTTTGCCCCAGCCTGTGACCAGGATTGGTCATTGCACCATTCTAGGTAAATATAATACATGTGGTATGTCCTTGTGATATTTCCCTTTCTCACCCTTCCCAGGTACCAATGTCTAAATGTGTTACTGTGATTCCTTACAAACTTTATGTCCTACTGGTTATATTCTTGTTTGTAAAATTTATGGTCACGAGATTGTGGCCTTTATTCATTTGACTCAGAAAATCTCTTGTGTTTAAATACTGCCTGTTTATTCTAACTCTCTGATTCACAGGACTCATAGTAAGGTGACGAGGATTGGTAAGTCATGGTTTACAGGTATAGGCCCTAAATCGAACCTCTGGGCAAACTGATAGGGTGACTAAATTTAGTAATTGGTTAGGCAGGACTGCTTGTTCAAAGTGTGAATGTTGCATGGGCCCCAGGTGAGTATGGTAAACTGAGCTAGTAGGTCCCCGCGCTCTATCAGTATACTTTTCTTGGTAGCAGAGCTATGGTTAGGGATTAGTTAAAAATAGGCAGTTAGTTGTGTAATGACTATTGATTATCGATTGTTTATTGATTTATGTGCTAACCAAAACTGCTTGTGTTGTTAAATGTTGTATGGAATATCCGGGGATAAAGAAAGCAGTTGGTAAATAGAAGCCATACTGCTGTGAGGTTACTTGCGTAGAGGAATAGTTGCGTAAAGTTAGGTATAACTTGAAGCACTAGTTAGGGTTTATTTTTCTAGTATACAAGTGAGTGTGATTGATAGCAAGGAGTTTGCTGGTGAAACTTTGGTCTTATATCACCTAGAAAGGGTAATTCTGAACGAGTAGCAGGTTCTTTTTGCGTAAGTGAAGAGTAAACAGAAGGTTGCTTTTACTCACAGTGTGTGAAGAGTAGAAGGAATTAGGTTTACTCAGTGTGAACGAAATTATCTTTTCTTTTCCTTTAGTCAATCAGGCACAGTAGGGAATGTTTTCATGTTGTCAAATAATGAAATGTATAATTGAATTTTTAAAGAAATTAAATTGTCGTATTACTTTGCAAAGGAGGGAGTCAGCTGCGGGTGCTGCACTGATGTCATATAGAGCCATGCTGGGATTGGTAGAAACAGCGGGTGTGTAACCGTGAGAAAATTGTAAAGGAGGGGTGAGTGCAGAGAGTGAGATCCACGTCACAGAAAAGCAGCGCAAATCATTGGTTAACGCTGATTGTAAGTCTAAACCGCATTGGTCATTAAAATGATGAGACGCGCTGGTATTGGAGAAATATTTCTGCAAAGTAAACAAACTGAATTAATTGAATTTATTGACATTTCGTACAAATTTAAATAGTGGTATAAGTGGCATTTAGATCCAGCATTTATAGGAAATTGTCCTGATAGAAAATATTTAGGATTTGCGAGAGAACAACAAATTAGAGGAAGACCTTATATCATGTACGGAGAAAAGAATAAGATGTCACTTTTTAAAAGAATAAGGAAATATTTAAAAAAAGGCAAAGTTATTAAAGGGATTCTTATTCCACCACCTAATACGCCCTCATCATACATGATGGTGGAAAGGGGCTATCAAACATGCGTGTGGTTAGAGAACTGGATAGAGTACACCAAGGAAGACAGTATTTTGGCATTTCCAGAACATTTTACCTTCAATGGTAGAATGTTGTATAACTTAAGAAATTGTATGAACAAGTTAGATCCCAGACCAAGATTAACGCAATATGAAGCTCTAGAAGAGTAGGAGACAGAGGCGTTTGAGCAAGACAGGTCCAGAAGTGACAGAAATTGGAGCAAATTTTATCCCAGATTTCCAAAAGAGACAAGAGATAAGCAAATGACAAAGTGGAGACAGTCCATGCTACTGGAAGGATTATATCCTGTTTTTACCACAGAAGAACTCTCAGGAACTAAAAGTACAGGGACAAAGAGAAATTTAATGACTGGTGGTGATTCGGAAAATGAAGCATTGACATTGAACCTCAGCCAAGAAGCATCTTACCCACGATGTCTATGAGAAAATGCCCTTCTGACCTCTGGAGGAACTGAAATCATATAAATTGTATCAAACTTGTCGAACAGAATTGATGGGCGGAATAAAATCATGGGAAAGTAAATTGTGGGTGGGGATTCAATTAATATGAATCACACTGAAATTACATCATCTTAGTATGGTGTGATGACCTCTCCTTGTCTTTCTAAACAATCACTGAAGGGGAACACATAGATTTGCAACATTTAGGGGTGGTACATTGCCCTCAAAATGGTATAACTAAGGTAGGTTTAGATAGAGAAATTTTCCGACTTGTCCGAATAGCTGACCTGTCACTGACCCAACGCACTCAATAGGCGATCGAGAACAGAGGTGCTGGCGGAGCAGTCTGTCAGAAGAAACGATTACCCAATCGGGGTACTAATTGGCTTTTCCTAGGGAGAGGGGTGTGATGCTGGTGTTTCACTTAGCTGAGATCACCTGTCCTGATCTGCACCTGAATTGTCTCATGGGCACCTGATTAGTCAGGAGCCTGGTCCTGAGCTCTTTGCCCCAGCCTGTGACCAGGATTGGTCATTGCACCATTCTAGGTAAATATAATACATGTGGTATGTCCTTGTGATATTTCCCTTTCTCACCCTTCCCAGGTACCAATGTCTAAATGTGTTACTGTGATTCCTTACAAACTTTATGTCCTACTGGTTATATTCTTGTTTGTAAAATTTATGGTCACGAGATTGTGGCCTTTATTCATTTGACTCAGAAAATCTCTTGTGTTTAAATACTGCCTGTTTATTCTAACTCTCTGATTCACAGGACTCATAGTAAGGTGACGAGGATTGGTAAGTCATGGTTTACAGGTATAGGCCCTAAATCGAACCTCTGGGCAAACTGATAGGGTGACTAAATTTAGTAATTGGTTAGGCAGGACTGCTTGTTCAAAGTGTGAATGTTGCATGGGCCCCAGGTGAGTATGGTAAACTGAGCTAGTAGGTCCCCGCGCTCTATCAGTATACTTTTCTTGGTAGCAGAGCTATGGTTAGGGATTAGTTAAAAATAGGCAGTTAGTTGTGTAATGA
The DNA here is from genome assembly GCF_964263255.1 of Lissotriton vulgaris. NCBI lineage: Eukaryota > Metazoa > Chordata > Amphibia > Caudata > Salamandridae > Lissotriton > Lissotriton vulgaris. The sequence continues at coordinate 233,549,616 of NC_141700.1, read as the reverse complement.
CTATTGATTATCGATTGTTTATTGATTTATGTGCTAACCAAAACTGCTTGTGTTGTTAAATGTTGTATGGAATATCCGGGGATAAAGAAAGCAGTTGGTAAATAGAAGCCATACTGCTGTGAGGTTACTTGCGTAGAGGAATAGTTGCGTAAAGTTAGGTATAACTTGAAGCACTAGTTAGGGTTTATTTTTCTAGTATACAAGTGAGTGTGATTGATAGCAAGGAGTTTGCTGGTGAAACTTTGGTCTTATATCACCTAGAAAGGGTAATTCTGAACGAGTAGCAGGTTCTTTTTGCGTAAGTGAAGAGTAAACAGAAGGTTGTTTTTACTCACAGTGTGTGAAGAGTAGAAGGAATTAGGTTTACTCGGTGTGAACGAAATTATCTTTTCTTTTCCTTTAGTCAATCAGGCACAGTAGGGAATGTTTTCATGTTGTCAAATAATGAAATGTATAATTGAATTTTTAAAGAAATTAAATTGTCGTATTACTTTGCAAAGGAGGGAGTCAGCTGCGGGTGCTGCACTGATGTCATATAGAGCCATGCTGGGATTGGTAGAAACAGCGGGTGTGTAACCATGAGAAAATTGTAAAGGAGGGGTGAGTGCAGAGAGTGAGATCCACGTCACAGAAAAGCAGCGCAAATCATTGGTTAACGCTGATTGTAAGTCTAAACCGCATTGGTCATTAAAATGATGAGACGCGCTGGTATTGGAGAAATATTTCTGCAAAGTAAACAAACTGAATTAATTGAATTTATTGACATTTCGTACAAATTTAAATAGTGGTATAAGTGGCATTTAGATCCAGCATTTATAGGAAATTGTCCTGATAGAAAATATTTAGGATTTGCGAGAGAACAACAAATTAGAGGAAGACCTTATATCATGTACGGAGAAAAGAATAAGATGTCACTTTTTAAAAGAATAAGGAAATATTTTAAAAAAGGCAAAGTTATTAAAGGGATTCTTATTCCACCACCTAATACGCCCTCATCATACATGATGGTGGAAAGGGGCTATCAAACATGCGTGTGGTTAGAGAACTGGATAGAGTACACCAAGGAAGACAGTATTTTGGCATTTCCAGAACATTTTACCTTCAATGGTAGAATGTTGTATAACTTAAGAAATTGTATGAACAAGTTAGATCCCAGACCAAGATTAACGCAATATGAAGCTCTAGAAGAGTAGGAGACAGAGGCGTTTGAGCAAGACAGGTCCAGAAGTGACAGAAATTGGAGCAAATTTTATCCCAGATTTCCAAAAGAGACAAGAGATAAGCAAATGACAAAGTGGAGACAGTCCATGCTACTGGAAGGATTATATCCTGTTTTTACCACAGAAGAACTCTCAGGAACTAAAAGTACAGGGACAAAGAGAAATTTAATGACTAGTGGTGATTCGGAAAATGAATATTTAGATGAATTGTTAATGAAAAATCCGCCACCTTATCAAGAAGAAACTCAGAGAGTTACTCCTAGTGCTCCGTTTTTAAAACCACCTTTAGTTCCGCAGTGTAATACATGAAACCTCTTTAGAAAAGGTACTGCAAGAGAGAGAAAAGGAAGCTTTAATTAAAGAGCGTAGTGAATTAATTCAGAAAATGTCACAGTTAAATACAAGTCCTGAAGCACTGGCAATACCCGTAACTATAGGTTGCTAGTATCAAGAGCTGCTTTCCGACTTTCAGAATCTCTGGAACTTCGCTGCTGACAAAGCCAAAGCCCTTCACTTGCTGTATCGCGCTGTGAGCACACTGGGACCTGGACCTGGGCTGTTGTTCCCCCCGCCGCCGCCAGTTCTACCAAGCGGCCGCAGAGTTGGGGGACTACAAGCCCCACAATTCCCGGTGGCTCCTCCCCGCCCACCCACGCTGATTTCCGCGCCGGGAGGCGCTCAAAACATCGCGGCTCCCTCGGTGGAGCGGGTTGCTAGTGTCAAGCGCTGCTTTCCGACTTTCAGAATCCCTGGAACTTCGCGGCTGACAAAGCCAAAGCCCTTCACCTGCTGTATCGCGCTGTGAGCGTGCTGGGACCTGGACCTGGGCTGTTGTTCCCCCCCACCGCCGCCAGTTCTACCAAGCAGCCGCAGAGTGGGGAGACTACAAGCCCCACAATTCCCGGTGGCTCCTCTAATGCCCACCCACTCTGATTTCCGCAGCTGGAGGCGCTCAAAACATCGCAGCTCCCTCGGTGGAGTGGGCTGCTAGTATCAAGTGCTGCTTTCCGACTTTCAGAATCCCTGGAACTTCGCTGCTGACAAAGCCAAAGCCCTTCACCTGCTGTATCGCACTGTGAGCGCGCTGGGACCTGGACCTGGGCTGTTGCTCCCCCCGCCGCCGCCAGTTCTACCAAGCGGCCGCAGAGTGGGGGCACTACAAGCCCCACAATTCCCGGTGGCTCCTCCCCGCCCACCCACGCTGATTTCCGCACCTGGAGGCGCTCAAAATATCGCGGTTCCCTCCGCGTCGCGGGACGCGCGCTGGACTAGCTGGGCAAAGCCCGGGCAAAGGGCGGGCCATCTGTAGCCGTCCGGGGCTGTCCAGGCTGGGCTGGGCCATCCCTCTTGGTTTTGCTAAACTGTTCCATTCGGATACTCTCCTTAAACCCAAGGTTCTTTCCACTTTTTTGCTCCTGACTTCTAAACAATGGGTAAAAATACCCCTGTGGCTACACGGTCTAGTACCAGACAGAAAAATGTACCACTACCCCAATACCAAGTTTGACTGCTATTGATAGGATGTTACAGAAAACTATTGGCGTAGTCGTAACTGCTATCGAAAGTACTGAGAGATGCCTTTCGCTCCCCCCAAATATGTGTCTGTCCCTGTTACATTCCAATACCACTGTAGCACAGGTAAATTCTATTGACTCCATACTTTTGGACTCTTATGTTGATTTACTGGGGGCAGAGAGCAATAATACTACCTCGCCACAAAGAGATCCACCCCCTGTATTGCTCTCCAGGGCTAGTAGGCTTTCACAAACACCTACTCTGCTGCCTAAAACTCTAGCTGCAGACTCTTCCTCCCTATTAGATAATTCTCTCTTGGGCCCTTTAAGGCAGGGAAACCCCTCTGATGCGCTATTTAGGCCACCTTGTAGACCAACTAATGAGGAAGCTAGCCTCCTAAGTAATATTGCCATATCTCTAGGACAGGAGACATCTCTTAATGATGACGCTCCATCATCTGAAATGACTAATAGACGTCCCCAAACTCGAGCAAATACAGGAGGGATTATAAAAAGGAAAAAGACAGAAATTGTACAGAAAGGGCGGAAACAGAAAGTACTGAAAACGGCGGATCCTGTAAACTCTGAATCAGGGTCACACACAGGTAGTGTTCAGGTAGGGCCAAATGGTGTTGTAGAGGGACCTATCCCAATTACTAGGGGTGTCTGCCCAGGATCTTTCCCACTTGCCAGCATAGAGGATGTAGGAGGGTCAGTGGCACAAATCGAGCATATTGTAAAGTCTCTGATCCTTCCCCTCCTTGAAAGGCTAAAACTGGTAAACGATGAATTGGAGAGATTAGAAAAACTAACGCTAGATAATTTTACCTCATTAAAAAATTTGATAAAACATGAAATTAGAGGGAGAATGGTGAATATGGTCCCCCCTCCTAAGGATCCTGTCACCACCACAGGGATTATAACCGCCGTAGCCACCACCAAACAGGCAGGCGCAGCTATTACTAAACAGGTAGAAGTAGAATCCCAGAAGGATCCCACTAACAATAAACAGAATAAAAAAGCGCCTGGTAAGACTACACAACATACAGCAATTAGTACAGGCAAAAGCACACAGGAGAAAGTTCCTCCCTTAGAAGGCACACAAAAACATAATGATAACCATGATAGTAACTTAAAAGCCCCATTGATTACGGTTGACCTACCGCCAGAGTCATTACCTTATGTAGTGGTGCTCACTGGAGTGCCAGAATTAAAAAGTGGGAAACCAGAATCGTATCAAGAATTAAAAAACAAAGTGATATTCTAGTTAAATGAGAACAGACCGATTCCTAGACATCTGAATGGAGAAGTACTGTTTACAAGGAGGGTTAACTGGATAGGAAGAAGACCTAAAGACATACAGGGTGACACAATTATTGTTAACTTTAGGGATAGCAAGGTAGCAAGATTAATCTGCAATGGTCACCATTTTATGGACGGGGCCCTATCCAGATAAAAAACCTCACATATTTTTATAGTTCAAAGACAAAGCGACTATTTGGATATCAACAAACTATGGCCCATGTAGAGATGCAGGGAGGGTTTTGTACCTATCCTCTGATGGCTACGGGAAATCGCTTTGCAGAATTATATGGGTTAGAAGAGGTTGACTGACTGGGACTGACTAATGGAAAGGAAACAATAACCTCAACAGATAACGCTATTCCGGGAAATGAGACTAGTCATATCAAAAGGAATGTAGCCATTCAGGGTGTTTACCCAGTTTCGATGGATGAGTCGGGTTCTATTAACCTGTTAACACCGATAACGGAAGGGGATATAGATATGAACCATGAACAACTGTATGGCAAGGATATAAATGAAGCTAAAATAATTTCCTGGAATATTGCTGGAATAAGGAAAAATTAATCTGACCCAGTATGGAATGATTGTATCAATACCGGGGACTTTATCCTATTCCAGGAAACATGGGGAGTAGAATTATTTTAAAGTAGGATACAGGTCATTTTATATACCAGCTTTAAAAACAAATAAAGGCAGACCATCTGGTGGTTTGATAATCTGGGTACAAATCACATTGGGCATTGTTTTTAAACAAATAGATTCTAGCTGTCCTGATATCTTGGTTATAAAATCTCAAGATCATAACGGACGAGTAATCTGTATAATTAATATCTATAACAGACCACAAACGCCACATAAAGAATCAGAAACAATAGCCCAGTTGGATAGTGTTATTTCTATTTTAGACCATAAGACTGTGTTTATCATAGGTGGAGACTTCAATAGGAAGTTCGAACCAGTCATGGGCTTGGAAGATATTCACGGGGAAGAAGATAATGCTAATAATATCCCCTGTATCGATGCAAGCAATGCTATAGCTTGCACAAAAGGTGCCCTCCAACTGCTAAAAATGACAATTGAACACGGCTTACGCACCGGTAACGGGCGCTTACCAACAGATTGCCCAAGTAAACCTACCTTCAAGAGAGGTTGTTATGTCAGCCACTTAGACTATATATTGGTCTCTATGTGCCTATGGTCAATGCTCCTGGATTTGAAGGTAGATAACCGTATTGAAAGTGGCCACCTTCCCCTTGTCCTGACTGTGCATGGTTCATTATTTTTGTCCCCTACGGAGATGCTCTCATGTGATCACAACCCATCTGATTACCCCATAGAGTCCAATAACCGCAGGACCTTAAAATGGCCTGCCGTTATGGGCAATGTGGATATCATCAAGAAAATGTACAACCTCTATGTAACACTAATGTCACCATTAGTTGCCATCAATACTGAGGCTCCTTCCGTAATAGAAGTGCATGGGAAACTGACGCTGCAGCTTAGCGAGATCCTCTCCAAAGAGACAAAAAAAGTTCAACCCTGCCAAAATAATTGCCTGAGGCAAGGACTTTGGTACAACAGAGCCTGTCGTCAGGCCAAATCAGAGTTAATAAAAGCTGTTAAAGGGAAACAAATAAATATTACCAGGGACAAAAGAAAGCTTTACAAAAAAAACATCCAATTAGCAAAAAAGGGCTGGGACAAGGAAGTATGGTCGGATTTGCTTTTAGCATGCAAATCGCGAGACCAATCATTGTTCTGGAAGCTTATTGCAGGGGGCACCAAAGAAGGAACCAAATCAAGGGATAGGTTCCTTGTGGAAAGTGTCTGGGTAAAACACTTCTCAACATTGTATTCATGTGGTGGAAGTGATGAAGAGTGTATACAAGGAAGTACAGAACTAGACACCCGTGACACATCCCTAAAATTCAGTTTGGCTGACACTATATTAGCTATCAATGCAGTCAAACAGGGTAAAGCCCCGGGTCCAGTCAGAATACCTGGCGACCTCTGGAAACACGAGAACCTCTTGTGGGCCCCGTACATTAATTTACTCAGTAACGAGATCCTAAGAGGAGCTCCAATTCTGGAGATATGGCGGGGTGCAGAAATTGTAACTATTTTTAAGAAGGGAGACAGATGCAATCCATCACACTACAGACCTATTAGTCTGATAGATGTCCTCCAAAAAATGTTTGCCCGTCAACTTTTAAGCAAATTGAATGTGTGGATCAAGGAGAATTCTATTTTTACAAAATACCAGGCAGGTTTTAGAGTTAGAATAAGTATGGTGGATCAGGTTTTTAGATTCTTATGTTTAATTTGGAAACACATTAATATAAGGAATTCTCACCTATATGTTGCTTTTGTGGATCTCAGGGCGGCCTTTGATTTGGTCCCGAGGGGGAAATTATGGGGAGCCCTGAGGGACATGGGTGTCCCCGCGGACATCCTTCATCAATTAATGAGGCTGCCTGAGGGAAACTATGCAAGAGTGAGGTGGGGACCCAACGGAGAGTTAACAGAGAGAAAAGATATAAGGAGAGGTGTTAGGCAAGTTTGCGTCATGGCGCCAACACTCTTCTCTCTCTTCGTAAATTACATTCCAGACACCCTCTTGGGCTGCGAGCATGACTCTTCCAAGTTGTGTGGTCAAGCCGTTCCGGCACTGTTATTTGCGGATGAAACGAATTTAATCTCACAGACCCCTAAAGGCTTGCAGAACTTGTTGAATAAGTTTTGGTCTTATTGTTCGGATAAAAGCCTCGAAATTAACTCTTCAAAAACAAAGGTTATGGTGATTAGCCCTCACAAAGATTTTAATGTAAATAATAAAAAGATTGAAAAAGTTCAAAATGTTAAATATTTAGGTATTACCCTTGATACTAAAATGAGCTGGAAACCACAGTTAGATAAATCTAGGTTATTATTAATACAAAATCAAGCTCCCAGACTTAGGAAATACAAGAATAGCTATGGCAGAGCAGTTTCACCAGCAATTGAGCTATTTAAGTATAAAGCTCAATCGGCCACTTTATACGGTGCAGAACTGTGGGGCCACGCAGGAAGTGATGCCTTTTCTCTACAAGAAAATAGCTTTTAGACAACTATTAGCCGTTCCAGGTTGCACCCCCCTAATCCCCTTATTTTGGGATCTGAATATACGCCGTTCTGATGACTATGCCTCCCTACGTCCCTTGCTATACTGGGTTCGCCTATGGGCTACTGATGAGCTTGTGGACTATAGAGAAGCATTAAAGGAAATAATACAAATAAAGATCGCCACTCGGTTGGCCTGGTTAGTCCACATTGAAAGTTGGCTTTTAAAACTAGGCCTATATAGCTTCTAGATAGGCCCTGATTCCCTCACCCACCTCTCAAAGAAACTTTTGAAGAAAAGGTATTGGGAATTTATCCATAATTGCACTTTACAAAATCCTAAAATTGGTAAATTGACCCAAAAAATTTTTGATGTAAAAATTGAAAGCAAATTTGAATGTTTCATGGATGAAATTTTGCCCGCAATAGCCAAATCACTTTATCTAAACTATCGCTATGGCATTCTACAAATTAAATCTAGAACATCAAAGTGGGTGTGTAACAAGGGGCCCATAGCAAACATTTAAACTGATATGTGCGAACTGTGTGATATGGGCGTTAGGGAGGATGAGGCCCTTGTTTTATTCCTTTGCCCTGCATATCTGCTAGCCAGGAAAAAGTTGATCAAACCCATTTGCCTCCTCCTTGGGTTCCTGAAAATTAAAGAGGGGGAAAGTGTGTTTAAGGGGGACACGTCACAGACTATAGTATTTAGTCTGAGACGTTTTCTTCTTGCTGTGGCAATAATTAGGAAAAGATATGGCCTAAAAATGAAATATTATCATCAGGATGCGTACTAAAAAGACACTATCTGGTTTCAAAAGCTCATTCACTGAATGATAGTATGCTAAGTAAGATGGATATGTACTAAAGTCACTTTTTACTCTAAGTCTTATTGCTTCCTTGTATAATGTTTATATACTGCCATGATCTGGATTCTTATGCACTTTGCCCGTTCTTATATTAGCTTCTGGTATCTTTTAAGTCTTTTGAAATTACCATTTATTGTATTTATTTATATTTTTAAAAAATGGATTTCCTCATCGATGAACTTAAACTGTGTCTGTAATGCTTTCTAATACCCTTTTACTGCGTAGATCCTCTTTTGTTTGTACCAAGTTCTCTTATTCCTTCGGTGCCTTAATTCATGATGACTGTATAATTATTGTGCTGTACTCTTTTATGGTTTATTTTAACGGAAATAAAGATTTAATGAATGAATGTAACCATAGGTCCCGTAGTTCCTTTATATGGAGATAAGAAAGCTAATTCTAAAACTCCCGTTCTGACTACACCCATAGTTCAGCCAAGAAAAGAAACCCTAATAGTTGATTATCAAGCAAGTAAATGTGAGTCAGTAATTTCCTTAATGGATTTACCTATACAAGAACCAGTAAGTGATTCGATCAGGAAAATTACACTCCCATGTTCAAAAGAGGTACAGATTGAGACATCCTCAGGAACGAGACATGCAACTGTAGTAAGCCCAGAAGAATTAGATAGATGGACTCGAAACATAGAGGAGCCTAAATCACTGTCAAAGGTATTGGACATATTCAAACTGAGGGTGGTATTAGAAGAAATGGTAAGCAGGAAATGTGGGATTGGACAGACTGAACTCATTTGATGAAGATGAATTGTTGTTTATATGCAGAAGTATTACTCGCAATACAAAAAGATATCATGAAAAGTTAATGAATTTGGCTTTGGAAATGGGAATTGACATTGGCAAATCAAAGGTATTGCAGAAACCGTATAGAGCTGAATTTCCTGACAAAGATTTGGAAAACATGAATGTGTCAGGTCGTAAATTGCAGATAAAGGAATTGTTGTCATTGTTGCAAAAATGGGGAGATCTAGATAAATGGAAAGTTAGATGTACAAAGAAAGAGGATGAGGTACAGGCAAATAAAGCGTCTTTTGAGTATTTACTAAAAGAAGCAGAAAAGGTCGAAAGGTTGTGTCCAATGAGAGAAGTGCCAGGAGGTGGTTATGTGCATGTCCCATGGTCCCGACAGGATATTTTATTGTTTACTAATGATTTCCCAAAGCTTAGAGAAAAACCTGTAGAATGGTAGAAGTTGAAAGGTTTGTGAAAGTGTCAAAACTATTTTTAAAAGATTTAGATGGTCTATTTGACATCGTTGTTCCAGCTGATTTGTGGTCTGAGTGTAAAATTACAATAGATTGGCCTAATGATGAATACCCTAGAAATCCAAAGACAGGAGCCCCTTTCGGGGAAATTATGAAGAAATACAATCAGGTGATAACTTACTTAAAGGGAAAGATTCCTCAAAAAGCAACGGATTGGACAAAAATAGACAGAACCATCCAAATTAAAGATGAATTTGTACATGCATATTATGAACGCATCTTGCAGGTATTTAAACAGTACAGTGGTTTAGAAAACATTGATAATAAGGACATGACACATTTTATTTATCGGTTTGTGTCTGGACTAAAACCTGAAATCTCCCAAACGATTAAAGAGCATAAACTGTGTTGGCAAGCGAAGCCTGTCGGCGAAATTCTCAAGTATGCAAAATACTGTGAGGATGAAATTGATAATAAACAGAAGAAATGAGAAGAAAAGGTAATGTGGGCTCAAGTTAAAATGGCAGAACAACAGGAACTTCAATTGAGTCAGCAAGCAAATAATCAGAAAAGAGGGGAAGGCCAAGGTGAAGGAAGTGGGGGCAAACCCAGAGGGAAAATAAGTAAAGAAGAGGCAAAGAAAAAGTTGGCATCCCCTCCCAAGTGAAAATCAGAATGAGATATATCAGTGGTTTGTTACCACAAATGTGGTCTCCAGCACCACCTTCTCAAGGAAGTAGTGCCAGCTTCACCCAATGTCTTCACTAATTTGCTATTTTTAAATTATTCTTTATATTATTTAATTATTTAAAGCAGCACTGGGTCCTTTAACCCTTAACTGCTGTGGCAACCCTCTGCCCCCAGTCTCAAGCTCTTTTTTGGCTATCATGGGTAGCTAGCTTTTTCTACATAAGGTGTCTATGCCAAATTTGCGTCCTTTTTTACAACATCTTGGGGATTCTAAAGGTAGCCAGAGTTTGTGGATTCTCCTTTTGGGGACTGAGAAAATGGCCACAATATAGCTAGATTTTGAGTTTTGGAGGAAAAGTAGGAAAAAAGTGCTCCGCGTAAAAGAGTCTGTGTTTTTTCCCTAAAAATGGCATTAACAATCGTTTAATGAGCTAAAATCACAATTTCCCAGCTTTCAGGATAATGAAGAGCTGAATAAAAAAACTCTTTTTTTACCAAAGTTTTGACCCTTTTTAAAGAGGTGGCCTATTCTTCCTATTTTTTGTGCTTCCAACCTACTTCCAGTTTGTAGTGGAAACCATGAGTGATCCATGAAAGCTATACATTTCTGCAAAGTAGACAACATTCAGAATTCAGCAAGGGGTCATATGTGTAGAACCCTCAAGGTGTTCCTAAAGAAAATAACTATTGAAATAAAGAAATAATGAAATGAGCAGGAAGAAATTACTGTTTGTTTTTATCGTTTTCATCTGTACGTATCTTGTCATAGTGCCCGGTTTATAAAAGCAGCATACCATTACGTTCACTAGACCCTTTTGGTTGTTGGGATATGTAGGGTTTGTAGGGGGCCCTGAGATTGCGTATATGGTACGGAGAAGCCCTGGCGGATGGTGCTCTACCAGCTTCGACTCTGCAGGCAGTAATAGTTTCCCTACTGAAGCCGACCGTTATCCTTACTGAATACGGATTATAACTAAGATCCTCAGTAAGTTACTAGCGATGAGACTTTCACAATGCATTACAGATCTCATACATCCGGATCAAAACGGATTCGTGCCAGGGAGGAGCACTGCATTAAACTTACGTAGGTTAAGTCAACTGATGATGACGCAAGGGAATGAGGGAGCAAACGAGGGGTGTATCTCGCTAGATCTCAGGCAAGCCTTTGACTCTTTGAGGTGGGACTACATGTTCGCAGTGCTGCTCAAATTTGGCATTCCTGTGGAATATGTAGCATGGGTGCAATTGCTCTATCACGCCCCTACAGTGAGAGTACGTACCAACGCGTGTGTCTCGGAGCCGTTCGCCATTGCGAAGGGAACCAGACAAAGGTGCCCCCTATCACCCCTGCTTTTTATCATCGCGTTGGAACCCTTACTGTTGAAAGCGCGGGCGGTGGCGATACACAGAGGAATAACTAATCGAAATACCAGACATATTATATCCGCCTATGCGGACGACATACTGTTGTTTCTTAACGACGTATCGGGCCCCCTAACGCCACTCCCAGAATTATTCAATGACTTCCGGAATCTATCGGGTCTTATGATTAACGAAAGTAAGTCCTATGGCTATTATTTCCACAAGCCCCTTGTAAATGATCGCCTACACTTCTCACCGCACAGCTTCCGGATTGCCCCTGAGAACTTTAAATACCTGGGCATTCAGGTTTACAGGACCTTTTAGAGGGTAACTTGGGTCGGGCCCTTGACACATTACGAGCACAATTCAGAAAAGGGGGTGGTGATGAACAGAGTGTCTGAATTAAGCAGACCACTCTTACCCAGTCCAAAGATCAGGGCTTGATCCATCACCGTTATTTATCTCACTGCACCATCCCAGCTCAGAACCTGGCTATATGCAAATCAGTCTGTCCCTGGCCCAGTGCATCATGGGAACAGGGCAGACTAAACTACCAAGCCAATTCTTCACCAGAAAGGAGACAAGCTACCAGGCACAAGCACGATTCTGGACCACACTGCCGCTGTCGGTGGCTGGTAGAGTTACAATTTCGAAGATGGTGGTGCTGCCCAGACTTCTATATTTCTTCACGAACCTACCGATACTAGTACCCCCACACTTTTTTAAAGCCTTAAATACGGTCCTGACAGAACTGATATGGGGCACTGGTAGGCGACGTATAAGTCTGGCTAAGTTACAGCTGCCGACAGGCGGAGGAGGTATGGGAGTCCCTGACCTGATAGCATACAGCTATGCCTGCCAATTGCAATGGTTAGCCTATTGGTTAGCGGGCCGCAACCTGCATGAACTCGATATGTCGGATTCCGACAGAGCCAGAGGAACTATACACAGTCTCCTTCTACCGCAAGCCAAAATACCGCCTACTGCCCCGCCATTTCTGAGAATGGCACTGCAACACTGGAAGAGGGCTGTAAAATACACCAACAGAACGTCCACATACACACCCATGATTCCACTACTGGGAATACCACTGGGGACGGGAACACTGACGGAACATAGACTGGGACAGTGGCACGCTGCAGGAGTGCAAAATGTCGGAGATTTTTTCTCTGAAGGGAAACAACTGACCTACATGGACTTCACAGACTTGCACCATACCCGAGAGATCTGTTTATAATGCACGCACAGGTAGCGCACTATATAACTGTACACTGGGCAAGAGCCGGGACGGAGCCAGACATTAATCCTCTACTCACAATGCAATACCTCATGGGGACGGGTAGTCACCTAACGAAATGGCTTACAAATGGGATACGGTCGGGCAGAGCGATACACTTACAACCCCTCCGGGCCAGATGGGAAGAGGACGTAGGTAGGGCCTTCAGGGACAAAGAATGGGAAAGGGTGCTAAAATATCCCAAAACAGTGGCACAGAACCCTAAGTTCAAATATATCCAATTAATGATAGTACACAGGGCCTACCTTACCCCCCACAGGATACACGTGATGTTCCCGGATGCGACAAACAATTGCCCCAGATGCGGAAAGGAAGATGCAGGCCTAATGCATATGTTCTGGGACTGTCCCCGACTCTGCCGGTTCTGGGGGGAGGTCCATGAATTACTGCTAGCGGTGGTACCTGGTAGGCCATACTCATCCTTAATGTATGGGGTTCTGGGTCTGGGTCATACCGAAAAGAAAAAGAGTGTGGGTACAAGATTCACAGATCTGGCTATGTTACTGGCGAAAAGAGCAATAGCAATGAAGTGGAAATCAGCCAGGGCACCCGATATAGAGAATTGGCGTGGAGAAGTACTGAGGTGGAGGAAAGCAGAAGGAGCAGAATTACAGAGGGAAGAACGTAGGGGTCTGAGTAAAACACACATTTCTCTAGACTGGCACGCGATTCTAGGAGAATTCGAAACGCACTCCAAAACATTTGATGACTGAGACCAATATATCCCTTGAAACGTCGGCACACTGAAAGGTGAACATACTACAAAAGGTTGATATTCAGTAAATAGAGTCTATGATGCCCCAATACCTTGCAAGGCCCGAGATGCAGATCACTTCGATGTATTCCGCACATCAATGTATTATGTCTACTGGGAGGATGACGGAGAATCATTTTATTTACTATACAGCGAAAGAGACTTTGCCTGATGGGCACCAACTGCAATTGTTTAATACTCCATGTACCATGAGTGCCGGGGGGGGGGGTTGGGGGGGATGTAAATGCGTTTCAACTCGTTGGGAATAGTTCAACCTGTATTAGAAAAGAAAACACAGTCTTTTGTTGCATTAGTGCATTTAATATGTATAGATATGCCATGACGATGCTCTGCTAAATGTGTTGCATTACGTTGCATACTGTGTGAATAAAACAAATTTTAAAAAAATGTAGGGTTTGTAGGTTCTCCAAGAACCCAAGGTACCCAGAGCCAACTGAGCTGCACCATACAATGGGTTTTCATTGTGTACGAGTATAGACCAATTAATATGGTGACATAGGTAGAGTGAAAAATAAGTGTCAAGGAAACCTATGTATTTCTGAAATGGACACCAGATATGGAAATTAGGAGCAGTGGTTATTTGTACATCTCTGAATTAGTGGGCACCATTATTAGCATGTGATTCAGAGGGCATTTTTCAAAATGTCTTCTTTCTTACACACTGACTTACTTTTGGAAGGCATAAGTGCAACAAAATCCAATCGGTAATAATAAATGCTCTATTATTATATGTTCCCACATGTCTTCCAATACAAATGGTACCTCACTTGTGTGGGTAGGCCTTCTGCATGTGACAAGAAATGGGCCAAAACGCAACATGGGCACATCACATTTTTCCACTGATAACTGACCCATTTTCCCAGTGTGGGTAGCTGTTGATTTATAGCCCTAGCTCAGGCAGCTACTAGAGAAACTTGGCAAACCTGTACATTTTTTAGAACTAGGCATATAGGGATATCCAGGGTTGGGTCACGCACATGGCTCCCACTCGCCTTTTTTGTTACACAGAATCCTCAATCATTGACTAATAAAACACATTTTCCTCTCACACTTCTTTGATGGAAAGTTCTAAAATCTGTCGGAAGCCACAAACTTTCTTCAACCCAGCATTCCCCCATGTCTCCAGGTAAACATGGCACATCACTTGTGTGGATAAGATTAGCACACGTGACAAGAAAGGGCCCAAAATGCAACATGAAAACATCACATTTTTCCACTCATAGCTGACCCTTTTTTGCAAAGTGGGTTGCTGTGGATTTTGGGCCCTATCGCAGCCGCCACCAAGTGAATCTGACAAACCTGCACATTCAAAAGAAACTAGAAATCTGGAGGAATCCTGGGTGAGGTGACTTGCATGGCTTTCACGAGTTTTGTTTCACCCAGAATCCTTTGCATACCTCAAATTGTGACTATAAAAACACATTTTCTTCACATTTCTGCGATGGATAGTTCTGGAATCTGTTGAAAGCTATACATTTATTTATTTATTTTATTTATTTAAGGTTTTATATAGCGCGAACAAGATCTTTGCAGATATCAGAGCGCTTTACATAAACAGTAGGTAGGGTAAACAAGACTCTTGAAACAATATAAAATTCAGTAGTCAGTGAGTTGCAAAATAGGGTAGCAATCACACAAGAGTATGCAGACTAATAACAATCAAGAAACCATAATATGGAAGCAGTACAATGTCCAATCGGGTAAGATTATAGCACCCCAGAGGGTGAGTAAACACAGTGTGAAAGCAGAGTAGTAGTCAGCAATGGGTGCGTTGCACGTTAGTGAGGCACTCAAGTCATAGTGTACAACCCAATAGCCAAGTTGGAAACCAATAATATAGCATCCGTGCGATGATTTAGATCCGAGAGCAGTCGAAAAGAGACTTGCATAGGTAAGCAATCAGAAGGCCGCTAATGTAGGAGCCAAGTACTGTCATTGTTCCAGTATCAATAGAATTCAGGTGAATTTAGCCTGAAGGATGGCCTTCATCTCTTTCTTGAAGAGTACAGTGGAAGGGATAAGCCTGGTTTCTGGCGGGAGTGCATTCCAGATCCTAGGCGCCATTCCTGAGAAAGAGCGTTTGTATGTTTTTTCCTTCCGGAATCTCCGTGGTTTCAGGAGGAGGGTTTTTGTGCTTCTGTTGGATCTTGAGCCTCCTGAAATGGTCAGCTTTTGAGTGAGGTAGTTGGGTGACTTGTGGTGTATGGCCGAGTGCGTCATACAGGCAATTTTCAGCTGAATTCTGGCTTCAATAGGCAGCCAGTTTAGGGATTTTAAATCAGGGGATATATGCAAGTGTTTTCTTGAGCCAGTGATGAGTCTCGCGGCCGCGTTAAGGGAGGCTCTTAGGGGAGCCGTTGTTGTAAGGGGGAGCCCGCTGAGAGCCGCAATACCGTAGTCTATCCGAGGAATGACTAAGGCTTGAACAACAGTTTGGAAGTCCTTGGGTGGAAGAAAGGGTTTGAGTTTTCTCAGCGTGTTGATTTGGAAGTTGGCTCCTTTAGTTGCTTTGCTAATATGCTGCTGCATGTCGAGATTGCAGTCCAGTGTGATGCCAAGGGATTTCGCGGAGTCCACGATGGTGGGCTGGACATTGAGTGCGGTTAGATGATTGAGCCATGTTTGGGTGATGGCCTTTTTCGTAGGAGGAGAGATCAGAAGGAACTCAGTTTTCATAGCATTTAGTTTGAGGTGATTGTCGGCCAGCCAAGCTTGGGTCTTTCTTAGTGTGGTATTCAACAGTTTGATGTCTTCAGGGGATTGAAGCTTGAGGTAGAGCTGAGTATCATCTGCGTACATATGGAAGTGTACCTTTGAAGATTGAAGCAAGGTGGTGAGTGGTTCCATGACAAGGTTGAACAGTGTGGGGGATAGGGAGGAACCTTGTGGGACGCCTAGTGTTACTGGCACAGGTGAGGACAGAGCGTTGTTGATCTTGAACTTCTGAGACCGATTGCGCAGAAAGGATGTGAACCATTTGAGAACAGTCCCGGATATGCCCATCCTGGTGTTTAGGAGCTCCAGTAGTTTCTCGTGTTTGACAGTATCAAATGCTGAGGAGAGGTCAAGAAGGATGAGGAGGCAAGACTCATTGTGATCAAGGATTTGGAGGGCATCATCAATTATGTGTGTCATGGCCGTTTCCGTGCTATGCTTTGCTCTGAATCCTGATTGGTGAGAGTTGAGGAGCTCAAACTGCTCAATGTGTTTTGTCAGTTGGAGTTGTACGCATTTTTCTAACAGTTTTGCCAGAGTGGGGATATTGGTGATAGGACGATAGTTGTTTAGGTCGGTCGGGTCAGCTGTGGGTTTCTTGAGTATAGGCGTGACTTGCCCAATCTTGAGGGAGTCTGGGATGAGCCCTTGTTGCAAGGAGCAGTTGATGATTTTAGTCCAGAGTGGGAGGAGCAGGGGGGTGAGGGCTTTAACCGCATTGGCAGGTAGGGGGTCTGTGTGGTGATTGGCGGGTTTCAAGGTGACAAGCAGCTTGTGAATTGATTCTTCAGAATAGGTGTCGAAGGACGACCATGAAGCGTTGTTTTTAGGTTGAGTGTTAGTTATGCCTATGGAGCCGGAGTATCGACTTACATCCTTGAGGAGATCACTTCTTATAGTGTCGTTCTTTTGTTTGAAGAAAGCAGAAAAGTCTTCACAACTTGGAATAGCCTTTGTTGAGTTGTTAGGTTGTGGAGGTTGCGTTTTGGTTTGGGTTTTGACTAACTCGAACAGTTTTTTAGGTCGGTTTTTAGCTTGATCCAGCTGTTGGCTAAAGAAGACTGATTTCGAGCGTTTGATTTTTCTGAAGTAGGCGTTTCTCTTACTCTTAAGCGCTCTAAGGTGCAGTGCTGAGGGGTCAGATCTCCACGAGCGCTCAGCCATGCGCATAGCACGTCTGTCTTCATTGAGGCTGCCATCGTACCATGGGTTCGAGTTCTTGGTGGCTACTCTCTTCAGTTGCAGGGGTGCGGCTTCATTGATTATGGCAGACATGGTGTCTAGGTAGTGGTCCGTCAATGAGTGCACATCAGAGACGTCCATCGGGGGAAGGAGGAGACTGCCTGTGTGGGCAGGCAAGGAGTTTGGGTTGAGATTCTTCATGTCCCTCTTCCAAATCTTGGTTTTGGCAGGTTGAGCTGGGTTAAGTTTGACCTTTTCGTTGATGAAGAAGGTGATGATGTGGTGGTCTGACCAGTCACATGGTTCGATTGCCACCAGCTGGGTAGAGTCTTCTTTGGCGATGATAAGGTCAAGGGTAGAGCCTTTTTCATGTGTTGGACCGTTGCAGATTTGGGTGAGGTCAAGCGCGTTGAGGAAACTCTTAAGGCTCTTCACCACTGCGTCTTTCTGGTCGTTCCAGTGGAGGTTGAAATCTCCCAGGTAAATTTGATTGAGCTGTCGACCGGCGTTGGTGGATATCGTGTCCATTAGTTGTTGGGAGAAGGGGAGGTTGTCCCCGGGTGGGTGGTAAATAACATGAAGGGAGCACACAGGTTTGCCCTCACTAGTAATATCAAGGCAGATGAGTTCGCAGGAGGAGAGGGAGGGGGAGGGGCCTTCAGTGATAGCGAGGTTGCTCCTGTAGATGCATGCGATTCCCCCACCCGTCTTGCCATTCCTGTCTAGTCTAATAATGAGATAGTTCGGGGGAACTAATATGTCCATTATAGGTGTGGATGCTTCAGTTAGCCACGTTTCAGTCAGAATGGCTAGGTCAAGGTCCCTTGATAAGATGAGATCCGCGATGCCAGGGGAGTGTCTCCGGGCCGATCTGCAGTTGAGCAGGATACACTTTAGTCTAGGGGTGAGGAGAGTGGGTGAATGTTCTAAGGAGAGGGGGATTTTTTTGAGATTACAGGGGACAGAGCTCCTGTTGTTCAATGTGGGTGGCCTGAGGGGATTTGTAGGAATCGTGGGTATGGGGAGGTGTGTGGTGGGTGGGCGTTTTGTGGGACCTGGGCCATATGAGCAGAGTAGAGTGTGTAAGTCTCGGCCCGAGAGGGGGTTTGAGGTGCGACGGGGGCGGCCGGTGGCCTTGCGATCAGGAATAGAGGGCCAGCGCGGGGAGAGACGCGTGGAATGGTTTGAGGGGCGAGTGGAGTCCTTGTTGGGCGGGGAAGTGTAGGGTAGGGGGTGCCTGGGGTGTGTGAGAAGAAGTTCTTTGATGGTATGGAGCTCTTCTTTGACTTGTAGGAGGGTGGAGATGATCATGTCCAGAGTTGGGTTGGGGATGGAATTGGAAGCGAGAGCAGTGGGTGCGTGTTTGAGTAAGGTAATGGGATTGGCACTGGATCGAATGGGGCAGGAAGTGCGCGCGATGGAGCACGGCTCTGGGGTCCTAGTAGGTGGGGTAGCATTCGATGGGAGAGAGAGTTTGTGAGCCGGGGGCGAGGATGAGGACAGGGGGTGGTTGATAGTGTGGGTGATGGCGCTTGTGGAATGTGGCGCTAGTGCGTTGAGGGATGAGTGTAGGCTGGAGAGGGAAGTAGTGACAGTAGGATGGTGGGGGCTAAGAATGGGAGGGGATAGATGATAAGGGGTGAGGTTGAGAGAGGTGGTGTGTTCCGTGAGTCTGGCCGATGGAGTGGGGTAGTGGGGAGTGAGAGTGGGGGGGGAGAAAGGGTGAGAGTTGGTCATGTCGTGGGACGTGGGAGATATGCTCAAGTCAGTGGGGGTGGGTTCTGCGGATGGGTGATTGATAACAGAAGGATCTGCGACGTTCGCAGGGGTCGTGTGGTGGGGGGTGGGGAGGGTGGGGGTAAGGGGAATGAACACGGGGGGTGATCTTCGCCAGTGCATGGGGGAATTTGGGAAATATGAACGGGTGGTATGAATTGGGCAGTACGATAGGGTGGGTGACTGGTTACCGCGCAGGGGGGAGGGGAGAGGTGTGAGATGTTCCTCTGCTGTGATGGTGTGCGGCTGGTGTATATGGGGGAGAGGTCTATGTCTGTGGTTGAGAGGTGTGGGGTACCTACAGTAGGTGGGTGAGTGACTAAGGTGCTGGGAGTAACGGGGGAGAGATCTATGTCTGTGATTGAGAAGTGTGGGGTAGGTACAGTAGGTGAATGAGTGACTAGGGTGCTGGGGGTAGAGGAGAGGTGCGAGTCGTTTTGGGGCTGACCTATGTTAGACGGGTTGTGATTGAAGGCTGTGTGGGCAGGGCTGAGAGGGCTGGGGGTGCTATGAGTGGGGGTCCGTGGATTGGAGAGGTGCTGTTTGAAGGTGGGGAACAGGTTGTCTAGTAGTTCCAGGTTCCTGTCTGAGGATTGAATTAGGACAATCCCGTTGTTGTAGATAGTGATGGTGGTTCTGCCTGGGAAGAGTTGAGATGGTGTGATGGAGAGTGTTAAGCCATGAGCGGATTTCCTGGTAGAGGAGACGGAGAGTAAGGTGCGGAACGCTTTTCTCCATTGGGCTCTTCGTGTGGTGTGGAAGATGATGTCAATATTCATGGATCCATTCACCGATGAGAAGTAGGTGTCGACAAAGGGGGTTTCAGGGTGGGTCCTAAGGAAGTTATGTTTAAAGCGCTTAGCGGCTTTTTTGTTGAGTAATGATGGGTAGTTGATTTTATATGTGTGTTTGCCGATGGGATCCATGTTGGGATGGTGGTAAAGGTAGGCGCAGGAGGGTGTAAAATAATGATATACAGGAGCCAAAATACAAGTGCAAACAAACAAATTCCAAGTAACGAAAGTGACACTGGTGAGCAGACTGAATATATGAGGTAGCAATCAGAATCAAGATGATATTAGTGATCTTAGAGAGCAATCAGAATATATGAGGTAGCAATCGGTGCGACCCAAGCGAAAGTGAGCTGGGTGCAGGTTACAAAGGTGAACAAAATACAGGTAAAAGTATAATATTGATATATATATATATATATATATATATGGAGGTAGCATTGACATTAGTGTGCAATCAAAGTGTATGAGGTAACAATCAAAGTATATGAGGTAGTATATGAGGTAGCAATCGGTGCGTCCCAAAGAGAAAGTGAACTGTGTATGAGGTAACAATCAAAGTATATGAGGTAGTATATGAGGTAGCAATCGGTGCGTCCCAAAGAGAAAGTGAACTGGGTGCAGGTTACAAAAGTGAACAAAATACAGGTAAAAGTATAATATTGATATATATATATATATATATATATGGAGGTAGCATTGACATTAGTGTGCAATCAAAGTGTATGAGGTAACAATCAAAGTATATGAGGTAGTATATGAGGTAGCAATCGGTGCGTCCCAACCTAGCGTCCTTTCACCTAGCAGTCTCCAAAGTCACCCGATATAAATGATACCTCACTTATGTGGGTAGGCCTAGTGCCCATGGCTGCAAAGGTCCCAAAACGCAAAATTGAAACATCACATCTTTCCACTCTAAACTCCCTGCTTTTTGCAAAGTAGGTAGCTGTGGATTTTGGGCCCTAGGTGAGCTGGCACCTAGGGTAATGATGAAAATTGGGTTACTGGTGAGGGGGGTCAAACCCTACTAAAGCAGCAAACACCCTTTCTGTCAGGGTTAAGTACCTGTGCTTAACCCTCTGGCAGATTGGCACAAAGGCGGTCAGACTTGACTTAGAGGCAATGTGTAAAGTATTTATGCAGGACTTTAAATAGTAATAAAGTGAAAATACAAAATAGGAAAAATGCCACAACAATTTAGAAAAATAGAGTGAACTATAATAAATGTTTTTAGATCAAAACTGAAAATCCAATCATGGAGATATGGAATTTTACAAATTTAAGTGAAAATAGAGCCTATGAGCACAAAGCATCAACTGTGGTTATCTCAGGTTGTGCTGGACCAGGACAAAGTCACAGGTTCATGGGAACTGCGATGGAGCGTGGGCTTGATACTGGGACCATGTTTGGCCCGTTGAACACTGTACCTTAAATCCTCATTGTGAAGTGTTGCAAGTTCCATCGTCTAAGATGCATATCACAGAAGCGGTTCGGAGGAGCTGCAAGGCGACAATAAGTAGTCCTGCATCTTTGTCGAGGACGCTGCTGATGAGGGGCTTGCAATGTAGAGGCCTGCGTCGAGGTTGCATCGTGCAGTGGCAGTTCCAAAGAAGCTGCACTGCGAGGACCTACGCCGTGGATGTGTCGAGCTGAGCAGTCCTGAAGCAGCCTTGAGGACATGTATTGTGATGTGCTGCATCATACAGGACCACAGTTCAGCTCGCGGATCACCTTCAGGCCCACTTTCAAGGGTCCAGGATTGAGGTGGCATCACTTGGGGGCAAGATTCACAGCAGACTAAGTTCAAGTGCTGGGTTCAAGATGGTGGGAGCCTTTTCTGTCCCTGAGGATCTGACCAGAAGGCCAGCCAACTAGCCCTTGGAGTCAATCAGGTGGTCCTGGGTTCAAGATGAAGGTTCAGTCCTTTCACTCAGGCAGCAGCGTAGCAAGGCAGCAGTGTATCAGTCCTTGCAGAGTAGCACAACAGTCCTGAGTCTTCCACAGGTCCAGGGGTTCTCTGAAGAGTTACATCTTATTGTCCACTATTTATGCAAGGGGCCTACTTTGAAGTAGGAGAAGGTTCTGGTGGCTTCCATTCTCAGAGGTGTTTGGTAATTCCTGCCTCCCTGCCCTGGCCCCAGGTTGTCTGGGGTCACAAAGGACTAGTGTCAAGGCCCTTTGTGGGTGTGCTGGGCAGTGCATTTGTGATTTGCAAGTGTGGTAGATGACAGCTCCCCCCCCTCATCAAGTCAGATATGGCCAACCCTTCCAGCTGATATTCCTCTTTGTCTCACTGTCTGGGATCAATACACAAAGACCAGCTGCCAGCTACACCAAGTCATGATACTCAGGATACAGGCTGCAGGCACAAAATGGTTGGGACAAGAAAATGCCAACTTTCTGAAAGCATTACGAGAAAGAATCTGGCTACCACTTTTTGAGTGCTACTATTTAATTAAACAGACTTAGGGCCAATGTGCATAATCCTTGGTTGTGTTTTTTTTTATTGAACCATTTTTTCAAAGTTTCTTTGTATCATTTTACCAATTTCTATGGTCTGAAACTGAACAAAACACTGTTTTGTGACAGCAATTCAAGTGTATAAACATTTAAGCATTACACCAATTGTACCGGTACATAGACTACATCTTGTGCATGTGGAATGGCTCAGAAGATGACCTTCAACAATTCATGGATGACTAAACACAAGACATAAAGATATCAAAGATCTTTCCCGTAGCATCCATCAATGCTATCTGGCGGTAATTGCCTGCAACGTTCTTGTTTCCTTTCTTAAAGATTGGAATAATAATGCTCCCCTGCCAAGATTTTGGAACTTGCTGTATTTTAAATAGATGATTGAAGAGGGGGCACAACATTTGGCTCCATTCTTTTGGATTAGCTTGCAGTACTTTAATGGGAATTTGATCTGGACCTGATGCACCTGTAGCTCTTGCGTTCTTTATGTGCAATTCAATTGAAAATGGTGTGGTGTTATCAATCAAGCTTATTCTTTCGACTCGACTCGTAGCAGCATCAGACACTTCTGTGACGTTCAAATTGGTTTTGTATAGGTCTGTCAAATACATTTCCCAGTCTTGGGGTGTAACAGGGATTGGTTGTAGTTTCTTTTTTGTCCCTGTTATAGTAGCAATTAACGCCCAGTAGTCTTTTTGATTATGGCTCTTTGAGGCTTTCTGGATATCAATCCAGTTTTTATCATGGAATTTCTTTTTCTTGCCGTTTTTCTCTCTTCTTAGTTTGTTCTTTAGTCTATTTATGTCCGACTTGGTGGATAGAGAGAACTTCAGGAATTGTGCTCTGATTAGCTTGTTTAGTTTTTTTGCCAATGATGAATTACACACTCTGTTTCCTATGTGTTTTCTGTTGTTATTTGCGTTGGCCTTTTTTGTTAATCCATCTAAGAGAATATTTTTTAGTTTATTAATTGTGTATTCAAAGTTGGTAATTGGATCTAAGGAATAAGCATCAGTTAATACTGGCAAGATAGGAATTAAAGAGCTGATTAGATCTAGGGCTTGAGAATTCCAGAATATGTGCCGTTGGGTGGGATTGATATTGACACAGCTTTCTTGGTGAATTATGTGACAGGTCGGGGTGGGAGAAGCTATCCAATTAGAGGTTAGATGTAACTGAGCGTGATCACTCTCCTCTGTAAAAATTGTGTGTAAATGATCAAATGATTCAAAGAGATCAAATTCACAGATGAAATAGTCCAGTGTTGACTTGGTACCATTTCCCCGCCTGGTTGTTGTTGCCGGAATGTCGCCTTCCACATTGCCGTTTAGTATAGTCCCATTTAGACTGGGTAAGGTCGATAATAGACTTTTGCCTCTCGAGTCTGAGCGATTTCCTATTGGAAATGTAGGAATGGGCACTTCTACTGATTCCTCTTTGTACATTTTTGCCCAATTACTGATATCTTTGTTTGAAATTTTTGCATTTAAATCACCCATTATTAGATACTGCGGATATTGTAGACTTTCAAGTATCTGTAACATAGTTTCCATATTCTCTAAAAAGATACTATCTCCCTTGGAACCAGGGGGAAAATATGCGTTAAACAATAATAATGATCTTCGATTGTCTGAGTCGTTGGTATACATTAGGACCTTAATACATTGTACATGAACAGAGTTGGTCTCAATGATCTCTTGGTCCCATTGATCTTCCTCACTAAGGAGTATTGCCAACCCCCCTTTGGCGTGTCCATTCTTTGATTCCTTTGCTGGAGTGTCGTATACGTAATAGCCATTTATACTAAAGGAATTTGTAGACCAAGTTTCTTGTAGAGCTAAAATGTCTGGTTGATTTTTTATAGCATCAATCATTTTACTGTCAGTTTTTCCAGCCATATTCCAAGATACTATATTAAATTTAGAGCCAGGGTTAAACCATAGGTTGATGATGGTAAGAGTTAGTTTTGCTGTTTAATGTTTCTGAGATCCATGCCCAGGATTGAATGTTTGCTAAAGGTTCTTGCGCTTGTAAATCTTGAGTCCACACTATTCTCGCACCTTTATGTACTTGTACTTTCAGAGACTCTTTTCCATGAGAAGTTGAGTTTTTTTGCTGGAATATACTCCCATTACCACTTAACATATTCAGATTTCGTACTGTATTCCCTGGTTGTCTTTCCGTAGGTTTGACTTCATTAGGATCAGATATTTCTCTTACGTCAAACCCACATTTGTATATAACTTCCTTGTCTCCTAGAATGATCCTTGGCAAGGTAGGTGACCAGAAAGTAACCATAGCTATTTTGTTTTGACATTTATTTGGAAAGGACACCAGTGCAATTTCTCTGCTAGTCAGAGATCGTAGTGATGATATCTGTTGTAATAGGTTAACAATTCTCCCTCGGTTTAAAGGCTCGTTGTCATTTGGGAAAAGTTCTTCAAACAGGAGATATTTTGAGGATAGGCCTTCCATACATAAGGAATTTGTTTCAGAATTTTGAGTTACTTCTTGGTTTCTTGAACATATTTGTGTATAAGATTTAACTGGTAGATATTCCCCCGCATTAGGATTTAGTAGTGAGTAATTTTGAATAATTGTGTTGTCCTCCTTACCCTCATTAAGAGGGGCACCGATGATTGGTTCCTTTGTTTGTTTATCCTCAGTTTTGGGATAAATTTTGGGGTTTTGAAATCTTAATTTACGGGCTTTTTTCTTTTGTATTCTTCTTTGCGGTTTTCTTCTTCGATTCTTAGCCCCATTTTGGCCTGATTGCTCTTCTATAATTTTTTCCATATTTTCCTCTTCTGAGTTTTCATTTGTTGTTTTTGAATTATTATCTCCTTTTCCTTCATCAGGTTTAGATATAAAGTTGTTATCCTTTGTATTTGAAAACATTGGATATTGTCTAATTGTTTTTGGTTCTTTGAAAAGTTTTTTCAATGAATAGATGGCCTCGTTTTCCTGTTTTTTTCGGGGTTCATTCATAAGTGATTCTCGTGACTTATGTTCAGGCGTTTGAGTAGTTGCGTCTTTTTTTGTGCCTTTAGTCGTTGTGTTCTCACTCTTGTTGTTTTGGTTGTTGCCAAGTGTTTGTTGTGTGTTTTTCCCGTCCAAGCTTTCTTTCTTTCTTTTTTCTCCTACTAAATGTTTGAGTAAGCCAATCTGGACATCCAAGGTTTGGTCCGAATTTTCTAATATGTGGCCCAGGAAAGTTAAAACTGACTCCAGGATTTCCTGTAGAGAAAAGAGGGCTTTGGACATAGGTGTTACTGGTATTGGTAGACTCGTGTTATCCATGATAAAAGGATCTGGGGTAATTTCTAGATCATGATCAGTTTCAGTTTCAGGAGATTCTTCCATTAAGATAATTGACAAGTTGCCTGTATTTAGTAGTGCTTCTTGGGGTTTAGTTACTACTTTGTTTCTATGACCTTCAATTTCTTCTGCGTCCACAGATCGAGCTATGTTAGTTGCAAGAGTTTCAGGATTAGATTTCGACTCTTCGATATTTGTTTTTAGAGAATCTTGGGGAGTAAAAATTCCCTTTGAATCGCTATCTGATCTTTGAGTACTCAAATTTTCAACCAGTGGTGAATTGTTAGGTGTAAATAAGACTTCACCACTCGGTTGCAGTAATTCTGAGTGCATCTCTGGCTTTGGCTCAAAAGGTATTACTGTTTGCTTAGGTGAAAGACCTGAAAAATAATTGGTTATAGCCGGAGTGACTGATAACCGACCCTGTGATAACGCTTTATCAGATGATTTCCTAATGGCCTCCTCCGTTCCAATTCTTTTTAAGAATATTGTTCTTGATCTTAATTTTTTCAGGGCCATGGAAGTTCTGTATAGTATGTAATATGTAATAACCTGTTTGATTACTGACTGGTTTGTATCACAGTTGTTATTTCGTTGTATGCCCTGGTCAACAATTGAGCTTAGGCTGACAGGATACAGTGTGATAATTAAGATTTTACCTTGCTTGCTTAGTTGGAGGGTAATGCAAGGTTTTAAACAGCCAAGTGGTGTGGCCCGTCCCGTCCTCCGGCGTCCCCGGACGGCCACAGACGGCCCGCCCTTTGCCCGGCGTCCCGCGAGGGAGGGGCGGCGTGTTTTTAAAGCGCCTTCTGGCGCTTGGAGGCGGTGTCACGCAGGTGTGGGACCCAAGGGCTGCTGGTAGCTGTAGTCGCAGCCCCTCACCGCGCTCCTCACTGCAGCCCAGCTCAGATGTCTTGCGAGCACACGGGCAGCGGGAGGCGGCGGAAGGTCACAGCAAGGCAGTGGCAGTGCAGGATGCAGGCAAACAGGTAGGTAAGGTTGCAGCGTATCAGCTGTTAAAGCGAAGCAGAAAGCCCCGCTCTGCAGGGGCGGCGTGTTTTTAAAGCGCTTCCTGGCGCTTGGAGGCGGTGTCACGCAGGTGTGGGACCCAAGGGCTGCTGGTAGCTGTAGTCGCAGCCCCTCACCGCGCTCCTCACTGCAGCCCAGCTCAGATGTCTTGCGAGCACACGGGCAGCGGGAGGCGGCGGAAGGTCACAGCAAGGCAGTGGCAGTGCAGGATGCAAGCAAACAGGTAGGTAAGGTTGCAGCGTATCAGCTGTTAAAGCGAAGCAGAAAGCCCGAAATATAATTCCCAAATAAACGGGTACAGCGTAGGAAGGAATAGCACAGAAGCAGCCGCTTCTATCAAAGAGGCGCGAGCCCTCAGCGTTCCCACGTCGTTCACCAGAACAAAAGACTCAGCAATCGCAAACCCGAGTAAACGGCAGCCGCCGTCTCGGATTACTAAGCAGCTTCAATAAAGTCAACGCGGCTCCGTTGGCCAAATGGCCAAAATATAGCTAGATTTTGAGTTTTGGAGGAAAAGTAGGAAAAAAGTGCTCCGCGTAAAAGAGTCTGTGTTTTTTCCCTAAAAATGGCATTAACTAACGTTTAATGAGCTAAAATCACAATTTCCCAGCTTTCAGGATAATGACGAGCTGAATAAAAAAAACTCTTTTTTTACCAAAGTTTTGAACCTTTTTAAAGAGGTGGCCTATTCTTCCTATTTTTTGTGCTTTCAACCTACTTCCAGTTTGTGGTGGAAACCATGAGTGATCCATGAAAGCTATACATTTCTGCAAAGTAGACAACATTCAGAATTCAGCAAGGGGTCATATGTGTAGAACCCTCAAGGTGTTCCTAAAGAAAATAACTATTGAAATAAAGAAATAATGAAATGAGCAGGAAGAAATTACTGTTTGTTTTTATCGTTTTCATCCGTACGTATCTTGTCATAGTGCCCGATTTATAAAAGCAGCATACCATTACGTTCACTAGCCCCTTTTGGTTGTAGGGATATGTAGGGTTTGTAGGTTCTCCAAGAACCCAAGGTACCCAGAGCCAACTGAGCTGCACCATACAATGGGTTTTCATTGTGTACCGAGTATAGACCAATTAATATGGTGAAATAGGTAGAGTGAAAATTAAGTGTCAAGGAAACCTATGTATTTCCGAAATGGGTACCAGATATGGAAATTTTGAGCAGTGGTTATTTGTACATTTCTGAATTAGTGGGCACCCTTATTAGCATGTGATTCAGAGGGCATTTTTCAAAATGTCTTCTTTCTTACACACTGACTTACTTTTGGAAGGCATAAGTGCAGCAAAATCCAATTGGTAATAATAAATGCTCTAATATTATATGTTCTCTCATGTCTTCCAATACAAATGGTACCTCACTTGTGTGGGTAGGCCTTCTGCATGTGACAAGAAATGGGCCAAAACGCAACATGGGCACATCACATTTTTCCACTGATAACTGACCCATTTTCCCAGTGTGGGTAGCTGTTGATTTAGAGCCCTAGCTCAGGCAGCTACTAGAGAAACTTGGCAAACATGTGCATTTTTTAGAACTAAGCATATAGGGATATCCAGGGTTGGGTCACACACATGGCTCCCACTCGCCTTTTTTGTTACACAGAATCCTCAAACTTTGACTAATAAAACACATTTGCCTCACACTTCTGTGATGGAAAGTTCTACAATCTGTTGGAAGCCACAAACCTTCTTCAACCCAGCATTCCCCCATGTCTCCAGGTAAACATGGCCCATCACTTGTGTGGACAGGGTTAGCACACGTGACAAGAAAGGGCCCAAAATGCAACATGAAAATATCTAATTTTTCCACTCAAAGCTGACCCTTTTTTTGCAAAGTGGGTTGCTGTGGATTTTGGGCCCTATCGCAGCCGCCACCAAGTGAATCTGACAAACCTGCACATTCAAAAGAAACTAGAAATCTGGAGGAATCCTGGGTGAGGTGACTTGCATGGCTTTCACGAGTTTTGTTTCACCCAGAATCCTGTGCATACCTCAAATTGTGACTATAAAAACACATTTTCTTCATATTTCTGCGATGGATAGTTCTGGAATTTGTTGAAAGCTGTACATTTCCTTTCATCTAGCAGTCTTCAAAGTCACCCGATATAAATGGTACCTCACTTATGTGGGTAGGCCTAGTGCCCCTGGCTGGAAAGGTCCCAAAACGCAAAATGGAAACATCACATCTTTCCACTCTAAACTCCCTGTTTTTTGCAAAGTAGGTAGCTGTGGATTTTGGGCCCTAGGAGAGCTGGCACCTAGGGTAATGATGAAAATTGGGTTACTGGTGAGGGGGGTCAAACCCTACTAAAGCAGCAAACACCCTTTCTGTCAGGGTTAAGTACGAAGCAAACCCCATAATAACAGGTGCTTATCCCTCTGGTAGATTGGCACAAAGACGGTCAGACTTGACTTAGAGGCAATGTGTAAAGTATTTATGCAGGACTTCAAATAGTAATAAAGTGAAAATACAAAATAGGAAAAATGCCACAACAATTTAGAAAAATAGAGTGAACTTTAATAAATGATTTTAGATCAAAACTGAAAATCCAATCATGGAGATATGGAATTTTAAAGATTTAAGTGAAAATAGAGCCTATGATCACAAAGCGTCAACTGTGGTTATCTCAGGTTGCGCTGGACCAGGACAAAGTCACAAGTTCATGGCAACTGCGTTGGAGAGTGGGCTTGATACAGGGACCATGTTTGGCCCGTTGAACACTGTACCTTAAATCCTCATTGTGGAGTGTTGGAAGTTCCATCGTCTAGGACGCATATCACAGAAGCGGTTCTGAGGAGCTGCAAGGCGACAATGAGTAGTCCTGCATCTTTCTCGAGGACGCTGCTGATGAGGGGCTTGCAATGTAGAGGCATGCGTCGAGGTTGCATCGTGCAGTGGCAGTTCCAAAGAAGCTGTACTGCGAGGACCTACGCCGTGGATGTGTCTAGCTGAGCAGTCCTGAAGCAGCCTTGAGGACATGTATTGTGATGTGCTGCATCATACAGGACCACAGTTGAGCTCGCAGATCACCTTCAGGCCCACTTTCAAGGGAACAGGATTGAGGTGGCATCACTTGGGGGGCAAGCTTCACAGCAGACTAAGTCCAAGTGCTGGGTTCAAGATGGTGGGAGCCTTTTCTATCCCTGAGGATCTGACCAGGAGGGCATTCAACTAGCCCTTGGAGTCAATCAGGTGGTCCTGGGTTCAAGATGAAGGTTCAGTCCTTTCACTCAGGCAGCAGGGCAGCAAGGCAGCAGAGTATCAGTCCTTGCAGAGTAGCACAACAGTCCTGAGTCTTCCACAGGTCCAGGGGTGCTCTGTAGAGTTACATCTGATTGTCCACTATTTATGCACAGTGCCTACTTTTAAGTAGGAGAAGGTTCTGGTGGCTTCCATTCTCAGAGGTGTTTGGTCATTCCTGCCTCCCTGCCCTGGCCCCAGCTTGTCTGGGGTCACAAAAGACTAGTGTCAAGGCCCTTTGTGGGTGTGCTGGGCAGTGCATTTGTGATTTGCAAGTGTGGTAGATGACAGCTCCTCCCCATCATCAAGTCAGATATGGCCCATCCTTCCCGCTGCTATTCCCCTTTGTCTCACTGGCTGGGAGCAATACACAAAGACCAGCTGCCAGCTACACCTAGTCATGATACTCAGGATACAGGCTGCAGGCACAAAATGGCTGGGACAAGAACATGCCAACTTTCTGAAAGCAAAAGAATCTGGCTACAACTTTTGGAGTGCTGCTATTTAATTAAACAGACTTAGGGCCAATGTGTATAATCCTTGGTTGTGGTTTTTTTTTATTTAACCATTTTTTCAAAGTTTCTTTGTATCATTTTACCAATTTCTATAGTCTGAAACTGAACAAAACACTGTTTTGTGACAACAATTCAGGTGTATAAACATTTAAGCATTACACCAATTGTACCGGTACATTGACAACATCTTGTGCATGTGGAATGGCTCAGAAGATGACCTTCAACAATTCATGGATGACTAAACACAAGACATAAAGATATCAAATTTGGCACCACAAAAAGCAAAACATGTCTGATTTTTCTTGATGTAGAAGTCATCCCGTATGAGCACCATTTAGTTACCACCCTGCACCGGAAACCGACATACAAGAATACAATTTTACACTACCAAAGTTCTCACCCAAGAAATTTAAAGGACAATCTCCCATATGGTCAACTACTACGGATCAGAAGAAACTGTGGTCGGAAAGAAGACTTCATGATCCATGCAGCAGTATTCTGTGACCAACTAAGAGACAGAGGCTACCCAAATAAAATTCTTAAATATGCGACCAAAAGAGCATGGTATGCACTGCGAGAAAACCTGCTCATAAAAACAGCAAAAAAACAATAGACAAATTAGTCTGTGTCTCAACACATGGCCCGCATGCCAACACATTTCAGCCAATGATTTTGAAAAACTGGCATCTTCTGAAACATTTGGAATGTCCTTTAGAACAGCCTTTGTTTGCAGTGAAAAAAATACAAGTATTGGTCAAAGTAGTATACGTGCGGATTTGGCACCTCAATTGCAGAAAAAAGACTTCCGAGCGCAATGGAACATAAAACCTATAGTGGGCCACCATAAATGCAGCAATTGTTCAGCTTGCGAAAACACAGTAGAGGGAACTAAATTCATACATAATTCCATTAAATAGATTCACAAAGAGTTCTCCAATTGCAAAACAAAAAATTATATTTAGGCAATTCGATGCCCATGTCTAAAGATCTACATTGGGAAAACGAACCAACAAGTAAATCAAAGAATGGTACAGCAGCATTCCAGGATTAAAAAGCAGGTCTTCACAGCTCCAATGGTATCCCACTTTGTTGAAAAGAAATATACTGAAAAAGATTTTGTATGGACAGTGCTATCAGCAATAAAACAACCACCTCGAGGTGGCGAAGTCGAAACTGCATTGGCGAAAAAACGAAGGGTATCTCATTTTGAAATTCAACAGTGCCTAGAAAGGGATAAATAAAATGTCTGAGTTGTCAAAAATGACAACTAACGCATGACTGCCAAATTTAATGAAGGCGAACGAGTTATTACAGTACTTGTCAAAAATACCACAATATCAACCAACACAAATGTGTTCAAAGCATGACCAGCTTACGTTCACAAAAGCTACACACCCTGCCTTCGGCAAAATACTACCTTTCCCAGAACACACCATATCGAGCACTTCCGGCTCTGATGAAAAGAAATAAGAAAAAGTGTGGTGTAACCGGAAATGAACGAACAAGTGAGTAGTGAGCTCAGTCCAAAGGAGATATCTGCTCGGTCAGCTGGCGGCATGAGGAATTCTTTTCAAATCATTAAGTACTCTTTTTTACTTCCCTCACAAATACAAAATAGAAGGCACTGCTCCATGCTGAAACAAAAATTAGAACACTGGAATGTTGGGAGCTCCATTGTAGACAATGGAGCGCTACCTGCCGGTAAAGGCTCGCAGAGCAACAGTCCAGTGTGTTGCAAAGGCCTCTCGGAGTTTGAGGGGATTTAAATCCCCTCGAGCTTCGAGAAGCCTTTGTTTAATTTGTTAGAACGTTCTGCCCTCTAGTTGCAGAATGTTCTAATAGCCTTATAGCCCTTCGTAGCAGGGTTATACCGGCTATTAAAGTCCCGTCCCTTGTTAAAGTCCCTTGCCTTCGGCTTGGGCCTTTAATGCGGGAGAAGGCTTTTAATAGCCGCTATATCCCGCTATGGCGGGCTACAAGGCTATATTAAACAATGTTTTCATGCCTTCCCATTCTAGAAAGAAAATCTATAGCGCAGCAGAAGGGCTCTCCATGCTTCGAAAGCAAAATGAATACAATGTAGCATTCAAAGTAAGCTGATTTGCCAAGTATGTTGACAAAAGCTTGTCCTCCCCTTTTTTAAATAACACTCCACTAAAATCGATTCTTTCACTACTGCAACTCTTCCCCATTCATACTGAAAAAGACTTGTGTCAAAAACGTCTGGAAAGTAAATAATAATCAACACCAGAAAGAACATCTCCAAATTAATTCAAGTATTATAAATATAATTTATGAATCAGCTAGGTGACACAGAGAAAGGTCCCAAACCACTGATTATTTTTCCTTTATGTTTGTTAATTGCAGATCACACCATGTCAATACCCTGAAGATAATCCCATGAATGAAACTGGGATTTGAAACGCGTCAGCAGTTTTTTCTTTCTTTCACCATGAGGGACTAACTAAAAGTTGAGCATAGATACTGCAGAGGGGCAGTGAACATTGATTCAACCCCAATCGCCTCTAAGCTTATTCCCAATGGCTAGCATCTCTCCAAAAAGTGAACTAAATCATGTGTAATAGGTGAACATACTGTTTAGACATTTCAGAAATCAACTGACTGGTCTAATGCTTAAATGTTCACAGTTTCCTTTATCTAAATTGATTCTTTGCACTACTTTGATTATTGTTCACCATGAGAATGCACTATTTATGAGTGGTGGTGCTATTGATTTTGTTTATACATTTGAATTGTTGTCAGAAAACAGTGTTTCGTTATTTTTCGTAATACTTTAATCAAGCCCCTTCTGGCTATCAATATAGGGCTTAACCCCTCTTCTACATCACAACTTTTGAAACGTGACATTTTCATAAGTTACCAATAAGGATGGCTTTAAATTGTAATTCTTTAGACACCAAACTAGATAGTCGTCTCTGCTCCCAATTGAAAGTTATTACATATTAAATATAATAAGGTAACTCAATGTTATCCTAAGGAAGAGGTAGACCTAGCAGTAGCAAAAAACAAATGTGAGAGTTTTTCACTATCAGGACGTTTGAAAGTTAAAAGTACATGTCCAACTTTGGTAATACACTGCACCCTGCCCTCTGGTCTATTTATGGCATAGCTTAGGAGTGACTCATGCATATTAAAAAGGAAGGTTTAGGTCTGGCAAAAGGTATTTTTTGCCAGGTCGAAATGGTAGTGTAAACTGCACACATATGCCTGAGACATGTTTAAAGGGCTATTTAAGTGGGTAGCACAATAAATGTTGCAGGCCCACTATTAGCATTATATTTACAAACCCTGGTTTCATGTAGTACCACTTTTTTGGGTATAAGCTAATGTTACCATGTTTAAAGGAGAGAGCACATACACTTTAGTACTGGTTAACAATGGTAAAATACACAGAGTCCTAAGGCTAGTAATCATGAGATCAGGAAAAATGCAGGAGTAAGGCAAAAGGTTTGGCGGGGACCACCCTATGGCTGACAGGTCTAGCAGAAAACCGAGCATATGTGCACAGTTTTTTAAACTGGCCACTGGTGGATTCCGTGGGGGAGGGGTGACTTGTCTGCCTCTCACAAGGTATTTTAACCCAGAATGCCTTTCAAATCTCAAACTTTGTCTGAAAAAACACATTTTCCTCATATTTCTGGAATGGAATGTATTGGAGCAAGAAGCCACAAACTTTCCTACACTCAACATTCCTCATACTGTCCCAAATAAAGTTACCTCACTTCTATGCGCACGCCTAGTGCCATTGACAGGAAAGGGCTCAAAACATAACATGGATATATCACATTTTTCTATTCAAAACTGACCCTTTTTTGCAAAGTGGATAGCTGTGGATGTTGTGCCCTACCTCAGTCCATACCTAGGGAAACCTAGCAAACCTGTAATTAAAAAAAAAACTAGACACCTAACAGAATCTAGGGTGAGTGACTTGTGTGGCTCTTGACAGGTTTTCTTACCCAGAAGCCTTTTCAAACCTTAAACTTTGACTAAAAGCATACATTTTCACTTTCCTCACATTCCTGTGCAGGAAAGCTCCTCCAGAATATGTGGGGATCCACAAATTTCATAGCACCCAGATTTCCTGCATGTCTCCCAATAACAATGGTATCCGACTTGTGTGTGTGAAGCAAGAGTCCAACACACAAAAGGCCCTAAAGCTCTAAGTGGAGAGATCAGATATAGGGGCCGCTTCTGTATTTGGGGCTGTGCTGGGCCACCACCCATGAAAACCTACCAGGCACAGACATGGTGCAATGCACGCAACCCTTTACCCGAAATGCAAAATGCCTGGCGTCTAGTGGGGTTTCGACACTCCGGGGACAGATTTAAGGCAACCTCCCGAATCGGGACAAACTTCCTATCTGCGTCAGGGGGGGCAGAAAGACACTATTGCGCCTTCAGGAGCTGGGGTATGGCTCGATGCCAGGGTAGGCCGTCCCCTCCTTTTGTTAATTTTGCCACTGTTTTGAGTTTCCCACTGTCTAGTGGGCTTTCTGCTCCCCCCAAAAGGGGCAAATTGAGGGCAAACCTCCTGGCTACCCATGGTAGGCAGGAATACTGGTTTGTCCTTTTTGGGTGGGAGAATGGTCTAATGTCGAGTGCAGCACATGCACCCTTTTCTTTTGAACTGTCTGGGGTCTAGTTGGCTATCTTCCCCAGAGGGGGCAGATTTGAGGCAACCTCCCCAATTGTGACAAACTTCCTATCTGTCCCCAGGGGAGCAGAAAGACATTATTGTCCCTTTTAGGTGGGGGTATGGCTTGATGCTGGGGTAGGCTGCCCCTCCTTTTGTTTGTTTTGGTGCCATTTTCAGTTCTTGTGTCTACTGGGCTTTCTGCCACCCACAGGGGCAAATGTGGGCCTCCCACAAACAAATGCTACATAAATGCAATCCTTGGTGCCTAGTGGGGGTAATTGCCACCATCCACCTCCCAGGATAGGTAGAAAGACTGATGTGCCCTTTTTGGCTGTGAGAGTGTAGCAATGTCCATGGGGGGCAGCCCTCACACCCATTTTTTTTCCTGGTATCTATTGTTTTTTTACCCCTACTCCCCAGTTGGGCAAATTGGGGGTAACTATCCCATCAACAAATACTACATCAATGCAATCCTTGGTGACTAGTGGGGTAATTGCCAACATCCACCTCACAGGGTAGGCAGAAAGACTATTGTGCCCCTTTTGGGGGTAAGAGTGTACCAATGCCCATGGGGGCAGCCCCCACACCCATTTTATTGTCCTGGTGTCTTGTGGTTTTTACCCCCACTTCCCAGTTGGGCAAATTGGGGGTAATCATCCCATCCAACCCGGGGGATAGAAAGACTGTCTGTGCCCTTTTACTTTGGGGGTATAGTCATGCTCATGGTTGGCTGCCTCTACCACAACGTTTTCTTGGTGCTTTTCTCCTTGGTGTCTATTGGGATTTCTGACCCTGAGGCATTTTAGGAGTAATAACCCTCATTTTCCACCAAGGGGCAGAAAGACTGTCTGTGCCCTTTCTAAGGTAGAGGGATGGCCATGCCTATGGTGGGCAGCCCCCATCCCTATGGTTTTATTTTTAAAATCACCCCGCTGTCTAGTGGACTCTCTGCTCCCCCCCCCCGGGGGAAGATTGGGGGTAACTAGAGTGGAGACACAGCCATGCTCATGGTGGCCAGCCCCACCCCAATGTTTTTTTTTTTCACTCTGGGGGCAGAAATGCTGTCTGTGTTGTTTTTGGGGTGGGTGCATGGCCAGGCCATGGCAGCCCTCCCCATGTTTATTTTTTAAAATGTTTACCCTGGTGTCTAGTGGGCTTTATGCTCCCTACTGGAGTAGATTGGGAGGAATTACCCCCATTTGACTCCGAAGGCAGAAAGACTGAATCTTTTTGCAAGGTGGTGGGAGCATAAGCCCTTGGGGACGCGCTTTCGGAAACGGACACCCACCTTGGCTACCCTCTTGTTGTTCATGCTGCCTCTGGCTGCACGCGAGAGGGTTCTTCTGTTTAACAGACTGCTTGCCTGTTGGGGGGACCCTTGCTGCTCGCCTGCTGCCTCCTCTACCCAGCGGACCGCGCGCTGCCCAGGACTACATCTCCCAGAAGGGCAGCGCGGTCCCGCGAGAGGTGTGAGGCATCTCTCCCGCCCCGGGGCTTTAAATTACAGCGCAGACTCCCGCGGCGTGGGACGCGCGCGGGCTCGCGGGCCCGTCTGACCCCATCCGAGTACGACCATGGACGGGACGGGCCCCCCTCTTGAACTCCCTCTGGAACAATATAGTAAGGTCAGTTCACTACAAATTCTCATATACCACTGTCTCATAGCTGCCAACTTTATTTTTTGATATCAGATATTAGAGACACTGTTGCAACATCGACCAGGATAATGACTGCAGCGGGCTTGGGGAAGGGAAGAAGGAAGCCCACCAGTGGTACCATTGTGGGGACATTAGACAAATTCCTAGTAAGGGCCTCATCAGTGTTACAACGTGAGATCGAGATAACCGAAAAAAGGCTGTCTATGGAGCCAATCTTTGAGAAACGGTCATCACTGGGTAGACTGGCTAATGTACTTTCGCCAGTGACTCAAATTTCGGCCCAGGAGCTTTCACCAATGGCTCACATAACGGCCGAAACCATGCCCGATGGATCCCTAAGATCCCAAGGAGAAGATAACCGGCCAGTAGATATAGTAGGAGGGTCGCCCAACCCCACAGCGACCGTGTCAACGGTTACAACTGACTCATGTATTGCCCTACAAAGCCCAGGAACAACCAGATCGGGTTTGTCAATACAGTCGGTATCCGATAATAGACATGGAACCACCAAAAAGGTGCCTGATGTAGTAGTCAAAAGAAAGTGCGGAGGAACTGCGCTACTGAATAGACAAACAAAAATGCAGAAACGTGGCAATGAAGAGAGTAATCCTATTGTGACAGACACGGAAGCAGTACAGCCAACGGCAAATGCACCGCTGACTAATCCTGCCATTGATGATATGATCCCTCCTGAGAATAGGGGAGATTTCTTGGTCAAACTGGAGCAAACATTTACAGAAACTTGCCTTACCATCTACAAAGACTGGACTCTATTGAACACAGACTCTCCCATCTTGAATCACTATGCACTTCAGCACAGAGTGGGGAGGGTCTGCGGGCTGTGGACAGTACTAGTAACGGCCGGGGCTTTTCAGGGCCAACCAATTTAGGTTGTCAGCAAGTAATGAATGACACAATGATTTTTCCTGTTCCACTTGCTCCTTTGGGCGATCAACATACAATGCCTTCTGCTCCTGCTGTTTCTAATGCACTAGGAATTGATATGAACAGGGAGGGAGGAGGGGACAGGGGGGCCCGAAGCCCTGATCGAGCAGTAAATATGATCGATAGGGCAAGGTCCTCTGATGTCTGTAAGAATGAGCTACCTCGCTTGGACCTCCCGCCCGAGTCCATACCTTATGTGGAGGTTTTGGCTGGGGTCCCTAGCTTGCTATTGGGGAAAACGGAAGCCTACAATGAGCTAAAGAATAAATGTATTCACTGGTTAAACCATAATAGGCCCCTCCCTAACCAGGGATCTAGTGAAATTCTCTTCGCTAGACGTGTAGACTGGGTGGGGTCCCGGGCTAAAAACATACAGGGCGATTGCGTTGTCATCAACTTTAGGAGTAGTTGGGCCGTTAAGCATATTTGTAATTGGGAGGAAGGTAGCCCAGAAACGCAAATACAATCGTTTCCCCTAACCTATTTTTATCCGGTTGCTTTTTGCAACCTCTACCCGGAACCTAATAGGAGAAGGGTGGTACGGGGGGGGTGAGGAAAATCATAGCGGCACTTCCTTACTGGGTAATGCCAACTGGAAGGGGTCTCAAAATCGTTCGTTGGCACGTGAAATGTTCCACCATAACAACAGATATAGTACCCTGGATCTAGTAGATTGACGGTCGGGGCCTAGTTTGAATATATCCAATGTTGACGATGAGTTCCCTAGAGGTCAAGGCTGGCTTTGCAAAGATGAAGTGTTTTTTACAACATGGGATTCTGGGGGGAGAGGGCACATTCGCGAAAAAAAATTGTATCAATAGAGGGTGCTCCTTTAGCGGGTTTGGTGAGCTTGGAATAACGCTACCAAAGGGGTTGGGTTGGGAAAACTGGACTGCGGGGGGCTGGAAACAGAGAACCTAGGTATAGTGGGGCCAGCTGCGAGAGGGGTGGTGGGACACATATACAAATGGACGACCACCCGCCAGGGCTAGTAAGCTGTGGCACTAATAAGAGGACTAGGGCTGGGGAGGCCAAAGGCACTATTAGCATTCTCTTATGGAATGTGGCTGGGATGAAAAACAAGTTAATATTACCAGACTGGGGGCTGTTCATAGACAAACACGACATCTGTTTTATGCAGGAGACGTAGGCTTTGGAAAAAAACCAGCGGAGTGGCTTTGCTACTTTTAACATACTGGCCACGACAAAGGGTAGGGGTAGACCATCGGGTGGATTAAGCATATGGGTGGGCACGCACCTGGGTGCCAAAGCAGAACAGCTGCCAACAAATTCACTCGATATACAATGTGTCCTTTTAACCCTCCCAATTAAAAAATACATCGCCCTAATTAACATCTACTCCAGGCCAACCCAGAGTGGGCAAGAGTCTACTGTTATAAATGACTTGAGAGAATATATATTGTCCCTCAACCCAGAGTATATTGTACTATTAGATGCAATTTTAATTGCCAGTTCGAACCCCTCAGTAACATTGGCCTAGATGATCTGGATGCTGAAAATCGGCACTGGAACATTCCTGACCCCATGATTCCTCCAGTCAAAGCATGGACGCCATTGGTTCTACAAATTATTTCATTCACTCTCTTCCTATCCCTGAGGCCCTGTATTGGTAGATCAAAATCAGATAGACCTGGCCTATCAATATTTAATAGAGTAGGGCAAACATCAATCATAGATTATATTATGATTGAGTCTATATCTTGGGATAGGGTGTTGGACTTTCGGATTTTAAGGCGGCACGACAGTGACCACAACGCCCTGGTAATGACACTTAAGCCCGGGAGTTGGGGCCTGTCAAACCACCAAGCAGAGCCCAACCCAGACCAACAACCTCTCCTGCTACACAATAATAGACGGAGAGTTAAGTGGCCTCATATATTGGGTTCCCCGAAAAAGTTGGCACATATATATCAGCAGGTTGTCCCGCATCTCATTGAAATGGCCAGGGCTGGGATGCGGAGCTCCCAAGTAGGGTGGGCTAATAGTCCTGTTGAAATTCACAATCGGCTGACCTTTAAATTGCTCGAGGCGTTCTACCCGGAAGGGAGCACTAAAGAAAAACGGGCGCCGACCCACCCTTGGTACAATGCCAACTGTTGTAAAAAGAAAAGAGACCTAATACAAGCCATTAAGGTTAAGAATAAGCATAAGATCAAGGAACTACTAACGCAGTACAAGCAGGTGATAGAAAGGGAAAGGAAATCTTGCGAGATGGACAAGTGGGAGAACCTGAGATTAGCCCTACTGCACAAGGACTTGAAATCATTCTGGGCAATAGTTAGCAACGGGGGGAGGGAAGATAGAACAGCAGTTACCCACAACATAGCTCCAGCAGTATGGGAAGCCCACTTCGGAACCCTGTACGCAT
This sequence comes from Lissotriton vulgaris, assembly GCF_964263255.1. Classification (NCBI taxonomy): domain Eukaryota; kingdom Metazoa; phylum Chordata; class Amphibia; order Caudata; family Salamandridae; genus Lissotriton; species Lissotriton vulgaris. Next base: position 233,509,557 of record NC_141700.1, on the reverse strand, counting down.
GCTCGGACGATGACGACTCGGCTACGATAACCCTGTACTCCCTCCACAAGCATCGACTGGGGGGGGGGGTGCAGGAGATCTCTATCACTGAGGTCGAATCTGTCATTGCCAAGTTGTTACCTAACAAGGCGCCCAGGCTCGACAAACTGCCAGGGGACCTATTTCATTCAGAACCAAAAATTTGGGCCCCCTATCTCTGTCTCCTGTTCAACTCCATCCTAATGGGGATGGACCCGCCAGATACCTGGCGTGGAGCAGAGATAGTACCCATCCACAAAAAAAGCTGCCCCTTGTTACCATCAAACTACAGGCCTATCAGCCTAATAGATATTGCCCAGAAGTTGATGGGACGAATAATTTTGGAAAGGATCCAGACCTGGGAAGGGGAAAATTAGATTTTGAGTACCCCACAGCGTGGATTCAGAACGATCAGATATTTCGCCTCCAGGTCATATACTGGAAATCAGTGAGTGTAGAGGGTGGTAGCCTCTACCTCATCTTCGTGGACCTGCGGACGGCGTTTGACCTGGTCCCTAGGGACAAACTGTGGACAGTCCTTCTGGACCTCGGCATCCCTCATTACCTTCTTGATGTGCTGAGAAGGCTCCATGCAGAAACCTTTGCCCAGGTGAGATGTGGGAAACATGGGGAATTGTTGGCTCGCTTCCCGGTACAAAAGGGGGTGCGCCAGGGATGTGTGTTGGCTCCCACCCTCTTTAGTCCATACATTAAAGGGCTCATAGACCACTTACTAGGTGTAAAGGACATTGATGCCCCTAGACTAGCCTCAGGTAGGGTACCTGCATTGATGTTGGTGGACGATACCTTATTACTGTCCAGGACATCAACGGGTATTCAACGCATCCTGGATGGCTTTGCAGAATTCTGTGCGTCAAAAGGCCTTCAGATTAATCTAGCCAAAGCGAAATTTATGATTTTTAACCCCCTCAGGAAGATGCGCCCAAACCCAGTATTGAACGGAACATCCATAGAGAGAGTAGAGACCTTTGAGTATCTTGGTATCACTCTCGAGGAACATCTGGGATGGGACAACCAAGTGGCTAAGTCTGCTCTAAAGTTGACCCAAACGGTGGGTGGGCTAACTAAATTACATAGAGCTTCCTTCTACAAGCCGGCCGCCCCAGTGATAGAAACCTACAAAGTACAAGTGAGAGCGGCGTCTATGTATGGGGCGGAACTATGGGGGCACTATAGGCCTTCAAGCCTAGCTAGAGTAGAACACTCATTTATGAGGAACTTGCTAGGACTGCCAGTGAGTACCCCGTTAGTTCCCCTTAGGCTGGATTTGGGTGCTATTCCCTCTGGAGGAGGAGGTGGCATTAAGGCCACTTACCTATTGAAGAAGACTCTGGTCTGTCCCGGAACTGGTCTCCTACCGAAATGAGCTCAGGGATGTGTGGATAGCAATTAGACACAAGAAAATTCCGTGGCTATCCCACATCAAGGTTCTTTGTAGTAGGATTGGCCTACCAGAGCTCTGGGATTCACCTGATGTAGCATGTCCGGCCCTTTCTAGGGCGTACTTGGTTCATCACTATAGGCATTACAATCTAGCAGCACTTCACGCTAGTTCATCAGTGGGTAGACTGACTACGCAGTTCCTCCAAATAAAAGAGGAGTATAAAAAGGAGGACTTCCTTGACTTTATATATCCAGCATCGGCAAGGAAGTTGTGCTTGCAATTCAGAATGGGTTGTCTGCCGCTTAGGGCATTTACTAGTAAATGGGATTCGAACAACAACCCAGAGTGCCCAGCATGCAGACAACAATCTGAAAGTGAAATCCACGTTTTCTTCTTTTGTCCTGAATACCAGCTGGTGCGTAATCGCTGGGTGAAACAAATTTGCAGGAATATGGGATACAGAGAATGTGAAAATGCTTTTAGAGTACTAAAATACGACACACATCCTCCTATTGTTTTTGCCGTCTCCCGTTTCTTAAATGGAATGTGGTTAATACGCAGAACCTTTTTAAAGATATAAGCTGTGATCCACATATTCTATGAACTTAAATGTATTCTTTGATAGCTATTGTGATTAATTTAATTGGAATTTTAAATATGCTGTTTTTATACCTGTAAATAAGAGTGTGTATATATATGATTATAGTATATTCTATGTTATTTATTACTGGAATGTATTGTTTTATGTATTTTTATCCTGTACTTTTATGGTCCTTTGAGACCGAAATAAAGTTATCAAAGTAAGTAAGTAGGATAAGCCCTTGCCAAAGGGGCGCTCTCTCTCAGAATCTTTGGTGTCTAGACTCTAGTGGGTTGATCCCTGCTTAGGCATCACTCTCGTGTGGCGATGCCAAGCAGGAATCAACTAGACAGATATACCATTGGAAAGGGGAGATTCCCCCATTTCCAAAGAAACCTCTCCTCAGAGGATCAGTGCTCAGGGGCTGAGATCTTCCTCCCAAGCACTGATGGAGTGAAAGTAAAATGAGCCCTTCGGCTTGTTTTACTTTCACTTTTAGATGTAAGGACCTCAGAGCACCCTTCACGCTGATCATCATTACAAAGAAAAAAATACTTAGGTTGCTCGAGCAGCTCTTGTCAAGCTATCAGAGCTGCACTAAGAAAAAAGGAAACCCTCTTGTGCAAAGGACGAGAGGGGCCTTTATACCCCCCCCCCTCACCCACCCCCCAGTGTTGGCCAGCGGCTGGGGAGGGAGTGTGGGTGTTGGCCGACACCTGCATTAAGAGGTTACAGGACATGGGACTGCTTTAAAAAATAAAAAAGGTTTCCCATTTAGGAATGCAAATGAGGAATGGTGGTCTGCTATTCCTTCCACTCCATTGCACACCATCCACACTTTGTTTGTATCCAAACACAGGGGTTCACAAAAAGTGACCTGTCTAAATAATATTCATTAGGCAGCAAAATATATTAGTACATAGGTCAGATAGAAAGGTCTCATATAGTCAGTGCACAATTTATGACCATTGGTTGCAATGTGTCTCTTTGTAACTCTGGCTCTCATGACTCCAAAGCAAAGCGTAGTGAAATGCCAGATGCTTCATGACACTAATAAAGCAGTAATATAAAGATGTAATCTAGTTGCCAAAATTTCCATTTAAGACTCTGGAAACAAGAATTATTTATATTTGTGCTTTCCACTTTACTAAATTATTTTTTCTTGGGAAAATAATTCAACGGATGACACCTTAAACCGCCAAAGGGGTGGAGATTATTCCATCCCCCTGGTGGAGGGACTACCCACTGAATTTATAAATGACCACCAGGCTGGCGGTCATTTATAATGCATTGACAGGAACCACCGTAAGGGCGGTTCCTGTCAATGCTCTTCGCTGTTTGGTGCAGGGCTCCTTCAACATGATGGATCCATGGGATCCAACTGTTTTCTTTTTTCATTTTCAAAAAGAAAATCCCAAACCTGAATTTTCTTTTTTAATATAAAAAGAAAATGCCTCCTTCACCATGGAAGTCATCTCTCATAGTGAGGGGGGATTATTAACTGCCCCTGTTTACCTGGCAGAGGTGGACAGTAAAAAAAATGGCTTTATGTCCACCCATCCTTATTGAGTGGGCGGATATATAGTCACTTTCAAACTCTTACCTGCAAACTAGGAAGATAGTTAAAAACTGGCTAAATGCCATTAGCCCTTCGCCTTATAGGGTTGTTTACTTTTTACCAAACAATTTATGTTTGTTTCCTATTGTTACTTGTCATAACATGAAAATGATTTGATACAAGTCACTAAGATGATTTTAGATTTCTACCAACATTTCCTCTGTGAAAACTGGCTGTTAGAACATTTAGTACACGTTCACAATACTCTGCGAGGGGTTTAGATGCAGGGTGCACCGCGTCTATAAACTGTAATTTAGTTCCTGCTGAATTTGCATTGAAGTCTGCATTAATCCGTTCCATTTGTACGCCTTTTGTTTTCTGGCTGCTTTTAAAACACCCAATGCGTGTAGGCGATAGCCGGATTCCCTTGGGAAATGTGCCCACCTGGGAGAGCTAATGTAAGCAAATGGCACTGCCCTTTGTGAGCCGACATTCTATTAACAGCAAGGTGACCTTACGAGAGCAAACCCCATGTCGTGCCCCGCCTTTTCAGGCTTCCGTAGATTCGTCGATTCAAGGTTAAATATGGCAGACGGTGCTATGCAGGGAAACATTTTACCCACGCGTGTCTATTTCTGTCCTAAAACAGTCAGTCCTTTATGTACGTCATTTTACAATCCGTTAGCCATTCGCTGTTTGAGTTATAAGTTTGATGGCGAAGCAAGGACGCCATGGGCCCTACTGCAAGCACGGAAAATGATCAATGTTTAACTGCAATCGAGCAAAGAGTAAAGGGTCCAGTTAGCAATGCCATCTAAGGCTATGGACATATTATATTTAAGTATATGAATTTTGTGCAGGCGGTAATTTCCTATGTGTAAAATTAAAAGTTAAAATGTACGCTTCTTACAACTTTTGAGAAGGACTTAAAAATAATGGTGATGTCACGAAAACATGTCGCCAACAAAAGGTTGTTTGTTAGTAGTCGACAAACACAAGGGCACCAAACATGCTATGCCACACAGATATATATATATATATGCATGTACGGCCAAATGTGCCTTGTTGCTTTAGAGCAGTGCAACCCGGCTCTTCGTGCCATTACGCAGCTACCAAATGCCACCATGTTGTTTTTATGCGACATCCAGCCTCCCAGTCTGGCCTTTTTGCAATAAGACGTTTCTTGATCTTTCGAAGGGTTCATATGCCTGAGCTTCCATGCCTGTCTGACTTGCCACATTTAACATAAAACATATAGGTATTAACATAGTACGCATCGGTTTAGTAATTCAACCACAGCTATTGGCTAGCCAGCTCTGAATGAAGGTGGCACACACGATATAGGGTCAACTAGAATTAAGGGCCGTTAGTTGATGGGGTCTTTAGCACTGCTGACCTACTCAATCCACCCCTTAGAAAATGTCGTCCTGTATTCTTGAGTTTCTAAATTGACCTGCGTCATAAGTCTTTCCAGACACTCAAGAGAACGGTCAAATCGTGTTCAATTGTTCTCATGCCTCCAGTTACTTCATTTACGTCATGATAGCTTCGACAAGAAGAGAATTTCAGTCGCTGTTGCCCATTGATTATTTAATAAGACAGTGGAAAAAGATAAATGCCTCCAATATAAGGATTTGTGAAGAATGCTTTCACTGAACGAGGCACGCGTACACGGAGCATGAAAATCAAAGATTATCGATGCAGAGCACATTTTCCCACAGCCCATTTAAGTTGTGTTTATTAAATGAGGATGATCGGGCACGTATAGCTTTTTTACACTAAAAGACGCCTTTGATGGCAATCATAGCGGTTAAAGATTCGCTTTGGCAGCCCACAGGCACATTTTTTAATGCAAATGAAGAAATTATACTTCAAAGTTGGTCGCATTAGAGCCAAAGTTATTGCACAAAACAGTACATTCGCGCCTGCCTTATGATTTAAAAGAATTTCTATTAAAAAGATCGGCAAAGTAAAATGTGTCTTACCTCGTAGCGCTCTTTTGGGAAACTGCAAGACTGACATAATTAGGACTTCCAAGTTAATTATTCACTTTATAATTAATGGTGTACCAATCACTAACCACACAATATCCCGAGACTGCCTGGAGCGCTTTCAGTACATGCTTCCAGCAAATAGTTAATCACTTAAAATCACTGCATTTTTAGGGCTGGCATAGAGATAGTTTTAGCTGTTTAACCAGCCTCACTTGTTCCCACAAATTCAAAATAAAAATGCATACATGTATAAAAACATATGGGGATTTTCGGTCAATCCCTCCTTCATCCATTGCACTGTTCAATTCTCATCCACATTTTTTTTCTGACCCACCACAGCATGCAGCATGGGGCAATGGACGTCCCTGGCAGTCTTCACTGTGAGCGGTGCCTTTGGCTCATGGAAATGTGCACATCTGACTAAAAAGTAATTCACTTACAGCCAGATTCATCAATGTCAAATTCTGCGATTTCTAAATTGCGAGAAAAAGCAAATCACAATTAAGAAATCGCAGAACGGAATTCATGAATATTTGCGAAAAAAAAATGCGATTCGCAACCGCCCCCAATCGGCGATAGCGAGTCCCCAGAAATCGGTAAATAATCGCAGAATCGGCCGATACCCGTGTTGAAATTGCGATCTCGCAATTACCGAGATCGCAAAAACGGGAAGTCGCATCCTGAGCACAGTGATGACATCACAACCAGGAAGTAGGCAGGTTCCACCCTCATTCAGCAGTGAGAGGCTGAAGTACAAGCAGCAGTGTCAGAGCTCCCCTCCAGAGTGCCTACAGGAGTAAAGCAGGAGACACCCCAGTGGCAAGCATGTCACATGATGCAGCAGGTGGATCTACCAGTGGGAGAAAGAGGAAAATAAAATTTTCTGAGCAAGAGCTCGAATACTTGATTGAAGGAGTATCTAAGGACCACAATCGGCTTTTTGGCAAAGACTCCCGAAGGGTGCCTGAGGCCGATAAAAGGCGCATATGGTTGCACATCCGCGCAAAAGTGAACTCCGTGGGGGTGACCCAGCTCTCCGTGGACGAGCTCAAAAAGCGATGGTATGACCTCAGAGGGCGGGCAAAGGAAAAGATTGCAGAGAGGCTGGGGAGCGTGTGGCGACAGGTGGAGGGGAGCCCACTGTCCCACCGAACACACCACTGGAGGACTGAGTGGAGGACACCATCAATCCACAGGCCTGCGTGGGTGTGATCCAGCTTGACTCCTCCCGACTCACCCAAGACACACAAGGTAAGTGCCATGTGACTGCGACCCCCTGTCCCCTAACAATGTCCATGACTCCAGTGCATCCCATATCGAACCCCAGTCATGCAGCCAAAGCACACCACTAAAGCGCTATTGCATTGTGGGACATGTAGTCTGACCACAATTGCCATCCTGCACCATTAAGCCAGACATGTTCAGTGAGAGTCAATCCTGTAGCGAGTCAGGGAATGGTAGTCTGCATGCATGTAGCAAGCCTAAATGTGTAAGAAACATGTCACTAATCAATGTCCACTTTACATCACAGGTGGCGCTGATGTCCCCAGCACAGACAGCGATGCCCTGGTAATTGAGGACATCACGGAGGACACAGAGGGAGACACACATCAAACCCCACAGCCCGGACCATAAGGGCAAGCTGCCGCACCTGCCCCTGTGGCCAGTGCCACCTCTGTGCCAACAGGCGCTGCAGTACCACTGCGCGTCACACAACCACCAGTGGGGCCTGCAACACCAGCAGCAGTTCGCCAACCAACCCGCCGCCCTGCGGCTGTGAGGAGCCAGACAAGCGGACTGGTGAGGGAGCAGTGCAACAACACTTCCCGCGCTGGCAGGGGCCGAAACGTGCATCCAGGTGGGCTCTCCATTGAGCGCAGAATGCTACATGTGCACCAAACCCAGGACCGTCATCTTGCGGCCATCCACCTCCAACTGGACAAGCCCGCCCGTAATGTAGCACACATGTCAGACCGTATGGATAGGATGACAGCAGCTCTGGAGGCCAACACACAGGCCATGTTCAGCCAGCGGGATCTCAATCGTCGCAGACACCGCCAGCTGCTGACCCGCCTGTCAGCGTACACGCGGTCCAACTATAAATTGGGGACACCACCTCCAGGCCCGGACTGGCCGTTGAGGGCACCGGGCAATTCCCCGGTGGGCCGCATGGTTGGGGGCCGGTTTTGGGCCCCTGGGGCCGTTTTTGTTACAGGGCCGTTATGCTGCAAAAACGGCTCTGTAACAAAAACGGCCGAAAACCAGCCCTGTCATAGAGCGCGGTCGCACCTCTCCCCCCTCCCCTCTCCTCCCGGAGGGGAGAGGGGGGCCAGCCGAGCACTTTGCCAGGGCCGGTTCTGGTTCCCAGTCCGGCCCTGACCACCTCCCAGCTCTCGCGATGCTCCCTGGCCATGCAGGTCCAAATGGTCCAGTGCTGCCAGGACGTCGCAAGAGCTCTGGAGCAGGTGTCAACAGCTGTGCAGGGCATGCATGCTACCGACCATGGCCAGGCGGGGGGGGGCTGACGACACCAGTGAGGCTACATCTAGCCATAGCAGCCAGTCCGTTCCTCCGGTTGTAGCACCCCGCCGCAGCAGCAGGCCCTCTGCTGCCTCACGTCAAAATCAGGAGGAGGACGTTGAAAGGAGGTCGGGGGCAACTACCCGGAGGCGCCACTGAACTGTTGAACATTAGCATGAGGGTACATGCTGCCGCTACAAGCATGCCCTCCAGACAAACAGACATATGACGCAATATGTCATTCATGTACCAGTTAGCAGAATGCCCAGTTTATTGTGCAGTAACAATTACAAAAATTCTGACTAACTTAATCTGACTCATGTCATTATTTATGTTGTCATGCATGAGTTGAGTAATGGGTGTGGGGAGTGGGTGCACTAGAAATAGTTCATGCAGATTTGGTTGCCGCGCCTGTGTCCTTCTGCAGGATTCTCACTGCGTGCGTGACGCACATGTGCAGGTGGTCGGTTGTCCCCTTCCGACTCACTGCCAGAGATGTCTACAGGTATCCTGCGCTTGGTAGCAATGTTGTGGAGGATTGCACACACGGCCACGATGCGGCAGCAGACCTCAGGCTCGTATTTGATGGCCCTACCAGTCTTGTGCACTATGCGGAATCTGCTCTTCAAAAGGCCAAATGTAATCTCAATGCAAATTCTTGTGCGTATGTGTGCTGCATTGTAATGCCGTTGCTGTGGTGTTGCAGGGTTGAGGTATGGTGTGAGGAAGTACTCACGGAGAGCGTAGCGCTGTCACCTGAATGATAGGAGCAGAGGGTGAGTGCCTGTGCTGCGCAGCTACATTATCACAGTGTAATATTGTGGGGCATGTGTACTTACCCAGTAGGTGTCCTTCACCAAAGTCTCCCCTGGCCAGTCGTGTGTGAATGCCACTGTGCCGGAATATGAAGGAGTCATGTGTGCTCCCCGGGTACTGTGCCACTATGTCCGTGATGATTGTCTTTGCATTGCACACCATATGGATATTGAGGGAGTGGTAGGACTTGCGGTTGCGATACATGTATTCCGTTTGTGCTGGTGGGCAGATGTGGATGTGGGTACAGTCAATGCATCCTATTATATGTGGGAATTGTGCTACATTGTAAAATTGCAGCTTGATGTCATTCAAGTCCTGTTGGCTGGTGGGGAATGAGATGTAGTGGTGTAGGCGGGTCAGCATGGCCTCCAGGAAATTCCTTAGGCAGCGGGACATGGTGGGCTGGGATATCCACCCTGCAACAGCGACTATACCCTGGAAGCTTCCGGAGGCCAGTAGGTGCAGGCTGCACAATACCTGCACATGGGTGGGAACGGCATTGGTCCTCCTTGTTGGGTGCTGCAGGAGGGGGTCTAGGTCCCATATCAGCTTGATGATAATTGCCCCATTTAGGCGGTACTTGGCGTAAATTTGCTCCCTGGTTTGGCCCAGAAGGGTGACCCGCTGACGGAATATCCGCTCCTGGATACGACGTCTGTTCCGTGCTGCTCGCTGTAGCCTTCGCCGCCTGACCACCATGTAGAGTCCTGGCATTGTGAGAGTCCTCAGGCTCCAGCTGCATGTCCTTAAGTGTGTTTGGTCAGGCCTGCACCTGTTGGTAGTTTGCTAAAGTTTTTTTCATTTTTTTTGTTTTGTTACTGGTTACCACCTGGTTTGGGTTCTCCTTAAATTGCGCGTCGCAAAAAGCGATTTTCGGGTTTTTCGCAATCTGCGATTTTTCATGAATGGCGATTGCGATTATTTTGCGAGTTCGCTAATGTTTTCGCAGAATCCATGGTTTCTCGCTATTTCAGAATAGCAAATGGGCTTGTTCCAGGATTCTGCGATTTTATTTGCAAACTCGCAAATTTTATTTAGCGATTTCGCAATTTAGCTTTTTTCCCTATCATGAATTGCTTTCATTGAAATTGCGATCGCAATTGCTAATTCGCAGCTATTGCGATCGTAATTTGGCTTCATGAATCTAGCTGTTAGTGTCAGGGCTGGTAGGCCAAAAATCTCTGCTTTCCATTCCTGGGGTCTTGAATTTATTTTTGTAATGGTTAGTTTTTGTACTCATACGTTTTTTTAACCAACATATGCACAGTTACACAGCTTTATTTTAACTTTTTATTACACATTCTTTTAATGTCTCCTGAACTTTGCAAAATAAATAAATCTATAATAAATTGCAGGCTTCCCAAGGCCACAGCTATGACTTTTACAATACTTCTAACAGATTAGGTACCATATAAACGAAAACAATGCCATATTGTATTATTTCTGCAGTTTTCAAGACCTTTATATACACAGGGTGATGGTATACAGAACCAATGTGCCCAAAGTTGCTGTATTACACATAGTGCTCTGAAGCTGCATTAATGATGTCATTTAACATGCCATGAGTGGTGTAATATGTGAGGCCATAGGCAGTTCATTATAAAGGCGTAAGTTATGGTTAGTGGAGTTAACTGCAACTGGTGAATATTTGTAATTTTTTATTTTTGAAACATTAGGTATTGTATCATTTTGTCACCTAACTAAAACATAACTTTAACATTTGTGTTTTTTTCAGTGAATTTCTAGTTTTTTTAATGTAAGTTAAGGTCTTATTTCCATACCTACCCTAAAATCACTTTAACTTTTGTTTAACCAGTGAATTTATCAGGTTGTTTGATCATATTCTAAATGTAGCATGTTTAACTGCTACTTTAGGTGGGGAACCCTACTGCACATGAAGTCTGGCCATATCCAGGAGGGGGTTCGTCGCTGGGCCAGGCCTTTGCCCAGATGTTGTGCCCAACTCTTTGCAAGCATCCTATCTGATTCCCCTGGGCACACAACCTTTGGTTGTGGGCAGATGAGATTAGAAGCAGGCGTTGGCTTCTGGATGATTTGATTTTAGGTCTCGCCTGAACCAGCGCATGCGCTGACTGGCGAGACATTTAGCAGTGGAGTTTTAGAAATCCTACCAAAGCTTTTTTTGGTGGCATAGAGCGTGCAGTTACGCGCACAATGACGATCAGAGGTGCCATATGGCTTTCCTCTCTCGTCATGGTGCGCGCACACCACCCTTACAGCACCCAATCACTTTTGTGCGCACCACTCACGTTCTCACCAGCCACTTTTAGCACCCCAGGTGCCCATTGTTAACCATACTTTTGGTCTTGACTGCCCACTTCCGGTGTCTGTGCCGCCACTACAAGCAATTTGCCACAAACACTTCTCTGTCCCAGATACTAGCTGTAGTCGACTCAGGCGCGGCTCCGCCAACCGAAACCGTTTGTTTTCCTTTCACAAGCCGATTCCACCAGTTGGAAGAAACGTCACGTTAAACTCCGAACATTTTGGCAAATAATAGATCGCCATGCATCAGGAAAGCCTGTCATACACCAATCAGACAGATCTATTAGTTGAAGGGTGCGGGCTGATGTTAGAACAGGATTGCGTCCGTTCCTATGAAAAACGTCCTTCTTGAAATGGGTCTTTTACTGGCGTTCATAAAGAAACAGAGCAGTGAGTGCCCTCTCTCTCTTGCACGAGTGTCCAGCCTCACTGCTCTCTCTCTCTTGCACGAGTGTCCAGCCTGACCGCTCTCTCTCTCTTGCACGAGTATCCAGCCTCACTGCCCAGCTCCTCATTAAGTCTACCTCCGACCGTTGCCTCTTGAACGAGTGTCCAGCGCCACCACTCAGTCTTTTGTACCAGTGTCCAGCGCCACTATCAGCTGCCTGTGCATGAGCGTAGCACTAAAGTGCCCCCCTACAAGATGGCTGATGGTTACTTGTGACGGAGGAGTTCGGAGATTCTCCAGCTGACACTTTTCACCACTCTCCTTGACAAAAAGAATATGTTGGTAACTATTGGTGTGTAGTATACCCAAGGCCTCTTGCACAAGTGATTGATGTCCCTTGCACGGTGCCTAGCTTGGAATAGTGATGCTGCTCCTCTCTGGCATTTGCTCTTGGCGCTTAGATCATGTGCTTCTTGGTGGCTCGTCCAGCCTCGGAGACATCTCTGAATAAGGGAAATATTGAACTGACACCCGGCTCTTTAACTAAAAACCTGACCTCGGGGTTCAACTTCTCCAGCACACAAACTCGGGAAATGGCAGACGGGCTTTTCCCACGAGACTCATGATGTATGCCAGGGACTGCCGGAGGACACACACCCTTCCGTTAACCAACATTATTAACCAGGACAAGAGAGGGATTTCTTTGGAGGTGGGGGGGTCATACAACCCCCCGGCCGTATTTATTAAAAACATACAAATAAAACAAAAATTTAAATAAACAATATTTATACAATTACGCAGAAAACGTTCCATGACTATTACAATTGATATATACAGATATCAGATGGCCAACCTTAACATACTTCTAGTACAAGGTATTTCCTATCAGAATAGAATCTAACGTAACAGACACATTATACAATATTTGTTTTCTGCGTATCCTATTTGGGGCCTACGGCAAGGTCACTAACTGGTGTCAGATCCTTATCACTTAAACCACGCCCTCCTGTTGGAGCGCGCATGCGCAGAGGGCCCGTTTACTGTGGGGGTACATCCCTCCACGGTTACCCCCGTATGCCCTATTAACCACGCCCTCCTGTCGGAGTGCACATGCGCAGAGGGCCCGTTTACCGTGGGGGTATACCCCCTCCCCGGTTACCCCCGTACGCCCCTATTAACCCCGCCCTACCGTCGAAGTGCGCATGCGCAGAGGGCCCACTTACCGTGAGGGTACTTTTGCCCCCCGGTTACCCCTGTACGCTGTATTAACTCCATTCAAGGGGGCCCTTGCATCTCTGCGCTGTTTACTGGCGTCATTGTGCACGTGCGGGGTGGCCAACCAGCCTAGAGAAAGCGTGACTCTCCCCTCCCCTACACCCATGTAGGCTGTAACTGCCCCTGGAGTTCTAGGAGAGACCACATGTCCCTCCCTTTGGCCGACCCATTCGAGAATGGCGCCTCCCCCTAAGGACCTTATATTAACTCCTCACCAATCATGACCTTACCGCACAGGCCAGCGTAGTTGACCGACTATCTGGCCCCCCCCTACCCTCCTACACTGAAAGGTCATGCCCTGCCTCAACATTCCCCTAGCCAAGCCATTATATTTTTCAGCCCAACTATCAGGCCCTACCAACTCACTGCAGGGTCATGCCATGTCCCAATACGCCCCTAACTAGGCAAGAAGGTTCCCTGTGACGGCTATATCCCACGGTATGAACAAATGGACACCGTCTTCTTAAGAAGCACGGCTCCCCCCAGATCCACCCGTGAGCTATAGTCTGTAAGTGTCAAGCCCTAGCTAGCTTCAGCAGTTTGTTACTAGGTATTTGTTTCTGGGGGCCCAATGGCCTCACAGACTCACTTCCTCCCATTGGAGGCTCTGCAATGTCTGGTGTACCCTGGTGCACCAACATGTCGCCCCACTATACACCACTAACTGGGCCGAAAGATCTTTCCGAAGGTTTCATTCCCTACTCTGGACGGACAGACACAACTTTGGAATCCCTGGAGTCGCTGTGATAGGGCGTATCTTGGCCTTAGATGCGTAAAACCAACCCACTTCAGTGGTCCTGACCACCCAATCCTGCTCAAGTTGCAGGGTCATAATGCTGGGGCTGGCCTACTCATAAGAGCTTGACACACCCTCCTGGAGCCACTACCTGGTCTCCATCATTAGTATCATGGTGCACCGGATATTCACATCTCCCCTGTCAATGCTAATTGTTGTTGATGTAACTATACCATTGTAAGGCTAAGCTCTGTGCAAGCCTACCCTCCTACTACGGAGCCCCCTAACACCACGCAGTGTCAATTATGAAGGCGCCCGCGAGCACAGGTGCCATCATAGCAGTAACTGTTTCAAAACAAGGGTGTTGTTGTGACGCCTCCCCTGTAATACTTGTGCTCCTGGTCAAGCTGTGATGGTATATACCTGTAATGCAGTGCACTGCCCATTTCCCACAACTGGCAAAACAAATGGGTGACAATTACACACTTTAGCTATCATGCATGGGTAGCACCTTCTCATGCTGGACCGCTTGAGCCGTTGAATTGATCGCCCATCACACTCAATGCTGTTGCTTGCCACTCCCGTTCCGGATGTACAGGTCCCCTTGGCTGTCCACCTCCTGCAGTTGTTGCGGTGGGGAGCACTTCCTAGGTATCCGCCTTGGATCTGGTCATACATAAATGGAAAACAAACACAAACGATTAGTGTTTCTGGCTTCCCGACGAAAGATGCAGTACACATGCCTGTATTACATTGCTGTCACATGCTAAGCCTTAGCTAAGATTAGCACCAGATGCATTCCCATCAAACTTGCAACTGCAAGTGTTTAGCATAGCATCAGTTTGTGTCCCATGCGGAGCATTTAAATTAGTTTTACAGTAAGGGTGTCTGGTAGTATGATCTTCATTAAGGAATAGACCTGGAGTCTACAGTGAATGCCTAAGCACCTACATGATTACTTAAGGACAGTACAATGTGTGAAGTGCATTGAAATAGCGCATCCATGGTTACTAAAAGGTATGCTGCCGCCAAGCACATATCTTGCCAGGCCAATGCTATTGGTATTCCCGAAGTCTGTCAACACATACGTGTATGAGCGTATCTGTATGACATGACACCCCCCCCAAAAGCTTATGTGTACCAGCCCATGGAGCCTAGGGCGTTAGACACAGGCCGCAAATTCCTATGTACCGCTGCAACTGTGCGCAGGGATACCCGTGAAGGTATGACAACAGGGCCTGGGGTGTACTGTTTTGACATCACCAGTAGGCCTGCCCTCCCCACCATGTACAGAAAGAGCTGTAATATGCAAAGCATACCTCCCTCAGTAAGTAACAACCCCTTGTTGAAACCTGGAGCCCACCCCAGAGGTAAACTATATGTAAAGAAAGAAGATTTGGGCCATTTTTAGGTAATTCACTAACTTCGTGAGCTGACCCTACATTGATAAGTCTGAAAACACATTTCACAGGGACACCCCTGGGGGAGGCCCTACCAGTGGTGCAAGCCCACTACCAGCATTTGGCTTAAAGGCCATGTCACCCCCCCTTATAGCTTCCAGAAAAAAATGTAAACCTAGTTATTGTTACAATTTCCACCGAAGGCATATGCCATATCTACAACAAACCAATAGCGCCTTCATGGTTACTTAAGGATGGTACGGAGTATAAATTGGAGCTCTTCCAGTGCCCTTATTAAAGATCCCCCCGCTAAGCCCAGTACCATTGTTCTTACGTGAGTAACCTTGATGTCGTACTTTCAAATGAGAGCGCTTGCAATAGTGTAATAGTGCGTCAGCTCTTTTCAGGGCTGGTTGACCTGAAGCTAAGTGACTGAGAGGTGTAAATCCAGCATAGTTGTAATAAGACATGATGTTGGAAGCCCATAACCTCACTTCAAATGTTTGCTTGTCTATCAAAGTCCGTAAGCATAGGATCAGCTCAATAGCATCCACGCCAGGACAGAAAGGGACACAGTCTTTTCCCAGTTCATCAGAAAGTCTTTAAGGATAGGATTAGCACAGTGCTATCCATGGCAAGCTGTAAAATGTCCCAAAACCCTTTTACCCCTCCATGCACAACAGTACTGCCTTGGATAGGTAACATACCATCCACGCCAACCTGAAATGATTAAAAACAACCCCTGACATGTGTTTCACTCTCATTAGAGCCTTCCGAGAGGTATAGCTCTGTCCAGACACAAGGGGGCACCCAGTTTAAGTCTAAGCACAACTCGTTCAGAATAGAGTGCTGCATAAATTATGCAATAAAAGAAGCAGAGAACTCTGGGTAGTCAAGTTTAGGTGGAAAGCAGCTCCAGTATAGAGCACTCTCAACACCTGTGCCTTGTTGAGCTTAGTGCTTTGGTCTACACCTAATAATAAATGAGATAGGAGTCTTTTACACGTCACTGTTTTCAAAACCCATAATAAAACTAAAAACACCCTTACTGTTCTGTGTGTTATTCCCATTGATTTAATACCCCGGTAAAGACAAATCTAGGTACGGGCAAACTGGCTTTCGCACCATCGCCTAGCCCTATACTTAAATACACGTTACTCGCAAGGAGGACCCAAGAGAGGGAGTATTAGCATAGCGAAATTTACCAAGATTGCTTCAACTATAAAAATCAGTGGATACAAATAATAGTAATTCTAAAGGGTTATACTTCAACTTATAATTGTGAAATAAAACATTCCCCCCAGCAACAATCAATGAGTGATCTTAGGGCCAAATACAAATCTCCCACTTCCGAGGCAATAAAATGGGGATCCCAAATGTTGTGAAGCAATGACCCTAGTGGTGGAATGAAGCAGCAAGAAACCAAGCAACACCAGAAATTGAATTTTCAATAATATTGATACAGGTATCAATTTCGTACACATACACATCTTTTCCATTTTTTAATTTTATGCAGCATTAGCTTGGACTGAGGGCAGCAAAGCACTTAACAGTGGAACCAGATGCTACACAGTTTTAGGAAAGGTGAGGAGAAGGACAATAATGAGTCCTCTACTAAGTCGAACTATGCTATTACACTGCAATCTAATAGGCCAGGACTCTCCAACCTTTTTGTTTTATAAGAGCTGCCTATGTTCCATGAAACTCCTTGACAGCTACTAACATTACTAGTGACCACATGAAACATAATTACACTAGTGTCCCCCATCTGCAAGTTTTACCAGCCATCACCTCAGTGCAACACGGAGGGTTGCCTGTACTCCCCTCCCACAAGCGCCTTGAGACCCTCTGGGTGAGTAGTGCGCTATACAAATTCCTGAACTTGAACTTGAACTAAGGTAAAAATGTTGTCACCCTGGAATGCTTCTAAGCAGCTAAAATATGGTAGCCACAGCTGCAGTGCCCCTGGCATAAAAGTAATAATTCTCCCCACGTGAATCATCAATTAGCTTATGAGTTTTGAAACTACACACTTTTTCGTCTTGAATACACCATTTTTTGCATAAAGGTATTCACCCAAGAAAATGGTTCCAAATAGGCTGGCCTGCACACACGAGAGCTCCCAATTGGTAGTTCAAAATCTATTCGCACGAGAAGCTTATAAACGGCTATGTGTGCGCGTGTGCCACTCGTCCTTCATTTGTATCTATGCCGGGCAAATCCCCTAAAGTCATTATCGGAAATGGCTGATTTGTAGAATCCAACTATTAATCCTTTATCCAATATACATTGGAATCCACTTCCAACAGTCCCAACTTTACAAAGCTTCTGTGCCCCCCAAAGTATCAGTCATTCAAATGGTAAAACTGCACCTGTGAGATATCAAGGGGCCAAGATGAGGTGGGTGCCTCAAGCCTCTATATGGAAAATTAATCTACACCATATTGCCTAACGGCCAGTCTGGCAAGGAAAGGGAAATTGATGCA
The DNA here is from genome assembly GCF_964263255.1 of Lissotriton vulgaris. Lineage (NCBI taxonomy): Eukaryota > Metazoa > Chordata > Amphibia > Caudata > Salamandridae > Lissotriton > Lissotriton vulgaris. The sequence goes on along the minus strand of NC_141700.1, from coordinate 233,492,095 downwards.
AAAAATTCTGCTGGGGCAATCTGGCACGGAAGGGCAGTTCTTGCCCAGTGCCTCAAAGTTAATCTCTCAGAGAGAGCGCATTTCATAATGTCGTTAGTTATCCTTAATAAAACTGTGTTTAGGACTGAAACCAGCACAAATAAGCTTCCTTAGTATTTAAAATAAGAACTAGTTTCAAACAGCGGTATGTGCAATACCCACAGAACTGATGTCGATTGCTAACTCCACCCTGGTAACCATTTAATTAAACTGAAAAGCGTGTCTGAATTTCCTGTGGGCACCATACTCTCTTGTACTGGGCAATCAGTCAGGGCTACCAAGGGCAGAAGGCCAGAGTCCCTGCATGCATTCACTGCATCCCCTAATGTGTGGTCTAGTAGAACCACTACTGAGCGTCAAGCACGCGAGCCACCACTGAGTGAACGCATTCCAACCACGAATAGCGCCTCGTACTTGCACGCCGCTTTACACCGTATTAAGTGATTTGCCCAGAATCACGGGATGTGAGCGTCGTTGCCGATACTCATACCCGGTTCTTTTTAAACTGCATTACATTTGAGAAAATTACAGACAGCCATTATTATTATCGCAGTATTAAACATTTGTTTTTACTGCCTTCACTGATACTCGAACCCGAGTCTCCCAGGCCAAAGGTGAGAGCTCTGACAATTGAGCCACACTCACATCCCCATATTTGAGGTCCATCGAACTAACCCTTAGGCCACATCTTAAGCACGCTACTCATGCATTACACAGTAGCTGTTGCGCTCACCTAACAACCTTGACATCGGGACACCATGCCCACGCTTGGAGCCACCGCCGGGCGCTTCACTCCAAGCTGTAGCCCAAGCCGCTCGCGGGCGGGGCGGCGCACCCCACCGGAGTCTCGCCGCAGTACACGCCACAACTCCGCTCCTGCCCATGCCACAGCTGCTTCTGAGACTCCAACAGTTTACCGAGGATCACTGACATAATATCGAGGGACAGAATATCGACCATCAAGAATATAGTTGAAAAAATGTCGACAGACAAAATATCGAGTTTCTATCTACAAACAGGTAAGTACAAAAATATCGAGTTAAAAATATCGTTTACTAAAATATAATTTTTAATAATATCGACTTTACTAAAAACAATGTTAAATTAAAATAATATTAAAAATGAATTACTAAAATATACTTAAAAATACTTAAATTAACTTATAATAATTAAATAATTACTGAAATGTAAAAAAATGTTTTTTTAATTCATATTTGTTAAAACATATATATAGTAACAAAATATAATTAAAAAATAGCCAATATTATTAACGTGCAATAACAAAAGTGTAAAAATTACTATTCCCACTCCAAAGAGTGCAAGCATAGGGAAAGCGTTGGATAGCGTAGGGGTTAAAATTACTATTCCCACTCTAGTGAGTGCAACAGTAGGGAAAGCGTTGGATAGCGTAGGGGTTAAAATTACTATTCCCACTCCAGTGGGTGCAACAGTAGGGAAAACGTTGGATAGCGTAGAGGTAAAATTTACTATTCCCACTCCAGTGGGTGCAACAGTAGGGAAAGCGTTGGATAGCTTAAGGGTAAAAATTACTATTCCCACTCCAAAGAGTGCAACAGTAGAGAAAGTGTTGGATAGCGTAAGGGTAAAAATTACTATTCCCACTCCAAAGAGTGCAACAGTAGAGAAAGTGTTGGATAGCGTAAGGGTAAAAATTACTATTCCCACTCCAAAGAGTGCAACAGTAGGGAAAGCGTTGGATAGCGTAGGGGTTAAAATTACTATTCCCACTCCAGTGGGTGCAACAGTAGGGAAAGTGTTGGATAGCGTAGGGGTTAAAATTACTATTCCCACTCCAGTGGGTGCAACAGTAGGAAAAGCGTTGGATAGCGTAGGGGTTAAAATTACTATTCCCACTCCAAAGAGTGCAATAGTAGGGAAAGCGTTGGATAGCGTAGGGGTTAAAATTAATATTCCCACTCCAGTGGGTGCAACAGTAGGGAAAGTGTTGGATAGCGTAGGGGTTAAAATTACTATTCCCACTCCAGTGGGTGCAACAGTAGGGAAAGCGTTGGATAGCGAAGGGGTTAAAATTACTATTCCCACTCCAAAGAGTGCAACAGTAGGGAAAGCTTTGGATAGCGTAAGGGTTAAAATTACTATTCCCACTCCAGAGAATACAACATTAGGGAAAGTAAATACTTCATATATTATTTAAAAATTTATAAATTAATATCTATTAATAATTAATAAAAAATAATTAAAACTTTAATATAATATAATAATTAATATATTAAAATGACTAATTAACAATAAATATTTCAATTGATTACCTATTAATACAAATCAATTAAAAATTAACAATTAATTATTTAATAATTAAAAATTATTTAACAATTATTTACAATTTCCAATTAAATAAAATGAAATAAATTTAATTATTTAATTAATTAATAATAAATTACTTCCCACCCTATTCCCCTATAAACCCACAACCCGCTACAGAAAATAAATTATTAAAATTAACATAATTAACAATTAATCAATTAAATTAAATTAATTGGCAAATACATTTTTTATAATTACCCATAAATACTTAATTAATAATTAATTCTAAATAAATACCAATAAATAATTTTACATATTTAATTAATTATAATTTAATTACTTCCCACCCAATTCCCCTATAAACCCACAACCCTCTACAGAAAATAAATTAGTAAAATTTACATAATTACCAATTAATCAATTAATTAAAATTAATTACCAATTAAAATCTTATTAATTAACAAATATAAATTAATTAACAATTAATAAAAAATTACTATCAATAAATAAATTTACATATTTAATTAATTATAATTAAATTACTTCCCACCCAATTCCCCTATAAACCCACAACCAGCTGCAGAAAAAAAATGAGTAAATTTAACATAATTACCAATGAATCAATTAATTAAAATTAATTACCAATTAAAATGTAATAATTAACAAATATAAATTAATTAACAATTAATTAAAAATTACTATCAATAAATAAATTTACATATTTAATTATTTATAATTAAATTACTTCCCACCCTATTCCCCTATAAACCCACAACCCGCTACAGAATTAAATTACGCAATAATTATAAAAACAAAATTCATTAATTAAAATTCATTATAACATAAATACACACTTTTCACACATATAATAACATAAAAATACACTATAAAAAATTATATATTATTAAAAATTCGATATTTTTAACTATCTATATTATATACTTCGATATTTTAACTTTCTATATTTTTAACAGTCGATATTACATCACTTACCTTAAAAACAATATTTTGGTTATCTATATTCTGTCCTGTCGATATTATGTCCAAACAATATTTTGGACTCGATATTATGTCTGTGCACCGTTTGCCGCCAATCGCACTCCGGTCCTGTCAATTCTGCCGGTTGTCATCCTGCACCACTCCGCCACAGACCTGCAGGGGATAAAAGAAAACAAATTACGGGCCCCCAGTGGCCCGGGTGCTGTGCCTGCGGGGAACAAGAAAAGAATTACAGCCTCCTAGAGGCTGGAAGGGCAGGCCGTGGCGCGCAGGAGCCAAAGATGCAGACTCTCCCGCTCCACGGCCTTTTAACCCCTCCTCTGCCAGGCCGGATCTAACCGGCCTGACCTTTGTTCCCTAGTGACCCGGTAGTGACTCAATCACTTCCGGGTCACCAGGTGACCCGGGTAGCGGGTGGGGCCGGTGCGCCCCGCCATAACTGCAGCGGGCCGATGTCGGCCCCGCCTTTTCTTTCTCACAGCCACTGCCAATAAAACAGAAAACGAGAATCATGAGATATTGACATTGCATTTAACAATGCCTTTTATTTTTGTTTTTGTTTTTAAAACATAAATACAAGGCATTGTCATTTACAATGCCAATAGCATCAAGACTATATTCATATTTGGAGCTTGTGAGTGAATCTAAAATTGAAACCTTTCTCTTTACTTCAAACTAAAGCTGTATTTTTGTTTTACATATTCATTCCGGTTTGGTAATCACTGTTTTTTTAGGTCTTTGCTAACCTAACAGGAACAGAGCCTTACGAACTTCCTGGTCATTCTTCCCTCTTCTGCCAGTGATAGCGTTTCCGTGGCTCTGGGGCGGAACTATGTCACTATCTGATATTAACGGCGCTCAGCAGCCACGCGCTGTCTGAAATAAAAGTCTTGGGAGGGAGGGGTGGGCGGTGAGCAGACCAACAGACAGATATTGTGTGTGAAAAAGGCCGCTTTATTGAAACAGGTGCACATTTACACATTAAAACCTCGGCCAACGCCTCACAAAACTAGTCCTCACTAAATAGGACATTTCCTTCACCCCCAATCACCGTCCCCGCCCCTAAAATGTCATCAACCCCGCCCCTCCCATTCATAACATTATTAAAAATTCAAACAATGCAAAAACCCTGCATATTCATTTCAACTTATCCAATCCCCCAAACCATAACACAAACTTCCCCGTTTGCCCTCCAACAACTCTTGGTACCCCAACCTATGTAACCGCCCCAACAAATCATCCTGCCCAACTTCCCCTGACAATGCCCCAACTCAACAAAATATGAACATTTGCCTTTACAGATACTCTGGGTGTGAATTTTTCCCCTGCCACAAGCCCTTGTTGTATCCTTTTCGTAATTGCAAAGTGAGTGTTCAAATGCCATTATTATTTTATTTACAATACTCTTGATCTTCCACAGTGAAAAGTGTTTTTCTTAATGTTTGTTTCATTTTTAAGGGCAGTTAATATTGCAAAACCCTGGTGATCATACACCATTAAGGGTGTTACGATTCAAATCCCGGGGGCGAACATGTAATCCACTGTTCATTCTGTTCTAAAAAATTACGCCAGTCACACTGTATCCTGGTGCATTGACACACCGCAAAACGTATAAATAATCCAGGTACAACATGGGTGTGTTCCTTGTGTTCGGCCTGCATGGCATAATTGCCTGATTGCGCTGATATCACACAAAATCTCCCTTGCACTTTGGGTGTGGTGAGTTACCTTCACACTATAAATTGACCATCCTCTGTGTTTTAGGTAGGATGGGATTTAACAGTCTTCAATTAATGTAAAAAACTGTTTGAAATGTAACACTCTGTTGAAAAACGCACAATTTTCACATTTCTGGTTATTTCCTTTTTTCAGATGGGATACCCCTCTAATGTTTGAGGGCCTGCACACGGTACTTCCTGTGTTGCAGAGTATAGTAGTTTGTTTCCCATCCCTGAAGTTGGCGGCTTAGCGTGCGTCGTACGTCGGTTGGGGTATGTATGGTCCTGACGAATGCTGAGCTGACAGGTAGCTCATGAAAGCAGAAACATGTTGACCTTTGTATAATCGTTTTAGGACATATCCGGTTCAAATTAACTCAACCGTTTTATGTCTGCAGCTTTCACACTTGCTTTTAATGGAGCATATACTATCCCTTTATTGAAAGGAATGCTTGAGGTTTGGGAATTGTTATAACTCCTTTTAATTATCACCTTTTCACCATATGGTACTAATTCACGTACCCACACCAAGGACCCAATGAAGATGACTGGTTACTGACTTTTGTTGGTACCTGAGGGTTCTCTTTTCACAGTGTTTACTAACTCACCTATTATTATGTTTTTTGAAACAAGTTCTGGTTGTGGTAACTGATTCTATCTATCCACTTCCTAATTTGTGCGTCCACGTAACTTTTTTGCTGTTTATTCTACTCATCTCAACAAATGCCAACTACAATCATGCCAAGCCTGGCAAAAACCACTAATTTCCGCCACTCAGAAAGCGGGGGGGAAAAAACAAGACCCCTGCTATCTGCCCCCCAAACCAGTGACAAACTTAACAGCAACGAAAGGAAAAACCTATCTAGCAAATTCCTGAATCTTCAAACAATGTGACAAAACCTCTCTCAACTCTAAAAGGTACAAATCCATACCAATCCTAGAAAGGTGAACACCATCGCCACGGAAAAATTCCACAGTATCATACCAAATATCACTATGGGACACTCGACCAAAACTCAAACCTCTACAGATTCGTGAAACTTCAAGATTAACCTTCTTACACGCCTTATCTATCGCCTTAGGCTTATTCGCGCCTCCCCAAGACCTCCGCGGAACCAACTCAGTCCACAGGACATGGCAACCTGACCACTGCTGTTTCAAAAGAGAAAGATCTTTCTTCATCGCTCTCAAAAAAACTACACCCTTGACCCCGCACAAATCATTTTCCCCCAGATGGATAACCTACACATCCAGACAGATATCCCCCACCAACCAAGAATTTAAAGCAGGGATTAACTCCTTCCAAAGCATGCCCCCTTTGCCTTTCCACAGTACATTGAACAAACGATCATTAAAACCCAGCATAGGAGCAAAGTAGCTATTGCATGCTTGAACATGGGCTCTTTTCACGAATGAATGCCCCACAATCCATATGGACATAGCCACTGAACAGGGGCCAGCCACGGAACCTGAAAGAGAAAATCAGTATCAGATTTAAGATAAAGAGGATGACGCAAGCGCCTCCCCCGCTTGATCTCTCACATAGCGCTGAAAACAATTAGATGACCAACGCCCTAAGCGCATGATGTCCTGCTTCGACCAGCCCCTATTATGAGCTTCTGTCGCTGCACCAATCCTAAAAGAATGAGTACCATATTTTTTATCATCCAGACCGATACTCCGCAAAGCTTTGCGCAGCACCATACGCAATTGATATTCTGTGACCTTAGATCCATCTGCATGCTGAAATACACAAGCTTCCAGGTCCCCCCCAGAAACCACCCACCAACTCCGAGCCCACTGTAAAGGCCATGTTCCGGAAGGGGAGGTTGCCTCCAACCAAATACCTTTCCCTTTGGTCAGTTTTCGAACGAGATAGCCAAATATGGACACCTCTTTCTGTCAAATGAACATCCCCCACCCCACCCCCCCATGCAACTTGGAACCCAACAATTGAGAAACTCTAAAAGCACCAAAAACATCCAAACCATGAGCGTTGCAAAAAGACACGCTTCAAAAGCATCCCTACAAATACATGGCAATGCCTCTAATACCCGGGCCAAATTCTGCCATGACAAGGGGCTCCTAACCGACTGCTCCCCTCCCCGCTCCCGGGACCACCCTTCCAACATTCTCTTCCCTACCTCCCCAGCAGAGATAGAGTAACCCCAAAGCAGCTTGCCCATGAATGAAATGCCAGCTAACTTTCCTGCTATGGTGACTCTGGTTAAGCCTTTATCCATTAAATCAGGGATAAACTGAACAACATCTTCTGACCGTCTACAGCTAAGTTCACGTTTGCAGGCCCCAGACTACAAGAATTCTTTCCAAGCCAGGTCATATGCCGCCCAAGTAGACGAAGACAGCGAACCTACCACCAACTGTATGACCCTGTGTCGCCTACACTCCAAAGGTGCTCCGGCATGAGGGTCTGTGTCCTGTCTGCCTCCGAAGCTAGCCCATGGAATCTATCTCACTGCGAACGATACAAAGCATCCGCAATGTCATTGTCCACACCAGGAATGTGTAAGGCCCTAAAGCTGATGTCATACCTAAGGCAACCCAACACAAAGACTCATAAGTTTCAAGATCTGTGTATCCCTGGCTGACTGTCTATTGATGATTTCTACAACAGCCAAGTTGTCAATCCGAAAAAGCACTTTCCTGTGAGCCAACTCCTGCCCCCACAGCGTCAATGCTACCACCACTGGAAACAATTAAAAGAAGGCAATGCTCCTACCCCCATTTTGCCACCGATCAGGCCACTTCTGCAGACACCACTTGCCTTGCCAATACAAACCAAAACCATCACTGCCTGCCGCATCAGAGAAAATCTGTACGTCCCACACCCAGTCCTCCTCCCTGTACAAAGGAACACCATTGAAAGAGTGCAAAAAAGCCATCCACATATGCAGATCTTCCTTGACTCCAGATGATAGACGCACATGGTGATGAGGCAAGTGATGCCCCGATAGAGCCCTACCCAGACGCCTGCAGAAAGTCCTACCTGCTCTGACCACCCTACATGCAAAATTAAGATGACCCAACAAAACCTGCACTTCTTTGACTGTAACCTTTGTTTTTGTCAACTTTGACTCCAAGAGCTCCAGCATTTTTTCTTTCTTCTCAACTGGCAAGCGGGCCTGCATTGCCTGTGAATCAATCTCAATACCCAAAAAAGACATGGTCGCGCAAGGACCCATTGTCTTTTCCGGTGCCAATGGTACTCCCAAAAGGTCCATAAGTTTCTGGAATGTAACCAAAGCTGCCTGACATTCAGATGAATCCGGGGACCCAACGAAAAAGAAGTCGTCTAAACAGTGTGTCACTAACTTATGTCCAGAGTGTTGTGTGAAAAACCATTGCAGAAAAGTACTAAAGGTTTCAAAAAGGGTGTAGGACATTGAACAACCCATTGGCAATGCCTTGTCCACGTACCACTTCCCATGGAAATGGATCCCCAGAAGATTCCAATCTTCAGGATGGACTGGAAGCAATCGAAATGCAGGCTTTGTATCGCATTTTGCCATTTCTGCAGAAGGGCCCGCCACCACTACCAGTGACATAGCCACATCCACTGAAGAATAGGACACAGAGACAGCTTCCTCATCAATAAAATTATTAACCGAGGACCCCTCTGGCCATGACAAATGTTGTATTAATCTGTGTTGCCCTGATCCTTTTTTAGGAACCACTCCAATGGGTGAAACAATCAAATCATCCAAAGGCCATTCGTCAAAAGGACCTGCCATTCTTCCCTCCCGCACTTCTTATTCAGTTTATCCAGTACCGGTGCCTTGTGTTCGTCCGCTGATTTCAAATTCTTGGACCAGCGCTGCAGCCGCGGCCCGAATAACCAAGATGAAATCCTTCTTGAAAACCTGTCAACAAAAACTGTTGTGCCCTAGCATCCCCATACTCCTTCAAACCTTATGCCAGCTGTTCCAAATTAACCGGCGTACGAGCCTTTGAGCCCAACCCCAGAGTTATTTTTTCCTCCCTTATTTGACTGAGTATGTTGTGAAGGACCTGAGATGCTAGTACTCTGCTGTGTCCACTGCTGGCCGCCTGAAGTCCGAGGCCCCAACACTTAACCAAGGGGTGTCTTTTGCCACACTGTGAACATTCATGACGAAATCTGCAGTATTCTCTAGTACAGAGACCCTTGTTGAAGTCCCAACATGCTCCCATCCCAGACTGTGTTGTTGTTGCACTTCCCACCCCTCCCCGGGTGGGTTTTCCCTGAAAGGGCCGGTAAACTAACGGTAAGCCACTAGCAGTAAAAATTGTCTTACCACCGGCCGAGGCGCCCATCTTATGCTGCCATAGATCCGTATCTAATTCTCCCCACTTCGCCTCAGGTTCCCAGGCCATTCTCGCTCTAAACTCCTCATCATATTGGGCCCACGCAAAACCACTACCCGTTATCTGTGCTTTTCTAATAACATCCATATACTTAAAAATAGATATGCAGCGCTGAGGAAACTTTTCACAATACACGCTAGCGTATATCAAAAATGCTGCCGTCCAGTTTTCAATTGTCAGGGGGACTTTTGGGCGCTTGGCCAACTCATATTCCTCCTCTTTTGAACTTTCTTTAGAACGTACTTCCCTATGCAGTAGTTTCAATATTTCAACATACTCATCCTTCCAAATTCTCTCTTTTGTAGATAACATCAAATGAGCTCCTAGAGGCTTGGTAACACCCATATAGGGTAACTTCTTTATTTTTAGCTCCTTACTATGTAGAGTGTCTTTAACTATCTCAACAGCCTCAGTGTTCATGGTACTCTCAACCTTGGTGCCCAGACTTCCCTCCCCGTCACTTGTACCTACCCCTTGATCCTTAACATAACGACCTTTATGCAGTTTGCCGACAGTTCCCTCAGACACCGCCTCCCACCCCGTCCCCACAGACACCATTTTTGGTTTGGCCTGTGGTTCAGAAAGCTCACCTGGGTGTATCTCCATGCCATGTGTTCCACATTGTCCACCATCCGAGGAACCCTCACCGAGGGGCCGCGCTCTCGACATGGTCCGGACACTCTTTCTTTGGTCGCACCACCACCGGTGCCTGCAAAAGACTATGAGAAACATGAAATTGCCCCCCCCCCAGTCACATTATCACGCAGTTCGCCTTCTTCCGGGCTATCATCATCATAGTCTAAAATCAAAGACTCCTCCATCTGGGAAGGACCTGACACCAGCAACTTCTTATGCACCGTCTCGTAACTTTGCGGTCCTGCATTGCCCTTACCAACCCTTTTCTGTACACTTGGCGGGGGAGCCGACTGTAACCGCCGGTACTCCCGCAAAAGTTGACCACTCCTAAGAAATGTTTCGGCTGTCAAGTCCATCCGTTGATGCTGAAGAGACCTTGGGGCCAGCGAGGTCGCGCCAGACCTACATTTACTGACCGCGCCGGGATCCCCCGATGGTAAGGAATGTGCGGCGCTAGGCTCCACCATCCCTTCTCCGCTGCGCCATTGGGCCGCACTTCGCCCTACCGAGTCCGCCGCTCCATGTCGCTCCCTAACCTGCAAAGAAAAAGGCTGGACTGATGTGACGGGTCCCTTACTACCAAAAACTCAAAACTCCTCAATCCCACCTGCCACACATCCCCCAGACCGTTGAACCTTCGCCTGCTCACCACGCTGCAAAACTGAACCCCTCGCCTGAACAGAGACACTATGAGGAGGGGGGGAAGGTTCACCCTCCTCCTCACCACTGCTCCAATCCAACATTGCCTGCACCATTGCTGACGCCGGACCCAAAACCTGACCACTCCTCTCTCCTTTCTCCTGAAGTGCTGAATCCTGATCCCCCTATCCCTGCCCCTACTCCCTACCTTCAAACCTGGAAAATCCAAAGTACCGCCAAAACTGCCTTGTGGACCAAACCCCATGCCACTCTCGCCAAAACCAGCCTCTCGAACCCCTTCCGCCCAAGAGGGAAAAACGTCAAGCCCCTCCCAAGACCTAGCCATCACACCATGCCTCTTCCCTCCCACTTGAAAAGGAGAACCAGTATCAACCCTGAGTACATTCCTCGAAATAGCCCTGCCCGAGGAAGAAATGAGAGGGGCTGTGGGCAAAATGCCAAAATCTGGACCCTGAGACTCCAAAGCGTTACCCCCACCCCCCAACCTGTGCCCACTCCCCCTCACCCACTGAGCCACTATGGAAAGAAACAACCTCGCCTCTAGTAGAAACTAGTAGAGAAAACAAAAGTGGGCTGAAAGGCACAAAATTCCCTCCAGCTAAACCTTCCCCCACCTCCTGCATAACTTCATCCACAATGCCTGCCTCCTGCTCCAACCGAGAAGGGCGAACCGGCGTCTTAAAGCCAGCCCCCTCCTCTTCCCTCACAAACACACCAACAGACTGAGCCTCGCGAAGGGGAGGGACGATAAAAACATCCTGTCCCTTCCCGACTAATAATTCTGCCTGAGGCGGCACATTCTCTGTCACCCTCGCGCCGCACACCGACACCGCCCCCCCTCCCAATTCCGGCTCCTGAACACTGAGCGCGAAGGCAGAAGCAGAGCACCTCTTACCTCTGTGTTTCACGCCCCGCTTCACTCGTGGTGCGGGGGCTGACACGGCTCTGACAGGAGCCGCCGGCTGAAGAGATAACGCCTGCGGCACCTCCCCCTCAAACGCAGCGTCACATGAACGCTGCACTGCCTCCTCATCTCGGCCCGTACCACCCAGCTGCCCACAAACAACAGAACACTGTACTTTATCCCCCGGGCCGCCTTCTTAGTGCGAGAACGGCCCCGGTCACTTACCCCTTCGTGCCTCGGGCGCTTAGGCGTTACTCAGGCTGCCAGCACCGCCGCAACACCAGCTGAGGCCTGCCGCTGAGGACGCGACGGCCCAGCTACATCACCAATAACAAGATCGAGACGTCCTGCCTCACTGAGAAGCCGAATGGCTTGAAGCACCCTGAAATCCTCTGATGCCATTATATACGCAGAAAGAATTCAACAAATTCCTACAAAAAATTCCTACACAGTAACCTCCCGGCCACCAGGTCACCAAGCCAAAAATGGTGGCTGGGAGGCGGAGCCACAAGCCTTTATGCTTGGGCTCCATTTGGTAGGCAAAAGAAGCCCAATTTATAAAAAACCCGCAGGTAGGGCTGCTAACCAACCACACCCGCCCCTCCCAAACCGCCCGGGTGGGGGACCTCCCTACGGTCGGATGCCCACCCCAAGCCCCACATGGCTATGGGTCAGGCATTGTAGCCGTTGAATGCTTTCAGACTAGCCAAATCGTCTTGTCGGTGGCTGTTCTTCTGAGTGTTTGACCTGTAGTCTGTTAAGGACACCAGAACGCACACTGAACTTTAATGAATGCCAGAAATTATCAGAGAAGAATACAGTTCTCCAGTGGAGAGCAGCAATTCACGTACCTTTTATTTCTATATATTCCTAACATCAGTCAGTTCATATTTGGTAAGGTGAGATTTTTTTATTTAATAGCAGCTATATAGGGATCGGAAAATTTCTTGACTGAGACCTTGTTCTGGAGGTGCGCTACATATTGTCACATAATGCATACATGTTATGCACCTATTATTCTTTGAACGGTAATGCCTGTCACTAGCGCTTACTCTTTCTGGGGTATAAAAATTAGCGATGCTCTCATATCCAATTTTGCTGTGTATTCTGGAAGATGATTGTAACTTTAAATTATGTCATACTCCTTCTTTTACCCTCTACTTCTTTTTCAGACATTTCACCTATCCTCCAATACTCTTCTGCATATCATTTCCCCCTGCATCTTCACCACTCTCCTTACTTATTGCTGGGTTTGTACATCTATACTAAGCTACTTTGGTTCATGTAACATTATTTGTCACTCCTGGTTTACTAGCTAATTGCTGGTGTGGGCATAGTTTTTCTTCTCCCATTTTAATCATCAACCTAAAATTCTGAACGAAGGTGTTGCATGTTGCATGCAACCAGTGAGTAGCCTTACATATCTCACTAGGAGTTGTAAGTTAACTTTCTTTACCTGACCAGAGACTAAATCCCTGGCCTTCTCTTTAACTTACTTCTCTACATACCACACTCTGTGACTAGCTGTCACCTCTCTATACCACCCAATACATTTCTTTCTCTGTCACACCTTTCTGCCTCATGTCTCATTCCTTTACCTAAACTCTCCTTTTTTACCTGTCTATTTATGCACGGCTACGTACCTCCCGCACTATTGCTCTACCTTTAAACTCTCTCTGTATGTCACACCTCTCTTTCAATAAACCTCAGTGCCCCACAGCATTTACCTCTCATGACCTCAAATTGCCACCTCTCTCCGATCCTTCCTCTAGATCTCTAGCTCTCGGTCAGTTCTCTGCCCCTCTCTTCTCCTCAAGTGCCTCTCTCTCTCTCTCTCTCTCTCTCTCTCTCTCTCTCTCTCTCTCTCTCTCTCTCTCTCTCTACTTTCTCTTCTTTCGGCATCTTGCTGCTTTGTTTGCATCTCAACCCCCTTCATTTTTCTTCCATGTACTTCACCTCCCTCTCAATTTCATCTTTCTTTATCTTACCCTTTCTATCATTTTTTTCTATCATTTTTGCCATCTACACCATACCTTTCTCTACCTCTCGCATGCCTCTTTCTACCTCACCATTCTCTCTTTCATTTCTCTCTGCCTCACAACTCACTGCCTCCTCTCTCTCTTCCCGACCTCTCATACACTATCTAGCCTCTCAATTTACCTCACCTATTGGCCTTCTATGTCTCTCTTTTAATTGATGTCACCTTTTCCATTATTTTATTTCTTTCTCTCTACAATGCTCTCTCTACCTCTTCCACTCCATCTATCACTCCCTTTGCTTTCATCTCTCTTTCTATCTCCTTCGCTGTTTCTCTCTGCTTCCAATGTCTCGCTCGTTTAATACATCTGTCTCTCTCACCCTATTTCACCATTCTCTACTTCTCCCTCACCCTTCCTCTGTATAAGCCTCATCTCTCTACCTCATCTGCACCTCTCTACTTCTCATATCTTTCTATTTTTCTTCCCACCGGCTCTACCTGCCTCTCTGCCTCACTACTTTGTTTACATGAACCGTCATTCTGTGCTTCACTTTTCTATGTATGCTACCTCATTATAACTCACCTCTCTTCCTATCTTATTTCTCTCTAGACTTTGCCCCTCGGGTTGGCACCTTTCTTACCAGCCTACATTTAAAACTGCATGCCAGGCCTCTAAAAACAAGCATTGGCATAGCCAATAGGTCTCGCCTTTGGGACAGTATATGTTTTTAGCCATGCAATAGTTGATGTTATTGCACCAAATATATTGTGCTGCATAACTAAATACTTAGAAGGTCCCAAAAGCGAGACATATTGGCTATGCCAATTCTTGTTTCTGTCTGTTGTTTATCTACATTTAAAAAAAATCTTTTAGTTTACATTTTTGTAAACATGTAAGTAATTCTTTAATGTTTGATTAATACAAATCATTACAATTAAAACATTTCATGATGGTACATAATGTTTATAGTTTTACTGAATTATTTTATGGCCTTTTATTTTATGGTTCTTTGGTGGTCAGTCCTTTAGTTACTTGTGTGATTAGACTCTACAGACCATGTGTAAGCACTTAGGCACTTTATTGTCCGTTTGCACAACGGTACATAATGTTACAGTTCTGCTCATCAGCCCCTTATTTATTTATAATTCTTCTGACCAGGCCCTTATTTACAGTTCTTATTGCATTGTTTATGGTACATATGCTTACAGTTTTTATTGAATTGTTTATTGTACTATTTGATCATTATATGTTACTTTTACTATGACCAATGAAAGACTGTGATAAAGATGTGTATATGTTTTATCAATGTCCCAGTACGGTATGTAACCAAGGAAGCATCTTTGTGTACAGTTGTATAATAATTCGCAAATTTGTGAATTGAAATGGTCCTATCTAAATAAAATATTACATTTTAAAATGATTGATGAATTGTTTTTTTTACATGACAGTAATGTTCTAATTGTAATCATTTGTTTAAATCAAACAATAAAGAATTACTTACATGTTACATTTTTGTAAAGTTTTTATTTTTTTACTATTTTGAACTACTGTTTTTTAACCTTGTAGTTTTTTAAAACGTTAAAAACATTTTTATGTAACATAATTGTTTTATTCTTTTTATTTTTTCACAAGTCTGAGTTCTTTCTATAGATGTTCTTCAATGGCCATGGAAAAAAAACGTTGATTTGTTTCTCCAGCGGCAGCATCCTTTATGCAATGCCTACAATATGTAGCAAAATGCTGCTTTCGATATCAACTTTTGGAGAGCATATTGATCTGCCCATAAAAGTGATACATGGTGAACTGCATTGGAGCCTGGAGCTGGAACACTTTTCGGAGCTGGGTGTTAGCATATGGCAACCATTTACTAAAATCACAAGGCTTCTGAAAAATCTTGTTGTTGATACTAGCAAGTTTAGCAAATCTGAGAAACACCCTCTGCAGCAGAATTTTGGGGAAGGCCTCATCCATTTAGGTGTTAAAACAAGCCCCAGTGGTGTGGTGCATTTTGGACTTTAGTTTTATATATTGCAAACATGAGGCAGAGCATTGGGCATTGTAGCGCTTTACAGAAGCACCAGATTATATTACACAAGGTAAAATTCATTTTATTTTACTCACGGGAGATTAAGTGGTTTGTCCAAAATCAAGTATAGTGAGGACATTCTCTGTTGAAATGGCTTTATGGTGGTATAGTTGTATCTGATCACGTATAGTGAGCACATCCTCTGTTGAAATGGCTTTGTGAAGTACATAAACTTCAGCAACAAATATTTGCAGGTTCACCTGCAGTCTTGATTGGGAATACTTGCAAGGGCTTGTTTTAAAAATGGACCTGGGGACATTATTTATTACCTTTTCACTGGTGCACAAACTAACAGGGCTAATTATTTTAAATATTACTTATGTATAGACCCGGACTTTCAAAACCCACCAAAATCGGCTTGATACCCACCAGTGGGTCCCGACCGATAGTATGGGAAATGCTGATATCGACTGAATAAATGAGTGTCTGCTTACTTGTAGTTTTAAAAGTGGAGAGGCAGAGATTTGGACCATAAACCATTTCCAGGCCCTAACAGCCAGCACCCTTCACCTGACACTGTTTACCTGAATAATCAGACCATGGTAAATAGGTTTTTTGAACTTTGTGTCCTATAATGGCAAATTTCAGTGCTTTTTTCAGCTTAGAGCCAGAACCATAACTCAATTCCCAACTGTGGGATTTCATCGAAGTTATAGGGGTTTTTGTGCTAAATTGTATTCATAATTTCTGCTGAACCCTGTCTTTGGCCGTACACAGTAGGAGTTTGACATAGCTCTGAATCCAGTCACCGCTGACTGGGCGAATCAATGGTTGGATGCACGCAGGACTGTGGTGGAGAGGCCCTGTATCCAACATGCCATGGGCATCCATACTGTAATGCAAATGTCCTTTCTCCATGCACAGCATGGGATGATTACAGGCCCTGGGCTACCATTAGCTCCTATGTTCATCCCACATCTGGAAGCCAGCCCAATTGTGCCCAGTCATTGGTTGTATGCAGCAGGGGCTGGCGAAGGACCTTGTCTGCAGTTAGCCCCTGTTCCCAAACTGCTACAGGCCACAAAATCCTGCTGCGCATGGTTTCCAGGTTTGCCTCAGCACTTGACTGTGGTCAGGCACTGTGTCCAATCCACCACTGACAGCTCATTATCATTGTGTAAGGCCAGGCACTGCAGGAGATGGCCACAGAGACCTGTCTGCTGACGGGTCTTGAACCCCACCCGCCATGAATGACCATATCCCTGGTGCACATGGATGAGAGAAGCACCTGAAGCGATAGTTGACCAAAGAGCCTTGCTACTGGCCAGCCCTTGCAGCACACCCACCATGGGCAGCTATGTAGGATCAATCAGTTAATAGAGACAAGCTCTTTGTTTTTTGATGGTAGTTCTCAGAAGAATGTTTTTCTGTTTTTAAACTTTTTTTGTTAACATTTTTTGAAGAACTGTTATGGCAAACAGCCACTTTTAAACTTTTTTTATATTATTAATGGAACTTTTGATATTCTTCTTTTTTTGCCAATCCGTCACATGTGAAACCTACACTCCATGTAACAGACTGCAAACATTTTCAAATGTGGGTTTCCTTCCTCTTGTTCCTTGTCCACTATCTCTGCAGGAATGCTTGGCATACCTTCCTCTTCTAGCACTTCTGCACTCGCTCTCTCCGTCTCTCACTCTGTTTTGTGGTTCAGTTTGAGTGTTTCTTCCCACTCCCTATATTATTTCACAGATCATACATGTGACCGGGTATGCATTTGTCTCTTGTCTCCCTGAGGACAGGAAAAAAAAGCCTCTACCAAACATCAGAGTCCTTGTTCCCTAGTCCCACATTGGCAGTCATTCTAGGACACTGGACGACTTCCACCATCTTGGCAACTTGGACCTTGTGGATCTTTGTCTCTGGTTTGCAACATTCTGATAGGAAATAGATGAGTCTTTGCAGCTCCATGTCAGATCTCAAGCTTTTAACAAAATGGTAGACATGACTACTGTTGGCAAAGAAATAGCACTTTGTTCTGTGTTGTACGCATGCCTGAGCTTTCAGTTAATGAGGAACCCAGAATGCCCTTTAAAATGTAAAATAGTCCAGAGATGTCCATGGAGTATGCAGGAACACATGCCCTCATTGCTAAGTATATCGGGTCCACAGTTCTACTGTAGAGGCCTCAGACTCGGCACTCATTGAAAAAAGTTGAGATCATCATAGACCCACAAAAAATTGTAGCTGATCTGAGGTCACATATAAGGGGACATTAATGCAGATAAAGTATTTTTTTTAAATTGTAATTGACCATCAATGTGCTGTTAGTCCACAGACTAGTTTCAAGGCTGCAGACTTAAAATACCTAAAATGGAGAAGGCAGCGGTCTGTGGCCTTGATAACTAGGTTGTAGATTCAGTACCCTAAAGATGAAGTCCATAGAAAACTGTCTAGTTTTCAGATTTGTGCACTACACATCTCCAAAAGTTAGTGGACAATGAGACACTGATAATTTTGTTTACATTTTAATGTTTGGGGGCTTATTGACAGTTCCCTACTTAGGGCTGGAAGTCAATGTGTGCTCATGCTTCCCCCTTATGTGACTTTTCTGAAGGGGGATATAGGGACCATGCCCCGCGTCCTGTTAAGGCTTCTGTATAAGAAATGTTTCTCTTGCAGCCAGCCAATTACAGCCCCAGGTCCATGGCCTATATGTTAGGTAGAAGACCCAAAACCGATGATGGAAACAAACAGCGCCCTCATCCAATGGGTGGCCTTAATTGTTTTTTAATTTTGCTGTACGCAGACTTGCGTGTGTACCATACACAGACTAAAATGGCAATATACACAAAGTTATTAACACTTTCAAGCTGACTCTGCATCTTTTATGTACACTTTTCTTCAGAGAACCTATTGAACTGATTTTAGCCAATAAACAAAAGCAAGACTTCTAAGTCAAAGTTTCTTCTTCCAAGCCAAGTAAAGAGTGAAATCATTTAGCAATTTTGGTGGTAGGCGCCAGGAAGATTTCCTATGACAGCTACATTGGGCCAACACTTCTATTTTGATCCAAAATAACTATTTTCCTGCCACTGACCTGCGCAAAACTTAGCAAGGTGACTGTGCCAAGAGAGTGTCAAATTTGGTGCTGTTCCACCCACATGAGCCGAAGTTATAGGCATAGCAAAAAATAAATAGTGACTGTCATAGTGAAATATATTATCGAGTGGTGGTCACTATTCTATAGTTATAATTAGGATTCTAAGAGATAGGAATTCTTTGGATTTTTGATTGGTAATAACTTTGCTACAGTTTGATGAATTGCCACAAAACTTTGTAGACCAATTCATTTGTCTACATTGACTGATGTTGCAAAATCTTGTGGTGATTAGTTAAGGAGATACAAAGAAAAAGGGGGGTCTGAAAACATGGCTAATGAGTTGACAATACTTTGTATGGAGGTGTATGAGTTATAGTACATTTTGAGAAGCGCTCACATTAAAGTGTGGGCGGTAAACCCCGCTCTGCCGGCCGAGTTCACAGAGTCTTTGTCACTCCGCATTCTGCTTGGAGGGTGGAGTTTGGCAAAATCCCCGCCTATGTCATGTAGCGGAGTTTACCGGTACCCACCACCACATATTACTTTTCACCTATACTTTCCTGGTTTTATTGGCCTTGTTTTGGTAGCTCTTGCAGTTGCCTTGGGCTTTTTTGCACAGGGAGTTGTGCTTGTTTCTTGGTTTTAGACCTCGCAACTTTTTCCAGCAGTGGGCTGGCTCCAGCAAGATGGTGACTCAGGCTTTGATGAGTGACTGAGTGTGCTAAAATCTGAGCCCCTGGGGCAGCTGTATGTCTGTCGGAGTGAGCCAGGACCTGAGGCCAGCGGCAGGCACCAGTGACAGTGAAGAGGACCAGTGCTGTTGAGTAGACTCTTCAGCGTGGCTTTCTGGAGTTTCTTCGGTAGCACATCCTCCTGTCACCTGATTTGAAAACCTGATTTAAAATGTGCAATTTGACTACATTCCTGAAGGGCCATTTTAGTTGGTGGAAACATCCCATGCTTGGTGAGAAACAGAATGGACTTGTCCTGTGTGACTGGAATAAAATGAAGCCCCTTGGGTGCACTGGTAGTTATACCTTGTCTGTTCAGCTCGAGCAAAGCCTGGTATGGTAGTTATTTCAGTCATTTAACTATTCCCTCATGCTCCTTCTGTTCTGTCAGCTTCGGTGCACCGGAACAAGAAGGCCCTTGAATTATGCACGTTTGTTTTGGTGCATTTACATTTAATAGCTAATTATGACAGCTTGTGTTACGGACTGTCAATGGTACTTTCTGTATCTTCTCGAATGGCGCCTTTTCTACGGAGTGCCTAAAAGGCTTCAGAGCTGTTCTACCTGCACAGATAAAATCAGATTATATCTGTTCACATGCTTTATCAACTGGGCAGAATCCTGTAGTAAACCCTGGCCACAAGTATGATGCAGCACATTGGCCTCATGTTTGCTGTGATACACTGGGCACATGTATGCTTGAGCACTTTAGACATGGCTGCTTTGGCACGCTAGATACAAGGCTGGGCACAATTACGCAGAGGTAGGCACACATTGTCATGCTAGCGCAGCCTGGGCATCATAAGCACAGGTATGGTGCAGCTGTCGGCACCCTCACTCTGTTGCACTCTGGATCTTGTTACATTACAGCACAGTGGGTACTTGCAGTCTGCTGGATGCAGGGTACTTTTCCACTCAGGCTCCATTTGCAAATGTATGCTGCCACATTCTGTGTAAATTTACGCTCTGGTGCTCCCTGCAGTTTTGCACCTGTTGCACCCTGATGCTCCAGCAACCCAAATATATTTAGAACTGTAGGTACATGTTACGTGGAGTCCTTCAAGCACTTAGGGCCAAATGTAGGTAGGCAAATACCGGTCGGTAACGGCCGAAATTCGGGCATTTCGGCCGTTTCCGACCGGTATTTCGAATTGGAGATGTAGGTGCCAAAAATGTTCCGATTCGGTAAATAAGAGTCAGTAATTTTCCGAATCGGAATTCTCCGAATCCTTATTTACCGAGTTCTTATTTACCAAATCGGTAAATAAGAAATGGTAAAAAAGGCCCATCGAGATGTAGCAAAGGGAAAAAATACAGAATTCAATGAAATTCGGTATTTAAGAGTCAGTATTTACCATGGATTGAAAGCAGGTGGTAACCAGGTGCAGCCTATAAAAAAGGGCCCAAAATGCAACATTTTTTCAAGAATGGCGGCATTCTATTTGATTGCGAGGCGGCAATGGCTACAGGCAGCAGGAGAGAGGGTTTGGAGAAGGGAGGAGCAGGTCTACAGGCAGAGGATCACTCTATTCCAACTGACTGAGCCTGAGATACTGCAGAGGTACAGGCTACACCCCAGAACCATCCTGGACTTGATTAGGGACCTCCACCCATACCTGGATCACCCAACACCCAGGGCCCACGCCATCCCACCCCATGTGCAGGTGCTCTGTAGCCTACACCTGCTTGCCTCTGGGAGCTACCAGAGTGTGATTGCTGCAGTTGGTGGTGTGTCCCAGAGC
This sequence comes from Lissotriton vulgaris, assembly GCF_964263255.1. Taxonomy (NCBI): domain Eukaryota; kingdom Metazoa; phylum Chordata; class Amphibia; order Caudata; family Salamandridae; genus Lissotriton; species Lissotriton vulgaris. The sequence goes on along the minus strand of NC_141700.1, from coordinate 233,470,907 downwards.
TGCCTATCAAGATTCTTCCGGAAGTTCAACTGGCACACTTCCCTCACGTGATAGGCTGCGTAGATGGCACCCACATTCCACTCTGTCCACCTGCAGCCACTGAACACATCTACAGAAACCATAAGTCAACGCACTCCACCAATGTGCAGGTCATATACAATGCTGCCAACATCATCACAGACATAGTGGCCAAATTTCCAGGTAGTACCCATGACTCTTACATCTTCCAGAATAGTGGGATATACACACAGCTTGTTGCTGAAAATTTTGGCGATGGATATCTGCTAGGTAAACAACAGTGACACACCCTGATAGTCATGGCAGATGTATGTGTGATGCATATGTAACTAATGGTGCTCTCTTTTTCCCCATAGGCAATAGTGCATATGCCCTTCGTTCCTTTGTGGTCAAACCCTACCTCAATCCATCTACCAGGAGTGAGAGGCGTTATAATGTGGCTCACAGGTCAACTTGCAACGTAGTGGAGCGCACATTCGGACTACTCAAAAGCAGGTTCCGCTGCCTTCACAAGAGTGGAGGTGCACAGCAGTACACCCCCATCCTGTGTTGCAAGATAATAGTGACCTGTGCCATGTTGCACAATCTTGCCACCAAAGAAGGCACAGAGGTGGAGGTGACACATCACGACGACATTGATGATGACCAAGAACAGGCAGAGCCCCAAGCAACAGGAGCAGCAGCAACAGATGGTAAATTGAGACGGGCAGAGATCACACGTCGTTATTTCTAGGTAATTAATGAGACACAGACAGGTGTAGTGTTTGAAGAATGTGGTTTAAATTTCACTACAGCATGCAAATTAACAAACACCATTGTCCTACAATGTCTGTGTCCATGACTGCGTGTGCACAGTTACCCTCACTGTGAGCAGTCCTGGGTTAAGGCATTGTTTAATGTTTACGGCCACGCACTACATTGTGGGATTTACGAGGCTGGGTATCCATATCTTGGCTGGGGGCTGACTCAGCATTGCTGCGCCTGACGCTCCTGCGCATCTCTGGTACAGGTGTGCTGGAGCCACTCCTGCTGGTGGACCCTTCTGTCTCCTCCACATCTGTGTCACCAGCAGTGCCTGTTTGATTCGTGAGCATCTGCTCCATTGCAGAGGTGACTCCACCCATACCCCTTGTTAATTCTGTGCAGCAGTGCACTATTGCATCTTGCATGGTTATGGAACGCCGGCACAGCAGTGATGTTGCTGTGGCAAAGCGGTTAAGGGCCTTGGACTGCTGCCGCATACACTGCCGCTCTCTGCGACACTCTAAGTTGTCCCTGTCCAACTTTTCAGACTGTGCAGCCATGTAATGAGTTATGTCTGACATCCCCTTGGCAATTGTCTCCATGCTCCCAGCAATGTTGCCTATTCCTTTGTCACTGTGTGACAGTTTGTAATTGACGCTGCGCACCTGCCTGTGCACGGCCAACATTGACTTCGCCTGCAGACGCTGTACTTTAACCATCGTGGACTCCAGCCCACAGAAGCCGCTCTCCTTCCTGCCCCTCGCCACTTTCACATGCCCTTCTGCCAAGGACACTGGCCCGCGCAGTGCCTGCTGATCTCTGCTGCCTGGCCTTGTCAGCCACAGGTGGAATGCTTTGTATTTCGCCCTCCTCATCCTCCTCATCTGAGGTTTGCAGAATTCTAAGAGGGGGCACATCAGCCCTCCTTGCCCTTGGTCGTTGGTGTTTGCAAAAGTGGGGGTGCTTCCAACTCAGGGGTTCCAAACAATAGAGGGGATTGCTGCAGAGGTTTTGTGGCTCGCTCAGGTGTTGAGGCTTCCTGGGATGTGTTGTTGTCTCCCTCTACAGCGCTATGACCTGCGTTTTTTTTTCTCCTTCCTTTTAGGTGCTGGTGCCCTCTCCTCCCTTTCTGGTGCTGTACTGCATGAGGACTCTCCTGTGAAAACATATGGATATAGGGCCAATGGTATTATTCACCTGTTTGTATTACTTCAATAAATTGATTACACACATTTGCCTAGTGTACATTGTGTGCTTGAAGTTGTGTGTGGCATGCCTTGCTGAATTGTATGGTATATGCATTGCATGTATGTGACTATGACTACGCCTCCCATGATGCATTGCTGGCCCCCAGTAAAAGCTGTTCAGGAGTATGATGCGTACACACAGTGGGGAAGGGGGTCAGGGTAATGGGTGGGGATTGAGGTACATGCATCTTACCTTGTTTCTTTGTTGCTCTGGCAGAACTATCCAAGTCCCCAATTCCATGTATGCATTCTGGCTCCAGGGTTGATTCAACGAGCTCCTCAAGCTCAGTTAGTTTTGGTGCTCTGTTTTTTCCACCTCCTGTTACACCAGCTTCCTTTGTTTGAGCAGCAATCTTCTTCTTGGTGATGATGCGCTGGTCGTACCATCTTTTCTTGATGTCATCGATCTCCCTGTGCGTCACCCCAATGGCATTGACCTTTGCCTGTATGTCAAGCCATGTGTTTCTCTTAACAGACTCTGCAACATGCAGAGACTGTTTCCCAAAAATTTGGGTGTTGTGCATTACAATTTCTTCCACAAGCACCTGCAGTTCTGCTGGGCTGAATTTTATTTTTATTTTGCGCTCTCCACCATCCTTTTGCCCTTCCTGAGACTCCATTCTGTGTACCAGGTAAGCTCTGGACAGCCAGCTCCTCTCAGTTTCCTCCTGCTCTGCAAATTGTTCAGTTGCTCTGCACCTGCATGGGTGTGGCCACTTCCAGGTACTGGGGAGGGTTGCTTCATTCTGATTGGTTGGTTACTCTGGGCCTTTGTTGTGGGGTGTGGTGGGTGTCCCTGATTGGTTAGCAGGCTCACATGTCAATATTTCGAACTGCCGATTCGGTATTTACAGATTCGGTATTTACCGAATCGGTATTTACCGATTCTGTAAATACTGATTCGGTAAATCCCATTTATTCCTATGGGCCAGAAGGCCCATAGGAATGAATGGGATTTACCGATTCAGTATTTACAGAATCGGTAAATACCGATTGGATATTCCGATTGGTACCGAATCGGTATATTTTACCGATTTTTTATCTACATCCCGTTTTCCGATTCTAAAATACCGATTCGGTATGAGTGGATATTTAAGAGTCGGAAAAAAGGATTTACCTACATCTGGCCCTTAATAAGTCCAACGTATGCCTGCCGGCTTCTTGGCACTTTTATATTGCCACTCAAAGCCAGTGGTGGGCGACTTGAGCAACTCTGCCGGCTCGCAGAACTCCGCAGAATTCCACAGAGTTTGTATGCAACCCTGCAGGATTCCACGTAGTGCAACTGCAAAAGCTCCCTATACCCCTACTCATAGTATAATTTTAGGTTATAACTACAAAGTTATAACCATAACGTTTGAATTTCTAATGTTTCTGTCGTTTAAGTTGGTTTTGTATAGAAATAAAGAAATAATAAATTAAGTTTTCCTAACTATAACTAAGCTTTAACCTTTGTTTTTGTCTTTGAGTATGTATATATATACTGAAAAAAAAACAAAGTTACAGGGACCTTATAGTTAGGCTCAAATTTCACTCATACAAAACCAGTGAAATTTAGCAGTTATAGCTACGTGAGCTAACTATAACTTACGCCCCTGTAATGCACTGCTTATGACCTCACATATTACATCACTCATACTATGGTCAGTGACATCACTGACAACATCTCAAATGTCATAACTGATGGCATTACTGATGACATCATCCAGTGAGTGTAAGTATTTTTTAAGAGTTTAAGATTATCTGATTTACATTCCTAACTCCAATCCCACAAACATTGGTGAAAGTATACTTAATGGAGGGTTGATCAACTCTTCTAATTACCGGCTCACAAACATTTTGGAAAGTGCATATATTAAAGATGTCTAATTTACTAGTCTGAATAGAATCCCAAAAAATGCAAAAAGGGGAAAAGCATATAGTGAGAGCGGTCATCTTCACTATTCTAACCCCATTGAACATACTTTGAGGAAGCTGCATACACTTGTTGGATGGGTCCGATTTACTATTATTATTCCAATAGCAGAAACATTGTTGAAAATAAATATATGTGGGGATTATTATTTGCTATTCACTCCAAGCTGACAAACGCTGTGTAAAGTGCTCACATTGCAAGATACTGGTTTAATATTATAACTCCAATCTCACAAACATTAGGAGAGTGCATATTTTGAAGGGATCTGATATAGTAACTCAAATCTCACAAACAACGATAAACAAGCATATACTGCATAGCTATGTTGCCTTTGCAAATCAATCAATCTAGAAACATTAGGAAAAGTGCATATGTGCAGGGTGGAAGCATTTACTATTCTCACTCAAATTCCACAAATGCTGGGAGAAATTGAATATTTTGAGGATGAGCAGAGGGTATTTATTATTCCAGTTCACGTCCCACTAACATTGTGTAAAGTGCCTATATTACGGAGTCCAATTTACTCTTCCAACTCAAGTATTTTAAGATATATTTCAATATATATCTCAATTCATATAAAAAACATGTATTAATTATAAATGTATATCATTTAGCTAATAAAAAAACATACAACTGTAAACATTGGAATTAGCAATATCACATTATTTCAATTTAAAACACCACCCACTCAAATCCTCAAAATAATGCACAACCCACAACACATTTTATATCTAATACATTTCAAATTATATAAAAAAAATAGGATATAATGTATTTATATTTAAAATCATGTTACCTAAAATACATGTTACATTATTCACCCTATAAGTGTGGCATTGGCCAACGGCTGCCCTCCCTTCCCAGTGCATCTGTTAGCCATTGGCAGACACTGGAGAGGGCTAGAAAGGATCCCAAGCGCTAGAGGATTCCTTTTTTAAAACAAAGGGTGGGGGGATGTGGAATTGCTTCTGTGTCAACCCCACTCCCCCTCCCACCCACCTGAGAAGTCAGCGCACGGAGAGGCGCCCTGACAATACATATTCCCCACTGGAGTGACGAGCAGAAGGAGGTGAGTGAGCTACTGCTCTGATGGGGGAAAAGTCAAAAAAGGCCTCCTCACATTTCAGGGAGACCCCATTGGAAAGGGGAGAATCTCCCCTTTCCAATGAGATCTCCCAGAAACAGTTTTCTGGCTGTGGATCACAGTTGCGCCATGATCCACAGCCAGGAAACACACTAGGCCACCTCGAAAATTCACCTCTTTTGTTTTTTAAATGTATTTATTTTTTGCATTCCCTGACATCCCGATTGCGCTTCCGAGTGGAAAAACACATTTACAAAAAAAGAAAAAATTGTCCCTGATGGGTGGTCAGCCCGTTGCCATGAGGGCTGACCCCTAACATAGATCGCTGGTGGCCTAGTGGGTTTTCTGGCTGTCAAAGATTCCCCACAGGAGTGACGAGTAGAATTAGCGGAGTGCTCTCTACTGCTCCGATGGGGAAAAAGTAAAAAAAACCCTCTCCACATTTCAGGGAGACCTAATTGGAAAAGGGAGAATCACACCTTTCCAATTAGATCTCCCAGAAACATGTTTATGGCTGTGGATCGCCGAGAAACTCACTAAGCCGAGACTGGATGAACACCAATCAGTTAAAACTCAATCCGGATAAAACAGAACTTGTGGCGACGGGCGGTGCTGCCAATCCCTGGTCCTCTTCCTTTTGGCCCTCTTCACTTGGACCCCCTCCTCTCCCTTCTTGTTCAGTTAAAACTCTCGGGATTATGCTTAACAACCAATTAACTCTCCACTCACACATCAATTCGGTGGTCTCTTCTTGTTTCTTTACACTACGAGTTATTCGGAAAGTTGCCAGATTCTTTTCCACCTCTGCACTAAAACTGATCCTGATGGCCATGGTCCTGTCAAAGATTGACTATGGCAACATCATTTATAACGGAGCTCCTGCTTATGCTTTGCAGCGCCTACAGTTAGTACAAAACCAGGCTGCCCGCCTGGTCTTTGGCCTGTCTAGGTCCCATCATTCGACCCCTTTGCTTAGGAGCTTACATTGGCTCCCCATAAAACAACGAGCCAGGTTCAAGCTAGGGTGCTTAACTTTTCAAGCAAGAGCGGGCACAGCCCCTGCCTTTATCAATTCGGCAATCTCTCCCTATGTTCCCTCTAGGGACCTCCGCTCCTCTAGCCTAGCCTTACTAACTACGCCCCGGTTCAAAAAGAAGCGGGCAGGGGGGCAGAAGTTTGCCGTACTTGCACCCACCTTTTGGAATGACCTCCCCTTACCTTTAAGACTCTCTTCCTCCTACATGGAGTTTCGGAGGTCACTAAAAACGTTATTATTCCAGCAGGCCTTTGGCACCTAGCTCTCCTATCTATCCTCACCCAGGGACCTCACCAGCGCCATGAAACTGACTCAGTGTACGTGCGCTCTACAAGTATTTTTAAATTCAAATTCAAATTAAGCCACCTGATAAATTCTCCTCTTTTGATTTTTACTCAAATTAATTTTTTGCGCTCCCTGGTGAAGCGATTGGGCTTCCCAGGGGAAAAACACCTTTTAAAAAACAAAAAAAAACAATTGTCCCTCAGGGGTGGTAGGTCCGTTTCCATGATGGCTGACCCCCTAACATGGATCCCTGGTGGCCTAGTGTGTTTGTTTCCTGGCTGTGGATCGTGTTGCCACTGCCCCAATTTGCGACCTACCTCATGAATATTGATGAAGTAGGTCAATAGCGACCCCATTACGAATCACTATATGTGTGTGAGACACATTTCTAAATAGTATTTATTTAACATTAGTTCAAAGGAGGTATTTTTATTGGTCCCTGGCTCCATTGTGTTTGATGGGAGTGTGTTGCAGTACCTATAAGTGACCATGTGTGGTTCTGGATTTACTCCAAGCCTGGGCTGGCGTGCATTTACTTCTGTTTTTGGTTCTTTTTCCACAGTAGTAACTTTGGGGAGAGTATGTGGCCTAATGGCTAGGACAGTTGACCTCGAAGCTGCGGAACCGGGTACGAGTCTCGGCAGGGACGCTCAACATCCTGTGATTCTGGGCAAATCACTTAATCTCCCTGTGTCTAAAAAAATGAATATGTCTGCATGCAATGCAACTGGTGCTCATGTAAAGCACTCTGATACCTTCGGGTCTAGTTTATGCTATACAAAACTACCCCCGCCCCCCAAAAAAGAAGTGTAGTTTGTGAATAGCAGTGGATTTATACTCTCTCTGGATTTTGATGCTAATGCAAGATCTTAATTTTGAAGGTCAGATTACCAGTACTCTCAGTGCTTCAGATACTCAAACTGTCTTATTGAAAGCTCATGCTTGAGTAGGAATTTGGGATCTCCTAACCAGATATCAGAATTCAAGGACTCCCACTGTATTAAGGCACCCAAAGTGACAGTTTGAGAGCTTGAGAGTAATAATTTGCTGTTGCAGAAGATTTCAGATTAGTCAACATAGCTGAAGGAGACAGATATTTGGGCTTTAATGAAGTTTTGTGTGAAGTCTTGTGATTTAAATGTGCAGATCATGTGCCATGCCTAAATAAGAGGTTTCTGAATGATGCAATAATGCTTGGTAGTACCAATGTTGGTTGGCAGGTACTGGATGGGGCATCAGTTGGAGAATTATGCTTGTGGAAACAGAAGGCCTGGTTTGAGAAATGATTCGAGCAACATCGGCTCCTCCTTTAGGGTAGAGGAGTGTCACCCCCTTTGAGAGCAGCAAAAGTGAAAAATAAAACAGTGATACATTGAATTAGTTATCATTTTATTTTTCACTGCTCCCAGTCTGAGTGTAGTGTCGGCCAGGCGGGCCATTGCTGCTGATTGGAAGCAGGGAGGAGTGGTGGACTCTTCAGTTTAAAGTGTGCCTGTCACTTTGGTTGGCTGTCTTGAGATGGCCAGTCTGACATGCACACTTTAAACCTCTCCAACCCATGTTGTATTAGACAGCTGAGTGTAAAGCAGGCACCGACCCCCAGTACCCGAGGGAGTGTCAAACCAGCCTGCTCCAGCCACTTCCCTCATGCTGCTTAACATTATTACCAGCATGAGAGCAGTGCCTGGATTGGTTAGAGGAGTCTGCCTTCCGAGTCACATAGCCGCACTCACTGACAGGCACTGTGAGAAACTTGGACTGTGTGAAGTTCATAGTGCCAATATCTGCAACACTCCCCATCCCCCCATACAGCAATCTCCTAGAGAAATAACCAGACAATACACCTTTGTGGAGAAAACTGCTGCAGGTTTATTAGCATTACAAATATGCCAAGATTGGTGGGTTATCTTACGGGCGATCCCAGGGCAGGCAGCCCCTCGCCGCCTGCCACCTGATGAGCCAAATTACACTGTGGCCAATCCAATCGGTGTATGTCAGATTTGGGGGAGGGGTGACCCCTCCCACCGGTGGACCGCCAGTCCACTCCCTTTCTCCCGTCCCAGAGGGGAGCGGAGCCTTCCAGGCAAACCCCGGTTGCTTAGGTCCACAACCGCCCGTAGGACTAATGGGGCGCCGTCGCTCCTCCAGGGTCCAACGTGCAGACCTCCCTGGGGATATTTGTTTGGCTTTAGCACCCTTACTGTGCTCGTGCAGAGGGTACCCTTCTGTACCTTACAGCCTCTGGATCGCCCTGTAACTCCGCCTGCAACACAAAATAATACATTAGACAGAACCCCCCCACACCTTGCCTGAACGCCAGGAATGCGGTAAGGAGGGAAACGGCGTCGGGGTTGTGGGAAAAGAGGGTGCCCAGTGGGCTGGGAGAGGTATATGTACCTCACCCCCAGGAAGAGGTATATGTACCTCACCCCCCAACCCCACTACCCGGAAGTGATGCGGCACACAGGACCCCTGATGGTCCCAAACCCAGGGAGGCTGCCTCCTTTGTCTCTTGTGGCACTAAGGCGGCCGCCCTCTTGGCGGGTCTCCTTCGTGGACCCTGGGCAGCCGGCAAAGCTTTCAATCTTGGCACACATTAAAAAAAAAATTATAATGGACCATGCTGAGGCCTTTGTTGTTGGCCCTAAGGGCACTGCTGGT